>NW_022436950.1:17645902-17885355 GCF_009761245.1 Sapajus apella | reverse complement strand
GCACTGTTTACAATAGCAGAGACCTGAAACCAACCCAAACGCCCATCAATGATAGACTTGACAAGGAAAATGTGGAATACTATGCATCCATAAAAAGTGATGAGTTTGTGTCCTTTGTAGGGACATGGATGAATCTGGAAACGATCATTCTCAGCAAACTGACACAAGAACAGAAAACCAAACACCACATGTTCTCACTCATAGGTGGATGTTGGACAATGAGAACACCTGGACACAGGGAGGGGAGCATCACACACTGGGGTCTGTTGAGGGGGACTAGGGGAGGGACAGTGGGTGCTAGGGAGTTGGGGAGGGATAACATGTGGAGAAATGCCAGATATCGGTGATGGGGATGGAGGCAGCAAACCACATTGCCACGTATGTACCTATGCAACAATCCTGCATGTTCTGCACATGTACCCCAGAACCCAGAGTTATATATATATATGTGTGTGTGTGTGTTGTGTGTGTGTGTGTGTGTGTATACACATATATATGTATATATACATACACATATATATGTATTTCTTGAATGTCTAGAATGTGTTCAGCAAAGATAAAAAGCAGAAAAGTTATCATTTATGCTTTGAGACATTTATAATCTGTTCTTGGGGAAAATAAAAGAACACACAAAAAATAATAGCAAGCAGAAGAAAAATAAATAAAATTAATGGGAAAAGGAAAAGTATGTGGAACAGACCTTTAAATCCTGAGATGGTGGGATTATTGGGGAATGAAGTGACCAGCATATTTAGAATAAATGAGACTTGGTGAGTCAGAAGGAAAAGGTTACATCTTTGTTACATCCTCTTCGTCTTAAAGGAAATGTGTTATACATTTACACACATGCATGAATCACATTTTCTTAAAACATGAAAAAAAAAAACATGTATACCTGAAGTATATGAATATAAAGCAAACACAATGTAACTCCCTCTAAGGTTAAGAAATTGAAAATAATTAATTTCCAAAATCACCCCATGTGTTCTTCCTAGTCCGTGAAACACATTTGATGAACTTGTATTACCCAAAGAAAGAACTGTAAATCAGGGCCCAACAATTGTATTCCTGGCAGCTTGTCTTTCTGAGCTAAAAACTACATCAGGTGTAGACAAGTAAAATTTTTGTCATGTCCTGAAAAACAGAAATCCTCATCAGTAATTAAGCTGGTTAAGCAGAGGCTTCCGTTAAGCAGAGGCTTAACCAAACCTTCGTGTGTCTCACAATAAGTAACTGATCAACAAGGAATTTCTCAAGTAACTTTCCAGATGTTGCTGAGTGAGACATCCTTCAACCACCATGACAAATAGGGCAGAATTAAGTGAATGTCAGGCATGTGACATAAAGGTAGCCAGGCCTATCTTGATGGGACTCCACCATTCAGCAGCAGACCCCTGATGCTGAATGATCTGGATAAACACAACTGAACAAAGAGTAAACCTCCTGTTTGAATTAACTCTAATCCTGCTCATCAGGCTTAAGGAATGGAACAGCCATATATTTTGGAAGACACAGTAGCAAGAAAAGCCTAATTAGAGAGCAAAGGGTAGATATTTAGCAGCTCTAATAAATATGATTTGCTGAATGCATTATCTATTTGGCAGAAAACAAATTATGGTGTGATCTGCCGCATTCAGACTGTCTAATTTACGGCAACTCATTTAAGGAAACTCTTTAACCCAGCATTCTGAGATCATAAAGCACATTTTGACAAACGCAGGCATGATTTTCTGGAATGCAGACAGACCTTTAAGAGATGGGAATTTTCTGGAATATATAGGGACCATTTGAATGTGTTTTAAAATAAATTCATTCACAAATACTATCCTAGCAGCTTGATGTTACCAAATGATGGGAAAAACTTTTTTGCATATTTTTTTTCTGAAATAAATGGACAATTGTTTTGTAATACTTACTCAATCTTTGATCATTGTTGCTTGTAACCTTTCAATCAGTTGTGCTTAGAACCCCAATCTCTAGTCTTCCCCACTCCAAACCTCCCCCAGCTCTCCCAGGCAATTAAGTTTCAGCCATGGTGGCCTACTTTCTGCTACTCTATAAGGCTACTTCTGGCCTCAGGATCTTAGCACTGGCTCCTTGGTTCTGCCTGAAAAGCTCTTCCACGGATTCTTGTGTGACCAGTACCTTCTTATGATTTTGTTCCAGTGCCTCCTCTACAGAATAGAACCTTCTGTTCAAGGTTCTCCAAAACACTCTCCTGTTACTCTGATTTTCTTCACAGTACCTACAACTTTCTGAAATTAACCCAGTTGTTAATTTACTAACTCTGTAACCTATTAGAATGTATGTTCCATTGAGCAGTGACTTCATCTTGTTCAATCATCTTTGATCTCCACTATCAAAAACAAAACTGAAGGTATGGTAGGGACCCACCGTATTAATGCCGATGAATAAATGAATGAATAAAATGGAAAGAAATTTACATAAATCTCAGAGCCAGAATTCCTACTAGTCGGGAAAATTCAGTTTCATAAGTTATATTTTAAATGTTCCTCATTAACCTAGAAAAAAAAAAAACTTAATAGCACTGATATTGTAAGTATTGTGTGTTTGTGTGTATTACTGTAACAAATTTCCTATGACTGGCTAAAAAATATATTGCACACACAAATGTCTTTTTCTTGCCAGTGGGAAAACTATGGTTCAGAATGGCTCATCTACTTGTTCAGGTCAGAACATATCAGAGACAAAAATCAAAGTTAGTATTCAATGATTTGATTTATAAGCCATGAATTGATCTTCTCACAGTTTTCTTCTGGCTGGAAATACACAAAACAGATGATAAATGAAGAACTAGTCACACGGTATGTCAATGACTTTGTAATAAGAATAATTGGTAAATTTGCCTTGAATTATTCATTTTTTCTTATTTTTCTCTTTCTTATAAGGAAAGTGAACATTCTCTTTCCTTTATTATAATATATGCAAATTTTTAAAAATGAGTTCTATTTTAACATTTTTTTGTCAACCTACATTATTAAAATGACTTTCCATGCCTGAAAGGTAGTCAACTGTCTACATTGAACTGTAGTTCCTGTGCAGTTCATTATTTACACAATTGCTATAAATGGAGATACTGCACTAATAGTGGGGTTGATATGCAAATGACACTTGTCTAAGTAGTGTAAAATATAATATTTCTCATTATTATATTATGCCATTGTAGTAGTCTTGAGGAGAGTCAAATGAAGACCTGTTTCACAAATGACTAAAGCCAACTCAAGGTGCCTGTTCCAAATGGTAGGTTGTTTCTTTCCCTCAGATTTCTCATAATGTTGCAGTCATGGAGATGCTGAGTTGCAAGCATTCTATCAATAATCCCAGGAAGGCTCTCGACTTTTTATACCAAATTGTCTATACACAGCTAAGCCAATAAACCAAAATAAGAATGGACATTTTCATTGCTTTCACAAGGGTCAAATAAAAATCATTGCTTAAGGGTTTTAACACCTTCGGAAAACCACTCATACACACTGGATCCATTTCTGGGTTGTTGTTGTGTTTTTTTTGTTGTTGTTGTTTTGTTTTTTTTTTGGTGTGTGTTTGTTTTGTTTTGTTTGAGACAGGGTCTTGTTCTGTCACCCAAGCTGAAGTGCAGTTGTGTGACCATGACTCATTGCAGACTTGACCTCCCAGGCTCAATCAATATACCCACCTCAGCCTCCTCAGACTCCTGATAGCTAGGATTACAGGCATTCACCACCACACCTGACTAATTTTTGTTGTTGTTTTTTTTAGAGATAGGGTCTCACTAAATTGTCCAGTCTGGTCTCAAACTCGTGGGCTCCAATGAATCTGCCTGCCTTCCCTCCCAAAGTGCTGGGGTTATAGGCATGAGCCTCTGCTGGCCTGGATCCGTTTTTAAAGTCTGCCCTTTTGGCCTCCCAGGTTGAACTTGATGTTGGAAAATGCTTTTCCGCTATGGATGCTCCTTCATCCATATGCTTCTAGTTCTAATCAAAGTCCATATCCCATCTTGCCTTAAAGGGCACATGTTTTTAGAGAAAGTCAAAGTTTTGATTATTTTAGCACAGCTCATTGTGTGATGCTACGGCTACAGGCAACTGATTTGACTATTTTAGCTGTGTGGAGTTTCTAACAGGTTAGCACAGGCATTTAGTAACTGAGTAATTTGTTGTCATTATTAGTAGTAATAATTTAAACAAACCAACTATGCACTTGAAGCTGTAGCTAACAGCTTTGTCTACATCACTGATTCTTAGATTCTGTCGCCTATCTCTTCAAACAGACTATCAAACACTCTTTAGATTTCATGAAGCTATTCTTGGTTCAAAAATTTATTGTAAACAAACTAGAAAGAATAATCTAAGGCAAAACTATAGAGACAGTAAAAAGATCAGTGGTTACCAGGGTCTAGCGGAGAGGCAGGGATAAATAGGCAGAGCAGAGAGCATTTGTAGGGCAGTGAAACTACTCTCTGATACTGTAATGACAAATACATGTCATCGTGCCTCTGCCCAAATTCACAGAACTTAAAACACAGAGTGCACTTTAATGTATACTATGGACTTTGGGTGGTAATAATGTATCGAGGTAGGTTCAGCAATTGCAACAAATATACTACTCTTATGTGTGATGTTGATAATGGGAAAGGCTGTGCATGCATGGGGCAGAGTATATGGGAAAGCTCTGTACCTCCTGCTCAATATTGCTATGAACGTAAAACTGCTCTCAACATAAATTACATACAAAAGGATCATCTTGTTACTAAAGGGAATATTATTGTTAACATTTATATGTATCTTCATGAATCCAAACATTTATACAAAACAAAGTTATATTACAAAATAAAGTTATATTCTGGTTTCTCTTCAGATCGCATAAATCTTTCGCCTTTTACAAAATAGTTATAGTATACAAAATCAAACATTCTTGCTTAACTTTATTATCAATGAATGCATGGCATTCTTGTCAGTATATACCAAAACTTATTTAAGCGTTCTGTTATTTTTGGAAATATAAATTATACCTCGGTTTTCTGTTTATTCATTTGTATTTTGCTTCAAAGCTGCAAAAATATTCTGGCAGCTGTGTCTTTTTGTATGTTCACAATTAGTTTACTTGTATTGTTTGCAAATAAGATTTGGCATATATAATCAAATAATTTATTTACTAAAGGTAAAATTAGAGGTGTTATCATATTGTGGCTACGATCTTCTCAGAGAACAGAACTTTTGGCTAATACTAACAGTAAGAGTAGCCACAGTTATTATCGTTCTTCTTCTTTTTATTTATTGGGCATTTAGGTACCAAACACTATGCAAAGCACTTTACAAACAAAAACCTAATTTAATATTTAAAAAACTTTCATGAAGAAGATGTTATTATTCCATCAATTATTTACAAAAAAGATAGCAAAAATTGAATGCATCACAGTCTTCAAGTAAACTGTTTTGGTATGAAAATATTGTTTTATCTATCCAGTTGTTGGCATTGTCTACATTGTACATAGCTAGGTATGTAAACTTTTAATCATGGAAAATTTCAAACATATATTGGCCTCAATCTCTCTCCTTCATCTATACCTTTGGCCGCAGAACTTTGTTGCATTCCAGCTCTCTGCCATGTGACTTGTTGGGGTCAATAGAATGAAGCCACTTTGAAGCCAAGGCCTGTAGAGGCTTTATGTGTTGCACTTGTCTTCTTGCACCTCTGTCACTGCAGTAAACACTTGTCTGCCTGGGCTATTGAAGAATGAGAGGTTTGTGAAGCAAAGCCGAGATGCTCAGTCCTCCAACATGGACGTCATCAGGCAGCTGACAGTTGGCTAACCCCAGACATGAGAATGAGCCCAACCAAGATCAGCAGCACCACCTAAACCACTGACACTCAACCACAGAGGTGTGCGTAATAAATACTCATTGTGGTATGCCACTGAAGCTATGCAATTGTTTGTTATAAAGCACTATTCTAATAGCTAGTTGATATACATACAAGAATAGAGATAATATTTTACCATACCCTCATGCATCTATCATCCATTTTCAACATCATTCAACATATAGCTCATCTTGTTTCCTATATACTCGCTACTTCCGTTTGTGTTATGAACCAAATGTCACACTCTGGATTTTGTTGTTCATAGACCTATTGTGTCATTTGCCATGTTCTTCTGCCCTTTAATTTCCCATAAACTTGTGGTTTGATCTAAAGATTCAGATAAGCTCAGGTTTCATTTTTAGGTAGTGATATTTCAGAGCTAGTTATAAATTCATTTTGTATCACCTGGGGAGCTTGCCATGTCTAGTTAGTATCTTTCTCTCTTTGTGATGTTAATATTAAACAGGCATTCAGGCACTGCAAATTTGATTCATCCATTAGACACTTCTCACAGTGTTTCCACTAATAGTTTTAGCAGATTATAAGGGTCTTCACCTAGATCAATTATTTTATTCTGTGCTGCCAGATAGTGATATTTTAATTCTATAATTCCTTATGCATTTATTACCTGAAAGTTCTCTGTGAAGAGGGACTTTCTCTTCATTAGTATTTGGATACCTTACTGTACAGATGGCTCAGAATTAATTCTTCCCCTTTATTGATTAGTTTTTAGAAGAGTAAATTGGTTTCTAAAAATCCTCCAAATACAACTAACGAGTTTGAGTATTTTTGAAAATCATTAATGAACTCAATGATATCAGCTTAGTTTGTGTATTTAAACCCACTGGAGTAATTATGTATGCATTTTTTAAAAGAAAAAGTTGTAAACATCATGTTTTGCTTCTTTTATATCACTATTATATATAGTCTATTTTTATTTCAACCAAGCCTACCTTTAATATAGTAATCAGGTGTACTGATTCCATTCTCCTAATGCTTTTAGCTATAAAAATATATTTATTCTATTTATAATGAATATTATTTTGCTGTCAGTCAGTCTTCTGGATATTCACTGTGAGTAAAAATGTCTTCTCTCGGGGATATTTTAAAAAATGGTCTATTCAGGGAATTTGTTAAGTTAACTGACTTAATATATTTATTAAGCTCTATGTAATTCAGACATCAATGTCATGTCATATCACACACACACACACACACACACACACACACACAATTTTCTCCTATTTAGAAAGCTATTTGGGCTTTCTAAAAGTGCTAGGAGAGGATTAGAAAATATTGTTTGTGTGTGTGTGTGTGTGTGTGTGTGTGTGTGTGCAATGTTCCAGTGACTAGACTTGCTTGACTTGCAAAAGAGCTTTAGACACTTATGAAATATACAAGCTCAAGGCCAAAGAACTCTGAGATTTCCTGTGTGTGGTCCTTGCCAATGTGACGAAAGTTGATTTACTGCCACTAGGAAAGTACTGGCAAAATGGAGAGTATAGGGAACTTTCTGTACCATTTATTTACATGTCAGGAAAAACATATGGTAAACAGAAATTGGCTTTTCAAAATGCAACTGACCACTCTCTTCTACCCCAATTCTATCCCCTTAATACTTTCTGTCCCTATACAGGATACTCTTCTCATGTATCTAGCTTCATTTCTAATCATCCACCAATGTGCCATCGAAATAGATAAATGACAGAAATCTGAAGATCATTTTGTTTTCTATATGACAAAGTGAAGGTTATTTACCTCTATATTAAACACATACCGGAATTGATATCGTTAAATTTTGCCTTATAGTATGACAGGGAGACATTTCCATAAGCAATGCATTTCTATTGTAGAAAGATTGAAAAATTATGAAGAACACATGAAATAAAGTAGAAATTATGTGTAATCACACTATTCCAATATTACTACTCTTATCATGTTGAGGGTTTTGTTCTGCATCTTTTTGTAATATGATGCCAGTTTTTGATGACCTACTGTGTCAGTTTGTTCTTACACTGCTATTAAGAAATACCCAAGACTGAAGAGAAAGAAAAGAGAGGTTTAATTGGCTCATGGTTCTGCAGGCTGTATAAGAAGGATAGTGCCTTCTGCTTCTGGGTGACCTCAGGAAACTTACAATCATGGCGGAAGACCAAGGAGGAGTGAGCATCTCCTATGGCTGGAACAGGAATGAGAGAGGGAGTGGGGAGGTGCTGCACACTTTTAAACAACCAGATCTTGTGAGAACTCTATTGGGAGAACAGCACCAGACCCCCTGGTAGGTGATCCAATCACCTACCACAGGCTCTACCTACAACACTGGAGACTACAATTTAACAGGAGATTTGGGCAGAGACACAGATCCAAACCCTATCAACCACCTTAATTCATTTCTGGAGCTAGGTGAGGAAAAGACACATTTTGAAACTTTGATAGTACTCCTTAGTACTTCTTCTTTTAAAAGCAAAAATAAATAAATGGTACAACATCAAACTAAAATGTTTCTACTCAGGGAAGGGAGCAAAAAATGAAAAGACAACCCACAGAGTGGGGAAAAATGTAAATCATCTATTGAATAAGACGTTGATATCCAAAATTTATAAAGAACCCATACAACTCAATAGCAAAAAAACATATAACATAATTTTAAAAATGGGCAAAGGACCCGAATACACATTTCTCTAAAAAGATGTAAAGATGGCCAACAGGTATGTAAAAAGATGCTCAGCATCATTATAAGGGAAAGGCAAATCAAAACCAGTATAAGAGGCTGGGCCTGGGGGCTCACGCCTATAATCCCAGCACTTTGCGGGGCTGAGGTGGGCTGATCACTTGAGGTCAGGAGTTCAAGACCAGCCTGGTCAACATGTTGAAACCCTCTCTCTTCTAAATACACAAAAATTAGCTGGGCATGGTGATGGGTACCTGTAATCCCAGCTACTGTAGAGGCTCAGGCAGGAAAATTGGTTGATCCCAGGAAGCAGAGATTGCAGTGAGCCAACATCATGCCATTGCACTCCAGCCTAGGCAACAAGAGTGAAACTCCACCTCAAAAAAGCAAAAAAAAAACAAAAACAAAAACAAAAAAACACCGCTATATCACTTCATACCCATTAGGATTGTCATTATCAAAAAGACAAGAGATAAATGTTAGTGAATGGAGAAAGGGAACTCTTGTGTTCTGTTAGTTGGAGTACATATTGGTGTAGTCAATGTGAAAAACTACATGTGGGTTCCTAAAATAGTTAAAAATAGAATTACCATATGATCCAGATGCTTCTTTTCTGGGTATATGCCCAAAGGAAATAAAATCGCCACCTTGAAAGAAAAATCCGCACTGCCATGTTCATTGCAGTGTTATTCACAATAGCCAAGATATGGAAACAACCAAAGTGTTTGTCAACAGATGAATAAACAAAGAAAATGGTGTGTATATATTCAATGGAATATCATTCAGCCTTAATAAAGGGGATCCTGCCAGTTACCACAAAATGGATTAAGCTGGGGGACATTATGCTAAGTGAAATAAGCCAGACACAGCAAGAAAAATATGGCACAGTCTCACTTATACATAGAATCTAAAAAAAAAAAAAAAAAAGCCAAAGATACAGAGATAGAAAATAAAACAGTGGTTACCAAGGGCTGAGTGGTGGGGAGAAACTGGGAGATGCAGGTCAAAAGATACAAAGTAGCAGATATGCAGGTGAACAAATTTAAAGATCAAATGTTCAATGTGGGGACTATAGTTAATAATAGTGTATTGTTATCAGGAGTTTTGTTAAATGAGTAGATTACAGCTAGTGCTCGACTTACGACCACGATTGGTTCTGACAGACTGGTCATAACACGATTTGGTCGTAAGTTGAGTAGGCTATATGTACAGTATTGTGAAATGATGTTATAAAAATCTTTAAGTCATATTTTATCATAATTTTCTTTCATTCTTGTTATATATCATCATTTTCTTTGTTCATTTTATGCCATTTGTATCATCTCTACACCATTTTGTTTCTTATTTTTACATTTGTCAGGTTTAAGTAAAACACTGTATTACCAGTACAACTGGTTTAATATTTGCAAACATACAAAATTACAAAATACAGGTGTATACAAAAATACAAAATACAGGTATAAAAAATACCATAGAAAACATTTTCCCAATTGCAAAACATATCAAAATATATAAACATGTACAAAACATTTTATTGGCCGCTGGTGCTTGGCTGCGGATCGTTGATGTTGTCATCTGAGGCAGCAGTTGGGGTTACCGGAGTTGGTTTTTTCATAAACATGGTGAGCTTTGTCTGAATTGTATGTTTCTTTTTTTCATCATAAATTTCACGATGCAGGCGAAACACATCGTGCGCCATCCGTTCAATCCTTGCAAATAGTTTGATGTTTGGGTCCATTGCTTCGAAATGTATAAGAAGTTTATTCAGTAAAGATAAACCGTCTGATAATCCCTTAGTGGTGAACTTTCTTTCTGGCTCCTCCTCTTCTTTCTCTGCTTCTCTTCTTTCTTCTTCCGCCACTCTTTCTTCTTCCAGTTCGATTAGCTCTTCATTTGTAAGTTCTCCGGATTCTTTGTCTAGCAACTCTTCCATTTCACACTCCAAAGAAAGGTCTTTAGCAAGTTTTACTATTTTTTCCCAAATTGTTTTAAGTTCATGTTCACTGTCAAATCCGTCAAAATCATTAACATAGCGCTTAACACAGTTTTTCCAGATGCCATTCATGCACTTTGTCGTCACAGCCTCCCAGGCGGTAGCAATATTCTTGATACACATCAAAATGTTGTAGTGTTTCCAAAAATCTCGCAATGTTAGTTCTGAGTCAACATCTATAGTGGATATTGCTTGAGCGAAGGTGGTTCGGAGGTAGTTGGCCTTTAATGTAGCAATCGAACCTTGGTCCATAGGCTGGATGAGTGGAGTCGTGTTTGGCGGAAGAAAAACAAATTTTACATCTGGATGGAGATCACCTAGATGTGGTGGGTGTCCAGGCGCATTAACGAGCAGCAATAAAATCTTGAAAGGAATATCTTTCTCCAAACAATATTCTTGAACTTGAGGAATAAAACAGTTCATAAACCAGTCTTCAAACAATCCTTGTGTCATCCAGGCTTTATGTTGAGAATGAAAGTAGACGGGCAGTGTGTGCTTGTTAACATTCTTGAACGCAGGAGGGTTGGCTGAATGATAAATTAAGAAAGGCTTCAGTTTAAACCCTGTGATGTTCCCGCCAAGCAGCAGAGTTAGCCTATCCTTAAATGCTTTAAATCCTGGCACGCTTTTGGCCTCTTTGTGCATATAACTGCGTGCTGGCATCCGTTTCCAAAATAATCCAGTTTCATCAACATTGAAAATCTGTTCTGCTAGATGATATCCCTCATCTGTAATTAATTCATCCAGACTATCAACAAACTTACGTGCTCCTTCCTCATCCGCACTCGCTGCTTCTCCAGTCACTCGAACACTATGCATTTGGAATCTTTTCTTGAATATTTGGAACCAGCCAGTGCTTGCTACAAATTCTTGACTGTAATCTTCTCCAGCACGCTCCTTCAGAGTCTGAAATAGACTTCTTGCCTTCATCTGCACAGTAAAAAGACTGAATGGTGTCCGTTTTTGAATTTGATCTTCCATACAAATATATAGCAATTTCTCCATTTCGTGGATGGGTCCGCTTTGTTGCTTTGTTATAACTGTTGATCTCATGGGTGCAGAACCTTTCACAGCTTCACGAATTCTTTATCTTTCAAAATCGTCGACACAGTCAAGTGTGATAACTCTGTATCACGTGCGATCACATTCACTTCCTTTTCTCCTTCGTACTGCTTAATTACCTTCATTTTCGTGTCGAGATCGATGGCCTTTCTTTCCTTCTTGGCAGGCTGAGGTGTAGGCAAAGACAATTTCCTCTTGGTAGACATTTTGGGAGGGGTTTGATGAAAAATATCCAAGACACAAAACACAAATTGCTGTACCGAGTCTGGGATAACAGTTGAAATGGTGCACGCGGAGATGGTAGTGCTGCCGGAAGCTGGTCCGCACTGTTGTACGCCCAGCTGGGCAATATTTGCGCTGCCAGACGTGGAGCAGCCGTGGCTAGCGATTGTGGTCGTAAAGTTGAATGGTCGTAAGTTGCATAGGTCGTAAGTCGATCAATACCTGTATAGTTGTTCTTGCCACAGGTAAGAAAAATGGATAACAATGTGAGATAATGGATATGTTTGTTTCACTATAGTACCAATTTTATTATATATGTGTCTCATAACATTATATATGTAAACAATATATTTACATATATTCAATAAAATTTATTTTATTAATAATTGACTATGAGACAAACCCAGAGTTTTCTGAATTGATACAGAGGGATGATCTACAAATATGTATAAAAGAACAGAAGATGAAGTTTTGGTTCAGATTAAATGAAATTGGTTTTCTAATATTAAGATCGCAGATAATAATGGTATGCTTACACCAACTTGTATTTGTTCATGAGAAAGGACTGTTAAATTTTAAGAAATCTAGCAAGCAGACTGACAACAAGTTGGTGGACTGAAATTGAACATGGTGGGAGAATTTACACCATGGAAATTGGCAAACACTACAAACCAAGGCTCCCTACCCCACTCACACACAGCACACTGCAGCCACAGGGTGTATAGAAAGATAATGTATATAACTGAACCAGACGAGGTGTCTAAAATTAGATAGTGGTCTAGATGAAGGCAAACTGGAGAGCCCTGTGTAAGGAAATCTCCTCAGTTCTAGATAGTTTCTAAATGGGAAAGGTGGTTCAGTGTTTTCAGTCTCTGTTTTATGAAATAAACAAAGAAATCCATAATTTTAAATATGAAATTCTTTGAATTTTAAAGCACCATTAAAGAGAGAGGAAAGCTGCTCTTCAGCTGAATACAAGCTATGGGCCAACTGTTTTCAACTTTTGTTTTAGAAAATGTGAGTTCCCTTTTCTCACTATGACAAGTGGGATGTAACTGTTACGGAGAATGACGAAAGAAAATTCTTGCTTTGATAATTCTTACTGAGTGAAGTGCAAGGCTCTTTCACAATGCAAAAACCTCCGTGACTTTAGGAGGCTTTTCTTCTTGAAACACCTGTTATAATTTGGGGGCATCACTCATGCACAGTCACATGTTATCTCTTTGTGGTCATGTGAACTCTGCTTTATCTCTTGTATTAACGGATACTGAAATCTGTGTTCTGGGAAGTTTAGAGAATTCTGATTTGATAGCATCTTAGAATGTTAGGGCTGGCAGATGGTTGATAAATCAACCAGCCTAGGGGTTTTTTAACACAGAATCCGTAACTGAGTCTGGATGGTGGTTATAAGCCCACTGAAGTTTCCATAGATTTCATCCATTATCCCAGCATCTGTCATCCAAAAATGAGTAAGAGCCACCAATGCATTAAGCTTCTCCAGTTATTTGACAAAGATTGTTAGAGTACTGGATAGAAGCCAAATTACATGGGTAAACATTGGAGAGCAAACAAAATAGACACCTGAGTCTCTCTCCTCAAGGTGTGCAAAGTCTAGAAAAGGAGGCACACAATTAAACAAGCAAATATAATAAAGCACAGTTATCCTGTGACAAAAGAAGCATAAAGGATAGGGAAACTCATAAACTTGTGTCTATCTTAGCCTAAGATGTGTGGGTCAGGTGTTTTTAAGAAGAAGTATTGAAAGAAGTGACATTTAAATTAAAATCTGGAGAATGAGTAGTAACTGGCCATTTGAAGAGGTGGTTATCCCTCCAAATAGTTCAGAACCAGGCTATAAACAGCACTTTCATTTAACATAGGAGAAAAAACTGAGACCTAAAAACCCAGAAAATCTTTCTTAAGTCACTTGAATACAGCATATACTGAAGAAATGTTTGACATATGAATACAAATGAATAAACAAACAATAAAAACAAAGACTCCCCTATTGTGGAACACTGAGAAAGCTCATTTACCCCTCATCTGGGATTTATCCACTTACGTTGGAAGCTGAGAATGCAATATCCCAACATCATGAGGAGAATCAATTAATCAACCCAATGAGGTTAGTTTTTCCATAGATTGTGGCTTTGGCTGAGTTGGCCTTATTCTTTGCCTGTTGGAATTGTTCCTGCCTCTACATGCAGCCCTGCTCTCTCTTTACCCATCATAAGTTTGAGCAGGAAGAGTGAGATAATGAAACTTAGTGAAGCCTACTTTTAGGGCCCCAAATATACTTTCCTTTCTTTGTAGGATTGGATATAGGAAAATATTATTTGTATACCCCTACATTTTAAAGAACTTCTTAGGTGAGAAGGCTTGCCCATGCCTTATATTTTCAGATCAGGTCTTTTCAGACTTTCTTTTAAAAAATGTAGTCATGAAAATATTCACTTTTGGTCCCTTTTTCTTCTTTATGACACATACTACATGATTATAAAACCCCCAAACCTCTGAGTGACTCACTTTTAAGGAAATAAATATTAATAATAGTTGTAATTGTATGTCAGATGAAACATTTTCTGTCATCTCTTAGACATTTGGGTACCAAGGGTCCAACGATTCTAAAGAAAAGTTGTAGACACCTACCTGTAAGACTTGCTAAAATTTGGCCAAACCTTAACTGGGACTCATGTTACTTACCCTAACTGCAACACTTTCAGAGCGAAAGAGGGCACTATTAATAATTACACAGGGTCAAGAGGTATAAACCAGAATACGTGGTAACTTTAAGGCAGTAATTCTCTCCAGCCAAAGCAAAAGACAAAGAGAGGAATATTTTTAGCCCCCTTCAAGGTAAATGAAGGGGAATCCAAGAGTAATCAGGATATTTTGTCTTTGCCACCTGGGTGACTGTTGAAACAAAGTAACTTACAGGCTGTAGTTGAATGGTAGCCTACAAAAATGTATGTCTATGCCTTAACCCCCAAAACTGTTGAATGTGACCTTATTTGGAAAAAGGATCTTTACAGATATAATTAAGAATCTGACTGCTTTCAGAAATAAAGCAATCCCAGGGATGGCCTGCTAGAGCCAGAGCTGAGGAAGTGTATTAGTTATCTGCTACTATGTGACAAACAATCCCCACATTTAGCAGCATTAAACAACATATATTTAATGTATCACATCATTTCTAAGGATCAGCAATCTGGGAGCAGCTCAGCTGGTGATTCTAGCTCAGGGTCTCTTGTAAGATTGCATACAAACTGTCAGCTGGCGCTACCATCATCTGAAGGCTTGACTGGGGCTGTAGGATCTATATTCAGGTTTGCTCACATGACTGTTAGGAAGTAGCTTCAGTTCTTTTCATAGGTTTGCTTGCAACATAGCAGCTGGCTTTCTCAGGAGTAAGTAACATAACAGAGAGTGAGAGAGGGTTGGGGAGAGGTCAAGAGGGAAGCTACAGTATGTTTTATTTTTTTAATTATTTATTTTATATAGATTGGTTCTCACTATGTTGTCCAGGCTGGTTTTGAACTGCCGGCCTCAAACATTCCTCCCGCCTTGGCCTCCCAAAGTGTTGGGATTAGAGGTGTGACTTACCATGTCCAGCTGCTGCAGAATGTTCTCTCTACATAATGGAATCAGAAGCAGAAGGAGTGGTTGGAGAGAAAGCAAATAAAAGTAAAGGGAAAAAAGATGATGATCCGTGCTTCACTGCTCATCAAAGGAAATTCAGAGGAAGTGTGAGTTGGTAGAAAAGTAGAGCCTCTGAATTTGAAATTTGAAGTTTTTATTTTGCCTACTTTGTATTATGAAAAATTTCATTCCTTTGCAAGAGTAGAGAGAATAGTATAATGAACCCAACTTCAGCAATTGTTAACATACTGTCCTCTGTTACTTTATTCATGGCTGTGTTCTTTTTCCTCTGCTTTTATTTTTTCTCATCCTCTATGATCTCTTAGACTTTTCTGACCAACATTGCTCAGATGGCTTCTGTTCTTCTGAAATTCTGGTTAAGTTTCAGGAGAGCCTAGAGCCCAAATTTCAGTCTCAACCTCCTTCTCTCTGTTCTCATCTTGAGGGTTCCCACTGATGTCAGCATTGACTAACAAAGATCTAAGAAAGAGAAAGGAAGTGGAGAACAGAAGGGACAGGGCGACAGATGGGCATCAACAACCAGATTCAGAAACAGCCTTCCTGGACTTAAGCAGGAGGGCTATGGACAGCTTGTGCTCAGGACTGGCCAATATGCAGAAGCTGCTGAAAAGCCTGGGAATGATTGTATATTCTAGGCTCCAGGAGAGTTCAGAATAGGCAGTACAGTGAAAAGAATCTAAAACTAAAAGTCAAGAGTGGGTGTTCATCCCAGATCTGCTTCTAATTTTCAATGCAACCTAGGTCAAATCACATCTCTCTGGTCTCCAGGGTCTTCTTTTGCAAAAATCAGTGGTAGGAATTGACAAGCTAATTTTAAAATTCATTTAAAACAATGTATTTCAACTTATTATTATTATTAATATTAATATTATTACCACCCTAAAGAGCCCTTTTAATTTTTTTCTAATCATTCCCCCATGAAATATTAATACCACAGATACGTATCTGTTTACTGCATTTATATCTGGTTTTGCTTATGCATAAAACAGTAAGTTTTTTTGCTCACTAAAAACTAATTTTCACCCTCTTGGGGGTGATATCACACAAGTCATTGAGAATGTATGGTCTAGGATTTAAAAGGTAAAAAATAATTTGAAAAAAACACAGAACAATAAGAAATATGAAAGATAACTTTTCTAACATAGCACTAAAGCATGCTAAAAATTAAATTAATTAAAAACGTGTTGGCATAGCAATAGACAATGAAGCAGAATAACATCTTGAAATATATTCACATATATATATAAAATATTTAGGAATTCATTTTGAGTATCTTGGCCTTTCAAAATCAGTGAACAAAAAAATATTTAAAAAGTGATTTTGGGGAAATAGGCAACTATTTGGAAAAACTAACTAGATTCCTGCACCATCTACATAATTAAATTGTAGGTAAATTAAAGAGTTAAATCTAGGCCGGGCACAGTGGCTCACACCTACAATCCCAGCACTTTGGGAGGCCGAGGTGTGTGGATCACCTGAGGTCAGGAGTTCAAGACCAGCCTGGCCAATATGAAACGCCATCTCTACTAAAAATATAAAAATTAGCCAGGTGGGATGGTGGGTGCCTGTACTCCCAGCTACTCTGGAGGCTGAAGCAGGATAATCATTTGAACCAAGGAGGCGGAGGTTGCGGTGAGCCAAGATTGTGCCACTGTACTCTAGCCTGGACAACAGAATGAGACTTCATCTCAAAAAAAAAAAAAAAAGAAAGATTTAAATCTATAAAAATTCTGTAAAAGATTTAGAAAATTACAGAATATATGTTTTATATTTTAATTTTTTTATTTCATAGGGGCTTTTTTCATTTTTCATTTAAACTTTATCTTACTGTCCCTTTATATTGTTCTAGTATTTTTATTTCTCTGGGGGCTTTTTATCCTGTGTGTTGTATATACAGACATCCTCTTTCTGTCTCATGCTGATTTCTCTCTTCTTGTGGTTTGTAATTTTTTTAGTGTTAGCTCATCTTTGGTAAGATTGGGTGCTACTTTATGAAAGCAGACCCGTAGAGTGCTCTCATATCTGTCTCATCTGGACTATGGGATTCTGCACTCATACATATGTTAATTAATTCTTGTTTGGGAATCTCATACCACATGGGGAGTGTAAATTCATATCCCATAAACTTGCATAGCAGAGGGGTTTCAGTTTCTCCTGGTAGATCTTTTCCACTGAAAGCCTGTAGAAGACAGTGAAGTTCTTTCACTTTCATACTGGAAGGTCTTTTAAGGATTCTATCTCTATATAAAGCTCTGTCTGTTTCTCACAGAAGTCCCATGGGCACAGAATTCACACATATATCATAAATGATCCAGCATTTGGACACCTGTCACACAGGAGGCTTCAACCACCAGTTTTGTGCAGGCCACGGAGACAGCCTGATAGCCACCGTTCCAGGCAAGTGAAGTGACGTTTGCCCCTTTGACTTATCACCACCACCACCACACCCACACCCCAAGTTTGAGTTCTGTAAGGAGGCCTGCAGTGAGGGACAAAGAGAGGGGAGAAAATAGGAGCTTTAAGTTGAACTATGGTGAGTTTGCTGTTGTTCAAATTACTGAGAGACCAGGCCTAGACGTTGTGAAGAGGTTTGAAAGGATGAGATGGAGCAATGTGGTTTGAATGTTTGTGTCCTCTCTAAATTTATATGTTGAAATCTTAACTTCCACAGTGATGATATTAGGACGTGAGGCCTCCGGAAGGTGATTAGGTCATGAGGGTAGAGCCCTCACGATTGTAATTAGTGCCCTTGTAAAAGAGATCCCAGAGAGCTAGCTAGCCCCTTCGGCCACGTGAGGACACAGCCAAAAGATGCTGTCTGTGGGCTAGAAAATGGGTCCGCACCAGACACCAGATCTGCCTTGATCTTGGACTTCCCAGGTCCAGAACTGTGAGCGATAATGTTGTATTTCTTATAAGCGACTCCATTAATGGTATTCTGTTCAGCTTCCCAAATGGACTGAGATATGGGGTACGGTTGGAGAAAAATAAGACACTGTCATGTTTGTATCACAGGGGTCCAGGATGTTTATTAAACTAATAATACACTTTTGTAAAAAGATCGTGGAACTTTTAAATGAAATAAAGTTAGGGTCCATTTCACTGAAAAGTGAAAAAAGCAAGTCATACAGCAACATGCACAATACAATCCCACTTAGGTAATTTTTAAAAACATACTTTGTTTCTAAATACCTTTCTATCTATGTTTCTGTCCACCTGCTTATTTATCTACATAAGGTATAGCTTGCCACTTACTATCTCTGTGGGCTTGGGTAATTGACTTAGCCTCTCTGTAACCCAGTACACCCCTCTCTCCCAGTGGTAAAAAAGGAACAATACTCTTTTACTCCTGTAAAAGAGTGAAGTCCATAACGGTAAATACATTATGAAATTTTGTAAAGATAATATGAGTTGATCTAGGTCAATATTTTAGAATAGGGTCTGGTATTTAGTAAGTGCCATAAATTTTGACACTATTACTCTATTTAATGCATAGTAAAAGGCCTGAAAAAATATTTACCAAACTATTCATGGCAATTATTTCAGGATGGAGGAGCATGATCGGATAGAGAGCCAAAAGTTCAATTTTCACTTGTTTCCATCTTCAACCACCCTTAGGATTGCTAGAACATTTATGCAGAAAATGTTTAATCCTAAAACATAAAAATAAAATAATTGATCTAAAAAATAACCACTTATCCTTTCAATAATAATTTTTAAAATTAATCTTACAAGACTTAGTGGCTTTATTTGCCTCTTCTCATCCACCCACTAATGTTAGCACTTATTTTGTAATCCTCTGTCATGAGTTCTCTTTCTACATGAAAGTTTTGGCTTTTCAAGTAGACTATCAGCTATGCCAATACCAGCACCATCTCACACACTACTTGTAATCCTACCACGATAAATGCATCACAAACACAATGCAATGCAATGTGGCTAATGTCTAGGTTAACTTATTAGCCACCTCTTAAAGCCTGAGATGCACAGCATATCAGCACTTTCAAAACTCAGCTTAGACATTAAGTCCTCCACGTTTCCATTAACCACGCTTGCTCCCCTGAGTCATCAACAGTCTCCACCACAAACAATCTAGATTTTAGTTCTCATAATAGCAATAATAGTGCCAGCTAATATTTAGATATTTCCTATAGGTATTAACAATGTTCTTGTTAGCTGTTCTCAAACGTTCTGGTCTTTGGTCCCTTCTACATTCTCCTATGAGGACACTGAAGAGCTTTTGTTTATTCAGATTATGTCTATTTATATTTACAATATTAGAAATTAAGACTGAAAAAATTTCAACATATTTATTAATTTATTTAAAAAATGGTTCAAATAAATCGGATTTAAAATTTCAAATAAAATAATTATAAACATGTTAAATATTTTTAATGAAATTAATGTATTTTTCAAAACAAACTGTGAGAAGAGTAATTTTGTTCTACATCTTTGTAAACCTCTTTAATGTGTGACTAATGAAAGACATCTGGATTCTTCCACCTTCTGCATTCATTCTGTTTAGGTATCACATATCAGATGATCTCTGGAAAACTTCACTGTACACTCATGAGAGAATAAGAAGGAAAGGCATATAACACGTTAGTATTAGTATGAAAATAAAAAGGGAGTGAGAAAGGTAAACCATTTCTTCACATTATTAGAAAAATAATTTTGATATTCCATAGTCCCTTTAAGGATCTTAGAGATCCCAAAAGTCCCCAAACCACACTTTGAGAAGATCACAATTTGAGAATAGCTGTTTTCAATCCCATTACTGGGTATATACCCGAAGGATTATAAAACATTCAATTATAAAGACACATGCACACGTATGTTTATTGTGGCACTGTTTACAATAGTAAAGACTTGGAACCAACCCAAACGCCCATCAATGATAGACTGGATAAAGAAAATGTGGCACATATACACCATGGAATACAATGCAGCCATATAAAAGGATGAGTTCAAGTCCTTTGCGGGACATGGATCAAGCTGGAAACCATCATCCTCAGCAAACTGACACAAGAACAGACAACCAAACACTGCATGTTCTTACTCATAAGTGGGTGTTGAACAATGAAAACACATGGATACAGGGGAACATCACACACTGGGGCCTGTCAGGGGTGGGGGTGCTAGGGGAGGGATAGCAGGGGTTGGGAAGGTTGGGGAGGGCTAACATTAGGAGAAATACCTAATGTAGATGATGTGGGGGATGGATGCAGCAACACCCATGGCAAGAGTATACCTATGTAACAAACCTGCACATTCTGCACATGTACTCCAGAACTTAAAGTATAATTTTAAAAATGCAAAAGCAACATAAAGAGATGACAAAAAATTTAAAAAAGAAAAAAAAGAGAATAGCTGTTTTATTTATCTTCATAAAAACACTATAAATGCTATTATTCTCCTTTCACAGATGTGGAAATTCATGCCCAGAAGGGTTAGGGAAACTGCCTAAAGTTAGACAGCTAGAAAGTGGAAGAGCCAAGACTTGAAGCAAAATGCAAATCCTCAACCTTTATGCTATATTGACTTTATAGCAGCCTGTGCGTAGCTACATAGCTCCTTGTCCTGCTATACCCGCCATTTAGAGGTCAATGATTGTCCTTGTCTATCTCATCTGCTTGATTATTTAATATCCATTTATTATCTATCTATTTGTCTATCTACTTGTCCATCTGCCCATCATCCATCTACTGGAGATAATAGTATGTCTATCATCTATTATTGGAGTGATCATTTGTAATTTATCTTTGTATCTCCTTTCCTGACAACGTCTGGTGATGTAATTTGGGTAAATGAATGAGTAAAATGCATGGATAGATTTTTTTTATGTTGATACAAGTAACATTATGAATGAAAAAATAACTACTTCAATGATTGCTTCAGCCCCTACTATAGCCCCAACTATATGATGTATAATTTCTTGTCTTACAGCTAGGAATAGGTGGAGATAGGGCAGCCTTTGCAATAGATTCTGTAATAAGTAATGCTGGAAATACAGTGGGAGAAAGCTGAGATCTAAAGCTATTTCAACACTCTGCTTGTGAGTCAGAAGTACACCAGTAAATTTGAAGTTCACATTCTTAGCAAAACCTCACTTGCCTTTCTAGTATTAAGTTCACACTGGATGACTTCAAATTATACATTGTCATAAGCTTGGAAAGTCTGCTCCCAGCCTTTCAGTTCAACCACATAAATATCCATGGGTCCTTTGTGCCTTCAGTTGTGAACATCAATAATTTAATAGATTGGAACATGAGAAGTAGGAAAGAAAACTCTTGAGCTCATGTATCCAACAATATTTCATCATGGTTAATCTCATTCACACGCTGGTGTTAGGCAACAAACACTTGGTTTATAATTTTATGCTGAGTTGATTGTTGAAAGTAGTACTTTGCACATCACCACAAATATGGGGGTCTGATGTGACCCACAGAATGACACATGGGGCTATACAGGCTGGCATTTTAATCAGGAGAACAACAACATAATTAGACTATTTTTTTACTTTGCCTCTCTAATGGAAAGTCCTGAAAAAGAAACATGTAATTGGTTATGAATAGGTAAAACAGAAAAATAGAAGAAAAGGGAACATTTCTTTGCTTACCTTAGGTTAAATAAACCTTACTAAATACATTTCCTGATTATTCTCAAAGCATACCCTGCTTCCTCTCCAGTCAGGGTCTTACCCTCACTACCAGCAACCAAAGTCATTGTCTCATTTCAATTTTGACCTGCAGACACTCTAGAGTTGAGAATATTTTGTTGTTCTTAAACTCCTTCTGACCAGGAAAGAACCAAAAGGAATCAGGGTTCAAGGTGAATAAACCTTAGGTAGACAGAGCAGTGTCAGAAAGCCTCAGAGGAAATCACATATCCAAAAAATGCCTATCTCACTCATGACAATCTTTCCAGACTGCATACTCTTGTTCAATCCCTCAACAGACTAGAAGTCATTAAGGCAAATTGCCACTCCTTTTCCAAAACAAAGTGCCTCTGTTCGGGGCGATTATTAAAAAGTCAGGAAACAATAGATGCTGGTGAGGCTGTGGAGAAATAAGAAGGCTTTTACACTGTTAGTGGGAATATAAATTAGTTCAACCATTGTGGAAGACAGTGTGGCGATTCCTCAAGCAAGGATCCAGAACCAGAAATACCATTTGACTCAGCAATCCCATTACTGGGTATATACCCAAAGAAATAGAAATCATTCTACTACAAAGACACATCCACACTTATGTTTATTGCAGCACTATTTACAATAGCAAAGACATGGAACCAACCCAAGTCTCCACCAATAATAGACTGGTGGTACATATATACCATGGAATACTATGCAGCCTTAAAAAGGAATGAGATCATGTCCTCTGCAGGGACATGGATGAGGCTGAAGGCCTCATCTTTAGCCAACTAACACAGGAACACCAAGCCAAACACCGCGTGTTCTCGCTCACAAGTGGGAGTTGAACATTGAGAACACATGGACACAGGGAGGGGAACAACACACATCAGGGCCTGTTTTTGTGTGGTGGTTGAGAGGAGGGAACTTAGAGGATGGGTCGACAGGTGCAGCAAAGCACCATGGCACACATATACCTGTGTAACAAAGCTGCACATTCAGCACATGGATCCTGTTGTTGTAGCTTTTTTAAAAGAAATAAAGAAAAAAAAAAAAAAAGAATCTAAAGAAAAGAAAATGCCTCTGTGGGAGCATGTTGCCTCCCGTGGCACCTGAAGCTGGGTGATTCAGTTCCATTCACATCACCTCATCACCTCCTGCTTTAAAAAACACAAAAAGATTACCATAGTCCATTAACAGTAACAGAAATCTAACCAATGATGAAAGAGTGACACCTCTGGATGATCACTGAGGAAAAATGCAATTCGTAGTGACAAGGATGGAAAATAACCTGTTACAAGAGTACAATGAGCTGAAACAATTAATTAGAAAGAAATGGCTGGAAATCATTATTTGATAAATGCTAAATGTTAAAAAGAAAAATCAGCTAAATGATTTATAACTATTTTATGATGGTAATTCACTCAAATGTAGATAATCCAAAGAGAGATGATAATGAGTGGATGTTTTCCAAGGAAATGTTTATTTAACAAGAATACAAATTATTAATGTTTTTACCGTCTACTAAGATAAGAGAAACACAGTTATATCTTCTAGAACAGTTTTGCTCCAAGCAGTGACTTTTGGAACAGTGATTGTATATGATGAATAATATGACCTTTTATATGCTATTATCTGCCTCATTTGAAGTTCAACAGATGTATTACCACAATTAAATATTTCCAGCTAAAATACCAGTTCTGGGAACAATTACCATATTCATTGTGAAACCTTCCCATTCACTAATCTCTATTGTCTGTGAAGGTCTGGGCTTCCTGTGCTTCTAGCATGGTTCAAAGTATTGAGTCACTGGACTCACTTCCTGAGGCAGGTAGGATTTTAGAGACTGCTCGTGGCCTCGGCTTCAGCTATGTACCTAGACACAGTCCACACACACACATTCCACTCTGAATTCTGATTATTTACCTGCACTTGCATTTTGAACCTCCTCTTTTATTTGGGATTTGATGCTTACCATTGCTTTTCTAATCGTAATCTTGGTGTAGTGTTGCCTTCGTGCGTTGATCAAGATGCTGAAGTATTTGCCGTAGAAATTACACTGGCTGATTTCAGCAGAAAAAAATCATTAAAGGCATATTGACTAGTTCACAGAATGTCTGGGGAGCCAGAAGCTTTTGAGATCAAGTAGTAAACAGAGATGGTGTATGATAAGTATATGTATAACATATATGTATATGTAGTAAAGTCTAACATCTAAAATTATGGTGCAGAACTAATCTTATGAAGATGCCTCTACTGCTCCCACTAAGCTGTAGGTGCCACTGCTTGCACTAGCAACACCTCTGGCACTGGGCACAGGGTGCTTCTGTTAGAGGTCTATGTGGTTGAGCCTGTGCATATTTTTCATCTTTGCCACCAGAGCCATTCTGCATCACTTATTCAGGAAGCATGAGTGTGGCAGAGCAAAGAGGCTTCTGACAAGCATGAGATGTCATCTTGACCACTTAATTATTGGATTTCACCAAGGGTAACCTAATTACTTTCACTACCAAGTGCTCAATATACCAACAGAAGAAGCAAACACTGTTTCCCAGTAAGGCACTATTTCTCGGAGAGGAATAGTTGGCCTTCCATTGGTAGTTTGGTTATATTGGACACCTTCCATCACTGAAGGCAGCAGCTGGTACATATTCCAAGGTCATGTCTTTTCTGCTTATTGAACTTCTGGTATCGTAACCATTCATGAACTTTCAGAATGCCTTTTCTATCACCACAGTATTCCATAGGAGTACTGGAGGACATATGTTTTCATGAAATAAGCATAAAAAGTAGGCTAATGCCTAGAAGTTCACGAGTCTTGACATTTTCCCCAGCACTTAGAAATGGCTAGCTTGATAGAACAAAAGGGTGCCTATTGTTTAAGGATCAGTTATGGCCCACACCAGGAGGCAACACTATATGAGACTGGTTGTTATCTTACAGGATCTAATCATGCCTTAAATCAGCATCCAGTATATTGAACAGCCTTTCACATAGAAAACACAAGTCCAAGAATGAAGAGGGTGGTGGTAGAAGCGACCTCTCATTATCACTCCTACCACTCCATTTGGAAGAACTTCATTTTCCATTTCCATGCCTTTCCATTTCATGTGTTTGGAGACCTTACTGCTCAGAGAAAACATGGTTCCATTAGGAAATACATTTCTAGTACTGGAGGCTTGGAGCTTGAGATTCTCCCTGGCCATTTTTTAATTCCTTGTGCTGCTAAACCAAGGGGTAAGAAGGGGATCTTTATTTTGGGCTAAGGTGACTGATCCCATTTCTAAGGAAGAAAATAGCCTGCTAAACTATGGGGAGAAAGGAAGACTATGTCTGAAATCAAGAGAATTCTCTACGGCAACTGCAAATACTTCCTCAGCCATTAGTCCTGGTCAATAAAAACCTACAATCAACCAATAAAGACACAACCACCAAGAACTTAAATATTATAGGAGTGAAAGTTTTGATCACCTCAATGAAAAAGAACTTTGTTCACTCCATGTGCTGGGAGAGGGTAAGGAGGTCACAGAATGGAAAGTATACATGGTGACTTTTAACCTTGGTAACCAGCCATAGCAGGAGAACTCTAGGGGCTATGTTTTATGACATATGTTTTTATATGAAGAACATCAGTGGTAGATGGCATCCTGGCTTCGAGTAAGACTATGGCCAATTTGAAATCAACCTGTGATGATATGGTAGCTTACTGAATTTTTTATGTTCCCTGGATCGAGAATATGAATGTTTTATCCAGATGAAGGGTAGGAATAGATGTTGAGGCATCAACTCTTCACTGCATTCATATACCCTTCACCCTTTCCACTGTGCTCTGTGCCCTGGTAGAGGCTGACCTGCATGGGCTACATGATCAGACTCCTATTCTGACTTCAGGTTGATTTTGGCCAGTAAGTATCCCTGACAGTAGAACAGAGGAAAATAAAATCAGATTATTTGTTATCCCATCTCCTTACTTACAAGGTTGCTTCAAATTGGCTGTGAATCTCCGTAAAAAGCCATGGCTACTGTCAGGCAACCATCACACCATAATTTTCTCCTTATAGGTTCTGGCAGCTTCTCCTTTCTATTGCTCCTTCAGTTTCAGAAATGCAAACTCCTTCCCACTCTTTTGCTAGCTTCAGAATACTTAATTACCCATTGGGGATTTCCCTACTCTTGAATAGTTCTTTTATGAAGCTCTCTTGTATTAAACTACCCAAGAATGCCATTCGCTTCCTTCCAGAACATTGACAGAAAAAAGAGCTAAAACTTACATAGTTCTTAATATAAGCTAGGATCTGTTTAAGTGCTTTATAAATGTTAATCTTTATAATAACTATACAGGATACTATGATCACCCTCATTGTACAGATGAGAAAAACTGAGGCACAGGGAGTTAATCAACTAGTTTCTGATCTTTTTCCAAGTTTTCTTTTCTCTCAGTTTCTTTTTTAAATTCGATTTTCCTTATTCTTATAACAATCACAGTTCTGCTGATAAGTGATTTAGTAGACTTCAGCTTCTATAACTTAATCAAGATAGCAAGACAACTGATCCTTTCATTAGGATTTGATTTTGAGAGATATTCCCATCATTATACTACTCTTCTGCTCGGGGGACACTGATCAGTCAGTGTTCGGCAGACTTTAGGTTTCAAAATGATAAACCTCTGCATTTTATGACCCTCAATCCCCATGGTGGCAGCAAAACCATGGAATTCCTGGTTAAGAGAGATTAATGGATTTCCTAAATGTCTGCATCTGGCTTTCTAGAATAAATTTTTCTCTGGATCAATTTTAAAATCACAATATAAAATCATACATGTATACGTGTAATTGAAGAGCCAAGGAAACGGGACAGGAAAGAAGGTATGGACTACCCCAAATCAACTGTATTATGAAATAAATTAGGAATCTTCATTGCAAGTGACAGAAACTCAACTTGAAATAGCTTAAGTTATAGGTTATTAACTTATATGGCTGAAAAAGAAAGGATGAACAAGCATGTCTGCACTCAGGGACCCAAATGACAGTGCCAGGTTGTCCTCTGTTGCGTGTCTTTGCTGCTTGCTATGGCAGCCTCAGGTTCTTAAAGGGGACTGGCTTCTTATGTGTAAAGAGTGACCACAGCCAGGTTTAGCCTTCCATCATTTCAGCTTAGCAACCCCAGAGGGATAAGAGAAGCTTTAATTTTCTCGGCATTGATCTAGAAGACATCAGGGAAGGACTCTGGTTTAGCTTAAGTCACATGCTCATCCCTGCGTTACCCTTCCAACTGTGGTCATAAGTAAGGGTAATTTTGATTGGCCAAACCTAGATTATATTCCTGTATCTGCGACCAAAGAGTGGAGTAGAATAATTGAAAGCCTCACTAAAACTACCTAAAGGAGGGAAGGGGTGATTATCTAAAAGATATAGGACATAGTTCCAGAAGGTAGCGAGTAATCGATACTGATGCAGTGAAAAACAAGACAGTTACTTGGTGAGGTGCGGAAGAATGTTTAGCCACCATCCCACTCCCCTTGACCCCAAAAAAGCCCTGATTTGCAGCATTTGTGCATTTCTGTAGAGCGAGTACTCCTACTGTTACCAATTTCAAGCAACCAATGCGCTGTCACTGAATGCGAAGTTCGGATGATAGTTACATTAGCGTATCATTTTATAGTTTTCCCACATTCAAATACAAAAGAATAAATAATCTCAAGGGAAGAGATAATAGTAAAATGCCGTAAAGTCACTGGAAGTAATGCATTTGAATATTTATTACTTTTGGTTTAATACAGTTATTTAAGTGTAAGTTTATATCATTTAATATTTAATAACAGCTGTGTTTAACAACTGGCTCACACATAAATTTTTTCTAAAAATAATAATTGACCATACAAGTGGGTTCTAGCATACAATATAGGATCAGAACAAAACTAGTCAACATGTGATGTAAAATTAATCACTATGAGCACACCAGGGCAGCCACAATAGGAAGAAATAATTGGCACCTCTTTTCTAACAAGTTCAGGTGACTGAAATCTTACAATGCATGACAGCTTCTGATTCCTGCCCATGGCCAACCTGGAAAGGTCTGGATCTGCAATCTAATCTCTGCCATGGTGCTGAGAGTCAGGTAAATATCATAGGGTCATTCAATAGAGGGAAGACAGAGCAAGCCTGACTACAAAGAAACAAATCTCCCTCTACCTTTTTTTCCTCCTACAATTGCACTTAGTCTCAAAGTTGCTAAATTCCATGGTCCATTATAAATAATTTCAGTTAATACACACAGCAGATACTTCAAGATAGCCCTAAAGCCTTTCCTCCCTTCTCTCCTTCTAGACTTACTGAAAGCCTGTTCTGTGTCCAGCACTGTAGCCTAGATGGAGTCTGACTGTGGTGCATCAATATAAAGTGCTATCCTAACAGACCCCATGGTTACATATACATATATTTCTCATACAATAAATCTAAAAATGGTACTATTATTAACAGTATTATGGAGCCTATAATTCTCACCATCTGTAGGATGTGTATTTCTTATTGCACAGATGGTTTATCTTGAATTATCCATAAATTTCCTTTAAAGCAAAAGAGCTGGTGTCCTATTTCGGGTGGTATGACCTGAATTTTTAAATTTCTTTTCCAGAAATTATCATACATTGGCAAAGACATCTGGTCACTTACCTTGCACTCCCCACGAAGTCCACCCTGACGCATGATTACATATGCCAGATCTGCCGAAATAGGCCCTACAAAGCCATGAAACAGCTGCTGGGCTGCTCTAATCCACCCACTTCCTTTATGTTCTAACTTCCTCAACTTCTTCCTATTTATACAAAAGTTACTTTTTTCTCTGGCCTCACAAAAGCTTAAATGCAACGTATGCTTGCCTGCTTGCTTTATTTATAAATAAGCATTGTGACTTTTTTTTTTTGCTTTTTTACATGATGTTCTCAAATGGTTTTACAACTTCTACTTTATTTTATTGTTTGTATAAATGTATAGGGTACAAGTGTAATTTTGTTACATGTATATATTGCACAATGGTGAAATCAGGGCTTTTATTACTATATCCATTGTCAGAATAATGTACACTGCACTTATTAAGTAATTTATCATTATTCATCCCCTCCCAACCCCCAAACCTTGCAAGTCTCCATTGTCTGTCCTTCTGCACTCTATATCCATGTGCACACATTATTTAGCTCCCACATATAAGTGAGAACATGCAGTATTCTTTGTGTGTCTGAGTTATGCAAAAACTCATGTGTCTGAGAACATGCAAAATGTCTTTGTGTGTCTGAGTTATTT
This sequence comes from Sapajus apella, assembly GCF_009761245.1. Taxonomy (NCBI): domain Eukaryota; kingdom Metazoa; phylum Chordata; class Mammalia; order Primates; family Cebidae; genus Sapajus; species Sapajus apella. The sequence goes on along the minus strand of NW_022436950.1, from coordinate 17,855,956 downwards.
CACTTAAGATAATGGCCTCCAGTTTCATACACATTACTGCAAAAGGTCTGATTTCATTATTTCATCCTTTTTTATGGCTGAATAGTATTCTTTAGTGTATATATGCCATATTTTCTTTATGCAGTCACCCATTGATGGAAACTGATATGGTTTGGACTTTTGACCCCTCCAAACCTCATCTGGAAATATAATAAAATTTGGACGTGTGGCCTGGTAGGAGGTGTCTGGGTCATGGGAGTGGATTTCTCATGAATGACTAAGTGCCGTTTTTTTTTTGGTGATCAGTGAGTTTACATGAGATCTTGTTGTTTAAAAGTTGTGGCATCTCCTTCTTCTCTCTGTCTTGGTCTCTCCGTCACTACGTGATACACAGTCTTCCCCCTTCCCCTTCTGTCATGATTGCAAGGTTCTTAAGGCCTTCATCAGAAACTGAGCAAATGACTTGCTTTCGCCGGGTGCGGTGGCTCACGCCTGTAATCCCAGCACTTTGGGAGGCCGAGGCGGGTGGATCACAAGGTCAAGAGATCTAGACCATCCTGGTCAACACGGTGAAACCCCGTCTCTACTAAAAATACAAAAAATTAGCTGGGCATGGTGGCGTGTGCCTGTAATCCCAGCTACTCAGGAGGCTGAGGCAGGAGAATTGCCTGAACCCAGGAGGCGGAGGTTGCGGTGAGCCGAGATAGCGCCATTGCACTCCAGCCTGGGTAACAAGAGTGAAACTCCGTCTCAATAAAAAAAAAAAAAAAAAAAAAGACTTGCTTTCTTTACAGCTATGTTTCTTATACAGCCTGTAGCATCATAGGCCAATTAAATCTCTTTGCTTTATAAATTATCCAGCCCCACATATTTACAGCAATGCAAGAACAGACTAATACAGATACTTAGGTTAATTGCACATCTGTGCTATTGTGAGCAGTGCTGTAATAAACATATAAGTACAGGTATCTTTTTTACATGATGATTTTTTTTTTCCTTTGGGTAGATATCTGGTAGAGGCATTGCTGAATCAAATGGCAGTTCTAATTTTAGTTCTTTCACAAATATCTATATCATTTTCCACAGAGGTTGTACTAATTTACTTTTCATCAGTAGTGTATAAGCATTCCCTTTTCTCCACATCATCACCAACATCTGCTATTTTTTTACTTTCTAATTGTAGCCATTTTGACTGGTGCAAGATGATATCTCATTGTAGTTTTGATTTGCATTTCTTTGTTCATTGATGATGATGGGCTTTTTAAAATGTGATTGTTGGCCATTGGTATGTCTTCTTTTGAAAATGTTCATTTATGTCCTTTGCTCGCTTTTTAATGGAATTATTTGTTGTTATTGTTGTTGCTGCTGAGTTGCTTTGTTGCTCCTTATAAATTCTGGATAATAGTTCCCTGTTAGATGAATAGTTTGCAAATTTTTTTTTTTCCATTTTGCAGGTTGTCTGTTCATTCTGTTGATCATTTCTTTTGGTGTGCAGAAGCTTTTTAGTTTTTTAATATTTTTTATTTAGTTTTTACTTTAGTTTTTAAAAATATTTTTAGACAAATATAGTCCCATTTGTCTATTTTTGGTTTTGTTGCCTACTTTTGAGATCTTGGTTATGAATTCTTTGCCTAGACCAATGTCCACAAGAGTTTTATCTAGGTTTTATGCTGGTATTTTTATTGTTTCCAGTCTTGCATGTAAGTCTTTCATCCATCTTGAGTTGATTTTCTATATGTTGAGACATAGGCATCCAATTCCATTCTTTTGCATATGGTAATCCAGTTTTACCGGCAACATTTATTGAAGAGTGTGTCTTTTCCCCACAGTATGTTCTTGTCGACTTTGTTAAACATCAGTTGGCTATAAGTATGTGGTTTTATTTCTAGCCAACCTCAAGTTTATTCCAATTTTGGTAGTCATTTTCCTGTCATGTATTCTCATTCTGATTTCTGAATAGGCAATTGGAGAAGCAATTTATTCTCAGCTCTAGCTTAAGTTGTTGAGCCCAACATGCACTAATAATGATTTTATCCTAAAAGAAAATCTATTAAAAGCAAGTTTTGATTTTCTGTGTGTTTGTTTTACCTTTAGATTCTTGAAAAAAAAAAAAAAAAGAAAAAGAAACTGCAAAACTGTCTCAAAAATTTGCCCCTAAAGAGAAGCATTTCTAGATCTAGTATAGCTAAACAATTTAGTTTGAGCTTAGCCTTGAGCTTAGTTTTATATCTCAAGACTTAACTGAGAATTCCCAACTTTTGCAAGTGTCTTAGCCAGTTTATGCTGCTATCACAAAATACCATAAACTAGGTGGCTTGTCAACAACAGAAACTTGTTTATCAGAGTCCTGGAGCCAGGAAAGTCCAAGATCAAGGCACCACCAGATTCAGAGTCTGATGAGGGCCCGTCTGGTAAAGCCCCCATGACATAATCACTTTCCAAAGGCCCTACTTCCCAGTACCATTGGCATGGGAATTAGGATTTCAACCTATATATAGGAGAAACACAAATATTCAGACCACAGCAGTAGGGAAATCAGGACAGCAAAATATCTGAACTTTTCAAGATCCAGATTCCAGGCTCTCAATGCCCCAGTCTCCATGATGAGAAAGGTCTGGGGCCTAACCACTGTGCCAAAGCAAAACATCATATCTTTTTAAGTGGATACAAAAGTTTTCTCCATGAATCTTTTATTATATGCCAATTTTCACAAAAGGTTTCAAATAGAGGAAAACAAGTTTAGTTGGGCAAAACCAAAAGGCATATTCATTATCAAGGAATAAATCCCATGGATATCAAACTGAACCTCCAAGGCCCATCATGCAATAAATATATCTCTACTTTTTCTGTCTTTTATATTTTCAGTTTATAGTAGCTATAAATACAGTAGTGCATGAAAGTTACTGGAGTATAATAACGAGCTGGCATTTCTGACCAGAAGCTGAACCGCACAACCTCATCTCTTCCTCACTGTCATCAACTCAGATAACACTGTGAGCCTTGGTTGTTAGTCCCCAAATGACATTTAATTATAGTTCTAATTGGAGGTCTTATGGTTATTTTTCTAAATTGAGGTATGCTCAGTGAAGTCTTTGTCAAATGATTCAGGGTAAGGCATAGCAACATACCCATGCTTTCGGTTCATCTCTGTTGGTAAAAATTGCTTTGCTTATATTTCTTTTCCTAAACCCTTTTCTTCCAAATTAGGAAATAACTGAGTTCGGTTAAGCAACTGAAGAACCTAAATTATATCGAGAAACGTCAACTGCTAAAAGGTGTTTTCTACAGAGAAAGTCAAGTGTATACCCCGCATATGTACAAGATGCTGCTGTTTCTTCCGAGGCCTGTTTTGGATTCTATCAAGCAGCAAGAGTGAAGGGTAGAGCAAATTCTTGTGAAAAATGTCAAAAGAATTCTTAGATGTCGCATCTTTATTATTGCTTATCATATTATAGCTTTCTTTTCTATGTTTACTTTTTCATTAATTCTCTTTAATTAAAGAATTTAACTTCTTTTTAAGATTCATGGTGAATACTCATTTTGTTCTCAAATGAAATTGTTCCTATGCAATTATTTTGTGTAATTCACATTTTGATCTTTTTAAACGAAAGTTTGTAATACAAAAATTGGGCAGTAGGGTTTTGTGTTTCATTTCACAATGAACTTCAGAAACACAAAAATATTTATAAACAGTGATATAGTTTCTTATAGACTTTTCTCCATAAGCCCTATGAAAAAAAGAGAAAAAAAAAATAGGGCTATCTTTTTTACCAAAAAAATGTCTAACATGGGTCTGGCACTTAATAACCACTCAAATACTTGCTCATTAACATTCAACTATATACATATTTTACAGCTATGTAACTTCTCATTTATCTCTTTATGACTTCCTACCAGTCAAGAAAACCAATGCCATTAAAAAAATCTTTTTTCATTTATACATATTTGTTACACTGAATATGGATTTTAAGATAAAGGAAGGCTAATATAGGCAATAAAATGTTTCTACCTAATATTGTTAAGGGGAAATAATGTGGTTTTCTTGATAGGGAGTTGCCAGTTTAAAAAAAAAAATGAGCCTTCACCTTGAACAAGAAAATTGTATGCCTGCATCTTATCTTTTACCTTACTCTTTATAAAACATTGCACAGGTTTTCTCAACCCTTACTCTGATGACAAGCAAGTCCCAGTTCCCACAATCTGTAAAATGGGGATAATAATTCTACCTACTCCCTGGCGTTGTTGGAAAGATAAAGTGAAATCAGATACCCAGTCCTTTTTTCCTGTGTTGGGCACACTGAGGGCTCCCCACAAAGCAATTATTCCACTTTTCTCTCTCCTACTGCCTGTTCCGCAAGCTCTCGCTTTCCTGACACAGAGTAATCAAGAACTGTGGCAGATAATCCTGTCCCAGGGGCTGATGAAAGGGCTTCCCCTGGATCTCTGGTTGGAGATAAGAACGGCAGATGGTCTTCTGTAAAACAGAAAGCTAATGATCTCAAATCAAGAGACAAAGGTTTCATTTTACCAGCAGCAATACCTGGGCAATTTGATGTACCTTGAAAGTGTGCAGTTTCTAATGGGATTTACAAGTAGCTTTTTTTTTTTTTTCACTGAAAAGAATGTGAAGTCCTAATTAGCCTGAGGAATTCAGGAATATTGCAATGACATGGAATATTTGCTCTGCCCCCCTGCGCCTGCCATCTCTCAGACATGATTTGGGCAGCATCCGCCTATGGAGATTGCAATATCTAGCTTCCCACTCTGATGGCTTTGCTGACAGTTTACAAAGTCAAGCAGCCCAGAGGAGGAAAATGGAAAAGATTATTTGAAAACTGCTTCTGTGATCAGTGGAGACTTCACAAGAGGAAGGGTATCTTGTCCTTTCCCGATCCCACATAACCATTCAGGCAGGTACATAGGAGAGGGGGACGTGTAATTGCTTTGTGGCCTTGTCAGATCCCGTTGTCTCCTCTTCTGACCGCTTTGGTCTTTTAGCATAAGAAAAAATGAGGCTTAGCACTTTCCCTGTAAATAAGGAAAATGAACCAGTGTTCCTGAGGATCTGAGAAAAGGTGAGATTGACTTGTAAACAAGGGATTTTTATGGAATAAACCAAGTGAGTGATTTCTAACAGCGATATAGTTAGATCCTGGGTGGTCTGGTTTTTTACATGCCCTGTAAGACTGTTCATCATGTTGCCCAAATTATAATCTATTTTTGATTAAATCAACACTTAAGCCACCAAATAGTTGATCTCATGTTATTAATTTGAATTAAGCAATCAACCATTTCTCATACAGTTATTTCTCTTCTCTACATAAACATAATCTTAGAAACTTGGTTAGACATCAGAGGTCAGAAGATGGACCTTGGTCTTCTATTCTTAGTTTTCATTTTCCTTGAACAGAGGAGGCAATGGAGTACACAGCAGAGCTTGGTATACAAGCTTATATACCTGGGTGTAAGAGCCACGTCCACTTAAAAACGCAGAATTTTAGGTATATCTCTTAGGGTCACTGGATCGCTGATTATTTATTTGTAAAATCAGGATAATGACTGACTTCACCACCAATAGCCAAGATTGTTGTGAAGGTAAAAATAATATCTGAAAACCGGATTTGCAAGTAGAAAGCCATTGGCTATTGTTGTTATTAAAAGTGAAAACTATATTCTTTAAGCAAAATCTAGCCATTCAAATAAGTGTTTATTGAGTATCTTTCAATAAGACAATCGTTGAACTCAAAGAAATATGAGTATGAATCTTAATTCTGTCATTTACTGGCTGAACGATGCTGCATATGTAATCTAGGCTCTCTGAGCTTCAGCTTCCCCATCTGTGAAGTGGAGCAATACTGGTTACCCCACTGGGCTGTGGGCATTCAAGGACACGACATGTATCGAGCATCTGGCCCAAGGTCGGTTCCCTTTTCCTGTGACCTCAGTGACACTGGTGTTGGCACAGAGAATACTGCTAATAATACAAAGAACAATTATTTTGTAAACATGAGAAGAACAACAACAGCTCTTCCCATCCAGCCCCCAAAGTGTTATTTTTCTTCTTCCGCTTGTTCCCACTCCAAAATCATGCAATATGCTAACGTCTCATCCTGGACAATCACAACCGATTTTTTTTTCTCTTTCTTTCTCTTTCTTTCTTTCTTTCTTTCTTTCTTTCTTTGCTTTTCTTTTCTTTTCTTTTCTTTTCTTTTCTTTTCTTTTCTTTTCTTTTCTTTTCTTTCCTTCTTTCCTTCTTTCTTTCTTTCTGAGACAGAGTTTTGCTCTGTCGCCCAAACTGGAGTGCAGTGGCATGGTTTTGGCTTACTGCGACCTCTGCCTCCCTGGATCAAGCCATTCTTCTGCCTCAGCCTCCCAAGAAGCTGGGATTAGAGGCGCTTGCCACCATACCTGGTTTTTTTTTTTTGTATTTTTAGTAGAGATGAGGTTTCACCATATTAGCCAGGCTGGTCTCAAACTCCTGAACTCAAGTGATCCTCCTGTCTTAGCCCCCCAAAGTGCTGGAATTACAAGCATAAACCACTGCACCTGGCTGGGAATTTTTAAAATTCAAATTACTTCATAAATACTGATAAGATCTACTGACCAGGCTGAGAAGCTGAACTTCATCAGTATTTACAGGGTGTAAGTAGACACTTAGCCATTGTAAAGATGGGTTTGTCTATTTCAATAGATGTTATTAACTCTGTTGTAAGATGCCATGGGAATAAACTCGGTCTCTGTATTTGGGCATCTCTCCCAATTTTATTTCACGTATTTTCAGACTTTGGAAAAAAAAAGGAATTTTATCTAGCTTTGCTCTCTTACATGTTGTTACAGAGACTGCCCCAGTGTTCGTGCCCAAATTCAATTTCTGAGTTTATTCACATTTACTCCTAATAAATTTAGCAAATTAGATTACTTGTGCTGTTTTTAAATGGCAGGCTAAAGCAATTGACTTAATTCCAAATTTGATTATTTTTCTTTTTATTTAGAAGCAAATTGTAGAAAACCCATCATATCATTGCTTTTGAGGGTAACCATTAATGGGATTAAATCAATGGACTTTTAGAGACTTTCCTTATTAGTATGCAGCAAATTAGGCCTCCTTGGTACAGGAAGGCTTGGCCTCATCTAAGTGGGCTATCATTATTAGCAACCATGTTCTTAAAACTTACAGCCAGTTTTGAGTGCTCTCAGTAAGTCTTGTTGACGTTTATGAAGCATTTTGAACTCTCTCTCTCTGTTTCTTTCTTTTTATTTTAATGCCCTAAATATCTTCTGCTAGTCTACCCTATGTTCATAAAGCTTAGATCTTGGTGTAGTTATGATTACCAAAGAAGATAGCAATTATTTCTGGGAGAGGGGGCATGAGAAAAAAATGAAATTTTTATCAGAATTCTAGTAACTTGAAAAGGTTCAAAGGAAAGCACAGAGACTCCCAGCCCATCGGGTTGGCTCAAGTGGGATGGGAAGACCAAAGCCACAGTCTGTCAATGCTGATGGCAGTTTCTTTACCTCCTTTGGAGTGCTTGGTACTTTCCCATGCAGGATTTTCTAAGGTACAAGAAACTACTAGGATAAGAATGAAAAGAGAGCCCCTTCCTGCAGGAATTTTGATTGCTTTTTAGTCTTAAAACATTTAAAGTGGCATAGAGCTCAATGAACTCTTTTGAAAGTGTGTAAGTATGGGGTTCAATAAAATAGACTGTGATTCAAATGGCCCATTTTCCAATGAATGCCAATTTGGATGTACACTTTTTTTTTTCTTGTATTTCCACGTAGAGAAGAAGCTATTTTGTTTACTGTTCCGAGATCTTTCCTATTTCTTTGTTTTTGAGTGGACAATAAAATGTCACTCAGGATGCAATTTCTCCTTGAAAAAGAAGCCACGGCCAGTCATTGGAATCTAGGGTAGAAAAACAGTCATGCCACCAGTAGTGGTAGAGGTAGTTGTGATGGTGGCCAAACAGAGCACTGACTATGTGCCAAGCACCCTGCTGAAGTTCAGCTGGTGACGGAGCTGTCTTTGAAGCCTCTTACATCATTTCTGTGGGCTCAGTTGGACTATATCTGTCACTCAAGGCTTGGAGGAAAGAAGAGGAGATAGGAAGAAGCCACCAGGACAAATGGTGGCAACAGAGTCACTGGCTGAGTCCTGGGGTCATGGCGAAAGCTGGATCCATGGCAAGGGTGGGGAAAAAAGGAGACTTAGAGCCTGCTCTAACTGCTTTGTCTACATGGTAGCATTTCACCCTTAAAACACCTTTAAGAGGCAAATACTTCAGGTCACAAGCCCATTCCACAATTCTGAATCCAAAAGTTTCTGCAACACAGAAGGGTTTTATTAGCAATCTTATTCGACAGCAAAATCTGACCTGAAGTAATATAAGGACTATTTATGTCCTCTATTTTTCCCAGTTGGCATGTATCTTTAAATGTTTCACTGCAGACACAATGATACTCAAGGGTATTTGCACAAACCTCGGTTAGGATTTTATATAAAAGATGGTATATAAACCCCATAAAATATCCAAAGTCTTAAAATTCTGAAATCTGAAATATTCCTGGCCCCAAGATTTCAGGGAAGTGATTGTAGACTCAATTTATAGATGACAAGGCTGAGGCTTTGAGAAGTTTAGAAACTTGGAAAAGTCAAACAGCTTTTAAGTGTGTAGCCATTTCCCCAGCATGCTTTATGTGGATCCAGTGGTTACTATGGAATTTAGGGACAATTGATGAGTGCTACGGTTGTATGGAGACAAGATTAAGAAATTGTTTTTCACTTTGGGAGGTTGAGACGGGTGGATCACGAGGTCAAGAGATCAAGACCATCCTGGTCAACATGGTGAAACCCCGTCTCTACTAAAAATACAAAAATTAGCTGAGCATGGTGGCACACGCCTGTAGTCCTAGCTACTCGGGAGGCTGAGGCAGGAGAATTGCTTGAACCCAGGAGATGGAAGTTGCGGTGAGCTGAGATCGCGCCATTGCACTCCAGCCTGGGTAACAAGAGTGAAACTCCGTCTCAAAAAAAAAAAAAAAAAAAAGAAAGAAAGAAAAGAAATTGTTTTTGTTTCTCAACCTTTAAACTGTATTCTAACTATAACCAAACATTATAAATGAAGAAAAACAAACATAAGTAACTCCAGTGTGATGATCAGTGACAGCAAGAGGCAGATTCTAGAGCCTGTTTGAACACTGAATGATGATTATACTAGGTCTGGACAGTTTCAATCATTGAAGGAAATATACCTCCCTGTTACTTGTACCCATTTGTCCTGGTTTTGGCAACTGAAGTTCAGGAAGAAAGGAGAAGGAAATTATAAGTCATTGGGTTTCTTTAGGGTTTTTTATGTCAAGAAATAGAGAACCTGTTCAAAATAGCTTATGAGGAAGGTGGAGATGAGCAGGAGGCATTGCAACTGTAAAGGAGCATCCCCGCTAACCCAGTTCTGGACTTTCCAAACCTGGAATGTCATCAGATATTTTTTCTCCATCACTTCTCTGGGCTTTCACAGTCTCTTATCTCCTCTTCTCCCTGAACATCTGCTTCTTTCTTGTTTTTGCAGACTGAATTCATCTGACAGCTTCCAGCAACACTGACTTGCCTTTGGGCCAACTCTGATCTTGTAGGCAGCTCCACCTTCCCCAGCCATCTGATAACATCTTTTTTTACTTTGTGTTTTTGAGAAAGGGAATCTGAGACATGGGGCCCTTGGTATAATTAGTTGGAGCCCAGAGAACAGGGTCACCTAATGCAGACATCGCCTCCAAAGTGACATCATTTAGTAGACATGTGTCTCTCAGTCTATGTACCTCATGGGGTACAGAGTTGGCAGAAGGAGGAACATTTATAAAGGAGGGGTTAAGCTGTCTTCTTAAAAATTACATTTTCACTCTTTGTGCCAAAAATTTTTCTGGGGACTTTACTTTCTTTATCACATTCATTTTTTTCCCCCAGAACAACATAGAATAAGTTTGCTTGCTCTTTTCATCAGACAAATCTTCCACTATCATATCCTCCCTAGGTGTTCTGAGTTCTAAGAGCTTCAAATACCTTTCACATAACAGGGTAACTACTAGTTACTCTCCAATTTTTCAGTACTGCAAAAAGAACCAATACCGACTTTAAAAATCTAGTTTTCATCCTAAATGGAGCATCTGCAGTCATGATGAAGTGTATCTGACTGCTTTCTGATCATGAAAAGCTTCAGATTCTGTAAATGGTTTGTGGGTAGGTATTGACTCCACCTGTTGACATTTACAGATGTTCTTTACAAATGTTTGCATCTATCTTTATTCTTTAAAATAATGAAGGTTTCTGATTCATTATGATCAAAAAATTTTGAATGAACACTTTTATAATTAAAATAGTCCTCAACATCTGTTTTATTCCCTTTTGCTTAGACCATGCCTGTATTACCACCTGAAAATTGCAAGAGAACGATTCACGACATGCAGTTTGCTCTAACTTGTTCAGTAGGCCACAGTTAGGTCCCTTCTATTTCTGGGGCTTTATGACTCGTGGGCCATGTGAGAAGCTTATGTGAAATAGAAAAAAAATATGATTGTTTTGGTGTCATCATACTCTGGCTCAGCCTGGAGGTGAATGAAGTCTTAAGAACAACAACTTAAAATTAAATCATTTTAATGACTCTGAAAACCTGTCTCAAAGAGTTTGTAATTTGTTACCAAGTATTCTCTTAGCTCTGTTGGTAAAAGGTTTTCTTTTCTTTGTTTCTTTTTATTTATATTATTTTTTTTTTGAGTTGGAGTCTTGCTCTGTCCCCCACCGCTGGAGTGAAATGGCATAATCTCTGCTCACTGCAACCTCAGTCTTCTGGGTTTAAGCTATTCTTCTGCCTCAGCCTCCTGAGTAGCTGAGACTATAAGCATGTTCCACTACACCTGGCTAATTTTTGTGTTTTTAGTAGAAATGGGGTTTTACTATGTTGGCCAGGTTGGTCTTGAAGTTCTGACCTCGACTGATCTGCCTACCTCTCTCTTCGACCTACCAAAGTGCTGGGATTACAGGTGTGAGCCACCACACCTGGCTGGTGAAAGTTTTTCTTTCATTTACTTCTTTATTCCCTCAAAGCTTAGTTTGTTGTTTAAATCAAAATGATTTAGATGAAGAACTTGATCGGTGAAAATAAATTTACAGATTTTTCTCCTACACAAAATATCTTATTTTTTAAGATGATAAACTTAAAAATATGTTCAGTTTAATACCTCTACTTCTCATTTCTTTTTCTAAATGATAGCGTGATGTTATGTCACCAGCTGGTAAATCACTGCAGCATTTCATTCCAGAAGTGACAGGATTTTTAATAGTCCAGAAAAATGACATCATATGTATCAATCTAAACACATCTCACCTCCACTCAGGTATAAGGCCATGTGAACTCTTGCTGATTTTTCACCCTCTTTTTCTTAAAGAGTTTGGAAGGAATGCCACTGTTTGGGGCTTGTTTGCATAAGACCCCTGCTGGCTTGTGCCAAGAGCAAAGAGAAATGAAAGGTCAAAATTACAATAAGCATATTTGTTTATGCTTGTGTGAGATTTGGTAGATCAGCTACACTGTAAGTTAACAGTACCTGGTAACAATGGCGGTGGTATTACACTCAGGTTAAGTGAAGAAAACATGCAGCATCTAAGACCACTACAAAGGACTTCTCATAAATCTCACATATTCAATAGGCAGCTTTTAATTTCCAAACAGTTTAAGCATTAACCCAAGTACATGTCAGGGTACCAAGAATGGGGAAGTTGGTGAATTCATTTGATTCATCTACACTTGTGTGTTGAACAAGCAAAGCATCCATCAAGTTGAAACTGTGTTGAAAGTAACATTCTGTTTGCATGTTAAATAGGATTGATCAATAAGTGTCCTGTATGCAGTGGAAACTCTATAAGCAAAAGGATTTAATATGAAATGTCTATGTTCTGTGTGGAAACATGACCAAGAAGATATGAAAAAATTAAAGAGAAGAGACGTGCAGAGATTTCACTTTGAAACAAAACCTCAATAGCATTAGCATCTTCCTGCCATCAGCAGGTATAGAAAAAATATGCACGTATATGTCTTTTGCTTTAGTTATTTTACATCCACAAATTTTATGAATGTAGAAAAATGCTTTCTGGCATGGATATTCACTTTCAATAGAAAAAGAAGAAACAACAAACACGTTCAACCATAGGAGATGAAACAATAAGTTTGGATACATCCATATAATGAGATAGTATGTAGCCAGAAAAATCAAGACGATGATATAAAATATTAGTGAAATGACTTAACATTAAGTGATCGAAGTAGTTTTGTAGAGTGTTATATGTCACATTATAGCATTTTGGTAGAAACAAAATAGGTACTCTAGGCTGGGCATGGTGGCTCACACCTATAATCCCAGTACTTTCGGAGGCCGAGGTGGGCAGATCATCTGAGATCAGGAGATTGAGACCTGCCTGACCAATATGGCAAAACCGCATCTCAACTAAAAATACAAAATTAGTCAGGTGTGATGGTGCATACCTGTAATCCCAGCTACTTGGGAGACTGAGACAGGACAATCGCTTGAATCTGGGAGGCAGACATTGCAGTGAGCTGAGATCATGTCACTGCACTCCCGTCTGGGCAACAAGGGAAAATCCATCTCAAACATATATGTAATATCCATGCATGAATGTATGTATAGGTAAAATTGTGAAGAAGTATTTACTGAAATATTAACAGTGGCAGTCTCCGGATGATGAGATTATAAATAACCTTTTTTTTTTTTTTTTTTTTTTTTTTTGAGACAGGGTCTCGCTCTGTCACCCAGGGTGGAGTGCAATGGTGCAATCTTGGCTCACTGCAGCCTCAACCTCCTGAGCTCAAGTAATCTTCCCATCTTGGCCTCCCAAAGTGCTGGGATTATATGCATGTGTCACCACTTCTGACCTATTCTTCTTTTTTGGTTCTCTGTATTTATATATTCTAAAAGGAGAATAATTTATTGCTTTCACAATAAACAATTAAAAATTTAAAGTCAGGAACAAAGCTATAAATACATTATGATCAGAAAAAATAGGAAAGACACAGACTAAAATACTGACGATGCCTATCCTTAGGTGATGGACCATGAATGCATTTCCGCCTTTCATTTATTTATGTTGTCACAATTTTTCACACAAAAAATATGTATCGGTTTTGTAATATACGGGTGGATAGTCTGCATTCCTCTGCTTTATATGGCCTAACATTGTAACCTATAATAATTATAAAAATAATGAGGACTTACAATGAGCTCTTAGAACTGTGTTTAGAGGGGTGCCAATGACCATATGAAGAAAGCTTTGACCACTTGCCTTAGAGCTAAGCCTTCCCTAAAGTCTCAAATTAGAAAAGATAGTTTTATTTTTATGTGACTTTAACTTCTAGAATTACTGCTCATATACCTGCGACTGATTTGGTATTATGCTGGGAAAAGGACTGCCATGAGGTTAATCAATGAGATTGAAAAAGAAAAGCAGATATAGCTCTTGCCCTTGAAGGAATCAATTTGGTAAAGGCAAGATTGGACTGTAATACTGATTTGAGTTGTATGTGTGGTTTATGGAAATAAGTTCTATAAAGAAGGCATAAATAGCAATTTGAAGGTAACAAACAAGTGTATATAAGTATAATATAGACAAGGGTTCGGCCAAGAGAGGGATTATAAAAGCCACGTGTTACCTTGAAAAAGTTTAATGTGCTACTAAATCATTTTTAAGAACGTCAATTTTCAATTGACTTTAGCAGACTTAATGCATCACCCAGAAGAACAGGAGATGGAACGTGGTTAGCTCAGAATTATAGACGGTAAGCCAGGATTCTGTCTAATATGAGTATAATGATTTCCTCTGTAAAGCAAACCTTTACTGAACACCTGCTTTCATTGCCTTCAATCTGGAGATTTGAGGTAATGTGCCAGTCAATACCAACATCACAGACTCATCTCCCTAGAACTTTCATTTTAATGTAAGAAACTTAAAACAAATGCAATATTTAACTGAGTGTCTTCTACATGCGTTCATGGTCCTAGGCTCTGATGGCGTTACGTGCCTACCCTCATGGAGTGGGTATTGTGATGATATGTATATAAAAACAATTATGGGCCAGGCGCAGTGGTTCACACCTATAATCCCAGCACTTTGGGAGGCCGAGGTGGGTAGATCACGAGGTCAAGAGATCGAGACCATCCTGGTCAACACGGTGAAACCCCGTCTCTGCTAAAAATACAAAAATTAGCTGGGCATGGTGGTGCATGCCTTTAGTCCTACCTACTCGGGAGGCTGAGGCAGGAGAATCGCTTGAACCCAGGAGGCGGAGGTTGCAGTGAGCTGAGATTGCACCATTGCACTCCAGCCTGGGTAACAAGAGTGAAACTGTTTAAAAAAAAAATGTGTCTGTAACCCATGATGGCTGTGTTAAAGAGCAATGGGAGGAAACAAAGTTGGATGAAGGTAGTAGTTGGGTGTATGATCATCTGAAAAGGTGATTTTAAGCAGGAATCCTTAAAAAAAAAGAGAGAGAGAAAAGAGGTGTCAGATATCTTGAGAAGATTATTTCAAGGGAGGAGAACAGAAAAAAAGGTGTTCCTGAGATGGGAGTATGCTTCATGGTTGTGCTTCCAGGATCAATAATGAGGTCAGTTTGACAGAAGCTGGGTGACTGCTGGGAAAATTGTAGATGATGTGGGAGGTGGGAGCTACAGAATTGCTTTCACTCTGCCTGGGAAGCCACAAGAAGGGAGGAAGCAGAAGAATAACTTGAATTGATGACTTGGATTGTGAGAGACTAACTCTGGCTGTTGTACTGTGGTTAGAAAGCGTGGACACAGGGTGGGGACAAGGGTAGAGGTGAGGAACAAGTTAGGAGGCTCCTGTAAAACTCCAGGCAAGAGATGATGGTCATTTAGACTACGGCAGGGAGTGGTGAGAAGTGGTTCGGGTTTAGATGTATTTGTCAGGATTTCTCAGAGGATGTGGGGTATTAAGGACAGAGTCAAGGATGACTTTCAGGGCTCTGATCTAAACAATTGAGAGGGGATCTGCCATGCATTAAGTTGGGCTGGGGAGAAATGAATTTTACGTGGCTTCTTAAACTGAAACTGAAGACTTCACAGAGATTTCCAGCCTGTGCTGAGGCATGTTACATTGTGCTCTTAGACCCTGGGAAGTGTATATCCAGAAGTTCTGTTCTTGGACTCCAGAAAGAACACTGCTTCTCATCACTTACTACCTGAGGCGCTTCTCTGGTCTTCCTTCGACTATACCTTTTCCTATGAGATGAGGGGTCCATGAAGCCCAGGGGATGTGCCCTCTCAGAGCCTCCTCTCTTTTCCAGAACATGGTCCAGGTAACCGGAGCTTCAGTCCTCAGTCCTCTGTACCATTTGCCAGCAAGCCTTCTTCCCCGGGAAACTCCCTGAGCCCGTGATTCTCATCATGTGATGATTGCCTGCCTGTTTCTCTGACTCTCTCACCAGCCTGTGAACTCCTCTGGGACAGGAAGAACAATTCAGCCCTCTTTGACTCTGTGGAATGAACCAAATGGCAAGCTGTTGGGTACACCCTCAGAAATTGCATGGGGGAAAGGAAGAGGAGGTGGGGTAGAAAAGAAGGCAGAACAAAATGATAGATCTGATGCTCAAAGACCTGGAAGCAGAGATTAGACAGTTGAGTGTTACCCGTACTGAAAGTACAAAGTCATACATGGGGTAGATTAGGCATGAGTGACAAGCTGGTTCAGCAGTGATATGGGTATTCACTGCTTTCTCCTGAGGTTGTTTGGTGGACAGGTTAATATTGCTGAACTTGGCTAAGTCACATAACCCGCCTGTTTCTGGTCCTCCGTCTGTAAAATGGGGCTAACAATACCTCACAGGAGCGTCGAGAGGATACATGAGGTAATATATGCAAGAACTCTTTTACTTTTTCAGAAGAAAGACACTATATAAACCTAAGGTATTATTATCATTCATTTTAACTTTGGAATAGCATCATCCTGTCATTTTTGATCCCATAATTACAATGCATCAGGTAAGCACAGATTTTAAAATCAAGGAAGCGCTGTACAATGCGCGGAGACATGAAAACTTTGTCACATGAGAACAGCCCTGACAACTTCCAAAGTGCCTTAGGGCTGCATCTATTTCCATATTAATGCAAGCCGCATATATCATGAAAGAGAAATGCAAACGTGTAGTGTTTGCTAGCCTGAACCTCTGATTTGACAAATACACAGAAATGACCTGCTTGGGCTTAGTGGTAATGGGTAACTGCTGGCAATGGGCACTCTTTTTATTCGGACAAGGGAGTGAATGTAATTTTTGTTTGAAGCCAAGGGCCACCACTACCCATCTGGGACAATCAGAGATCCCTTATTTTAAAGCGCAGTTTGAAATGTAGTTATATGCAGTGTTTAGCCTCCCTTTAGAAATACACATCCATGCAGCTTGGTCTCATAGAGTTTTTTGAACATGCTAGTTTTTAGAATCGTTAAGTGCTAAGTATTGCCATTTCAATACCTTTTCCCCCCGAAAATATTTCAATTAGTTTTGTTTGCCTTTGCCACTACAAAAACCCACACATTTCTGGTAAATGGGATGAAAGAAACAAAAATTAGAAGACATCAATTTTATGAGAAGACAGTGTGGCCTTAGACAAGACTTCAGGCCTCAGTTTCCTGATTTGTAAAGCACAAGGGTGGAGCAGGGTCCTTTGACTAAATTAACAAAGTGTCCAGCTTAAGATCTGCAGGTTGACAGTGCAGACGTGAGAAGAAAATGTCTTTCTGGTCCCTCTCTTCGCTGTTCTTACCCAACAATACTTTGTGAGTGCCCAAGGTTATTTCAGGAATCACCATCATTTTACGCCGCAGTTGCATCTCTCCCTGGTGCAAACCTTGGAGTGTTATGCAGCTTTAATTAACAGTGAGATGTGTTTTGGATGAAGACCAAGGTATAGCCCTTTGGGTACCTTTTGGGCACTAATTACAGAGATTGTAAGGTGATTCCATCTCTTGCGTAGTTTAGGCAAGACAGAGATGCGGAGCTAATGTGTACATGGGCAGCGAAGTGGGAGTGCTCCTCAGAAAGTAATAGTGTTTTCACACAGACTATTGTCTGTGAGAGCCAGGGCACATGCCCCGCTCTGTGAATCCAGCTCAAGATGCTGCAGTGTGCTCCTTTCATCTCTCTCTCTCTCTGCGTTCTCAATCCCATGGGCCAGAGGCCACCTGCTCTCCAGCACAAATGCTGGGTGGGTAATGTGCACCTAGCGCCTTGCTGTCAGAGCTCCAGCAGTTCAGGGCACAAATGTTGCCTTTGGCCCGATTAATGGAAAAAAGTAAATTATTCCACAGTGGACCTGCTGAAGGTATGTGTGGAGCCGAAATTACAAGGATTTTATCCCTTAGTTTTTCCCCTAACTTTCCTGTTGGTATGAAATTCAGCAGCACTTAACTAGTTTTGTATTTTTTTTAAAGGGAAAATAATGGGCCTGTTGATACTAATTTGGATTTTTTATTGATGACCCCAGAGGTAGCTCTTGATTAGAAAATTATATTAGTAATAGAAATGGCTCTTTACTTCTACCCCATATGGGCATATCAGGGTAAAAATAGTCTGATGGTGTAATTTAGGTATTCTCCACTGATCCAGATGCCAGATCCATTAAAATCATTATGTGCCAGACACTGTGGAAGGAGATTTTACAGACATTATTTCATTTAATTCTCACAATCTTGTGCTGAAGCCTCATTTATAGGTAAGAAAGTTGGGGTGAGGAGTTAGCGAATGGCACAGCAGGGATTGGAAACCAGGCCTTCCAATTCCTTGCTTGATACTCTTTCCACTGTACATGTACTGTCGAGGACACTTCACGATTCACTGGGAAATGGCCTACTTTAAAGAAACAAGTTTCTCAGCAACTGGAGGGCAGGCAAAAAGGAGTGTTTGTGTGGGAAAGAAGCAGAGGCAAATGATATGGTGGGATGAGAGAGAGAAAGAGAGAGAGACAGACACACAGAGAGAAATACATACAGAGAGAAATGGAGATAAACACAGAGAGAATGGGCAGGACAGAGTAGGAAGCACAGCTACGGTAGAGTCTTTCAGCAGAGGATGAATCCTTAGGAATGTTAGGATGTTTCACTGTGTAACGTGCTACTAACAGTGGAAATTATGAAACCTATTGTTGAATTGTAAAGAGGCTTATATTATAAGTGTAACCCAAATATATCTTGGCTGCCTTGAGGCCAGTCCTGCCCACTGATGTATCTCTCAAAACATACATCTGACTTCAACGGCTAAGTAAATTGTGTAAATCCTTTTATTTTTTTTAATACATTGTATTGATTTATTTATTCATTTATTTATTTTTTATTTTTTGAGACAGGGTCTCACTGTCACCCAGGCTGGAGTGCAGTGGCGTGATCACAGCCCACTGCAGGCTTAATATCTCAGTCTCAAGAAATCCTCTCACCTCAGCCTCCAGAGGAGCTGGAACTACAGGTGCATGCCCCATGCATCACTGAGTTTTTAATAATAATTTTTAGTAGAGACAAAGATCTTGCCATGTAACGTAGGTTGGTCTTAAACTCCTGAGCTCAAGCAATCCACCAGCCTTGCCCTCCCAAAGTGCTGAGATTACATGTGAGAGCCACTATGCCTAGCCTATTTATTTATTTTTAATAAACATATGTAAGTATCTTATCTTAAGAATTAGAACATTATTAGTAACTGTGAAGCCCCCATGTTTTCTTCCTGATCTCATCTCATTGCCTCTTCATTGAAGCCAATAATTTTTACGATTATTAGAATAATCATTCCTCATTTTTCTATTGAAAATATTCAATTTTTAATTGACATGTAATTATACATATTTATGGGAAACAGTGATACATATGTGTAAAATGTTTAGATCAACTTAATTAGTCTATTTTTCTTCATAGTTTGACAAACTATGTATATTATAGGGGTACTATACATTGTATTTTACATTTTTAAAAAATTTTAACATTTTCTTATGGTAAGAGCACATAAAATCTATTTTCTTAGCAAGTAGCTAAACACAGAAAAAAAAAATTGCATAATCTTACTTATATTTGGAACACCAAAAGGAAAAACAGGTGAGTACCTAGAAAGAATAGAATGGTGGTTACCAAGGGTGGGAAGGGGGAGAAATGGGGATGTCAGAGTACAAAGTTAGAGTTACACAGAGTGAGTAAGTCTGAGTTCTGATGTACAGCATGTGGACTACAGTTAATAGCATTGTATTGTATTTTGTAAATCTTTATATTCAGTTTTTTTGAAAGAGTGTTGCTGTAGTTTGGATGTTTGTCTCCCTCAAGCCTCACATTGTAACCCCACAGTGGGAGGTGAGACCTAATGGGAGGCGTTTGGGTCATGGGGGTTGGAGCTCTCATGAGTGGCTTAGTGCTGTGCTTACTGTAATAATTTCTTAGTCCATTAGTTCTCACGAGAGCTGGTTATTGAAAAGAACCTGGCACTCCCCCGTTTCCCTCTTGCTTCCTCTCTGGCCATGATATCTCAGCAACCTGAGACTTTCACCACTGGACTTTTGCCCGCTCTTCCAGTCAACAGAATCATAAACCAAATAAACCTTTATTTTTTTTTAAGAAAAAAAAAAAAAAGGAAGAACCCAGCCTTAGGTATTTCTTTAAAACAATATGAAACAAAGTAAGACAAATGTGCACAATTTTAACTACAGGCAGCACATTACAGAGCAAAACATCCTAAAATTCCTTAGAATACCTTCTCTGCCAGGAGACCCCGGCGGCTGTGCTTCCTACTCTGTCCCACCCATTCTCCTTTTGTATGTTTCTCTCTGTGTGTATTTCTCTGTGTCTGGCTTTCTCTCCTTTTCCTGACACCATGATGCCGCTTGCCTCTCCTTCTTTTGCTCACAACCACTCCACTCAGGTATTCACCTCCCAATTTATGCCCCTCCTCTTCACACAGGGCCCCCGGGGAAGTCTGTGACTGCTATTAATCTCATAGGGAACAGGCCTTGGAATTTCAGTGAATAAAATTCTCCATCTCATTATATAGGTTAATAAGCTCTTAGAGCATGTTCAGATCCTATGAAATATTAACGATGTGTCACAGAAGTTGTAGGCGGAGGGTATCTTATGCTTAGAGCATTTAGGAGCCTTGGCCAATGGACTATCAGTCAGAAATCAACACAAAGCATCGTTAAATGCATAATAAAAAAATCAGCAGAAAAATATTTGATTTCTAAATGTCGATGTAGGAAGCAAATTCTGGGGAGAACATTCATTACTACTTAAAGGGAGATGTCTTTAAAACTGAAGATGCATATGACCTTCCCACTAGGAAATGAACAACATGTTTGCGTTATGCAGAACAAAGAAGAAAAATCATTTTGGAAGTCAAGTAGTAAGTTGTAAAGTTAACATTTAGTGACAACAGTTTTTTTTATTCTACAGTGTACGATAAGCAGTAGGTGACAGGGTTAGCACTCAGCTTCCAGTTCAGAACTTGGTGGAATCAACTATCTTTTATGAGCACAGATTTAAGGCAAGCCCGCACTGAACCTCTCAAAACAATGGAGAGGTTTGAACATAAAGCCAAAGCTCTTCTAACTGAGGCTCCAATTTTATGTGCTCCTTGAAGATAAACATAGATTTAACTTTTACACTTTGGTGTCTTGCATTGACCTGTTAAGTTAAAAATAGAAACCCTGAGCAAAGAAACCACAGAAGAGTTTATTTCTTTTCTTGCAGGTTTTTTGTTTTTTTGTTTTTGTTTTTTTGTCCTTTACTCTTTTTTTGGCCGTGATAAGACACTTAATTGCTGCAATACTGTTGTTTTAGGAGGGATATCTCAGTGGTTCAAGTAGGACAAGACAGAGTCTGAAGCTTCTGGCAAATTCAAAACTGTGCAATTGGTTTTCCAGCCTCGTTCCTCCCTTCGCCCAAACAAACTCTCATTGCCAGGTGGCCTCTCGACTTACAGATTCCCTGGAGCAATTCCCCCAAAGACTTTTATGAACAGTATTTGCCAGAATCTGTCTAATGCCAGAGGTTCTCCGTTGTTTACGCAGATTCTCCATCAGATTAAGGTTGTTCCCACCTTTAAATTTTAGAAGGATGGTTTGGAGGCTGTCAGGACTATCCACACACTTTGCGCATTTGAGAAAGTCCAGGACTGTCAGATAGTAACGATTTTTTTTGTCCTTTTCTTTCTTTTCTTTTTTTTCCCCCTCCATGCTTTTTTTTTTCCTCTACACTTTTGGGTGCTGAAATAATTTTTTTCTTCTGCAGACTTTGGAAAGGGACTGCTTGAGTTCCAGAAGACAGAGAAAGTTTCAAGGAAGGAAAAAAATAAATCATAGGATCACTAATGAAGGCATCCATCATGGACCAGGTCTGGACTCTAGGTTCCTGGGTCAGGGAATTATAATCATGACACTGTAAACTCCTAGTGGGAGGAATCATAATTTATAGACTGACTCTACACCATTACTCTGAACTCCCTTTTTATTTGCTTCATGTCCTAGCTTTCCTTGCAGCTAAAGGTAGCCATGTGACACTAAGCAATGGAACTTCAGCAGAAGTCTGCTGGGCTGAGGAAGAGGGCTTTCTTATTTAAAATAAACAATATAACATGCATCTGCCTTTTGACCCTGTCTTGAATGCAGATTCTGTGCCTGGAGACCACAGCAACCATCTAGAGACCATGAGGGAAATGCCAAGCCAATGGCAAGAACCTTGGACCTGGCATCATTGAGTCATGGAACCAAAGCCAGCAGTGGCCTCCTTCCAAGGAATTTATTAGTTAATAATGTAAAGAATCTATGTATTTGAACCACTCTATGATAGATTTGCTGCTGCTTGAGCCAAACACATTCCTAACTGATACAATGCCCTGACTAGTTCCTAGAAAAATGACCTTCAACCAGCGAGAGGGAGGAAAAACACAGGTGATCAGGCTTTAATAACCATCTCAGTAGCGACCATTCTAAAATCTGCTTCTCTAATCCCAGTCTGCTTCCTAAATTTTAGAACCCTGTGTCCTATGGCCTAAAGGGTATTCCCAACAGGATAACTCACAGTACCTCAAACTCTCCTTGTACTAAACTAAACCCCTCTTTTCCCCATAAATCTGCTCCTCTGATTTAAATTCTTAATTTAAATTAATAGCACCACAGTCCTCTAACTATTGAAGTCAGGACATAGGCCCCATCCAGTGGAACTCTGTTGAGCTTGCACCATTTCAAAGTCCTAATGACAGATTCACAACTTTCTCGGTACTAAAGTTGGCTTTTTTTTTTAACCTGGAGACTAGTCACATAATTAACTGGGAAAAAAATACACAGTGCTTGCTTTGGCAACACATACACTAAAATTGGAACGATATAGAGAAGATTAGTATGGCCCCTGCACAAGGATGACAAGCAAATTCTTGAAGCGTTCCATGTTTTTCAAAGGGCTGATATCCAGAATCTACAAATAACTAAAAAGGATATACAAGAAAAAAACAAACCCATTCAAAAGTGGGTGAAGGACATGAACAGACACTTCTCAAAAGAAGACGTATCTGAGGCCAACAAACATATGAAAAAAACGCTCATCATCACTGGTCATTAGAGAAATGCAAATCAAAACCACATTGAGATACCATCTCACACCCGTTAGAATGGCAATCATTAAAAAATATGGAGACAATAGATGCTGGAGAGGATGTGGAGAAATAGGAACACTCTTAAACAGTTGGTGGGAGTGTAACTTAGTTCAACCATTGTGGAAGACAGTGTGGCAATTCCTCAAGGACCTATAAATAGAAATTCCATTTGACCCAGCAATCCCATTACTGGGTATATATCCAAAGTACTATAAGTCATTCTATTATAAAGACACATGCACATGTATGTTCATTGCGGCACTGTGTACAAGAGCAAAGACCTGGAACCAACCCACATGCCTATCAATGATAGACTGGACAAAGAAAATGTGGCACATATATACCATGGACTACTATGAAGTCATAAATATGATGAATTAATGTCCTTTATAGGGACATGGATGAATCTGGAGGCCATCATTCTCACCAAACTGAAACAAGAACAGAAAACAAAACACCACATGTTCTCACTCATAGGCAGGTGTTGAACAATGAGAACACATGGACTCAGGGAGAGGAGCATCACATACTGGGGGCAGTTGCAGGGGGACTAGGGGAGGGACAGCGGGTAGTGGGGAGGATGAGGAGGGAAAACATGGGGAGAAATGCCCAATATAGATGAAGGGGGAATAGAGGCAGCAAACCACCTGGTATGTATGTACCTATGCAACAACCCTGCATGGCCTGCACAGGTACACCAAAACCTAAAGTAAAGCCAAAAAAAAAAAAGAAAAGAAAAGAAAAAGAAAGAAAAAAATACACAATGGTGTGAGGTTTTCTCACATCACAGCTCCTCCTCCTGCTCCCATATCTTCAGACTTAAGGACAAAAGGGAAGGGGAGAGGAGAAGGGAAGTGTCCTTACCCTGCAATCTGGTTCATCCCAGATCTGCCCAGCTGCCTGGCCTTGATGAGGGAAAGAGCTCCTGGAGAGGGCAGGGCCAAACAGCTAGGACTTTCCGAAAGACAAGAAGATAGCAGGAAAATGCCTCCCAGGAAGAAGCTACGTGAGGACCAAAATATTAAATCTCATTACTTTGTTTTGCTTTTCAAATTACACAGTCTAATCCTACCCACAGGGGCCATTAATGTGGGCTCCTCCCTAGAGACTCAACTCGAACTAGCAAAAGAAAATTTTAAAAAATGCTTTGGTTCACATCATCCACTCACGATAAAGGCAGTGCTGGAGCTGGCCCTAGGGTTGACTGGAACCGGGAATTGACATCCTTCAGAAATGCCTTGCCTGTCAGCTTCATTCTCTCAGTGCAGAGAGTCTGCTTCTCACTGCAGCCCACAGGTCACCAGCCTCTCAGATCAAGCCCAGAGAGAAAAAGTTACCTCTCACCTCGCCTCAGTGCAAAAAATCCCAGAAAGAATAATCAGCAGGCATTTTCTGAGGTCCTTGAGGACAAGCTTTGTACACATAAAAGACTGTGAGCAGCAACTTGGTTTCTAAGATAAATATTCA
Organism: Sapajus apella; assembly: GCF_009761245.1. NCBI lineage: Eukaryota > Metazoa > Chordata > Mammalia > Primates > Cebidae > Sapajus > Sapajus apella. The sequence goes on along the minus strand of NW_022436950.1, from coordinate 17,831,819 downwards.
GTATACTACTAATGTAATGGAGCTTTTTTCTTCCAGCTTTTAAGTTCAAACTAAAATCTTATTATTCTATCTATAAATCTAATAAATTTTTAAGGGGTACTTTACAATTTTGGCAATTAAGTTCAGTTAAACAGTCTAAACCGCATTTATAAATGTAATATATATGATTTTCTTTTTAAGTACTTCAAATACTTGACTAACAAGCAAAACTTTTCCAAGGACCTAAGCAATTCTTATAAATCTAATAAATTAAACTTTTAAATATCATGACCCTTAAGCTCTCTTAAATCTTTCAATACTGTTTACAAACTTAGCCAACTTCTCCTGGAACATTCTACACTAATGCTTTCTTCTAAAATCAACCACTAAATTAGACATTTAAACTAGAATCACATGGTTAATTACAAGGTCGACTATGCCAGAATCCCTTGAACATAAAAACACTTTACAAACATTACAAGCACTTTAATTACCAGACATGCAGTGGTTGTTTTAAACTCAACATGAAAACGTTAAAAAAAATGGTTTTGTTTACTTCATCCTCCTTGTGGTTAACTCTAAAATCTTCCTAGCTTGGAAAATACCTGATAAGAAAAGAGTTTTATAATTCCCAGAAAATTGGAGCTTCTTTCCCACTGATTGGTTTTTCCTATTAACCAGAAATTTAGACACAGACACTAGGAACTAAAGCCCTTCAACTTGATATTCTTTACTTTCCGACAGGCAGGATAAAGTTCTTATTTATTTATTTATTGTAGAGATCATGGTCAGGGGTGGGGTTCTCACTATGCTGCCCAGGCTGGGCTCAAACTTCTGGCCTCAAGCAATCCTCCCACCTTGGCCTCTCAAAGTGCTGGAATTACAGGTGTAAGCCACCATGCCCAGCTGAAAGCCCTTTTTAAAACAATCAACAGTTAGGGAATGCTCACCTCATGTCCTAAAAAGGGAGCCCATGTAGCTGAACTGAATCTTCTAAGTTAAAGCTAAACTCTTGCCTAATTTGTTTGAAACGTCTTTAACCTATCATCACCAGATTTGTGTTCAAGAATTTAGTAACTTCTCATCTAGATTTCTCCTTCACTTGATTGGATGCAATCAATAATATTTAGTATTCGATTCCTATGTGACCTGCACCATGGGCTACATCTGCCAAGGCCATTTTAAAACCAGGAGGTAGGAGGACCCTAGATATTTTGGTCACATGCCCACCTGTTGGGCCAAGTGAGCTGAAGTGCTGGTTACTGTACCTTTTGACCATGGGTCCACAGGCAGGGTAGGGAAAGAAGAGAGAAACAACGAAGTCGCTGCTAGGAGAATAACAAGCAGCTATTGGCAATAGTTCTCACTCCACCCACACCATGCACCCCTTCCAAGTCCATGTCCACTCTGTGGGCAGTGTGATTCTTCTCAGATGCAAATCTGGCTGTGCATGTTTGATATGGTTTGGCTGTGTCCCCACCCAAATTTCATCTCGAATTGTAGTTCTCATAATCCCCATGTGTCATGGGAGGGTCCTGGTGGAAGGTAATTGAATCATGGGGGCAGTTACTCCAATGCTGTGATTCTTGTGATAGTGAGTGAGTTCTCATGAGATCTGATGGTTTTATAAGTGGCTTTTCCCCCTCTTACTTAGCACTTCTCCTTGCTGCTGCCATGTGAAGGACATGTTTGCTTCCCCTTCCACCATGATTGTAAGTTTCCTGAAGGCTTCGCCAGCCTTGCGGAACTGTGAGTCAATTAAATTTCTTTCCTTTATAAATGACCCCGTCTCGAGTATGTCTTTATTAGCATCATGAGAACAGAATAATACAATGTTTCTTATTAAAATACTTTGAGGGACCTTCATTGTCTACACTATGGGATTGTACTACTCTATTCTTGTTTTGTTATAAATACCTGGGACTGGGCAATTTATTTTTTAAAAAAAGTTTAATTGGCTCATGATCCTGCGAGCTACACAGGAAATAAGATATTGGCATCTGCTTAGCTTCTGGAGAGTCCTCAGGAAACTTACAATCATGGTGGAAGGTGAAGGGGGAGCAGGAACAGCACATGGCCAGAGCAGGAGCAGGAAAGGTAAAAGGCAAGGTGCCACACTTCTAAACAGTTAGATGTCACCAGAAGTCAGTCACTATCACAAGAACAGCATCAAGCAAACGGTACTAAACCATTCATAAGAAATCTACCCTCATGATTCAGTGACCTCCCACCAGGCCCCAACTCCAACAGTGGGGATCACATTTCAATTGGAGATTCGGGTGGGGACACACATCTAAACTATATTAGAGACCATGACCAGGGTCTTTACATCATTCACAAGGCCTCTCATGATGTGGCTGCCAGACGGCTTTTCAGCCTAACCTCCTGGTATTTCTTATCTTTTGATACCTCTGACTCATAGAAGCAATGATTTACAGAGCCCTACATATACACTGTGAGCTTTTACACCTTCGCTTCTTTATACATGCCAGTCCCTCTGCCTTTCCTGTTCCTTCAATGCCCTTTCCTGTTTTCTTTGCTCACTAAACTCCCATTCAGACTTCAGGAACCTCTTCCAGGATCTCCTTCCCTCAACACCTCCCTCGTTTTTTCAGTTGTGCCCTCTTCTGGGGCTCCATCACACCTTTGTGACTCTACAAGCACTCCTCACAATGGTTGACAATTATTTATCAGCATACCCACTTACTATTAGATCATCAGTTCTTGGAAGGCAGGGTGTACCATTTTTCTTTATAGCCCTAACACCCTCCATGGTACCTGGCACATAGAAAATCTCAGTAGGCTCTCCATGTGAGGCCTCTGTAACTAATGTTACTGTGGAATGTAAGAGCAATTAATACATATTATGGTGCACAGTGAAAATTCATGACTGGATATGTATGTGTATGTGTTCAGGGCTGGGGAGAGAAAGAGAAAATGAGATTTTAGAAGTCATAGTTAAATCAATCAGCGACCTAAGAATTAAGAGAAATGTTAAAACACTTAACAGCACAGGCAAATGTGGGAGCATGGAATACTTAAGGCCTCTTAAGTTTCATCTAAATATTAATAATAATAGCAAACATAGCTGGCTACGTGGCTCATGCCTGTAGTCCAGCATGTTGGGAGATTGAGGCAGGAGAATCCCTTGAGGCCAGGAGTTTGAGACCAACCTGTGCAACACAGTGAAACCCTTGTCTCTATTTTTTTTAATTAGCCAGGCATGGTGGCACCTACCTGTGATCTCAGCTACTCAGGAAGCTGAGGTGGGACAATTGCTTGAGCCCAGGAGTTCGAGGTTGCAGTGAGCTATGATCACACCACTGTACTCCAGCCTGGGCAACAGAGCAAGACTCAGTCTCTTAAAAAAAAAAAAAAAAGCAAACACCTAAATAATGTTTTCCATGTGCCAGTGCCAGAGATTATTCATCATCTGTTAGGTACCTTAGTAACTTAGTTCATTATAAAAATCCTATTATCTAGGTTCTGCTATTGTCTTCCTTTTAAAAAGGAGAAATCAGACAGGGTGCGGTGGCTCATGCCTGTAAATCGCAGCAGTTTGGGAGGCCAAGGCAGTGGGTCACGAGGTCAAGAGATCCAGAGCATTGTGGCCAACATGGGGAAACCTTGTCTCTACTAAAAACATAAAACTTAGCTGGGTGTGGTGGTGTGTGCCTGTAGTCCCAGCTACTCAGGAGGTTGAGGCAGGAGAATCACTTGAACTCAGGAGACAGAGGTTGCAGTGAGGCAAGATTGCACCACTGCTCTTCAGTCTGGAGACAGTGAGGCTCTATCTCAAAAAAAATTTTTTTTTAATTTTAAATAGGAGGAATTCAGCTGGGTGCAGTGATTCACTCACTCCTGTAATCACAGCACTTTGGGAGGCCAAGGTGGGCAGATCATTTGAGGTCAGACATTCGAGACCAGCCTGGCCAGCATGATGAAACCTCATCTCCACTAAAAATACAAAAATTTTCCAGAGATAGTGGCATGCGCCTGTAGTTCCAGCTACTCGGGAGGTTGAGACAGGAGAATCGCTTGAACCTGAGACTAGGGGGCTTCAGTGAGCCGAGATCACGCCGCTGCACTCCAGCCTGGGAGACAGAGCAAGACTCTGTCTCAAAAAATAAATAAATAAATAAATAATAAAGAGGAGGAATCCAAAGTCCACAAATATTATGTAACTTACCTATGTCTCTAAATATATGCAGCTTATCTTCTGAAGACACTCAGTGCTCTATTGTGTGATGGGGCTAGGTAGCAACAAAGAAACAGAGAAAATGATAGAGCAGAGAGAAAGACTGGATGGGGGAATCCAGAAAGAAAAGAAACTTCCAAGGGCTGAGACTCTAGGATTCTTTATCCATGAGGTGATTCTCACCTTTGTATTAGGATATTTGTTCATATTGTTTGCTCTCTATGATCTTATCTGAATTAACATATAATTGCCCCGCATTGTCAGTGGAGAATTTGTTTTAGGATCTCTACAGATACCAAAATCCATGATGCTTATGTCCTTTATTAAAATAGTGTAGTATTTGCATATAACCTATGCACATCTACCCGTATATTTAAATAATCTCTAGATTAGCTATAATACCTAATATAATATAAATACTATGTAAGTAGTTACTATACTGTACTATTTAGGAAATAATAATAAAGGCTATCCATATTCACTACAAATGCAACCATGCATTTTCTTTTTCAACTATTTTTGATCTGAAATTTGTTGAACCCACGTATGAGGACCCCATGGATACAGAGAGAAAACTATATTCAGTCTAGTTAAAATATTCACCCAAATGTTAAAGAATGAAGTCTGAATCTTTGATCAGATTCGTCTTCAGTAGCCCATGGCAGGGTGATTGTCCTCCAATGAGTTTGCCAAAAGTATAATTAGCAATTCCAGCTACTCTCACTTAAACAACAAGATTTATATTACTTTTTAATCTTAATTAACTAGCTTAAAGTGCAATATTCTTGCATCAGGAAAGGTCAGCTTCTGCCCTATGGTGTCCCTGGTTATGCATCAGGGTCCCCAAACACTCATCTTGTTGTGCCATTGCTGCATTGTCAATAATGATTCTACATCTCTCTACCAGGATCAGGCTAAGATGGGATGTCACAGAGTGAGTGGATCCATGTGTCCTGACTCTAGGAACTCTTGCCCATTTCTTTGTCTGCACAACTTTTGTAGTTTCTGCAGAGCTGAAAGACTGCCACTCCAACTGATCACTCTTTCAGTGGTCAGTCCAAGCTTGTGACATGATTGTTAGCATGTAAGGAGGGAGCAGTAAAGTTGCATTGGCTGGACTTCTGGCAGCAGGGATGGACTCTGGGTTTCTGCACTCGTGACATCAGTTGGCACCAGGAGCAGATACGTGAAGCACGAATTAAGATCATAGAAAATACAGAGCTTGGGGAACAATGCCTTCCTGCTTTAATCATGTGCTCCCACATGCCCCATGATCTCTTGAGTTTGAGAAACAAGGCCATTCCCCCACTTACAAATGCAGGGTGGATATGCCTCCATGGATTGTTAGGGTGATGAACGTTGTGTGTGCATGTAGATGCATTGGTGTTGTGTTTGAAGGAGATTGTGTAGATTTCTGTAATTAAGGGATTCTTTAACTTGGTAACTGGGCCATTATACAAACTCTCCCTTTTCAATATTAGAAATATTCCATCAAGCTTATTAGTTGTGAGTCTGTTTCTAACGCTATATTCCTTATAAAAATTACCGAGCACAAATATCATATCTCCTTTAGTCCCTCAGCTTCCTCATCTGTGAAATAAATGGTTTGAGGCAAACTCTAGCTTTAGGGTTACAGAATTTGAGATGATCAATAAGTACTTGTCGGTATATTATAAATAACCAGCATTTGCAATACATTTTCATCTGGTGACTAATTTGCTTTGTAATAATATTCTATGGGGGAGGAATAAAAGAATGTATCACATTGCTTATTGCTTACTGCTTACTTATCTGTTTATCTGGCTGCAATCTAATACCATATCAATTGGCAGTAATGCTTGCTGGTCAAGCAGAGAGTGCAAGGTAACTCTTCTGCCAAAAGTGGAGCTAAAGGCATGGCATGGAGCCTCATACACTTCCTCCAATCTGTGCATATTTGTTCACCTGGAATATGCCACATGTTTGTTGGACAGAGCTGTTAGATCTCTTCCCAAGGCTTCTCCTGGAATGGGCTACAGTCCTCCTGGAATTCAGCTCTCTGATTAACTCAGATTCAAAGCTGACCCTCTGATCATGAGGGACCTTTAGAAAAACCTATAATGGTTTATAAAATAGTTCCCTAATGTGCCAGCCTCTTTCTTGGTCATTGTGATGTGATTACTTCGTCTTATTAGGGAAGTGTTTCTGATTCTCAGCGAGTCTGATTCCAGGGACAGAAACTAAGTGCACAGGCATTTTCCTAAAGCAGGAGCCACTGCCTTCATTGGTTTGGTCACCCTCTCGGCTCCAGACTTGTGCTTTATACACTTCTCACAGCTCTGACACCTCTGTTCAATATGTCTTGTCATTCTCAGCTAATAAAATTGGTCTGGTGCCAAATCAACCATTCCCTCAAATCCTGGGTGTCCCATCTCATCATGTTTTCCTTTTATCACTGAATAAAGCACAGTACTGGCTGACTAATTCTGTGTGTGTGTATTTTGCTCCGTTCTACAAATACAAACATCTTCCAACATAAGACTCGGACATTTTCTCAACTACGATTTTGTTTCTTTTTACTTTTCTACAGCTAAGGTGGGTTCTAAGAAAGTGATTTTTTGAGATATGTGGCTCTTTGTTCTTTTTGAACATGTTCAATCACTAAGAGAAGAATTCATATTCTATATAAGCCCATCAATTTGCTTAAGAAATTCAGCTTCCACTGGGGCACGCTGCTTCTCATTAGGTGTATTTCAGTCTGGGTTACAGATCAAGATGTTCAGTATCTCCCTCTACTTTTCCCACTGTCCTGTGAGCCAGAAAATCTGTATTGTTTAGTGTCTTTTTTCATATTACCCATTGGATTTTTTTAGATTAAATTTACATATACACAAAATGTTAAATACGATATCATGTATAAGTTTTTGTTGTTTTTGGTTAATTGTGTGCAGATTTCTTGTTCTTTTTCTGTTTTGCTCAGCTCCCCTCTCCCTCGCTCTACATGCCATTTTTTCCATCACATTAACTCCCTTCACCCAGCGTCAGCACAGCTCTCTCAGCCACATAGTATATATCCTTCTATATTTTCCATGTTCACATAATGGTATACAAACATGAATGTACATATATAAATATACAGAAATGGAAGTTGTGCTAGCCAACGCTTCAGCAGGAAACAGATGGCAAGTTCCAATGAAGATCATTCAGAGAGAACCTAATAATGGGATTGTTTATAGAAGTGCAGAGAGGGTATCAAAAACCAGAAGGAGTGTAGCTATACCCCAGTGCTGTTAATATTTCTAAGGATGAAAGGAAAAGGGGCCGGGAGGGGTTACCAGAACCTGAAGGAAAGTCATACAGAAAGGGCTGTCTGGAGGGAAATCATAATGTTCAGAGACTCAACCAACCCTGACCTCATTTTCCAGCCTCTCTCCAAGCATCTGCCAAGGCTCTTATTGGCTAAAGCTGATGGGAAGTCAGGGACTTAAAGACTGTCCCATCCAGGTCAGCATCTGAGGGCTCAGAGCAGGGTGGAGAGGGTGAAAAGTGGATCTGCAGGGGACAAATAAAGACAACAACTACAAATTTTTTTGTTGTTACTTATTTTCTAAAAATGAGATTATATTTTTCATAAGCTTCTCCGTATTTGCTTTTTTAAAAAATTCTTGGTGGATATCCTTAAAGTAACTGGCATAGCTCTTATTTATACTTTTTAATGGCAGCATAAAAATTCATGGTGTGGGAAGTTCCAAAATTTATTCACTTCTTTGCTGTTCAACAGTGTTGGCATGTATGTGCATGTCTATGTTTGTATGTATATATGTGTGTGTATGTATGTATAATGTACTTTTAAGTATATGCTTTTTATTTTAATAGATTTTGACAAATTGTTTTCCATAAGTCTAACTTTCCACATTCACAAAAGAGTATAGAAGTACACTTTTTCCCTATTTTACTTCGTAAATATTTACCATAGATTTTTAAATTCTTGCTAGTTTGAAGGTAAAATGATGCCTCATTGTGACTCCAACTTGCATATTCCAAATAGTTACTGAACTTGGATGTATTTTTCTATATTTGTTGGCTATTTTGGAAGCTATCTGAGTTTTCTAACCCACTGGCCACTGGCTGCTTGCTGGGAGCCTTTTTTTGGTTTACAATTCTCTTTCTGATATTTCTGATTCTCTTTCTGATATCTCCAGCTGATCATGGCTATCTACACTTCCCTTTATGTCTATAGTGTGCAGACTTTTCAAGGGGTAACATTCTTATGTGTCTAGGCATTTGTGCTTTCTGCCTATCACTGTGGGCCTTTCCTCTGGTGCCGATGAGCAAAGCTGAGGAGTTTATCCTCTTTGTCATGAGGACTAGCTATATGGCTGGGGCCCATCCTAAAACTATTTCTCCTTCTGATCAGCGTCATTATGGATGTCCCCAAAAGCAGTAACTGTAAAACATTTACTTACAATCACATCTCTTACAAGTGTCCTGAAGGCTATGATATGACTTGAATGGCACTTAAGGTATCAATCATTTGAAATATATGATAAAGAAGAAAACTAATGTTACATGCCCACTGCTGTGCCTCTGTCCTCTCTTTTACCTAACACCTTGAGAGAGATCAAGGTGTAACAAACGTTCCTGTGCATAACAATCAGCTGAGGAGCTAGGTAAAATACAGATTCCAATTCAGCAGAGCAGAGTGTGGGCCTGAGAGTCTGCATTTCTAATAAGCACCTGGGGTGCAGAGGATGCTGATCCAGTAATCCTCACATAAAGTGGAGAATAGGTAGATAACAGAGGTGTCCATAGATTATGCAGCACATAAACAGATTAAGGTGCCATATAGCTAGACAGTAGAAAGTACTTACTCATCGCAATCTGAGTCCAAAGCTCCTAGAATCAAGCTGCTCTGTGTGTTTGTTTTCTTTCCCCAGAATTGGAAACCTTTTATTGATGACATCACAGTCTTTCTGCTAAACAAATCCTAAGATTCTCTAGGACTCAGATTGGGTTATGCATATCTCTATGTCCCTGATCTTTCACAGTTCCTGGCACACAAATGTTTGCCAAATGACAAATGGTGTCGTTGCATGGTGAAGCAAAAATATGTGGAACCTAGGAGAGATCTGCAATCTTCACTCTTAACTGTGCATAGCGGAGTTGGCTTAATGCAGCTAACAGAGAAGGCTCTAACAGAAAAGCCAACAGGTATATGAAAAAAATTCTCAACATTACTAACCATCAGGGAAATACAGATCAAAACCGCAATGAGATATCATCTCACCCCAGTTAGAATGACTACTATAAAAAAGACAAAAATTAACAAATGCTGGTGGGAATATGGAGAAAAGGAAATTTTTATATGCTGTTGGTAGGAATGTAAATTAGTTCAGCCATTATGAAAAATTGAATAGAGGTTTCTCAAGAAACTCAAAACAGACCCACCATGCAATCCAGAAATCCCACGACTGGATATCGACCAAAAGGAAAAGAAATCGGTATATCAAAGGGATACTTGCACCCCCATGTTTATTGCAGCACTATTCACAATAGCCAAGATATGGAACTAACTTATGTGTCCATCAATAGATGCACGAATAATGGACATAAGATATATATAATGAAATACTATTCAGCCACAAAAAGGAATGAAAATTGCAATTTGCTGCAACATGAATGGATCTAGAGGTCATTATGTTAAGTGAAATAAGCCAGTCACAGAAAGACAAATATCACCTGTTCTCATGCATTATGTAGGAGCTAAAAAAGTGGAACTCATGGGGCTGAAGAGTAGAATATTACTTATGGCTGAGAAAGGTGGGGGTGGTGGTGAAGAAAAGTTGGTTAATGGGTACAAACATACAGTTAGAGGGAAGGAACAGGTTCTAGAGTTCAGTAACACAATAGCGTGACTAAAGTTAACAATAATTTATCATATATTGCAAAGTAGCCAAAAGAGAAGATTCAAAATGTTTCTAACACAAAGAAATGTTTGAAATGATAGATATTCTAAATACCAGATTTGATCATTGATTTTGTATGCCTGAATCAAAATATCGCATGTACCCCATAAATATGTAAAAGTATGTGTCAATTTTAAAAAAAGATAAAATAATAACAACCATATATTGAGTGAGCTTAGCCCTACCTGAGAACCTGACATGTTACATACATTATCTCACTGTACTTAATCTTCATCACAGTTCTATTACAGTAGACATCATCCTCACAGAAGATGAGAAAGTGAGGCTTAGGGATGCTGAGAAACTTGACATGCCACAAAGAAAACGAAGGTCTGAATCAGGATTTGCATCAAGGTCCTTACGACTCATTTTCATTTTCATTCAACAAGAATTAGTTCAGTGCCTACTCTGGGCTTGTGTGCCATGTGTTCAATGCATGTTTCGTCTACAATACTTGGTGATGTGTTTTGGCTCTGTGTCCCCACCCATCAGCTTGCATGGTAGTCCCCAATGTTGGGGGGGACCTGGTGGGAGGTGATTTTTGCTTTTCTTGTGATAGTGAGTGAGTTATTACAAAGTGTGTGTCACCACCCCCTTCACCCTCTCTCTTCTGCTTTGCCATTGTGTAGATGTCTTCTCCTTCCCTTTTCTCTTTGCCTTCTGCCATGATTGTAAGTTTCCTGAGGCTTCCCATTCATGCTTCCTTTTAAGCCTATGGAACTGGGAGTCAATTAAACCTCTTTTCTTTATAAATTACCCAGTCTCAGGTAGTTCTTTATAGCAGTGTGAGAATGGACTAATACACTTCACCACCTCATCCCTTTTCTCTCTTACTTTTGAATAAAATTAAATGTCTTATAGTGGTTCCATCTACATATTCAAATGGAGGATGGCGAAAGTGCTAACTGGATATCTCATATCCCCAGACACTTTTTTCCTGAAGAAAAACTTATGCTAATATGAGTTTATACACATAGTTGCCTCATTTGAAACTATTTACATGGATAAAATTAGATTTGCCAGCTCCTTCACAAAGGGGTAGATGTACTTTCCATGTGTGTTTGAAAACTTTTCAGGCACTTTGTAGAACAGTTTTTGGTGAAAATATAACACTTACTGAATAAGTGAAGGAACTTTTTTGTTTTCTGAGATTATTAAAAAAGCCAAAGGCTGAATGCTCTCAGTGCCTTGTGGAAGCGCACGCTCATGTTCCCCTTGGGAGGTGCCACGTTATTCATTAGACACCTTCTTGGCTCTCTGTCAGTGTAGGCTGCAAGGAATGGTGAACTATTAACTTCCAGTGACAAGAAGCTTAAATTACAATGCAAACTCTGCAAGGTGCAAAATTTGCAAGTTGAATTCCTTGAGAGGAACCCCTTTGTCTGGCTGAATGCTGCTGGAGGGATTGGTGGGGAATGGAGACTGAAGGCTTATACAACCTTCTGGAACCATTAAAAACTTCTGCTTTGTGAACCTCAGGCCCAGCCACTGATGGAGGGGCTCTCCTCCCTGGAGCTCTTCCCTTATCTTTCCCCAACATGGCTGAGTAACCATGGCGACAGAGAGAACCGGTGGGAAGAACAAAGCCAGCCGGGTGTTTTGTTCTGTCACTACGTTCCACTCAGTAGCTAAAAGCTTTAAAATCAAACAATACAGTTGGAGACTTCAAGTCAATACTGGCTGCACTGACTGTCTCTGGGCTCAAGGCAGCTCAGGGGAGAGAAGGTAATACTTGTTGACCCAGGAAGAGGCTGCAAATCTGCCCAGGAATCATTCAGTGGAGAAAACGATCTGATTTTAAAGTTGCCGATAAATTTTTTCCACTTAATCTTTATTTAAGGAAACAGTGTTAATTAGCTGTGACTATCTCATGTAATTATCTTAAAACGGGATGAGTATTAAATGCTGATAAAGGCAATCTCAAAAGGCAATCATGGGTTTTGTTAGTTTCAAGTATATTATTTAAACTAAACATAGGTGAATATGGTGAATCAGAAATATTTTTAACCAATGACATAATTATCCATGTTATAGACACATTAAAATTGGGCATTAAAATCCACGTTGACAGAAAGTTTCTATGCCTTCTGCATACCTGAAAGCTCTTTCTCCTGTTTCCACATTCACATTTTAAAATGTGAAGGATATTTTGTTAATTCTATTCTCCAAACAATTAATTAGTGAAATATTTATTGAGCACCTTTAATACTCAAGTTGTGGACAACATGCAAAAAATATAAAATCTGATCATGTATCCCCTTAGGAAGATTATAATCTATTTGAAGTGATGAAGGGGAGTATGCAAATTTTAATCAAAGGTACTAAGGAAACTATGGAATTTAACTCTGACTTTGTCCAGAGAATAATTTTTACCTTTTACTGCCACCATGACATGAACACACTCTCATCATTTTCAAATAAGTATAGAGACTAAAACTCCCCATATTTGGGAATGTTTTGTTCTAAATATGACTTGACTTTGCATTTGGAAATGATAGAATTAAGTTGCAGAAAGACACCACAGGTTATAGTAATGAGCCAAACCTAACAAGGTTAACTTTAATCAGATTAAACAGGAAGGTCTACATTCCAGAGTATTGATAAGATTCCAAGCTGCGTGAGACCAGAGATGGAATGTATCTAGCTCCTCCATCTAGGCCCAGTATCTCCAGTGCTCAGCACAGTGTTTTTGCCATAGTTGACATTAATAAACATTCGTCATGTGAGAGAACCTGCCCAAGCTGCAAATCTATGAGTGAGAAGTGCTAAGCTGTAATCAACAGTGTCAAATGCCTCACTTTGGTCAAATATGATAGTAATACATGTAAAGGTCATGTCTGGGAGTTAAGAGGTCTGTGATATTGGTTTCTTGTGAGGGTTTTGCAGCCTTTTGGGCATCAAGATCCTACAATAAGAAATAAATTACACATGGCAACCCAGTATACATATAACATACAAATCCAACAGAATTTTCACAAAAATATATGTATAGTTATCTTGTATAATACACTTTTTCTTCTCTATTCTATTCCTTTTTTGTTTTTTTGAGTTGGAGTCTTCAACTGTTGCCCAGGCTGGATTGCCATGGTACAATCTTGGCTCACTGCAACCTCTGCATCCCAGGTTCAAGTGATTCTCCTGCCTCAGCCTCCCAAGTAGCTGGGATTACAAGCACCTTGCCACCACGTCTGGCTAATTTTTGTATTTTTAGTAGAGACAGGGTTTCACTACATTGGCCAGGCTGGCCTCAAACTCCTGACCTTGTGATCTGCCTGCCTCAACCACCCAAAGTGCTGGGATTATAGACATGAGCCACTGCGCCTGGCCTTCTCTATGCTATTCTGTTTGCTTCTTCTTCTTTTTTTTTTTTTTTTTTTTTTTTTTTTTTTTTAAGTTATGAGATCTACTGAATTGATTTCACACCCAACCATTGGCTGGTGACCAAAAATTTGAAAACTACTTTATGAGATTACCATGCAACTACATTAAGATAAATAATATTACAACCAGTACGGGTTCCCCCATGAGTAAGGATAGCATTTTTTTCTCTGTTGTGTATGTCCATTTTTATACATCCCATGTGCTTTGCAAAGCCAAAACTATAACCCTTGCATGTATATGTGAACATGTTAAAATAAGAATTCTATTCAGTCTCATCTCCAGTCTTTCAGACCGTTTCTAGAAATGTGTTTTAAAAACCATTCATGCTGGTAGTTGTAAAATTGCTTTATGAAATTATCGGCCTTTAAAAGCACGAAAGCACATCTGGTCACAAATATTTTGTGAGATTGTGGAGGTGGAGGGAGGAGAGGGTCTAAATTGAAAGACTTTATTTTAAATCATGAAAAACAAAAACAAAACATTCCTAACTTTTCAAAGAAGGTCATGGGAGATTTTCCTTCATTTTAGAAAGGAATAGAGTTCAGAGAATATTTCAAAATTGGTTCACCTAGGACAAGAATCAGAACATGTTTAATACATTTTTGTGATGCGTATGCATGTTTTCTATCTTAAGGGTTGAAATATTTAAACTAAAAACTACATTTTAAAATAATTGCTTTGCTCCCTATTAAGAACTCTGCAAACATAGACAATCAGATCTTTTTTTAAGCTGTTGCACACCTAGGTCATATTAAAAACATTCCCAATGCCCTATGTGGTGAAAAATATTCTAAGCAAATATCTATGTTTTATTAAGTTTACTGAAGATAAAATTTTGGCGAAGATTGTGTTTAGGGTCAATGTATTCTAGTTTTTAATCCTTGCAAATGATATTTGTCATTATCTGACCATAGAGCTTGATAGGTATATACTTTGTGCTAATAGCTTTGTAATCCTTTCATTAGCGCTTTACTAATTATAAAATGTTTGCTTTGTTATAAGGCATCTTGAAAATTCTGAAGTTTTTAGGAAGGTAAATTTTTAGTTTTGCCTTCAGGAAAGTTGTTTTCTTGATGTTCCTCAGAATTCAGTAATGTCCTAAAATCATATCTTGAAACAAATGAGATAAAATGTAAAAGATTAAATATTTATTTTCCCTATAAACCTAAGGACAGGATGGAGCAGGCTTGGGCTCAGTAGATAACTGAATTCTCTTCACTGACGTCTATCAGACAGAAAACTGACACTTGCCATTGCTTCTGAAAAGCATGCTGACTGAACACACCCAGCTAGGAGGCTATTCTCCAGCAGAACCATGCACTGCTATTGCCAGTGCGTGGTTGTGTGCTTACCCAGTGCCAGACAGGTTTGCTCCTGAACCCATTGAAGCTAATTGCACTTGGTATTACTGTGAGAAGAAAATTCCTTTTCCCCACTACTTGATTCCATAATGAGGGATTTTCCCTAAGCACCTTCCAAACCTCTTTCTCTCCTTCATTCATTCAGCCCCCGGGAAGATAGAATAATTTACCAAGGGTAAAGATGAGACAAATGACGTGGCTGGCTCAGTTTCAGTGTTGCTTTTCTCTTTTAGATGAACATCCCACATTCTGCTCCCAAGGAACTTTGTAGAGGAAGGCCAGCCCAAGCCCATTGCTTATTTGGACTGGTTGATTAAGTCTTGGCCTAATTCCTACCTGCACTATCATCTTAGCTAAAAATTAAAGTCAAGTTTTTCAGTTTGGATTCTATAATTATGAAAGTGATATTCTGACTCCAATATTTGCTCTGTGTTTTATGTTCAGAACCTGGATAGGAAAGAGAATGCTATTTCTTGAGTTAACTTTTGCAGACTCCAGCAATACTAATTGCATTATTTAATTCAACATTACTTAAATTAATAAAATATAATTAGGGTTGTTGATTCAACTACGTTGAATATTTTTAAAAAGAGTTGACAGAAGCAAATCATTTAATAAATGCTCTCAAATGTGAGCATGGCAGCTGTAAACATTCGTTAAAAATTTGGAAAAATCTAGAATTCTGCATTCGTGATACTTCTCCAGTGTCCTAAAATTCTCTCTTCATTTGAAACATACCACAAATGGAACTCTTATATGATGCTTTTAATAGTATGCTTTTTTTTTTCCCTTTTATTTATTTTATTGCATTTTACGTTTTGGGGTACATGTGAAGAACATGCAAAATTGTTGCATAGGAACACACGTGGCAGTGTGATTTGCTGCCTTCCTCCCCATCACCTACATCTGGCATTTCTCCCCTTGCTATCTCTCCCCAGCTTCCCACCCCCCACCGTCCCTCCCCTACTTCCCCCCAACTGACCCCAGTGTGTAGTGCTCCCCTCCCTGTGTCCATGTGTTCTCATTGTTCAACACCCGCCTATGAGTGAGAACATGCGGTGTCTGATCTGCTCTTCTGTCAGTTTGCTGAGAATGATGGTTTCCAGGTTCATCCATGTCCCTACAAAGGACCCAAATAGTATGCTTTTTATAAGGCAAACATAAAATTCCAATTAGCTTACCCAAACAGAAAGAAAAGGTTTTACTCCTTCAAAAAATGGCAAAATTTGCATATCTATATATTTTAAGTCAAACAAAATGTTTAAAGTATTTACGTGTCATTTTAAAATAATTTGCTTTAATTGACCTCTTTAAAAATATTCTTCTGTACCAGATAACTTCGACTGTAGTTCTTATTTAAAAGCTTTTTGGACTTGCTGGGGTCAGAAACCTTTGAGAATCCAGTGAAAGCTATGGATGCCCTCCTCCCAGAAAGTGCACACACACAACTCAAACCCCCCAGAAGCCAAGATGTCCATCTTTGATTGAGTGCATGGAAACCTCTGGATATGGTTTGACCCTGTGTCCCCACCTAAGTCTCATCGAGAAATGTAATCCCCAGAATCCCCTCAAGTTGAGGGCGGGACCCAGTGGGAGGTGATTGGATCATGGGGGCAGTTTCCCTCATGCTGTTCTCATGATAGTGAGTGAATTCTCATGACATCTAATAGTTTTATAAGGGGCTCTTCCCCCTTCATTCATTTGCTCTCTCCGGCTTGCTGCCATGTAAGATGTGCCTTTGTTTCTCTCTCACCTTCCGCCAATATTTTAAGTTTCCTGAGGCCTCCTCAGCCATGTGGAGCTGTGAGTCAATTAAACCTCTTTCCTTTATAAATTAACCAGTCTTGGGTATGTCTTTTTAGTGGCGTGAGAACAGACTAATTCACCTCCTATCTCTAGGTGTAACTTAATGGATAGACTAATACATGCCAGAATTTCAGGTTAGCCATCAGATAAAATAAATATGATCTAAGGCCATAGAAGTAGAAATGTGTCACTCACTTTATTCTAATCTCATCTGACTATATATTCAGAGGTTTGTTTGAACTTCAAGCACCATATTTTAAGAGGCATATTCAAAAACTAGAACCTATTTAGGAGAAATGGCTAGGATAATGCAGAATGTAAAGACTATACCATGTAACCAATGGTGCAGGAGGTGTTTTTTTTTTTATTTTTTTTTTCTTGAGAACAGGATCTTTCTCTATTGCCCAGGCTGGAGCGCAGTGGCATGATCATAGCTAACTATAGCTTCAACTTCCTGGGCTCAAGCAGTGCTTCAACCTCAGCCTCCAAAGTAGCTGGAATGTCAGGCATGTGCCACCATACCCAACTAATTTATTTATTTTTGAATATTTGGTAGAGACAGGGTCTCCCTATGTTGCTCAGGATGGTCTTGAACTCCAAAGCTTAAGTTTTCCTCTTCCCTTGGCCTCTCAAAGTTCTGGGATTACAGGTGTGAGCCACTGCGGTCAGCACTGGGGAGGTTTAATTGGAAGAAAAATGTCTTAGGAATTTAAAAATAGCTGTCCTTGATGATAGAGGACTGGCATGCAGGTGTGGACTGTTGTGTGTTGTTGCAGTAGGTAGGACATGAAACAATAGAATAATTACTGGTCAATAAACATCTATAATGAACCTCCTGTTATCTTAAGATTTTAGACTGCCTGTCTCTTCCATGAGGTGTGGTTATTATTCCCCAAAGCTCTGAGCAGCTGAATGCTCGGTGTTATGAAGATTGCTTTTGTATGTGCTTGGATATATTATATATTATTCTCCATTTAAAAAAAGATTACAAAAGTATTTCAGTCAGAGATTTTCATAGTATTATGTCAATTTTCTTGGTATTGTGTTTCTTTGATTTGTCTATTGAAAAGGATTTCTTGATTTTTGTCCTTTTTCTGGGCAATCCTTATGTGCTATGATAAGATAGGCTAAAATTTCATTTGGAATCTCATCCATTTTTGGCTAACACTCTAACCTCTCTTTTTCTCTGACCCTATCCCAATCTTCCCAGAAATATTCCTACAGAAAAAAGAAATCTATTTTTTATTTTTAGTATTTTAATTTTCTAGGGATAATTGAATAACACAAATGGAGCTTCCCCTACTCCCCTCTCACATCTTTTCTCTTATCTTCCTTTCTCTGCTCCTGCTTCTTTCCCTTTAACTTGTGCCCATATTCCTCCAGGATCACTGTATCATCAAAACTGACAACATAATTTGAAGAGCCCAGTGTAAAATGAAAATATGGGGCCCCTTGTTCAAAGAATATTAAGAATTTCAAGATGGCAGCAACCAGGTACTAAACCAAGAGCAGGTCCTTTCCATGTGCACTGGATGCACACCCATGAAGCCAGCTCACATATAATTGTCTTTTGTTGAGTGCCTCCTATATGCCAGGAAACTGGGTAAACTGCTTCACATGCAACATCCCATTTAATCCTCCCCGCAATATTATCACCCTACCTTTGTAAGAACTTTGAGATGTGGGGGGAGAGATAATTTTCAAAAGTCACACACATGATATTTAGAGTTGCAGGATTAGAATCCACACCTTAGGCCAATCCTCCTCTCTCTTAGGGAATTAGGGAAAAAGATAAAAGACAAGACAAAGTGAACAGCTGAGACTATCACTCTCCTCAACGTTTGAGCAAGTAGCTTCTCTGTATGTAGCATATGAAACACTGTGAAGTTCTAGGGAGTCAAAGAAAAACAAGAACACTAGCCCCTGCTATTTAGGCCTATTCAATACAGTGTGAAGGGAATCTAGCAGAAGCATGATGTCTCAATCACTAAGAACAACGAAATTGGTCTGTTAAGAATCCTGCTATTCAGGGAAGGTCAAAGTCCTTCATATTAATACATCCCATCATCTGCCCCACTGGACTATGGCAGACTGAGTCCTTCTGCCCACCTTTCTCCCCTTGGAGAGATTTGGCTAATTACAAGCATCACTCCAGTCAGACCACTGATCCCCGCTTTTCTTCCTGGAGATAAAAAGCAACTCATTGTATTGAGTGGAATTGGATTGGTGTTAAGAATGTGGCAAACATCGGTTCACATTTGGGGGCTGTGTAGTGAATTTATCAAAATGCTGCAACTAGACTGGGCGCGGTGACTCATACCTGTAATCCCAGCACTTTGGGAGGCCAAGGCACGCAGATCACTTGAGGTCGGGAGCTTGAGACCAGCCTGGCCAACATGGTGAAACCTCGTCGCTACTAAAATACAAAAATTAGCCCATGTGGTGGTGTGCGCCCGTAATTCCAGCTACTCAGGAGGTCAAGGCAGGAGAACTGCTTGAATTCGGGAGGAAAAGGTTGCAGTGAGTCGAGACTGTGCCATTGCAACTCCATCCTGGGTGACAGATCTCCCCCCAGCGCCAAAAAAATCTGCAGCCAGTGGAGATTCAGTGTCTGTTCTATGCCTTCCCTAGATCAGTAAAAAGCAATGCTCTTGGATATTTATTTCTGCTCTTTAGGTTAAAACTCTCCTTTGAGTGAAAGTTTTCTTGAAGTTCATTCAAAGGAGAGTGAAGAATTGGATGAAGAATAGGAGGAGGAGTAGTGCTAGCAAGCTGTGTGGCTGTGCAAACGTACTTTTAATGCCATTACTTTTTGCCACTACTTTTAATGCCATTGTACAATGCCGAAATTACACAATTAACATTTGCACTAACCTAATAATAGTAAAGCAGTTTTTAAAAATCTTCATCTCTTAGTCATTATAATTTACTTATGAATCACTTTGGGACTTAAGAGGAAGAAAGGATATTATTTTTTTCCTTCCCAAACCCCAACTATAATTCCATTTTCTCATATACACATACACCCTCAACCACACACATTCCTCATCCACACATTCTCCCACCATCAAACCCTTATAACATGGCTTTGTGTAGACATGTCACTCTGTACTGTTGAGTATATTTCTTTTGCTGAAATTTGTCTGTTGTTATGTAGAGTACTGAACTAAAGAGATTTAAGTCCTATACTAAACTTTTTTCTTAATTGGTTGTCTGGCATTGAACAAGACAATTTCCTTGAGCAGGCCTCAGTTTTCTCATCTATAAAAAGAAGAGTTGTTCAGCCAGGCACAGTGGCTCATGCTTTGTAATCCCAACACTTTGGGAAGGCAAGATGGATAGATGGCTTGAGGTCAGGAGTTCCAGACCAGCCTGGCCAACATGGCGAAACTCCGTCTCTGCTAAAAATACAAAAAATTTTCTGGGCATGGTGGCAGGTACCTGTAATCCCAGGTACTTGGGAAGTTGAGGCAGGAGAATTGCTTGAACCCCGGAGGGGGAGCTTGCAGTAAGCTGAGATAGCACCATTGCACTTCAGCCTGGGCAACAGAGTGAGACTCCTTCCCCCAAAATAATAAATAGGTAAATAAATAAAGTAAATTTAAAAAAAAAGAAAAGCAGAGTTGACTATTGTGATATTGGTCTTTCATCTCTGATATTCTCTGAATATTCCTTCAGAGTCACATTCTGAGGGTCTTTGGAAGTGATGTCAAAAGATTTTTATGACAACTTAATTTGAATCAATATAATTATGTAAAATAAATGGAGCAAAAGCTTCAGGTAACATAAACACTTAGTGAAGATCATTGAGTCATAATATTTCAGCCTATATTATCTATTCTAGGGTGACGCCAAGGGTACAGATTTGAGGCAACAGATGAGGATGTTTCTGTGATGGTTCAGGAGAGAGACGCTTTGAGAAAGACTGGATTTCATTGTGTTTCCAATATCACACAACATAAATGATCTCTTGGGTTTTTAGGTCCAGGTGTACTATCTTCTTTGAACAGATTAATTAATTACTTTAATCATCTACTTTGTAAATATCATTTTGGGGGCATGCTCAGGTGGCAGACATGTTTGTAGGCACTAGATTAAATCAGTGAACAAGACAGAACAGAATCTTTTCCCAGAAGGAATTCATGTTTTAGAAAGAGTAGAAGCCATTCTAAGTAGGACAAAGGGCAGGACAGAAATGCAGAGACAAACTTGGCTGTGATTTTATGAATACAGAGAGTGTGAAGATTAATTTTACATATCAACCTAGCTGAGCCACAGGGCACTCAGATTTTTGGCCTAACATTATTCTGGGTGTTTCTCTGAAAGTGTTTTGAATGAGGTTATCATTTAGATTGGTGGGCTTTGGGCGAAGCAGATTATCCTCCATAAAATGGGTGGGTCTCATCCTTGAAGGCTGGAGTAGAGCAAAGGACCAGCTCCACTGAGCACAAAGAGATTCTCCAACAAACTGCCTTTAGACTTCATCTGCAACATTGACTCTTCCTGGTTCTGTAGCAAAGGCTTTGGACTCAAACCACAACATCAGTTCTTCCTTGGGTCATCAGCCTGGAGGCCGCCTTGGAGATTTTGGACTTACCAGCCTCCATAATTGCGTGAGCAATTTCTTTTCATATCTTTATATATTGTATTAGTTAGCGTTCTCCAGAGGGACAGAACCAACAGGATACAATTCCCAGGCGAAGTCCCATGATAGACCGTCTGCAGACTGGGGAAACAGATGAAGCTGGTACCATGGGACAGTACAAGTTTGAAAGCCTCAACACCACGGAAGCCTCTAGGGCAACCCTCAATCTGAAGCCAAAGCCCAAGAGCCACTGGGAGGCTGCTTGTGCAAATCCCTGAGTCCAAAGGCTGAAGAACCTTGGGTCTGATGTCCAAGGGCAGAGGAGAGAAAGCCCCCTGTTCACATGGCACAAAAAGGGAGAGCAAGCAAGAAGACTCAGTAAGCAAGGTGCTTATCCTCCTTGTTCTGGCTGCTCTATTCTAGCCATGCTGGCAGCAGATTGGATGGTGCCTACCCACATTGAGGGTGGATATTCCCCTCCCAGTCCACTGACCCAAATATCAGTCTCTTCTGGCAATGTACTCACAGACACCCAGAAACAGGGCTTCATAGCCATCTAGGCATTCCTCAATCCACTCAGGTTGACACCAAGCATTAACCATCATTCATAGATAGACATAGACAGACAGACAGATAGATACACACACACATTCTACTGATTTTGTTTTTCTAAAAACTCTGACTAGTAATAGAGAAAAATAAAGCCAAAGGAAGAGAGGTAGGCAGGGGCTGTGCTGGGTAGGATTCTTTTTGGAGCTGGTGGGTAGTTTGTACTTTAATAAGTAGGCATTGAGGGGTTTGTCACAGGGTAATGTTAACATCTGGCTTACATTAAGCTCGCTCAGGCTGCTGTGTGGAGAATGGATTAAGAGGCAAATGTGCAAGCGTGGAGACCACAGAGGCAGTGCTGCAAGCCTCCAGGCAAGAGGTGGTGGCATGTTAAATGAAGGTTTAAGGAAATTCATTGGGCAGATGTCATCAGATTCAGGAAACATTCAGGAGTGGGTGCTGACAGAACAAACCTTGGATTTTGTATTTATTTTCAAATTTGAAAAACAAAGATTATTAGCTCTACACAAGATTATATCAATGGGGTAGATAATTAGGTTGTGACTCTGGCTCAGAAGGATCTATAGCCGTTGTGTATACCTTAAAGAAAACAAAAGTAAAGTTCGTGTTTATTAATACCAAAGTAGATCTAAGGGTAATCAAAAAGCCCATGGTCAAGTGCTTTCCATGATATTTGTGCCTCAGCTTCCTCATCTGAAGAATGAGGATAATAATGGGGCCTATCTTTTTTGCTAATGGATTCATACACATACAGGGCTTGGAACTGTGCCAGGCATGTAGTGAGGATCATATATGTCTTAGTTGTTACCAGAATTGATATTCTTATTATTATCATAATAGTGATGATGATGATGGATAAAAGTCTAAAGCCAGGCAGACTTAGAATCAAAGCCCAAATACTACACAAATTAAGAGAGTCATCCTCTGGATTGATTATGAGCCCAGATTAAACAGACAGAGGCTTATGGGAACAGTGGAGGTAAACATATTCTGAGTCCTATCATCCCAGAAATAAACAGCTCAGAAGTCAGAAACACACACACACACACACACACACACACACACACACACACACACACACGTAAGCAGTTCTCAAGGTGTCAGAAAAATCCCTTTGTTCTTCAATATCCATTCTGATTAAAATATAAAATTACTTAGGATAATGATAGTAAAATTAAATATCTATAACATACAGTGCACATACTGGTCTTTTCATATAGAGTATATCATTTAGTTTAATTTAATACAAGAAAAGACCCCACGGGATATATTATTATCCCTATGTTAGAGATGAGAAAAAAAGACTTGGAGAAGTTAAGTATGCTCAAGATCTCATGCCAGTAACTGAAAAAGTTGCACTTCTGTTTCAAAACCCAAGCTCGGAGTGTGGAGTTAGGAGAGAATGAGATTCACCTAAAGACAGAACCATAAGCCTCATTACCAGGAAAGAAAAACCATTTCTCTGTTTGTGTCTTTCCCTGTGCATAAGGACCAAGAACATGAAATGCAGCCCCTGAGTCTGTACCTTTCTGGTGGGAGCAGCTGCCTTAAACCTTGTGCAGACGTTTACTTCTCTCCTTCACAGCTTGGCTCTCTGCCCTTCCTCTCCCTCCTTCCCAAATGACAACCACAAAGAAAACAAACCATCAGATCACACCTCTACACTCACACACACACTCAAATGCACACTCAGCCCATCCAGCGGGGTACAGGTGTCACTTTGGGGAGTATCAGAGTATTAATAGTTGCAAGGCAGGAATGTGGTAAGACTCAGTCTTCCCTAAATCACCTGCCTCAGCAGTTTGCCACTTCTCAGTGCGTACTTCCTACTTCCCTCCACAAAAAGCTCTTACCTGACATGACAGAGATGAGGCCCTAAAGGAGCTGAAGAGACTTTATGTCTGGGGTCCTAAGTGAGCTGAAGAGACTTTATGTCTAGAGAATGTTTTGTTGAATCTGGAGCTAGAGGACAAGACTAACCTCTTTCACTTCTGAAAGTCTGGGAAAAAACTGGAAGAAAGTGACTTTTGGCAGATGTGGTGGCTCATGCCTGTAGTCCTAGGACTTTGGGAGGTTGAGGCAGGAGAATTGCTTGAACTCAGGAGGCGGAGGTTGCAGTGAACTGACATCACACCATTGCACTCCAGCCAGCCTGGACAACAAGAGCAAAATTCCATCTCAAGGGAAGGGAAGGGAAGGGAGGGGAGGGAGAGGGAAGGGGGAGGAGAGGGGGAGGGAAGGGGGAGGGGAGAGGAAGAGGAAGGGGAAGGGAGGGGGAGGGGAGGGGAAAGGGAGGAGGAGTGAAGGGGGAAGGCAGAGGAGAGAAGGGGGAGGGAAGAGGGAAGGGGGAGGGGAGGGGGAAGGGAGTGGAGAGGAGGAGGAGGGGAGGGGAAGGGGTAGGGGATGGGAAGGGGAGGGGAGATATGGGGAGGGGAGGGGAAGGTAGCAGATGGAAGGGACAGGAAGGGAAGGGAGGGGAGGGGAGTAGAGGGGAGGGAGGAGGGGGAGGGGGAGGGGGAAGGGTGGTAAGGTAAGGTAAGGTAATTTTTAAGAAGACACAAAAAAACCTTGACCTGTTACATGGCTTCTTTGTCATGCAGCTAGAAACATGCCAGTCGGAAGTGGTAGGTGCCCATCTTCATCAGCAGGTCTGTTGGGCACTCCCACTGGACAATGGGTGGGGGCACCGTTCAGTCTTCATTTGCCCAGCTATGATATTTGGAAAATATCATACATCCTGTCACGTTCCCTGTCATTCTCTCTCGTTTATTGACTGAAACAGAAACCACTGCTTTCAAGGCTAACTTATCCCCCTTCCTCAGCACTCTTAGACCTGCTCTGCAAAGCGAGATCTGCAGGCCAGCATCATGGGCATCACCTCTTACATGGGAGCTTGCAAGAAATGCAGAACCTTGGGCTCCACCCCAAACCTACTGAGTCTGAATCTTCATTTGGTGAAACCTCAAGATGATTCATATGTATACACACTGAGGTTTGCAAAGCACTGCCTTAGACCATCAAGAACTAAACTGAGGTCCTTCTGGGTGGGCATAACTTTCAGCAGTCATGTGGGGAGTAGATGTGAAAATTCTTTGTCAACCGTAGTTTGTAAAGAGCAGAGAGAAACACATCTATTCACCTATTCAAGAATATGGTGGCCTAAAAGTATTGCTCAGGTGTTTGACCCACTGACTATTCAATGACAAGTGGTATAGTTGAACAGAATAGCATACCTATCCATGCTGGTCCTCTGGAAGTGATTGGAACCACTGGTACCAGGGATGCAACTGAAAATCATCACCTTTCTCTTCCCTGAAAACCAGCAAAACAGTTCTGTATGATAGCATCAACACCTTTAACCCTCCATTTTTACATTGTGTGTGAAATATTTATCCTCATTGCATAATAAAATAAGTCCACAAAATAGGAAACAAGGCAGAATTCTTTAGTTTTCCCAGATTGGTGTGTATTTTAGAAGGAGTAGGTAAAGAAGGAAAAAGGTTTTCTTGATATAGATGATAAAGGGAGGCATGAGGGAACAGCAGTGTCTCTCTCTGCAGACATAGGCAGAATGATACTAATACAGTCCAGCCTTTTGTGGCTGATAGAACATTTGTACATACTTTATCCCATCTGACTTGTACAGAAATCTCACGGCAGATATTTTTGTTGATTGCACCATTTTATAGATAAAGAAAATAAGACTCTGTGAAATGAATGGAACTGCCCAGGGTGACAAAACAGCCAGGTCTCATAACTAGGTTGATGGGCAGTGAAGGTATTTTTCACTGGACAACAACAACAACAAAAAAAAATGGAAGGGAGCAAAAGTGGGAAGGAGAGAACAAAAGAAGATAGGAAGAGAAATAAAGGAAGCAAGATAGGGAGAACAAAAGGAAGGATAGAAAACCGCTAATTTTTATTGCAATTTTCTAACATTTTGACTAGATATTTATTTTTCTTGCTTTCTTCATTGATCTTTTGCAATGTGGCCCTACATCTTGTTATTGTTTACTTGACCTAAAAATATCTCTTATTACTAATTACATAAAAAGTACTCTAATTACTAATTATGTAAAAAGAGACAATTGAAATGTTACTTTAAGTATGCACATTTTTATGACTCACAAAAATCAAAATATATTTTCCAAAATCTCATTTCTGATACAGCTTGTAATTTCAGGTAATGTAAGCTTACTTATTCCAAAACTTTGTATTTTAACTTAACTGGTTTCCAGTTTAATGTCCTCCCGGGTGTACTTCAGGATTTGTCTTGAAGAGGGGAAAAGGACTATGTGAGGAAGTATTTAGATGTACATTTGCTGTTGCATTACTGTTGTTGTTATTGTAATTACAGCATCCATTGATAAGGAGAGTCAAAATCCTAAAACTACAGAATGTTTAAAAACCTAGAGAAGGCCTGAGAGGTGACTTGTTTCAACCAGCACCTTTCATGATGAGGAAATGGCAGATGGATGATGGTGGCCCACAGAAGGGAGCAGTGATTTGTCCAAGGTTCCACCACTGCTTAGTTAGAACTTGGGTCTAGGTGTTCAGTTGATATAATAAGAAAAATAATATTTTAAACAAGCTGAAGATTTTCTTTTATTGTTGGAACATTTGCATAACCACTCTAGCCTCTCAATAGCAAAACAATCAGTTATTTTT
Source organism: Sapajus apella (assembly GCF_009761245.1). Classification (NCBI taxonomy): domain Eukaryota; kingdom Metazoa; phylum Chordata; class Mammalia; order Primates; family Cebidae; genus Sapajus; species Sapajus apella. The sequence goes on along the minus strand of NW_022436950.1, from coordinate 17,805,326 downwards.
CTTTTTACCTACATGGTCAAAATAAATCATTTTCACATCACTGTGCTTTATTTTTTCCCATCGAGAGACAATAACAGTAAAGCCTCATTGGCCTCTGCATCATTTACTTCTTCTCACATATTTTAATTCCATAAAGTGTATGGAAAGCCTTTGCCTGAGATACCTTCACATCCTATTCTACCAGCTTTCGAATAGAGTTTGATGATAATTTTCCATCCTCAGCACCTGGCACAAAGCCTTAGCATTGTGTTAGCTGCTGAATTTAATCTTCATAATCTTAGAAGTGGTAGAATCTCCATTCTACTGAGAGGACGACTGAGGCTCCTTGAGGTTAAGTCACTTGCACGAAGCAGCCCACTGAGAACACGGTGGGGTCCCAACTGAAACCGAATCTGTCTCACTTAAGAACAACCAGTTTTCCCCTGTTGTGAGTAAACACGAAAATTGCATCTTGATGAAGTAAATGAATAAAGGATCAAATGAATGAAAGAATACCCATGTGTACCTTAAGGTCTGGAAGTTGCATCAACCATTTTAGCAAGGCAGTCAAAGAAGGAAATCTATAGCAGTTTGATATCTCAATCGTCTGCTCGAACCACCTGGAAGGAGACAAAGCTGCCAGAGGGGATCACCATAAGAGATGCTGACAGAGACTGACAAGAGGAGCGTTGCCTTCTAACTCCTGCTGCATCAAAGTGCCTCCGAAAAAATGTAGGGCCTTCATCTCTCGCCCAGGGGCATCCGAGAAAGTGGCCGGCTGCCAAGTTGCTATAAATCTGTTTTTTAATTTAACCTCTTCTCTGGCCTCACCATAGCATTGCTGCACAAGCAAGGAAACCAAATAGAATCCCTGTGTGATTATCACCGGAAGAAATTCGGGGGATGAAATAGAAAAGGCAATAACAGCTTCAGGGGCAGGGGAAGACTCATTTCAGGATCTGTTAGGGTCTTTATAAATAATTGAGAGTAAGAAACAGGTTAAACTGAAAATAAATGTGGCATACAAAATGATCAGCATTACTCTACAAGAAAAATGTTTAAATAAAGCTGAGATCTTTGGAACATAACCAGAAGACTCCTATTGTCTCTGAAGCCATTCACAATAAATAGCTCCTGAGACTCTAAAGTGCCAATTCAACAGTTTGTCTCTGCCTCAACCTTAATTTGGCAGACAGCTCTGTTGTAAATCTGCATACTGGGATGGAGAAAAGTTGTTTCTTAGCCGCACCCCCCAGAGTCTACTCTTTGCCTAACAAAATGTAAATATGCCATTCTGTTGACTGGAAGTCAAATAAAAGATGCCAATTGGAAGGAAATATCCAAGTCCAAGATACATTAATGGTTGAGATATTCTAAATGATTACCCATGATTTGTATATCACAAAAGGCACAGGAACCTGGAGATCTGGACCAAAACTACTTCAGGGCTTAAGCAAGAGAGGCCTAGAAAGTCAACACAATTGTCCCTTCGTTCAACATTAGATGTTTAGAAACTACCCCAAAACCTAAAATGCAATAAAATAAATGAATGGGGGAAAAAAAAAAAAAGAAACTGCCTTGTCTGAAGGCTAGGTGATGTCAGTCAAGGGGTAAATACCATCAGTGTCCTGAGCAGCAAATTTAGTAGTCCCTTGGCATGATTTAATCTTATAAAGGTCAAGAATTATATTTAAACTCTGTTTTGCAAAGTGCTTGTTTCTATTGATGATTTTGGGGTTTGGCTCTGAGGAACACAAATGTCTGTCAGAGCTGGAATGATGTGGGCCAATTTTATGGGACACTCATTCATCGTTTCCCTGTAAAACACTCTTCAAAACTCTTTAGAACTCTTAGAATTCAGAGGTCTTTATTCTACATTTAGACAATGATGATTGTCTTACTGAAAAGAACACTGAAGACTTTCCACCAGACCATCTAAATGTGGCAGGTATAGTGAATGCAGAAAGACAGTCAGTTGAGAGGCTTTCAGCTCATCCCACCATCTGCAATTTTGGACTGACTGTCAAGCTTTCAGAAGATCTTGTTCCCATCCATGAAGACCTGATTTGGGATAGAAATGAGAAGAAGGCAGTCCATCCTGGGCCTGACTTCTAATTCCATTCAGCCTTCTAAAATCATTCTTGAGATAGATCACAACCTATTTGGGATATGGATGAGATTTAACAGTAGTAGGTAAACTGCACCAGACAATGCCATGCGTACAATCCTCTTTTATTTTTTTTTATGTTAGTTGTGTGTTTTTTTAATTTTTATTTTTTATTATACTTTAAGTTCTGGGATACATGTGCAGATCGTGCAGGTTTGTTACATAGGTATACACACGCTATGGTGGTTTGCTGCCTCCATCACCCCATCATCTACATTAGGTATTTCTCTTAATGTTAACTCTCCCCAATCTCCCCACCCCGTTATCCCTCCCCTAACCTGCCCACCCCCCAGCAGGCCACAGTGTGTGATGTTCCCCTCCCTGTTTTTAAGAAACTTTTTATTTTTGAAAAACTGCATCTTTACGGAAAAGTAACAAAACCAGCAGAGATCCTGTATACCCTTCACCTAGTTCATTTTACATTAACATGGTGCATTTGTCAATAAACAACACTGGTTTGCTTCTATTAACTAGACTCCAGATTCATTTGGATTTTCCACTAATGTCATTTTTTCATTGTTCCAGACTCCCATCTGGGATATTTTATTCCATTTATTGGTCACGTCTCTTTAATGTCTTTTGGTCTGTGACACTTCTCAGTTTTCCAGTATCTAATCTTTGGAAAGAAGTATTTAAATCCAGCACAAATTGTTAGGGGAGAGGGTGGAGCATGAATAAACTTATACTTCTTGGAGTGGCAAGTATCTATGTATATTATTTCAAGTTCTTCTGTAAGGAAGATTTGTCTTTTCTCTCTTGTTTATTTATTCTTTCAATTATTTATGTCTCTGTAGACTCATGCATATTTATTTTATATGTTGGTGTATGTTTTGACTCTTGTATATTTATTTTGTACTATGAGTTATAATTCAATGCAATATTATAATATTTATTTTGTTACTCAAATTTCAGCTTTGACCACTAAGAACTCTCCCAGTTGGCTCCCATGTCCCTTTGACATGGCCCCATTCTTTAATTTTCTGAGCACTTCATCACTTTCTTGTACTACAACATGCTTCAGGCTCATCTTACATTTTTCCTTGCCTGGCCCCAGAGCCAGCCATTTCTCCAAGGAGCTTTGGTTCTATTTACTGGAGAATAGTATTTGAAATCACAATCTCAGTGCTGGATGCACTTATGGTTACCGTGGTGTCATTGTTTCCAGGCCCTCTCAGCTAACATAACTAGGTAGTATATATGTGTATACTAAGATACACAATTATAGCCATGCACGTCTTTACATGTCTACCTATGCACATATCTGTGATTATTCCTGCATCTATCTATCTGTATGTATAGTAAGTTAAATGTGAGTTCATACTGAATAGCTCAGACTTGAATCCAGTACCACTTTCTTTCTGACTTTCCCTTCTTGCTTATCTCTCACACCCACTCCAGCATTGAGAAACTCGGCTCCCATCATCCACCATGCATTTAGGTGCTCAGCCCCAGTACACATATAAAGCTGTTTCACAATTGTTTAACCCAGACCTCCAGAAGAACAAATTTACCAGCTATATAATCCAACGTTTATCCTTACAGTTACCAAACAAAGCATGATTTTTCAGAGTTATTTAGGTTACCTTCTTTACTCCCCACTTCTTCTGTAAAATTTTTCATACATTTGTAACACAGTTAGATTCATATGTCATTGTGTGCGCAGCATCTTGTTGTTGTTATTTTAGCTTTCAAACATTAAAGTTCTGTGATACAAATTTGTGATACACATTTCTGTTGCCTTGAGATATTCTTTTATTTAAAAACAAACAGCAACAAAAAAGACAGATCTAGGCTTCTAAAATGAACCAGAGCAAATAGGGTGGGTTTTCATGAAAATCCTTCTTTGTTGGAGGTCTCCCCTTACCACTTATCACCAAGGAATACTTGTAATGACTTAAACTTCAGTCCAGAAGTACCACAAAAATATATATTCGCATTGACCATAGCACCCAAGGAGAAAGAGGAAGAGTATTAGCTAAAAATACTAAACAAATGTAAGGAGCTTAGGTCAAATCCTAAAGGTGCATTAAATGACTCATTATATAAGAATCATGTATCAAGGGAAGGGGCACAGAGCATAAAGAAGGTGATATGGTTTGGCTCTGTGTTCCCATCCAAATCTCATGTCAAATTGTAACTTGCAGTGTTGGACAAAGGGCTTGATGTCAGGGGATTGAATCAAGGAGTGATTTCTAATGGTTTAGCACCATCCCCCTAGTGCTATCTTGTGATAGAATTCTCACAAGATCTGGTTGCTTAAAAGTGTGTAGCACCTCACCCCTCCTTGTTCTCTCTCTCTCTCGCTGGCCATATGAAGACCATGCCTGCTTCCCCTTAGCCTTCCATCATGATTGTAAGTTTCCTGAGGCCTCCAGCTGTGCTACCTGTACAGCCTATGGAACTGTGAGTCAATTAAACCACTTTTCTTCATATACTACCCAGTCTTGGGTATGTCTTTATAACAGTATGAGAATTGACTAATACATAAAATTGGTACAGAGAGTGGGGTATTGCTATAAAGATACCCAAAAATATGAAATTGACTTCAGAATTGGGTAATGGACAGAGGTTGGAACAGTTTGGAGGGCTCAGGAAAAGACAGGAAGATGAGAGAAAGTTTGGAACTTCCTAGAGACTTGTTGGATGGTTGCGACCAGAGTGCTGATAGTGATATGGACAGTGAACGCCAGGCTGATGAGGTCTCAGATGGAGAGGAGAAACCTACTGGGAACTGGAGCAAAGGTCACTCTTTCTGTGCTTTAGCCAAGAGACTGGAAGCTTTGTGACCCTGCTCTAGGGATCTGTTGAACTTTGAACTTGAGTGGGATGATTTAGGGCAAGCTTGTCCAACTAGTGGCCTGTGGGCAGCAGGTAGCCCAGGACAGCTTTGAATGCTGCCCAAAACAAATTTGTAAACTTCCATAAACTTTATGAGATTGATGCATGGACCCTTTTTAAGCTCACCAGTTATTGTTAGTGTTGCTGTATTTTACGTGTGGCCCAAGACAATTCTTCTATTTCCACTGTAGCCTAGGGAAGCCAAAAGATTGACTATCCCTGGTTTATGGTATCTGGTGGAAGAAATTTCTTATTTATTTATTTAGAGATGGAGTCTTACTCACCCATGCTGGAGTGCATATCAGCTAACTGCAGCCTTCACCTCCCAGGTTCAAGTGATTCTCCTGCCTCAGCCTCCTGAGTAGCTGGGACTGCAGGCACATAACACCACACCCAGCTAACTTTTGAATTTTTTTTTTTAGTAGAGACAGGGTTTCACCATGTTGGCGGGGCTGGTCTTGAACTCCTGACCTCACGTGATCTGCCCATCTCAGCCTTCTAAAGTGCTGGAATTACAGGCATGAGCCATTGTGCCTGGCTGGTAGAAGAACTTTGTAAGCAGCAAATCTTTCAAGATGCAGCCTGGCTACTTCCAAAAGCCTAGGCTCATTTGCATCAACAAAGAAATGACCTAAAACTACAACTTACATTTAAAAGGGAGGTGGAGCATAAAAATTTGAAAAATTTGCAGACTGGCTATATGGTAAATAAAAGAAAATCCCATTTTCTGAGGAGAAATTCAAGCCAGCTGCAGAAATTCACGTAAGTAAACGGGAGTTGAACGTTAATAGCCCAGACAATGAGGAAAATGCCCCAGGGCATTTCAGATTCCCTTAACGCAGGCAGAGGCCTAGAAGGGAAAAATGGCTTTGTGGGCCAGACCCAAGTCCCTGCTGCTCTGTGCAGCCTTGGGACATGGCACCCTGTGTTCTAGCTGCTCTAGGTCCAGTGATAGGTAAAAGCGGCAAAGGCACAGCTCAGGCCAGTGCTCCAGAGGGTGTAAGCCAGAAACCAGCCAGGCTTCCATGTGCTGCTTAGCCTGCAGGTGTGCAGAGGGCAAGAGTTGAGGTATGGGACCTCCACCTAGATTTCAGAGGATGTGTGGAAATGCCTGTATGTCCCAGCAGGAGTCTGCTGCAGGCATGGAGCCCTCATGGAGAACCTCCACGAGGGCAGTGTGGAAGGAAAATGTGGGGTTTGAGATCCCACACAGAGTCCCCACTGGAACACAGCAAAGCTGTGAGAAGAGGACTGCTAACCACCAGACCCCAGAATGGTAGATTCACCTATAGCTTGCACCGTGTGCCTTGAAATGCCACTCAATGCCAGGGCTTGAGGGCAGCCTTGGGAGCTAAGCCCTGCAGAGCTAAAGGGGTAAAACTGCCCAAGGCCTTAAAAGCCTACCCCTTGCATCACTATGGCCTGGGTGTGAGACATGGAGTCTAAGGAGATTAGTTTGGAGCTTTAAAATTAAATGACTCCACAGCCAGGTTTTGGACTTGCATGGGGGCTATGGCCCTTTTGTTTTATCAATTTTTATCCCTTTTTGAATAGGACATTTACACAATGCCTATATCCCCATTGTACCTTGGAAGTAACTAACTTGCTTTTAATTTTACAGGCTCATAGGCAAAAGGGACTTGCCTTGTCTCCGATGAGACTTTGGACTGTGGACTTTAGAATTAATGCTGGAATGAGTTAAGACTTTGGGGGAATGTTAAGAAGGGATGATTGTATTTTGGATGTGAGGACATGAGATTTGAGAGGGACTGGGGCAGAATGATATGGTTTGGTTTCATGTCCCCACCCAAATTTTATGTCAGATTTTAATTCCCAGTGTTGGAGGAGAGACTGGTTGAAGGTGATTTCATCATGGGAGTGGTTTCTAATGGTTTAGCACCATCACCTGAGTGCTGTCTTGTGGTAGAGTTCTCACAAGATCTGGCTGCTTTACTTCCCCCTCCTCTTTCTCTCTCTCCTGCTGGCCATGTGAAGACCGTACCTGCTTCCCCTTTGCTTTCTGCAATGATTGTAAGCTTCCTGAGGCCTCCCCAGTCATGCTGCCTGTATCACCTGTGGAAGTGTGCATCCATTAAACCTCTTTTCTTCATAAATTACCCAGTCTCTGGTATGTCTTTATAGTAGTGTGAGAATGGACTAATACAGAAGGAGGAAATTTCCATTTTGTGTTTATCAACCCAGCATGAGGTCCCTCTCCATAAATTTACACCTCATAAAACATCTCCAGGTGCTGTGCATGTTGAGCTCTCTCCTCCAGGTGGGCTGAACTCCTTTACATTATCTTGCTCTGTGTCTCACCTGTTTTCTCACTCATGCTGTTTCATACCTCCCTGTCCTGGAAAGGCTGAGACCTCTACCTGAAGGGCCTGAATCACCTCGTCTCTCCAGATAATCACCTCCTCCATGAAGCCTTCTCCTTCAGCTTGCATTAGTCAGCAGGTATTTATTGAAAGCTCATTTTGGCTGGGCCTGGTGGCTCAGGCCTATAATCCCAGCACTTTGAGAGGCCAAGGTGGGCAGATCATGAGGTCAGGAGATCAAGACCATCCTGGCGAACATGGTGAAACCCCATCTCTACTAAAAAGAATACAAAAATTTGCTGGGTGTGGTGGCATGCGCCTGTAGTCCCAGCTACTCGGGAAGCTGAGTCAGGAGAATCTCTCAAACTTGGGAGGCAGAGGTTGCAGTGAGCCAAGATTGCACCACTTACTCTAGCCTGGCAACAGAGTGAGACTCCGTCTCAAACAAACAAAAAAAGAAAGCTTACTTTGTGTAGAGTAAGTACTAGGGTATGTTCTCTTGGGGAACACAGAGAGATATAAGCCATGTTCCTGGCTTTGGAGTCCTGTCATCAAGAGAAGCCCAAGATACATCCCAGGATATCTATGGTGTAGAATTCATCTGGAAGTAGAGAGGCATGCTAAGCCACAGCACACTGTGAGCAAGAGTTGGCACATCAATCTACATAATAATTTGGAAGAATGAGGACACAGGGAAGTTTAGTGACAGCACTGCACAGTTTACTTGGGACATAGGGGTTATCAGTGGCTTCAGGCCTGCATATCAGACTGAAAAGTATGGATATTTTCTGTAGCCAGTGATAAGATATTAAAGGTTGGTAAACATAGAAGTAACAAAGTGAAATTCGTTTTGTTTTCTTACTAGATACAAAACACAAAATAACAAAAACATAGCTGGATGTGGTGACATACACCTGTAGTTTTAGCTACTCCAAAGGCTGAGGCAGGAGGATCCTGGGAGCCCAGGAGTTTGAGGCTGAAGTGAGCTAAGATTATGCCACTGCTCTGCAGCCCTGGATAACAGCAAGATGATACACCAGCTTTAAAAGAATAATAAATAATAATAATAATAATAATATAAATTTCTTGAGGGGTTAGTGGTTTTGGATTTCATTTTTCACAAAAATCCTCCCAAATGTGTATTGAATTATAGAAAACTGCTGAATTGATGAAGTAATGATAAAAATAATTGCTAACATTTGGTGAGCACCTATTATGTGCCACACACTTTGCTGACAGTACAACCCTTAAGCCTAGGCACCCCCGTGGAGCAAAGCGTGTGTGGGGCAAGTGGATGTGCCCTATCAGAGCCTGCACCAACCCTCCGCAATTCCAGCACCACCCCTGCCTTTTTGCCCATCCTCCGGACCTCGCTACTCTCCCTTCAGATGGCCCTAAGTCACTTGCAGTTCCAGCATGGACCTCTTCCCTAGGGTCCTAAGCTGACAGTATCCAAGGGGAGGCTGTTTGCTGGGTGGTGATGAGGGAGAGGGAGAAGTAGGGCAACAAGCAATGTAGAGAGCGGCTCATTCATAATCTTCCCTTGAGCCCCACAAATATATTAGGAGCAGGTCATATGCTATGTGCTTGAGTTATCTGATTCAATCCTTTAAAAAACCCTGCCAGATTTCTACATTATACAGAGAAGCAATAGGGCAAAGAGGTTAGGGAGACAATCTAAGGAGACACGGCGTGTAAATGGGGGAAGGCAGGATGCAAGTCGAGATCTATTTCACATTGTATATTTCAGGACCATCGTGTAGCATGACTTCATTCACATCGTGTCAGGTGAATGTGCCTTCTAGACTCGGGAATTGCAGAGAGCACAGCTGTACCAGGTAGCTATGGCTATTAAAAGAAACAATGATTCATTCACAACATCCAACTCATTCACTGTGCTTAGCCTCATATCTCACCTGCTACCCTGACCCTATTCCCCTTTTGGGTCTGTCTAGAGCCAGCAGCGTGGGCTCCTGAATGTACAGCATCTTCTGTCCGCTGCTCTCTGGTGCACATGTGTGTGCTTGAGAATCCATGTGTCTTTCAATCATGAGGTTTAAAATGGGTAAGCTTATTTCTAGGGAAATGGCAGAAATGCCTTTCCAGGTGGGAGGGCATGACATTTCTGCCACGTGCCACCTCAGCCCCTCTTGCTTCCCCCACAAAGGAGTATTTTAATAGAAGGTTAATGGAGGGCACACAGAACAAAAAGAAAACCCTGTCATCGTTACTCCATGTTTTACTGTAATAGAGGTCAGCTCTCCCGCATTCTTCCTAGTATCCATCTTTAAAATGAATTGTTTAGCCTATGAAAACAAAACTAGTTTATTTATGATGACAGAGAAGCTGTAAATGTGCTCCTGATCTGTGCATTGACTAATTAGATTAATTAAGCCTGCATGCATTTCAGAACAGGCAGGCAGGTGGCAAATAACATTTGAGATGATTTATATGATATATTCCATCAAGCTTACACTTGATAAATAATATCACATTCATTCCATTAAGATATCGAAGTGGAAGAAGAAAACAGTGCATGCTTGGCTCTGTGGTCCTACCAAAAGAGCAACTGTTGAGGTTAAAACACTAGGCATAATTCACTATCCTCAAAACAGTGAAGGAAAAAAAAATTTTTTTAAACAACACAAGCCAAATCGCAAACTCAAGTTTGTCTCAGGCAGTCCCTTGCCTTATGCAGAAGTAGTTTTTTGCTGCTGCAGTGGAATTGAAGTTTAGGAATAGAGATGAGATTTGAATATTAATTAAGCCATTGCAGCTTGCTACCAAATTTTGCTAGAAGCTCCCATACTGTGGTTCTTTACTCACCAAACTGCTTTCTGTGGCTACTCTGGTAAATGAGGGTGAAACTGGGTGACTACAAGGTCCTTCTTTTTGTGATTTTCAAATTTCAACATGCGTAAGAATCACCGGAAATGTACACGCACAGATTCCTGGCTCTTTTTCCCAGTAGACCTGGATGAAGCCCCCACAGTCTTTTGTTTTTTATTTTTGTTTTTCTTTTTTTAAATCAACATCTAGGATATCAATATTATTCCATACCAATAAGCTCACACACCAAGAACTGAATCCCTGATTTTATCTTTGGTCTTTCAAAATTCTCAAGTTTGTTAAATATATTAGATCTGCTTCTTCTTTAGAGTAGTGAGGATTTTTGAAAGTTTGGTCAAAGTACCATTGCATTAGAATTTCCTATGGGACAGTATAAAAATTCAGATTCCTGGGCTTCACTTGAATCCTAATGTATCCAAAATTATAAAGGAGAATATATATTTTGACAAACTACCCATATAATTCTTATGCATACTAAAATTTAGACCACTGCTTTTGATCAAGTAATATTTGATGTAGATGTAACAGTAAATGAAAGAGTCTCCTCTGTATCCTCCCTGCAGTCACAGTTTCACCTAGAAGGCAAAGATGTATTATGTCTGACCTTGCCTAGCTCAGTAATCTCTTAAAGAATGAATTTAGGCCAAGATTAAAGATGGCTGGAATGGTCTGCCCTTCAGACCACTTTGGCCTCCAACTCCTTTTGGTTTATTTCCTAAAGGTCTCTGAAAAGTTGCTACCATCTTGTTGAGGGCTGCTCTCAAGTTGCCTCCAGGACACCAGGGAACAAATGATTACAGGGCAGTCCCCTGAGCTACTGCTGCTGTGGTACAATGGTGTGATATGCAGGTGACGTTGCAATGACTAATGGCAGAAATTGATGTGCCAGACAGACCCTAATCAAAACCTGACACCCTCCCCAGTCCAGGAAGAGATAATAATCTTTATTATTTCAGCAAAAAGCCAGGCCAAGAGGCAGAAGAGAAGTCTTCAGGATAGAGAATGACAGAGCAATGTGGCAGCCAGGTAACCAAGGAAAAGGGCAGCCTGCGTGCTACAGAACATGTCACCCAAAGCCAAGGCTGTACCAGAGTCACTGGACAATGCCTGTGTTTAAGCTTTGCACAATCATGTAGCCAGAGATAGAGGATAGTCTGATAATCATAATGAGAATTCTAATTATAAGATGTTATCATTTCATCCCAGACTGCATCAGACAAGGGTGAGCTGGATGGAAAAAGAGACACTTGAGACATGAGGGGAGAGAACTTTGCACAAGACCAGAACAGACACCCCTCCCTTAATCTAGTACTGGCTAAATTATCATTCATTTCACAGTGAGAAGGAAGTAGAAATTGTTTTGAGAGACTCCTCCATATCCTTCATAATTCTGGCAGTAATTCCTTTGCTCATTACTATTAATACATGCTGCTTTCTCCTTCCCTGGTGGAGATTCAGGTCATTTGCAATGAACCCTGTGGTTATCTTCAACATGTTCCCAAAGAAAGAACCTCCAGGCATCAATGCATATAGAAATCTTGGAGGAGTAAACCCTCCTTGATATATACAGAAAAGGTTCTAGTTCACAGAGTGGGCAAAGCCTTGTAAACAGCGTTCTGCTGGAACACCTTTCTGAATGGGTGAGCTACATCTTTGCACAGTGAAAGGAACGATACCACATTTAAAATGCCTTACCTCATAAAGGCATTTTACTTGATAAAAGCTGTAATTTCAAGATTATACGCAGTTAAGCAATTTTCCTGTAGAAACAAGCATCTAGTGGGAACCCAGCTCTTGAGCAGTCTGCACATCTGTAGCTTCATCCTAACAGTGGCTTGCTCTACCCTGGACCCGTCTGGCAGTAGAGAGAGGAAAATAGAATCATCAATAAGCTTGGACAGGGGTGTGTGTGTGTGTGTGTGTGTGTGTGTGTGTGTGTGTGTGTGTGAACGGCGCATGATTTTGTCCTATCTTTTCAATTGCTAACCTTAATTAGCTTCTATATCCTTATGACTGTTTGTATGTTTTAGGTTTCATTTTATGCTCTGCCAGTTTTTAAAATGCTCTTAAGTGTCTTACAATAAAAGACACGCAAAAGGTTGGTTTACTAAAAATAAATAGAGCATGTCAAGTGTAGCTAAAGAAAGTGCATTGCTAATCCAAAAGGCAGTCATTTTTACTACAATTGAGCATTACATTTTGCTATAAACTTCCTCAAAGCCAAGGCAAACATGGAGATACTATGTGTTACAGAATCCCTATTATTTAGAGGAAAGAATATTTACCAATTCTTTAAGGCCTAAAATTATAAATTCACCTACTTAAAGTGTGCATTTGACATATGTTTGTGTTAAGTGCGTAACCATTATCACAGTCCATAGAACATTCCACCATCCCAAAAAGGTCCCTCAGTTCCCTTTACCATCAATCACTCCCCTAATCTTGGGTCCTCGGAAATGTTCAGCTTCCATTCACTACATTTTTCCATTTCCTATAATTTCAAGTATAGGAAATCATACACTATGTAGTTTTTTATGTCTGGTTTCTTTCACTGAATAAGGAGCTTTTGAGTTTCAGCCATACCATTTTATATATCAGCAGGTTGCTCCTTTTTATTGCTGAGTAGTATTTCATTGTAGATGTGAATCACAATTTGTTTATCCATTAATTGTTTTTTTCAATTTTTGGCTATTATTAATGAAACCATTATGAATTTCCATGTGAAGTATTTGTGTGGAGACATGTTTTTATTTCTCTTGAGTAAATGTCCAAGAATTTTTCCACATTCTTGTTAGGCTTAGTATTATTGGGTTTTTTGGTTTTAGCTGGTCTAGTGATTGTGTAATGGTATCTCTTTGTGGTTTTAATTTGTATTTTCTTAACGACTAATGATATTGAGCAGTTTTTCATATGCTTGTTTGCCATTCATATATGTTTGGTAACTGCCCAAATTTTTGTACACTTCTTATCAAGTTGTTTGCCTTATATACAGCGATATTAGCTTTCTTCTTTCTTGATAGAATCTTGTTCATCAGTAGAAATCGGTCTGGATTGAAAATCCATTTTCAAACTTAAACATAAGCCAGATGGTATAGGAGTAAGATGTCAGAAAGGGAGTAACATATTTTAAAATTCTAACTAAAATAAGAACAAATAACCCAAGAAACCATAAAAGTTCTTAGGTACCTCAGGGCAAAGGAAAAAAGACAGGGTAGAATACAAACCACTTCTGAGTTCAGAGGTCAGGATTGACAATAAGGTTTCCCAATTGGGGATCCATGGATCTCCAGATTAATAAAACAAATTCAACAGACAGACTAAGATCTTTTTGGGGAACTGAGGGGCATGTGTTTACTTACAGAGCAACTAAAGGCAGACACAGAAGACTGAAATTGGTGTTTCTATGCCAGTTTTCCCAGGTACCAATCCTGGTGTCCTCTGGTGGCCATCCCTTATCTTTGCATGATTCTTCCTCAGTAGGTGGAGGAAGCAACCTCCAGCCAACAGAACCTCCTGAGAGAACCGACAGAACACCACCAGACAAGGCACAGCTGATACCTGGTGTGCAGTGTGTGCTCCATGAACGCTACCTTTCCATTTGTACTGGGTACATTTCTTATATTTTTGGGATCGGGAGGCAGCTTCAGGACCCTAGAATGTCCAAACTTGTATCAGCAGGCATTTCTGAGTCAACATCCAGTGGGAAAAAAAAAAATCTCAAAAAGGGACCAAGAATAACAAAAGTAAATGTAATCTGTATCTGTATTTGTTTTAACATGCTAGCCAGGAGTACGGGGGTCAGAAAAATCATTTTAAAATAGTAGTCCTGTTTCTTTTGAGAGATTTGCTTGAATTCACCTTTGAGGACAAACTGCACTTTTGTTTCAGGAAAACCATCTCAATGGGCTTCTTGGATTATTTCAAGTTAAAGCTGAGAAAGGAGTCAATTGGCCTTTTCAAAATGGAGCCAGGCAGGGCCCAAGCAAAAAACACCACCATCATGGTCCCATGGAATGTTTTCATCTGTGGATTCCGTCACATAATAATCAGTTCAACCTTTATGGATTTATTTACCTATGTCATCCCCTTCTATTATCTCTTCATTTCAGACTATCCCTATTGGAATAAAAAGGAATAATGCTAGAACTAAAGGAATCTGAATAAAGTATAAACTTCAGTTAACAATAATGATCAGAATTTTTTGTTTTTTTTAAGACAGGGTCTCATTCTGTCACCAAAGCTGGAGTGCAGTGGCATAATCTCGGGTCACTTCCACCTGCCAGGTTCAAGTGATTCTCACACCTTGGCCTCCCGAGTAGCTGGGACCGCGGGCGTGCACCACCATGACCGGCTCCTTTTTGTATTTTTTTTTTTGGTGAGAGGGGCTTCACCACTTTGTCCAGGCTGATCTTGAACTTGTGACCTCAACCTCGGCCTCCTAAAGCGCTGGGATTACAGGTATAAGCCACCGTACCCAGCCAACATTGATTTTTTTTAATTGTGCACACAAAATATACCACCTTAGACATTTTTCTGTAAATCTAAAGCTGTTCTAAAAACTTATTATTATTATTATTATTATTTTCAAAAAAAGAACAACACTTTCATGAAGACACATCTGTGAACCCTGGGTTAGACAAACTTCACTGGTTTTTCCATTTTTTTTTTATTAGCTCTGGTTATGTTTACCTTCACATGTTTGAGAACAAATAGAAACAGTAGGATGAAGAATTGCTGTTGTGTATTGCCTTGCAGGGATGCAGCTTGGTGAGAAGAATGTGGTGGAGTGGTGTGATGCCTGCCAAAGGCTGCATATAATTTATGATGATTTCCTTGTTTACTTTTTAAAGCAATTGACTTGCCTATAAAGGAGCCAAAAATTATGTAGTTTCTGTCTCCTATTAGCTTATTAAATCCTTGTAGGTATAAGCCATGCCTTCTCATTCTTTTGTGTAGCACATAGTACCTTGTATTTGGTAGGTTCTGTGTGAATAGCTGTGATTCGAATAAATATTATAAACAGAGGCATTGATGGCCGTAGAACAGTCCATGTATCTAATATGAGAGAATACATGAGTCCATTTAGATTCTTATCAGTTAAATATAATGAATGCTTGCTATGTTCTTTAAAAGTAACTGCTATTAAAATTACTGAGACAATTAACTCCACATTATGAATTCATCATATTGAAAGAGCTTCTCCACCCAGAAAAAAATAGAAAGTTTTCAGTTCAACAAGTGAAAACCATATTTTGAAAGATTAATTTCCATCTTTTTGACATCCTTGTCACTCAAAGCTAGAAAACTTGATTTAGGGGTTTCAAACTCTGTCACTTAAAAAGAATTTCAAGCTGTGGATGTCTATGCAAAATTTCAGTGGTAATGTTTTCCTGGCCAAGTTGTTGCGGCCTTCGAAATAGAATTTGCAGCAGAGATCCTGGCAGGTTCTAAATGTAGCAGATTGAATATTGATATAATGTCAAAAGAGTTCCATAATTAAAGGTGTTTCTTTATAGCATTTCCCTTCACCCAATCATTAATTCAACAAATATTTATGGAGCACCACTTATTCGCCAGGCACTGCATTAGCAAGTCTTTTCTGTTTCCTGAATCATATAAGGTTAGTGAAATGAATGAATGAGCAAATGAATGAATAAATGAATGAATGAGCAAATGAGTGGCTAAGAAGATGCCTCCCATAAACACATTACACCATGGCTTCTGAGCCCATTTGGGTGCTGAATGTGAAGAGAAACGCGGAAACATACAAAAAACTCCTGACTTAGAAAGGCTTCTTTGGAAGCTCAGGGAAGGGAAGTCTCTATGATTCCACTGGGATATGTTTTCTAATAACCCCCCTGCCTGAGGCCCAGCCACTTTCTTACCCCTTTCCACCCCTTCCAGATTTCAAGCTAGTAAAACAGATGGAAAAGAGAAAGCTCTTTTAGCCAGGGAGCTGGGGATCTTTAGCTGAGCTCTTGCCTTTCTCTTCTCTCCTTTGGTCCCCACCTCCAAGCCTAAAAGAGCTTTCCCGATTCCATATGTCAGGAACTACTGTTAAGTCATATTCATCTTTATGGGAGACCTGAGGCTCAGCTTCACGGCCAGGTCTCTGTGTTTTATTGCTGTTGCTGCTTGTTTGCTAGTTTTAGCTTCATGTTACGAGGAATTTAGAACACAAGAAAACTAAACAAGATAATATAATAAACCTTCATATACCCATCACTCATTCCCTGAACCATCAACCAAGGGCCAATCCCACCCTATCCATCCACTTTCCCACCATCATATTATTTTGAAGAAAATCCCCAGAATCAAATATTTTCAGTTATAGCCTGGACTTAATAACAGAAGACTAGAAAATAAAACCTCAGAAAAGGGGAGAAGAGTGAAAAGTAGTTAAAAATACTTTATTCACTTACAGTAGGATAATTTGAAGAAGTGAAAGGATTAACAAAAGCACCCAGTTTTGAGAGGAAAATAGGTGAAGACAGCCCCAGGAATGCAGGAATGGTAATATTCTAAATTCTTTATTGTCATTTATTTCAACAATGTTCACAGCATCCTTATCAGGAGGAAATCCCAACTCAAGAAACCATTTTCTTTGCTCATTCCTAAGGAGCAACTCCTTATCCATTAAAGTTTGATCATGACATTGCAAGCAATTCAATCACATATTCAGGCCTCACTTCTAATTGTAATTCTCTTGTTTTTTCACCACAGCTTCAGTGACTTTCTCCACTGAAGTCTTGAACTCCTCAAAGTCATCCGTGAGAGCTAGAATCAACTTTTTTTCCAGCCAGGCATGGTGGCTCACACCTGTAATCCCAGCACTTTGGGAGGCCGAAGAGAGTGGATCGCTTGAGCTCAGGTTGTCACAGCCAGCCTGGGCAAAATGGTAAAACCCTGTCTTTACAAAAAATACAAACATGAGCCAGGCATGGTGGCACTCATCTATAGTCCCAGCTACTTGGGGGACTGAGGTGGGTGGATCACTTGAGCCTGGGAGGTCGAGACCACAGTGAGTGGAGATTGTGCCACTGCACTCCAGCTTGCACGACAGGAGTAGGCTCTCTTTCAAAAAAAAAAAAAATCAACTTTTTCAAAACTTGTGTTATTGTTGATCTCCTCCCATGAATCATGAATGTTCTTAATAGCATCTAGAATGGTGAATCATTTCTAGGAGGTTTTCAATTCACTTTGTCCAGATCCATCAGCAAAATCACCATCTGTGGGAGCTATAGCCCCACAAGACGTATTTTTTAAATAAGATGTTAAACTCAAAACGACTCCTGACCCATGGGCTGTGGAATGGATGTTATGTTAGCAGGCTTGAAAACAACATTAATCTCCTTGTATATCTCCATCAAAGCTCTTGGGTAACTAGGTACATTGTCCATGAGCAGTAATGTTTTGAAGGAGTCTTTTTTACTTAGAAGTAGGTCTCAAAAATTGGCTTAAAATATTCAAGAAACCATACTTTAGATGTGCTGTTATCTAGGCTTTGTTGTTCCATTTATAGAGCACAGACAGAATACATTAAGTGTAATTTTTAAGAGCCTAGAATTTTCAGAACGCTAAATAAGCACTGGCCCTGACTTAAAGTCACCAGCTGCATTAGCCCCTCAGTGCTCATGGACAGTGCACCTAGTCACCTAAGAATGCTGATGGAGATGAACAATGAGATTAATGTTGTTTTCACACCTGCTAATATCACGTCCATTCCACAGCCCATGGGTCAAGAAAGTCAGCTTGTCCTTTGAATTTCAAAGCCAGGCACTGACTTCTCTCTAGTTATGAAAGTTCTAGATGACATCTTCTTATGATATAAAGCTCTTTGGTCTCCACTGAAAATCTATTGTTTAGCATAACCACCTTCACTGATGATCACAGTTGGATCTCCTGGATGACTTGCTGCAGCTTCTACATCTGCACTTGCAGGTCCACCTTGCACCTTTATGTTACGGAGATGGCATCCTTAAACCTCACAGCCAACTTCTGCTACCTTCCAACATTTTTCTGTGGCTTCCTCACCTCTCTTAGTTTTTATAAGCTTGAAGAGAGTTAAGATCTTGCCCTGGGGTAGGCTTTACCTTAAGGAAATGTTATGCCTGATTCAATCTTCTAACCAAGCCACTAAAACTCTCCCCGTATCAGCAATAAGGCTGTTTCACATTCTTATCATTCATCTGTCTTCATTCTTACCATTCATTTAATTTCCTTCGAGAGCTTTTTCTTTGCATTCACAACTTAGCTAACTGTTTGGCATAAGGGGTCTACCATTTGGCCTGTCTCACATTTTAACATGCCTTCCTCACTAAGCTTAATCATTTCTAGCTTCTGATTTAAAGTGAGAGATGTGTTACTCTTCCTTTTGCTTGAACACTTAAAGGACATTGTAGGGTTATTAGCTAACCTAACTTCAATATAGTTGTGTCTCAGGGTATAAGAAGGCCTGAGGAATCTGAGAGAGATGGAGGAAGAGCAGGTGGGTGGAACAGTCAGAACACACACACATTCATCCATTAATTTCACCATCTTCCATGGGCATGGTTCATTGTACCCCAAAATAACTACAATAGGAACATCAAAGATCACTGATCACAGATAAATATGCTTTGGGTATCCCCACCCAAATATCATCTTGAATTGTAGTTTCCATAATTCCCAAGTGTTGTGGGACGGACCTGGTGGGATATAATTGAATCATGGGGGTCGTTTCCCCCATACCATTTTCATAGTGAGTAAGTCTCATGAGATCTGATGGCTTTATAAGGGGCTTCCCCTTTCACTTGGCTTGCATTCTCTCGTCTGCCACCATGTAAGAAGTGATTTTTGCCTTCCACCATGATTCTGAGGCCTCCCCAGCCACGTGGAACTGAGAGTCCATTAAACCTCTTTCTCTTTATAAATTATCCAGTTTTGAGTATGTCTTTATCAGCAATGTGAAAACAGACTAATACATAGACCAGTATAACAAATATAACAATAATGAAAAAGTATAAAATATTATGAGAATTACCAAAATGTGAGACAGAGACACAAAGTGAGCACTGGCTGTTACAAAATGGCACTGATAGTCTTTCTCAAGAAATTGCCAGACTTGCAATTTCAATGTCTAAGAAAGACGATAAAGTGAAATACAGTGAAACTAGGTATGCCTATAGATGGTGGGCATACATTGAGCAAAGAGGACATTTAAAGAGACAGGCCCCAAGTGATTTTGATTACCATGAACCTTAGCCATGTAAGGTAATATGAAGCTAAATGACCTTGAACAGTTTTCTTCACTCTCTGCCTCAGTTTCCTGGCATGTAAAGTCATAGTGATAATATTCTCCTTGCCAGGCTGGCTGCAAGGATCAAGAGAAGAAATGTATGTAACATCCCTCACACGCTGCCAACTTATAGTAGGAAATCAGTAAGTGGTTATAATTATTGTTATTATTACTACAATCCAGGGCTCCAAGTGAATACAAAGAGATGATTATCAAAAGCAAAAAGAAATCCAGGGTCACTGACTGTGATAAATTGCTGTGATTGCAAAATGAAAACACCTTGCTTTACTATTTCTTAAAAGGAAAGATCCAAAAGATACAAAGGTGTTTGTTATTTCCAGTACCAATTGAATACACGTTCTCTCCAATCCAGAAATTCACTAAGAGCTAAACTGAGGAGGGTAATGAGGTTACTAAAAAGAGAAAAATTGAAAAGCACAAAAAACCCACTGACCTGGGAGGTGAATTGTTTGAATGGTTTTGTCAAATTAGGGTAGATAACATTCCCATTTCTGGTTCTTGTTTGAAAGAGAAGCCAATACAATTGTAAAGAGGAAAATTGTCCCAGTGAATGGCTTCAGCCTTCTAAATCTAACATCTAACAATGTGACAGTATAGTGTCTCTGTTTGCTGAAGCCTAGGCAAATGCTACTGCTGCTATACCCGGAAAAGATTGGCAGTGAAAAGAGGATGACAATTCTGGATAAACACTACTGAGAATTTATCTGAGAATATATTCAGTACTTTAGATAAAATTGTTTCTGCCTCAACTTGCAGCTTGTCAGGCATGCTTTTTTTTTGTTATGAAAGATATAACTCACTCTAGAAAGGGTGGTATAAGAATGGCTCAGAGACATGTTAGCCAATAAAATGCAGAAATTTCATTTAGCCACATTGTGAGGGTTCTGGAACCAGAAAACATCTAGTTACAGGAAGATCCAGATGATCTAGAGAGGTCTGTGCTGTATTTCTCTCTTTCCTTGCTGCGAATCATTGTGTTATCCCATGCAGATGAGTTTGTATTATCTCTACTCTCAGCTGGATTAAGTTTTGAAAATTTACTCAGTAACCTGAGCCACACACACACACACATACACACAAATAGAAAATTGATAGGGGTAGTCAGGTAAAGCATAATATTCTGCATTTTTGTGTGTTTGTGACTACCTGCTCTTGTGTTGTTACCTTATGAAGGTAATGAAAAAAGCAAAGGATGGGCAATGAGGAGCACTGCCATGTGTACCATAGGGGCACTCTTTTAGCAAAGAAGTATCCACTGTTTTCATAATGATGAAACTTCCCCCAAACATCATTAGAACAAATCTCTAAGCACTTGGAGGCAAGAATTATATTTTATTTAGAATTTGTTCCTAGGGTCTATTACTCTATATAGGCCCAAGGAACACTCAGTGAATGTAGATAAATGGACACATTAATGAGAGACATACATGTAATAAAATGGTCAAATTCTAAATAGCCTCCAGCATTGATCAGGAGCAGGCATTTTTAGCACTTGACAAAATCTGGAATAAACCTTTCTTTCTTACACCATAGAGGCTAACATTAGAACTGAAGGGAGACTGATAAGAAAAGGTGGAAACTCTTCCTCTTAGGTAGCATCTTGAATTCACGGTGAGCCTTGAGAATAGCTAGAATTCATTCAAAATAACGTACTTTGCCCTTACTCCATCATCGCTTTGAAATCTCTAGTGATGTTCCAAATGGGGGAATTTGAGAGAGTTAAAGTCTATGCCAAATCCGCGATTCAAAAGGAAGGGAAAGAAGTCTCTTTTAGACTTGGTGTGGTTGGGCAGGTAGCTCTTGATTCCATGCTGGCTTTTAGTGCTTCTCGTACGATGAGGAAATTCCATGTCAGTCTACTTGTGCATTGCTACAAAGGAGTACCTGTGGCTGGGTAATTGATAAAGGAAAGAGGTTACTTTAGTTCATGGTTCTGCAGGCTCTACAAGAAGCATAGTGCCTGTATCTGCTTCTGGTGAGCCCTCAGGAAGCTTCCAATCATAGTGGAAATTGAAGGGAGAGCAAATGTATCCCATTGCAAGAGAGGGAGCAGGAGAGAGAAGAAGACCCAGACTCTCTTAAACAAGCTTTTTCAACTCTAACTGAGCCAGAACTCACTTATTACCGAAGAGATGGTGTTCAATCATTCATGAGGGACCTGCCTCTTGATCCAATCACCTCCCACCAAGCCCCGCCTCCAACATTGGGAATCACATTTCAGCATGAGATTTGAAGCAACACACACCCAAACCATAGCACTTCAATACAATGTACCAGCTCCAGCATGGAAGAAAGAACCTGGTGATTGGCCTCGTAACCTCCACATATTTTGATCTCATCCCTTCTCTTTCTTGTTACTCTTAGCCTTTTCTCTCTCGTTTTTCCTTTGATATCAACCAGGCTCACAATTTCCAACCTGAGTCCTACCAGGGACTTGGCTGTGCCCACCCTAGGTGGCCAGAAGACTTCTATTGCCTCTCAACTTTTCCTTGTTCTTGGCAGTAACCCATTCTGGGCAGCCTGGGCAAACTGCTCTATGCCAATCCTGCTTGGCCTACCCATAATAGCCCTGGAAACTGTGATGCCAACTTTTCAAATTTATGTTGACTCTTGGCCCATTAACTGGCCAAGCACTAAATATGAGTAAATGATAACAGGTCCACTATTTGGTATGGCCAACACACACTTTTTATAGTTCCTCTTATTCCATAATGGCATTAGTAACACTCACCTTAACATTTTTATTATGGAAAATGTCAAATGTATATAAAGGTAGAATGGAAGAATGAACTAGCATCCACTCATCAGACAACCTCACAATTACTTTTTAGGTTTGTGACTATAAACATAGTTACATACCCGGCAAATCTCTTCAATATTGCACAATTACATTTTTTACTAACGCCGTATTCATGATTTGCAGTTCTTGTAGCCCTGCCTTTTAAGACCTTATCTTTCCTGGCTCAGTAATGATGGACCATCCCTTCTATCTGACTTAATTTAAACTGCTTAAGCAAATCTCCTCAAGATATTATGGGTTTGCTCCCTTTCTTAAAAATAGAAGGTGATTTGAAAGGTCATAAAAAATGTTCATTCATCAGGTCAGACTGCATCAGGTCCATGTAGTCTGCCTTTTTGTCTGTGATAGCAATTTGGCAGGAGAACCTGTTTATTGCCTCTGATCTCAACCACAAAAAGACAGGCAAGGTAACACAAACCATGCCAGCCTCCCTTCATAATTAATGACACGGTCCATCCATGAGTTTATCTAAACATTTTTGAAGCCATTTCTATTTCTAGCCTGTACCAGTTCTGAACAAGCCTCATTGACACTACGGAGATAAGAGAGTATCCTCTCGAGGTGACGGGGCAGATGATGAAACACATATAGGCATTTCACTCCTCCAGACACAACTTGGGTTAAATGGACCCCAAAGCCAACAGTAGAGTTAGCAGTTAAACCAATGAAGCTTTTTCTTTATTATGAAAGAGCTTATCACCTAAGCCAATAAATCCTCACGCAGTCAAAGGCGAGTGCCTTTCTAAAAAACTAAAGTTACCGTAAGGTATGCTGTAAGCCACAGTGCAATCTAGACTTGACTTGTGGAGATAAGGTGCATGTATGTAAGAGCTCTTCCTAATCTTATCTCCAATAACCTTAGCCTGGATATCTATCTTCATTAAGGTGGAGATGAATATTATGTGTATGTATGTATATATATAACATATATATTTTTTGGCTTTTGCTTTTTGAGGTTAAATATCATAATGAAGGTGATGCACTTGCATCCTTAAACAGGCTTGTTAGTTTTACAAACTAAACCTTTAACACTACCACAGAAGCTGATCTATATCCGTTTGCCTGCCCCTCCTTTTCCTAATGTGTCAAGCACTCATCTTTAACAGGATGAGATGGGAAGGGGGGACTGTTAGGAGATAAAACTGGTCAACTATGGGCATAGTTCAGAACACTATGCACCCAAGAAAAAAAAATTCAAAGAGCGTACCATATTGACAATGAGTTGTAAGAAACATCATACATAAAGAACAAACATTTGTACATTATGTATGATCACATTTTGAACTAACTTGAGTTAAATTAGAAAAAGTATGATATAAACATACTGATAGTGTCTCAATTTAGGGACAAATTTGACATACTATTAATTCCTCCAAATTAAAAAAATTCATGCATTTGAAACTGCGTTCATACTGTTGTCACTTAACAGTACTGTTTTTATGGATACACCAAAATAACTGTCATCCATCAACAGGTTTAGTCTTGAGTCATGTGAATTTAAATGAGCTACAAAAGAATCTCTTGAACCAAATGCTAAGTTTTGTATTGCTAACAGAGGACACTCTTAGCTGACTCAATGAATTTCTCTCCCAGAAGCGGTAGGCAATTTGTTAATGGCCACATGGATAATGACTGTCTGTCTGTCCAGGTGTGAACTGGGGCACCATCAGTTAGGCAGAGGACAAAACTAAATGATTAGGAAGGTCAGTTTTGCAGCTTAATTACAGAGGGAACTGTGATTCCACAACTGCCAAGCCTATTCTAGGACTGAGACTCCATGCCCCAAGGGAAAGAAGAACGGAGGGCTGTATATTTTGTCTGCCATGGGATACCTGCTGTGACCTACATAATTACGTGATGGTGGTATGCTGTGAGGCAGTGGCTCTGCCACTATGGGAGCACCTGCTTTGCATGTGCTGTTCCGTTTCACTGGAATGCTCTCACATCCAAGGCACAATCCTCATCCTGCAGATTTCAGCTCTTCTCTAGGGAAGCGACTCCCAGTCTGGACCATGATTCTTTAATATAGGCATACTCAGAACCCAGGTTTTAGACAATTTATGTTGCCTATAAATTACTTGTAAATACTTCAACATACATAGTGTGTGTGTTTGTCTTGATCTCCACCTTGGAGATGTTTAATTCATAGTAGAAGGACCTTCATCTAAAATACACATTCAGGATGTGATTAGTTAGCATTTAAAAACTAATAGAAAATCTACACTCAAGGCGGCTACACAAAGGCTTCAGTGATCTCTATCTTTATTCCACCAGATGGCTTGATAATCAGCATTTGAAAAATATTGTTGAAATATTAATCATATTTTATATAGCTTTAAAATAATGTTTCATTAGCTTAATGAGTGACATTCTTAAACAGAGTGGACTGGCGAGAAATCTTGTGTACGTTCTCTTTTCTTTTAATTGATTAATTTATTTATTTTTATTGCATTTTAGGTTTTGGGGTGCATGTGAAGAACATGCAAGATTGTTGCATAGGTACACACATGGCAGTGTGATTTGCTGCCTTCCTCCCCTTCACCTATATCTGGCATTTCTCCCCATGCTATCTCTCCCCAACTCCCCACCCTCCACTGTTCCTCCCCCATTTCCCCCCAACAGACCCCAGTGTGTAGTGCTCCCCTCCCTGTGTCCATGTGTTCTATGTTCTCTTTTCTTCACAGAAGCAACGTAAAGAATTAAGCAAGGTCAGCAGCATAAGCTCTTCAGAAGGCTGCCTTAGGTTTAGGAGTCCATCTGGTTCTGACAGCAGAAGTTTACAGAGGATGCTGATACCTGAATCCTGGTGTCAGAATATTGTCACATGAATTTCAAGTGAATCTTTTGTGTCATGTGTTTGTTGGAGCATTTAAAAGACTTGCTGCCAGGCACAGTGGCTCATGCCTGTAATCCCAGCACTTTGAGAGGCCAAGGTGGGTGGATCGCCTGAGGTCAGGAGTTCAAGACCAGCCTGGCCAGCATGGTGAAACTCCATTTCTACTAAAAATACAAACTTTAGCTGGGCATGGTGGCACACCCCTGTCATCCCAGCTGCTCAGGAGGCTGAGGCAGGAGAATCACTTGAACCTGGGAGGCGGAGGTTGCAGTGAGCAGAGATCTTGCCCTTGCACTCTAGCCTGGGAATAGAGAAAGACTCTGTCTCAAATTTAAAAATAAAATAAAATAAATAAATAAAAATTGAAAAGCCTCGCTTCTCAAAATGCGGTGTGGAGACGGTAGCATCAGCAATACCTAGGAGGTGGCCAGAAATGTCAACTCTCAGGCCCCATCCCAGACAGACCACATTTTGACAAGATCCCCAGTGATTCCTATGGCATTTGAGGAGCATTGCCTACATTTAAGAGCTGATATCTGGGGCTTCACCAAGTTTACAGACCAGGTTATATGGATGCTCTTTTCTTTTTTTTTCTTTTTGAATGCCAGTCTGCTGATAGCCATTTGTGTGACAGAATTCCATCTGAGACTTAATGTCACTGTAACTGACATCTGGTGGTAAGAAGCGAAGTGCAGGAAACTGCAACCCTCTCCAGCCTTAATTATTGGAGCCCACTTTTGTCTACTGTAAATCACCTTATCATTGTGAACTACCAAATTGTCTTAGGTGAGCGTGCAACTTTTTTTTTTTTTTTTACATTGTGTCTCAATTTGTAATTTTACGTTGACCTTCTGATTACATGGTTAATGTGTGTCTCCCTTGGTATACAACAGGTTCTCAGCAGAAACAGGCTTTATTTTGTTTCTCTTCTGCCTCTCTGGTCATGCATCTAGTTCTGTTATTAGTAGACACAGAATAAATATTTAAATATTATTGAGGGAAAGGAATGTGTGTGATTTTCTGAGCAGACAGAGGAAATACATTTATTTAACCTTTTGTAAACTTTAGAACTTGGAACTGACCCTTGGTTGCCGAATAAATAACTTCCATTGTAATTTACCCCCAAACAGCCAAACTAACATTTCTCAAGATCATATCCTGTACACCTCTAGTGTCAGTACCGTGAAGCCTAGGATTTGGAGAATTAATTATAAAAGTCTTTTCTCTTCATTTGTTTTTCTTTCTTTTTTCTATTTGTTTTGTTTGCTTATCTTTTTTTGGCTGGGGTTTGCTAATCAGGTATGTACAAGTTTAATAATCGTGGAATGCATAACTACAGTGTTAAAAGGAACATTGACAAATTATTTCATGACTTCAATACATTGTTCTGGGCTCAAGGTGGCAGACAGCCATTTTACCAGAGGGAGAAACACCAGCCAGTGGTGACACTCAGGCGCCTTCTCCCAAACCCAGTCTTGTGAAATAGAAAGTCTTATCAGAAATACGTAATCAATTTAAGCCTGTTTTATGCAAATTACACCTTGTTAAGAAAGTCTGTGAACAAAGTCTCTGAAAACAAGATTCTGCAGGGTTTTTTGGCACTGCTGTGATAGACAGTATTAAATGCCAGCAGACTTGCATATTTAAAATATTTAATGATGGGGAAAAATATAAAATTAATTATCTTGGTGAGAAAAACCTGACAGACAGGCAATTTATTAAAAACTATTTTGGAAAATTGTTACATAAAACATTTCTAAATAAGAGAAAATGATCTAATAGGTATCGAAACTATACCAGAGTGTGGCCAAATTAAAATTTATATTGAGCTACAATCCAAACAATAGATGAAATTAATTGTACCTATAATACACAATTGATTGCTTACGGCAATCTCAGGCCATAAGAACGGCTTGCCAGCCCTTATTTGCAAGCCCTAATGTCTTATATGAACTTTATTTAAGGGAAGAGAAGTAACTTAAATCCTCCAACCATGCCTGTAAAATATATTTTTCAAAAAAAATGCACTCTTGTTCATATGGTTTATTTCAAGATAGCTCCTATATAGGACTACCTTCATTAGTATTCTATTTTTAGGATTGAAGATTTCTTCCTGTTTTCAAAACCGTATGCATAAGAAAAGAAATACCCAGGAAGGAAACTCATACATTGTAATAATATGTGGTTGAAGTGATTGAAATGGTTAAGTAATACTGTATTATTAAAACATAACATTTTTCTTAGACTTTCAAACTCACATAGGGAACTTACCAGTTAAAAAGGATGAAATTCAAGGATTTTATTGCTTAGAGATATTTATGCACCTAGATGCCTGAAATGGAAAGGCACACACTTTATTGCTCTGTTCCTATAACTCAAACTGTTGAATAGATTTACTATTTTTTAAATGAATTAAAACCAGACATAAGCAATTTAAGCCCCAAACCTGGTGGCTTCAATAAGGAATGAGGAGAATAAAATAGTGATGATGGAAAAGCTTTAATCTGGTGTTAGGTGTGTGCTTTTACTCGGAGGGAGAGATGATGTATAACATTGATGTGCGATTTAGACTAAGGATGAAAAAAACAAAGTCAAAAAGTGGAGAGCAGAAAAGAGAGGTTTCAGCTTCCTAGAGCCCAGGTTTTTGTTTTCTTCATGTGGAGGTGTTCTACAGCACAGATCTTTTCTTTTTTTGGGACTCTGGGGTGAAAGAAACTGCCTTTGTCCCAATTTCTTAAACTTGCAGTTTCCAAGCTTATAAATACTGTAACCAAAGAGAATACGTTGTAGCTCCTTCTTCCAATCATAGCTGCCCAGGTAGGAGAATGGACAGTTTAGTTATGCTAATGCTATGTCAATTTACATAGAGCTTCACAGCTAATCAGACTCAAAAACTGGAAAGAAAAGCTGATCTCATTCTATTTGCCCCTCACCTGTCTCCCAATCTGCTTCCATAATTACATTATTTACTTCCCAGGAGAGTACCTCTGCTCTTTTGGGATATAGCAAATAAGTGTTTCAGAACCCTTAAATATAATCTACACTCTTTAACTTGTAAATTCCCTTGATGGCAGCAGAGTGGCCCTAAATAAGAAGACTTACGTTCTAGCCTTATCAATTCATTTGATAAATATTATATAGTGACTTCTATATGCATACACTGAGATAAATGCAGAGCTTACCAAATCATAATAACAAAGATGACAAGGAGCTCAAAGAAGAGAAAACACACATAAATTATTATAGCACAATGGGATGTTTGCAAGTACACAGTAGATCAAAGGTGATATTAAGAAGAAAGAGATTATTTTTGCTTGGGTCAAAAGGAAAGGCTTCAGTGAGGAAGCCACGGGTGAGAGAGGATGTTAACAAGTCTCTGGGCCACACACTGACATGAAGCTTATATTTTTCCTGTGGAGCACTGATAGTTCAAGCCTTTTACATTCACACTCCCAGATTTTCTTTTTCCGTCTTCCTCCAATCTTCCAGTCCTGATCCTTTCTCCTTTCCTCATACTCCTTTCTCTAAACATTTTTGAGCCAATGTTAATTACTCATACCATATTTAAGATTATAACTGTATGTTTTCCTTTTCTTACCTGTTAACCTATTTTGTTATAGAGCTTATATATACACATATACATAATTACACAGAGAAGAGAATTACAATCAGACTCTGTGTGTGGGGGGGGTTTCATTTGTTTTAAAGCAGTTTTGTTCCTCCCATTTTTTGCTTGGGCTTCCCATGGCTTCATATTTGTCTCAACTCCATAGTTAATTTCTATTGACAGCTTTCAATGCTGTCCCCTGTATTTTTTTCATGATTACATAACAACACATACACACACAAGTATGTATAGATACATATACATAGCTGTATTTTTTCTCATTGCTTGTTTTGCAAACATAAGATTTATCCTATGTCTACTTTTCTGTATCTTGTCTTTCTTATTTGAAAGTATTTGTAGAAATTTCTGTAAGTCTACCAGTAGAGCTCCAACTCACTCTTTTCATGGCTGTGTAGTTCTTCATAGTGTGGACACCCTGTGAATTTGTCAATCATTGCCACAAAACCCTAGAACTTCACCTCCAGGTTTTTGCTACAATCAATGCTGATGTTCATATATCCTTAGATGTTTTTGTTTCTCTGTTATAGATCCAGGAATGGGATTGTTCAACGCACATACACACATACAGGCGTACACACACATACAGGCGCACACACACACATATACAGGTGCACACACACACACATACAGGCACACACACACACTCACTACATTCCATTTTAATAGATATTGCCAGGCAGGTTGTTTTAAAAAAATGTTTTAATTCACACCACTAATGTGTAAGAAAATATTCTTTCTGTATCTCTGTCAGTAACAGATGTTTGTACTTTTTAAACAATCTTTAAGAATTGCTTTCTTTTTTTGAATCCATTTAAATATTTAAATATGTGAAACATTTACATGATTCCAAAGTCAAAGCTATGTAGCCAACCAATATTCAAAGAAGCCACATTTCTGTCACTGTCCTCTCCATCCTCCTGCTTAGGTAACAATTTTATTCATTTTTAGTTTGTTCTTTAATGTTTATTTTTTCAAATATACTAATTACATTTACATTTATATATTTAACCCCTCTCCTTACACAAAAGGTATGAGGTCATACATATTTTTCTATACTTAGTTCCTGTCACTTAGAAATATTTCCCGGTTCTCCACATGAGTGTATAAAAACCTTCCTCATTTTTTTTTTTATAGCTGCACAATATTATATTATATGAATGTACCATATGTTATTCAACCAGTCTCAAGTTGATGGACATTGGAGTTGATTTCAAACTTTTACTATTCTAAAAAATGTCACAGTGAATAATCTAGAGCATAAGTTATTTCATATTTTCCAGTGTATTTTTGGGCTAGATTCTTAGAAGTGAGATTGCTATAAAAAGGATAAATGCATATATAATTTTTAAATATATTACCAAATGCCCTTCAACTGAGTTTGTACAACACAACATTTCTACCAAAAATATGAATCTATTTTCCCACAGACCTGCCAAAATTCTCTACTTCCAAATTTTCATCAAACTAACATATGAGAAATGATAATTTCATTTGATTTTTATCTTATGACTAAGATTGAGGATCTTCTTATGTTTAAATACCATTTTTTGTCTGTGAGTTACTTTTTTATATGGTTTGTTTATTTTTCTGTTGAGTTATTGGTCATTTTTCCTCCATTTTGGTAGCTGCTTGTATTTTAGTGGTAACAATCTTTACTAATCTAAATTTCTAACATTTTAAATATATATTTTGATTTTGTTTATGGTGATTTTTTTGTCAGCAAATAATTTTTTGTATGATGGAACCTAATTATTTTAAAATTCTTACGAATTTTGAGTCATAGTTAGTGAGGTCTTATTTCTAATGTATAAAGGATCTATCCATGTCTACTCTGAGGATTGAATGCTTCCAATTTTTACATACAGGTCTTCAATAATTTAGAGTTTATCC
Source organism: Sapajus apella (assembly GCF_009761245.1). NCBI lineage: Eukaryota > Metazoa > Chordata > Mammalia > Primates > Cebidae > Sapajus > Sapajus apella. Next base: position 17,774,719 of record NW_022436950.1, on the reverse strand, counting down.
TGGTATATAAAGTGAAGTATAGGTTTAATTGTATCTTTCTTCAAATGTCTCAATAGCACTAAGAAGCCCACGTGATGGCTCACATCTGTAATCCCAACACTTTGGGAGGCCAAGGCAGGCAAATCATGAGGTCAGGAGTTCCAGATCAGCCTGACCAACATGGTGAGATCCTGCCTCTACTAAAAATACAAAAAGTTGCTGGGCCTGGTGGTGTGTGCCTGTAATCCCAGCTACTCAGAAAGCTGAGGCAGGAGAATCGCTTGAACCTGGGAAGCAGATGTTGCAGTGAGCCAAGATTGCACAACTGCACTCTAGCCTGGGCGACAGAAAAAAAAGAAGAAATCCAACTTTTTCTACAGACATGAGTTACCATTTTTATCATATACCAATTGTCGAAGTGCATTGGAATCAATTCTGTGCTATATTTCACTTGCCTATTCATGACTAATGGCATGCTCACATAAATGGTTTGTAGCATCTGTCTATCTAACTGTCGGACAGGATTGGTCATCATCCCCACCACCAATCCTCTTCTTTTTCAGAATTATCTGCCTAATTTTGCTTGTTTATTTTTATATGTAAAATATAAAATCAACTTGGGGAGCACCGATTAAAAAATGTTGTTAGTATTTTTATTGGAATTGTGTTAAATTTATAAAATATCTGGGAATAATTATCTTCATAACATTGAATCATCTTATCTATGAACATTATAGATTTTTCCACTTGTTTAAATCTAACTTGAAGCCTTGCAGGGATATTTTAGGTTTTCTTATTATTTAGCTTTTTCACATTTCTTGTTAAATCCATGAATAGGTATTTCATTTTATCTGTTGCAATTTTAATTCAGTCTTTTCTTTCATTGCATCATTAACTTTTAGATATGCAAGGCTGTACGGTATTGATTTCTGTGTATTAATTTTATACCTTGATATTTTTTACTGCATTCTTTCGTTTGTAATAGTTTTCCCAGTATTCTCTTGAGTTTTTCAGATATAAAATTTTGTTTTATTTTTAAATCGTTATTATTATTTTGAGACAGAGTCTCACTCTGCTGCCCAGGCTGGAGTGCAGTGGTTCAATCTTGTCTCATTGCAACCTCTGCCTCACAGACTCAAGTGATCCTCCCACCTCAGCCTCCCGAGTAGCTGGGATTACAGGCTATTTTGTGTATATTTAGCAGCAATGGAGTTTCACTATGTTGCCTAGGCTGGTCTCAAACTCCTAGCTTCAGGTAATCTGCTGACCTCTGCCTCCCAAAGTTCTGGGATTAGAGGTCTGAGCCACTGCATCCAGCCCGGATATAAAATTGTGGAACTCTTTCTAATTCTTGTGCAACGAATTTCCTTCTCATATAATGTCATTGGCGCATACTTCTGAAGCTATGTTAAATAGCATTTGCTATATTAGGCATTCTTATCTTCTTTCTTGCTTTGGCAAGAATGCTGCTAATATTTCCCCATTAATATTAGAGTCAGATTTGGAGGTTATGCATATGTACATGTATTATACTCTAAAAGTATCTATGATTCCTGTTCTATTATTGACTTTATTGGGAATGAGTGTTGAATTTTTTGAAATGTCTTTTAGGCACCTCTGGAAATCATTCTTACTTTCTTTACCAGGATATGTTAATATGAATTAGTTACGTTTTTAACATTTTGTTTATAGATTGTTTATTGGTTTGCTGATATGGAAACATTCTCACATTCTTGAAATAAACCTCACTGACACTGATGTATGCATTTTTAATGTATTATTGTAATGTATCAGTTTATCCTTTAAAAGATTTTTGCATTAATGCTCATATACGAGGTTGGTTTACGGTTTTCATTTTTGTTCATTGCTTATAAAGTGTTAACATATAGGTACATGTCTCTTAAAAAGAGTTTGGAAGATTTTCTTTTTTCTGTATATTCAACAGAATTTTTTCTATGAAATTCCTTGGCCTGGTGCTTTTTTAAAAAAAACGGTGTAGCTCTTTTACAATTTTGCTTATTTTTTCTCTAAGAAAACTATTTTTTTAGACATTTTGTCTTCACCAGAGTTGAGGTAGATTGTATTTTACTACTAAATTATTTGATTCACCTAGATTTTGAAATGAATTCATATAGAATTATACACACAATTTCTCATGATTTTCTATCTCTTCCCTCTTTCTTTCTACTTGTGATTTCATAGCTTTCTTTCCCTTATCTTTTTTTAGTTTCCACTTTCTCAACTTCCCTTTGTTGTTTTTTTCTTTTCCTTTATTTTAGTATGTCTAATAGTTTATAACTTTTCAAAATTTTTAAACGAACCAGGTGATTTATTGCTTTTTACTAATTTTCTCTTTTCCAACTCATTAACATCTACCATTATATTTACTATTAAAACTACTTCCTTCTGCTGTCTTTCACTCTCCTTTGTTGTTCTTTGCTAGTTTATCAAAGTGGACATTAAATTCACTTAATTTTCTTTTCCTTTTTTGATATAATTATTTAATATTATGAACTTGCCTCTGTTTAACTGTACTCAGAAATTCTTATCTTTTCATTAATACTATTTTCTAGAAATTCGGTAATTTAATTTTGTTTTACTCTTTGATGCAAGGGTTACTTAATAGAGGTTTTAACGTTTCAAGCGAGGAGGGTGATTTTATTATGTTATTTACTTTTATTGAATGGTGATCAGACAATTATGTTTGTATTGTTTCAGTTTTTGAAATTTTTGTTTTTCTTTGTAGCTTGATTATGTAGGTTTTTCTTTTCTTTTTAACATCCAGAATATATACCGCATGATTATGTAGTTGTTGTTTTTTTTTTTTTTTTTTTTTGATCCTTACTAATTTTTGACCGCTTGATCTATCAAGGACTGAGAGACACATTTTCAAGACTCCAGTTTTTGGCGCATGTCTCATTTCTCTTTTCATCTCCTATAGTCTCTGCTTTGTAAAGTTGCTGCTGTGTTTCGTGTATGGATATTAGTAATTGCTTCACTGTCCTGGACATTATTGACTTTAGCATTATAAGTGTCCTTTGTGTCTCAGTTAGTACTTTTGCCCTCATTCTATTTAGTTTTACATGTAGATTGCAAGCTCTTGCTTTTTTTCTGTGGCTTTCTTTCACTATTTCCATTCATTTATCTTTACTTGAAGATATTTATACCTTTCGATAATATAGGCCACAATTTTATATTTTATCGTGGCCTATTTCAATTTTTCTCTAAATTGTTTATTTGAAAATTCATGTTTTTAAGCTCCAAGAAATCATTTATTTTGTTCTTCATTGCCATCTCCTAATATGGTATTATCATTATTTTCATTAAATGATATTCTTCAGCAGCTCCTTTACATTTACCATATATGTTCATTGTCTATTGTTGCACAGCAAATTACCACAAACTTATTGTAAACGAACACACACATATGAGCTCACAGTTCTGTAAGTCAGAAGTCCAGAAGATCTCTACAAGACTGAAATCAATGTGTCAGACAGGCTGAGCTCTCATATGGAGGCTCTGGGAAGAAATCCACTTCCAAGCTCATTCAAGCTGACAGGATCCAGCTCCTTCATGAGTTGTAAAGCTGAGTTCCTCATTTCTCTGCCGACTGGAGCCTCTCACAGCTCCTACACATCCTTTCTCAGGTGGCTCCCTCCACCTTCAAACAAGCAATGACACATGGAATCTTCCTCATGCATTGAGTATTCTGCCTTTTATGTTTTATTTTAAGGGCTTGTGTGATAAAATCAGGCCCACTTGGATAATCCCCTATCCTGAAGTTAACTGTGCTGTAATATAGATCACAGCATAGTCATGAGAGTAATGTCTCATCATAATCACAGCTTCCAGGGATTGGGATGGAACACACTGGCATTGTGAGGGGGATTCAGGAAATTCTGTCTATCACTGTCCACCCTTTGGCACCCAAAGATTCCCATCACTCTCAAATGCAAAATACGTTCACACAGTCTCAAGGTTTCAAGGTCTCATCCCATTGTGATGTTAATTCAAAGTCTCAAATCTCATCTAAATCTCGGCAGCTCAAAAGTCCGGAAGTCTCCTTGTCTCAGTCACCTAAATTAAGCGCAGTGGAGCCCCCTGACCACAATTTCTCGCCATCAGTGATGCAAGGGAAATAAGAAATAAGTTATCTCCTACCAACATTCAATCGTATGATAGGCATAAGATGACTTTACACATTGAGATTCAGAAATCAGTCAAAGTGAAAGTAAAAAGTAGTCACCCATGCAAAGTAGTTTTGAAGTGCAACTGCACACACTACTTTTGGTGTTCCGTGGTGCTCAACTCCAACCTCTGTGCTCCAGGCTGCATCCCCTGTGTTCTTGGTTCTGTCCTCTGATTCATTCTTCCTTTTTCCTCAAAATGGTAGCATGCAATTTCAGCTAAGTAGCTTTTATCAGCCCGTTTCCTGTTCGGAGAACGTTGGATCTGAGAACCTTTGTAATCTTTGTGCCTTTCAGCACAACCTGGCAGTGTTCTGCTGCCGTAAAATTCTCAAGAATCTTATAGGCATGAGACTTTTAGACAAAGGTTCATCCACAGATTTTCCTGGAAAATCTCTTTTCTATTTTTGGCTTCTGCTGAGACAGCTGAGACACTGCCCTTACGGTTCTTAGGACCCTCTGGTTTGATTGAGACCATCTATGACCCTTAACTTCCTGTAACTGAGTACTCTGACATTTTGATCTTTCAAAGTTTCAGTAAAAGGTTTCAGTAAAATGTTTTGCAGTCACATCCTTGGCCTTTTTTTTTTTCCATGCTATGCTTTCAGAAGCAATTTCTTCATTTTAGCATCACCTGCCATCTGGAAAGACTGAGAATTTCCCAAATCATCAAGTCCTGGCTTCCTAAAGTCACAAACCATTCTTGTCAAGAAGAGTTCATAAAATTCATAGACATTCAAAGCTGATTTCATCTTGGAAATATCTAAACCAGTGATTCTCAATTTGGGGTAACTTTGCCCCCTGGGGAATATTTGGCAATGCCTAAATATACTTTTGGTCTTCATGATTAGAGAGAGGGTAGAATGGTTGTGACTGGCTAGTGGGTAGAGGCCAGGATGCAGGCAAGCATCCTTCAATGAGCAAGACAGCTCCCTCCCTACAAGAAAGAACTATCTGTCCCTAAATGCCAATATTGCTGAAGTTGAGAAACTCTGAAATAAACACACTCCTATATTTTAAAGATGCAATTACCAAGTTTCAGAGAGATAAAGGATGAGGCCAAGTCACAGAGACCTACAGTAGAAGAATCAGAACTATAACCCAGCATCCAGTCTTCTTTCCATTACATCGAACTTCTCAGTGATTCTGTGTCTATGGATCCCTCAACCAACATTGGACACGTTGTCAGGCTATTCATTTTAATTACATTTAAAAAATATTTTTTAAATTAGACATTTGACTAAAAATGCAATGTTTCAAAATTAAGAATAATGACGATGATCATTTCTCATCAGTGAATGGACACTCCTGCAATTCTTCTTCCAGTATTTGTGCCTTCAGTGTAGTGACAGAGCTGTTCAGCCATTGGACCACTTTTACATTCTCAGTAAGTTTCTTTCCTTATACTTCATTTTTATTAAGCTGGACAATCTTCATTCACAGTTATGTGCTGTTTAAACTGTCAGATAATTCCACAAATTCAGATAAAGCATGGATCCAGAAATTACAGCGTTATTTATTTGTTTTTGCCACAGACTGCTTTTTCCCAAAGCATACTACTTTTAAAAACTGAAGGTTGAATATTTCAACTTGGAAATAATATCAAATGGATTTTAAATCCTGCTTTTGGTTACATATTTCATGTTCTGTTGTACTTTATGGATACATGGTTCCTCCCCACCACAGAGTGTACCCAGTCACACTTCATTGGGTGCTTTAGCACTAAATAAAAACCAAACATTTTTAATTAGAAAAGACACCAATTGTTAGTAATTATATCCTATTTCAGCTCTAGTTTTTGAAAAAAATCCTGATATTTATTATACAGCTAAAATAGACAGTATATCAGCCCTGAAAATTACACTATCCTACGTATTGAATGTAGCTGAGCTACACAATGTACATGACCCATGGAAACTAACTAACATTTTAACTGGCCCACTATCATTCTAAATTTTCTTAGAAGTTTATGCACTTTCTTCCCAACGGTGAGAACATTCCAGAGCAGAAAAGCAAACTCACCTCACCATCATTTTCTGCTCAGAGCACTGTGAATGATGGTCTAGGGAGATGCCCCTTTGGAGGGAATGATTTCTTCATCCACCTGCTGGGACTAAGATAGACAGCCCTCAGCTGTCAGCTCTCTGCCTTGCTGAAGGTGATACCTGCTTCCAAGGGCACTCCACATCCAATGCATGATCTCACAGTGCTGTAAAGATGGAGCCCCTTTGCTCAAACTTAGGAAAATTTCATAAACCATTTGTACTCTAGGGCTCTCCAAGAAGTCAGTGAGGCCTTCAATGGCACTGCCCAACTTCTCCCTCTGCCCATGCCACTTCCTTCCCTTCTATGTCATAGGTATCAGTCCCAAGAACATCACTGATAGCCTGAATGCTAATTTTCTTCTCAGAGCTTGCTTCCCAGGGAACCCAAGCTGGAAAAGCATACTTAGTAATTGAGGTGTGTTCTATAATTGTATTTTTCATCAGTACTGGTCCCAACACACCTTTGCAAGTCATTCAGTTTAAATACTTTTGCCCTTTAGCACATTTTTTGGTGACAAATCAAACAAAAAGCCATTGAGTTTTCTCCCCATAAACAGTGGAATATGATTGCATAGGCTCTTGAGCTGGTTTCCTGATGGTCAAGCATTTCAGTTCTACTTCTAACTTTCTCCTCCAAGCTACTATTTTCTTAGCTGTCTAGACATAAGAGTAGTACCCACTTCATAGAATTTGGGGGCTGATTAAATGAGATAGAACGCCTAAGATACAGAGTACAGTGGAAAGTTTCAGTAAATGTTTGCTCTATTTTCTTATCTTTTCTTATTAGACAAGAGTGGATTCATACATTCTGCACATCACTGGTGTCAAGTAACTATAAAGCAAAATACCTGCTACCATGCAGTTGACATCCAACAGTGTCTTTTCATAAAAGAATTTTTCCAGAAGCTCATATTACTTTCTCTCCAAGCATAATAGTGCCATTAAATTTTATATGCTTGTCAATATACTGTGACTGGAACAGGATTTTGTTTTTTTGTTTTGTTTTGCTTTTTTTTTTTTTTATAAGGAAACCAATTCTGGATGGCCTTTTCTCAGCCTTCGTAAAGCAAATGTATCCACTGAATGATGGAAACCATCATTTTATTGTTGTTCTGAAAAAAATATTGATGAACTTCCTAGTGTGGTGAGTATACTTTAAAATGATTTGAAAATTGGTGACTCCATGCTACTATCTGACAAAGTTTCACATCCAATATTCAAAAACTTTCTGAAATCTTAAGAAAAAGCTTGGTTCGACAAAATCAGGTTTTTAGACATCCATTGTTCTTATTTGCACTTTTCTTTTCCAGCTTGTGAAAATTCATCACATTTAGAAACTCAGTTATCTCAGCACATGCAGAATCATATTCCATATTCACATCCAAGCCCTTTTTATATTTATATTTCCAATGTAAATAGTAAATGTTTATATTTACGATTTATGTTTACAATATTGTTTGAAGTTGTGGTATTTGCTTTACTATTTTCATCACTGCATGCTTCAGTGACAACTTTCAAGCCACTTACTCATTTCTGTGAATCAAGACTATAACACCCTAGAAAAGTAACAATGAAATGTGAAAAGTGACAAATATAAATAACAATATACAAATGAGGCAATAATGAGTTAGTCAAGATAACTGTTCACTGAATGAACTGGCAGGAAGAGTCATGGCAGTCCTTGTAGAATAAGTAGATTCTCTCAGAATGTAATCGTTAATCGTATCTTTCAAATTCAGCAATGTGTGTGAATAAATCGTTTCTTTGCATTTCCTCTGAAACCATCAAACTTCTTGCAGACCACGAAAAGGGTTGCTAGACCCACAGAGACCAACTAACCACACTCAGATACATTTGTTCTACTGACCGTTGCTTCTGTGTGGCTCTCCAGGCAAAGGCACAGGTGTCCATCTTGCCCAAAACCAGTTTTTCTAGCAGCAGATCCAACCTGTTCTTTTGAGCTGTAGTTAAGACTCAAAGTTCGGTTGAATTTGGTTACTCGCCTTAGAAATATTCAGTTCTGCACAAGACAGATTACAAGGCACCCACCAATATTTGCATCAGTTAGTTGGGCTTATTAAGTGGGTCAAGGACTTTTTCTTATATTCGTGGGCTGCTCACAAAATAGATGTCATGAGAATTAGCATAAAATTTAGCTAACCATGAAGGGAATTGTCTGAAATTAGGGTTGCCTGGGCTAATACCTCGTACACACCAGGGATTCTAAATTCTAACCCCAATTCTGCAAATCACTCATGGTAGGGATTTTAACTAATGATTTAGTATCTTGTAGCTCTGAGGCTTCTTTATGAGCAAAGAAATATGTAGCTTTCTGGTGAAAAGGTGGACGTCAAAAATGAAAATAGAGCAGACTCACAGAAAAGGCTTCCTATGAAGTAGGATCTCATGAATGCACAAATAGATTTATTACTACTCTTAATTTTAAAAGTAATAGCTCACATTCAGGGCTATTGGAATGAAAGTTAATGCCTTCAGTGATAGCATGGTTTCTGTCTTTCCCTTCCCCACTCAGTTACTTCTTACTCCCATGCCTGGAGGGAAGGGGAAGTTTTAGCATCCCTATTGTACGTCATGAGGAGATAGGGCTGGCAAGAGATGGTTTGTCATTGTTGTGGATGCCAAGAGCCACTGATATTAGCCATCTTGCATTAAAATGGGGGTATACAGAAAAATGTCCTGTCTCTGGATTTAACCCTGTAGGATCTTGGAATGTTGGGTTAAGGGTACTTTTGGGGGTGACAGTAGGAGGTGAACGTAGAAGTAGGAGGGAGACCAAGGCAGAGAGGACTTCAAGGTTTCTTTGTATAAAGACCAACTCTGTTTGGAGTAAAGGGAGATCAAATTGGGATGGGAAGGGAGCAATGTTGGATATCCCTTTGTATTCTGTGTTCACAATCAGACAATATTCTGTGTTCACTATAAGACAATAGGGTGTTCTTTCTGCAAAGGACAGCATGCGGTACCCAGTGACTGAGGGGCAGGTTTCCACTGATTAAGATGCACTGTGTCTTTAAGAAAGCACCACTTGAGGAGAGCTCATCTCCTAGTTTCCTGACCCCGCCTCAGCAGCACCTGCTGTGTTCCCTATGCAAGAGCAAAGGAAGCTTTGTCTGCCTAGGGACAGTTCTTTACTCTCAGGGTTCACAGTTCAGAGCCCCTGTTTCCAAAAAAATATTCACCTAGGCCTAATACAACTACACATTGTTTAAACATCTTTATTTTAGAGGCAGGAGAAAATATCATTATTTCTTTGGCACAAGCTTAAAAAGGAGAATTTTCTTTTCAGTTATATAAACTTATTCTTTGAGCCTCGATTTATAAATTTGGAATAGGAATAACTACCTCTCTGTCACAGAAACTAGAACATTTTTAAGGTGAGGAAAAGAAAAAATAAAAGAGAAAATGGCTTTTATCTCTATTTGTGTGGGTGTTTTAAAAAATCAGACAGTCATCACTTCAGTGTGGAAGTGTCATTATATTTGTGCAGGATGACAAATTTCATTTTAGCTTTTTTACCTCTTCATATATTCACATGGTGTTAACAAGCCATTGCTACTCTGGCTTGATAAAGACAGCCACGAAAATTCAAAACAGTCATGAAAATCAAGAAACTTTGGTGTTGCAATATTTATATCCCTGACAGGTGCCCTGCTGCTCTGAGTGAGATCTCTTACTTTAGTTCTCTATGCCTCTGGCTGTACCTGATACAAATAGCACACGTTCTCAGCTACCAGGTCATGCCTTCCAGGGCAGATGCAAATCATGCCAGATTGGTAGCAGTGGGACCCCTGCCTACCTCATCCACACATTCTTTTTGTTTCACTGTGCATGTAAGAAATTATCAAATGCTGAATAGTTTTAGAAATGCCAGGGCAGAACGAAGAGCAATGGGCCAGGAGATGAATGCTTCAACATGGGAATTCAAAAATATCAGGTGGAGGGCAGGGCATGCTCTGGCTGATGCTGACTGCTCTGTGTGTGTGCATGTGTATGCACGTGTGTGTGTGTGTGAAAGAAGAAAGAAAGGGTGTTGGTGGAAACTGACAAGCAACTGTCAGGAACAGAAATAAGATCTGATCTAATTTGAAAGGGTGCAAGAACAACCAGAAGAAATCTGTTAACTGGCCACTAGACTCAGCAAGAATCAGGGACAAAAGGCTTAAATATAGGAAAATGTTCCAGGCTGACAGAAAATATCCAAAGACAGCAAGAAATTCAGAGAGATATTTACACGGAGACTGGGGTAGCGTGGTCAGTGGAAAGCCAGAATACTACTTAAAGGATAATACAGGCTGAACCAAGAGAAAATGCTAGAGAATTTGAAAAGAAAGGAATTTATTTTGTTTTTCACCAGAGAATGAAGTGCCCACCCAAGAGAGTTGGGAGAAAACAAAGACTCGAAGAAAGAGGTGAGGTTCTGGAAACATCTCTCTACCTGGATTGGGAGCACAGCTAGGAAAAAAGAAGGCAGGAAGTGAAACGTTGAAAATTGAGGTGACTTGAATGAATGAATGCCAGTCATGCTTAAATATATACATCAATATATGGGATCTCAAACACTATGTGGAAAATATGGGTTTCTTCCCCTCACTAAGCTCTCTTTAACTATGTGTTATTCTGAAAACCCACTAGGTGTAGGAAGCCAGATGAAAGTAAAAGAGAAGAGACAAAGTCAATTCTCATTCCAAATTTTTGTAATTCTGCAAAAATGTTTCCAAGATCTGGTTATTGAAGGACTCCTCAAGGGGTGGTCGTGGAAAATATCTAGTAGCAGAAAGCTAGAGAGCTTACTTTGCGAAGTGTGCAGGCCTGTTTTCCACCATCCCACCTCTATAAGTAGAATGTTTTTTTTTTTTTTTTTTTTTTCCCCACTACGGCAGCTCTGTAAGCCTCAAACAACTCTAAGCTCAAACCAAGTCTAATGGATGTGGGATATTAAAAGCAGGATAAGAAAAAGAAGTGGCATATTTTTATCCAAACCACAGATACCTCACCATCTCCTGCAATTCACTGGTAAATAAAGCCACAGTGCTGTTTAATATTCTGGGGATTATAGGCCTGTTATTTGATACTCATGCCCTAATTGCTCTGGTACGTCATCTGTTTAAACACTACAGGTTTATTTCACACCGTCTTGTAGGTGGGCTGGAGCTATTTGGGTCTGAAGCCTCATCCATCTTTCAAGTCACAGCCTGCATTTTCACTGCCCAAAGTATTTCACATGCTATCCTACAGTTAAGTCAATAAAGATGAAAATCATATGGCCAGTCATTCTCACTGTCCAGTTACTTAACCTAATTTATCTTCTTTAAATTTCACTCAATAACTCGAACCCAAGCTCTTCTCACCCTCTGCCCATCCCAACCCCCACTCAGTGTTTGTACAATTAATCAGTTAGATAGATGGGGAATTTGAGGATCAGCTCAAAGCTCAACTGTTTCATTGTTATCATTATTATTATTGGCAATCAGTTTTATTTGGGATACACCTATCTGGTTAATCTTAAAAATCTTAATTTAGCTGAGTGAAGATTTCTCAACTCTCCCAATAATACAAATTTGGTCCCAATCTTTACAAAGGAGATGCACCTAATATCCCCTCGTATAGAAATATTGGATGGAGAAAAGTAAGGGAACGGCAATTGAACATTCACTGAAATGTTATTTTCATTTGGAGTTTTCTAATGTTATTTTTCTATCCATGTTCTTCATCAATCATTTTTATGCCACCTGTCAGAAAAAAACCAAGGCATCCGTGCTTGGTGGCTCCTACAGACTGTAGATGCTGCCAGGACAGAGCTTTTCTCGATTGACCAACTTTCTCCCCATCTCTTTCCTGAAAAACCTTACGCTTGAGGACTTTTATTTTAAAGGACAACCATCTAGTTCTGCAAACACTTGAGCATCAGTTTTGATAGCACCTTGGAAGCTCATTGAAGGAATGTACTATAGAGCATAAGACATATATTCTTTTTTGTGTTGAGTATAATGGGGTATACTGATTAGTCTAACTCACTGAGGCAAGGCACTACATAGTTTTAAAAGGTCTACTGTTCAATGCACTGTAATTAAATTAAAGTTAAAATACTGTAATTATTTAGAACCAGAATGCCATTTTTTTCCTGACTTTGTGAACTTACAGGCTCAAATGAATGCAGAGATAAAATAGCATAACACAAGTCGGCTATATATAATCTCGTCTATCTTGTGTTTAGAATTAAATTACTTAGGAGTTCAGAGGTTAATAAGAAACACAAGAATTATCCTCTGTGTAATAGCTTTATATTGGCTGAGTTTAAATATAAATGGAGAGGATTATTTTGATTATTTACATGCAAGCACACAGGCTTAGCTGTGCACACACACACATCACACTCCAATAGTCTCCTCACCTTTGCTGAGGGCCTTTTATGTGACAGGAACTGTATTTTATGTACACTCTCTCCTGTAATCCACAGAACCACCCTGTCAGGCAGTTATTATTAGGTTCACGTTAGAGACGCTATTATCTCAACTTGGGTATCTCAAAAACTATGCAAACTCTAGCATGAACAAATAGAGCTCACTATGCTCTTGCCCTGTCATTACCCCCATTTCCACCCCAATCCAGGCTTTCCCATCGTTTTTCACTTTGACCAATGGCCTCACTCTTTGTTCAGCCACAGGAGCCAAAACAAAAACAAAACAAAAACCTAAGGATTATCCTTGACTCCTTCTTCTCCTTTACTCCCATGTTCAATCACTATTCAGTCTGATAAATTGTTATCTCCTACACAGGCCTGCCCTTAATTGTGTCACTCACATTACAAAACTAGAACAAACTGCCCTTGTACTTTACCTGGACCATGGCGATATTCAACTCATCTTCCAGCATCCATTCCTCTCCATTTGAAGTTCTTAAGGCAAATTTGATCATGCGACTTCCCTGCTTAAAACACCTCTGTGGCTTTCAATAGCTCTCTGAAAACAAATCTTTAATATAGCCCACCAACCCAACCTGATTTTGCTTGCTCTGCCTCTTCAACCTCAAGTTGCATCCTCTCTACCTCCTGCCAAGTCTTCTATCTATGATGACTTTCTTTCTTTTTCTTTTTCTTTCTTTTTTTTTTCTTGAGACAGGGTCTCACTCTGTCGCCCAGGCTGAATGGAGTGGTGTAATTGTAGGTTGCTGTAGCCTTGATCTCCCGAATTCAAGCTATCCTCTTGCCTCAGCCTCCAGTAGCTGGGACTGCAGTTGCATACCACCACATCTGGTTAATTTTTGATTTTTTGTAGAAACAGAGGAGTCTCACTTTGTTGACGGGCTGGTCTCAAACTCCTAGACACAAGCAATACTCCTGCCTTAGCTTCCCAAAGTGCTAAGATCACAGGAATGAACCACCATGCCTAGATTTCCTTCTGCTTCTTAAACAAATGTTTCATGCCCTGACCTGCCTCAGGACTTTTGCGCATGCTGTTATGTATGGTCGAATGGACTACTCTTTCCCTATCCTCTTTACTTAATTAATGCCTACAAATAATATTTTGCTTTTATTGTTACGTCTTCAGGAAAGTTTTCCTTGATCCCATCCTAGGAAACGTCCTTTCTTATATGTTCTCATAGCGCTCTATCTCTTTCCTACATAGCATAGGACATGAATATATGTTTATATGTGTGGTTATGTTTTTATTACTTGTCATTTTCATTTGATCACAATTTTTTGAGGTTAGGAACCTTATCTTTTTGCATTCCATCTATCCCCAGTGCTTAGCAAAATTCCATGTTTAGGAAACACTTTGGACATGTGCTTGATTCTGTTCTTACTCTGACTTTAACTTAATAGTTTTCTAATTACTGAATAAAGAAGGGAGCAAACTTCTTTGAAGACAGAACAGAAAAACACTATAGAAGCAAATATGCAACGTCTAGTTATATTTGAAATATTTTGATGGTTAGAAAGTGTCATTGGCATGTCTTAATGCCTAGAATTTCAACAATTTCCTCCTCTGAGTAGAGTCATATTTTCTAGAAACTAAAATCTGGCAAAAAATGTGTCATCTCGATTAGAATCATCAGTATACATGAATTCAACAAGTAGGCAACAGAAACATATTCTCAAGAGAACTGGTCAAAAGAGAGGTAATTTTGATCAAGAAAAGGCATTAGAAACTTATTAAAATTATCAAAGCTTGAGAGAATACTTGGGTAAGGTGAAGGTGTGAAGCAAAACATGCCCAGAAAGGCAATCCATCTTCTTCCAAGAGGGCGCTCAAAGTTGGTTCTGTGGAATGTGTAAAACTGAATCATCTGTGGCCCCAGCTCTACAGTGGGTGCCATTCACAAAGACACAGCAGTGCAGCATCCAAAATTATTAAAAAAAAAAAATTAACCTACTTCAATACTTTTTAAGGCATCAGAGGAAAAGCTGATTTGTAATGTAAAGCAAAACTCCTCTATAATCCTTATTCCCATCTTCATTCCTCTCCTTTTTACTCACATGCCACTGCTGCTCCAACAACTGCACCCCCCACCTCCACAACGCCAAGCTCCCTGACGCTCTTATAAACCCTGCTCTTGGAGGCTTTCTTATCTCTGATCTTTCTTCTCTATGCCTCAGGGTTTTTTCTTATATTTTTTATTTCAATAGTTTTTGGGCTAACAGTGGCTTTTGATTAAAGTTCTATAGTGGTGATTTCTGAGATTTTCTTGGACCCATTTCCCTTGCAGTGTACACTAGACCCAATATGTAGCCTTTTATCCCTTACCACCCTCCCTATCTTTCTCTTTGAGCCCCCAAAGTCTTTTATATCATTCTTATGCCGTCGTATGCTCATAGCTTAGCTCCCATTTACAAGTGAGAACATACGGCATTTGGTTTTCCATTCCTGAGTTACTTCACTTAGAATAATGGCTTCCAGCTCCACCTAAGTTGCCACAAAAGACAATATTTCATTCTTTTTTATAGCTGAGTAGTATTCTATGGTGTATATGTACTGCATTTCCTTTATCCACTCACTGGTTGGCAGGATGCCTAGGGTTTTTTTGTGAGTTAGGTCAATTACCTGAGTTTGCTGCCTGTTTTTGCCCAATTCCAGATCCTCCAAATACCAGGAGTGGAACCAACAGGCAGATATCTTATTTCCTTAGCGTAAGGGAGGCAGAAAAAACTGAAAATATTTCCAGTGATTTTTAAAGACATGAGTGAATGTCTTTTGAAATTACTGTTTTTTCCCTTGTGATTGAAAATATGCAATTTTTTACTATGAAAAGCAAATAAAACCCTGCTTTGTATTTCAGAATTTATGAGGTAGATTTCACATATTACGTTTTGGAGTGCTAAGACTTTTTTCCCCTCCTTTGGTCATTGTAAGATTTGGATTGGGGGTAGGTGGTGCAGATTTCCTGGTTTCCTTTAAGCATACAATCCTTGGATGAAATGTATCTGAGTA
Source organism: Sapajus apella (assembly GCF_009761245.1). Lineage (NCBI taxonomy): Eukaryota > Metazoa > Chordata > Mammalia > Primates > Cebidae > Sapajus > Sapajus apella. The sequence continues at coordinate 17,759,059 of NW_022436950.1, read as the reverse complement.
GTGCATTATATTGGGGAGTCGGAAAGGAACAGGAGATATTAGGCACTGAGACAAGGAGTCAGAGCAGATGGCAAAAGGGTGGAGCATGTGGATAGAGAGAATAACACTAAGGACAACCCACCCAAGTTGCCACTTTGCTTCAGGTAGGCCCCGGCATGGAGGTGTCAGAGAAGCAGCATGATACAACTCAGGAAAATTGTCTTGAGATAACCCAAAATTGGGCTTCCAAATTGTTTATTGCCATCCATGCACACAAATAAGCCAAAGACCACATATCTTCAGAAATGGAAGATGGCCCCTTGTTGAAATCTCTAACGGTCTGCTTGTTGCAAACTCCAGTTAACACTGGGCTTTGAAGTGAAACGCTCCAAGTAATGGAGATTTCAATGTGTGGCATGCTTTCCACAGTGAAGCACAGATAATGATTTTCTCATTTGATACCTAATGAGATTTTTCAAACTAATTTCAGGCTCACTATAACTTTTTGAAAGAAGACAGGAACAATATTAAGAAAACAAACTATCACAATGATTCCATGCTGGGGAGAATTGCATAAGATGTCTTTGGTCCCAGAATTCTGGTCTTAAATGATAATGGTAAACAAAGTATGCTTTATCAAATTAACGAAGAAAGAGGTTAATAACAAAGTCTGAAAATTCTACAAGCCTTAGAGATAGGCCAGTTAACTGCAAACCATCATTGGTTACATTTGAATTTAAATTTCCAGCAAAGTTTCTATGAAAATGCATACAAGGTGGTTTCCATTAGAGTCATGAAGTTTCATTACCTGGAAAACCTTTGAAATATGTCCTAGCAGTTCTCTAGTTTATTTTCAGGCTGTTCTACTATGTACATCACCATAAAGATTTTTGACATGATGCTTTTCTAGTAGAATATATTTGAAATAAACAGCATATATAATCTCACTCCCCTCTAAATCCTCACATTGAAAAAAATGATGCTGTTTGTTTTAACTTTCAGGCTTATTTTTTGAATTATTTTTCAAAGAAAACATGAGAGAAAAGACAAGAATGAAGGGAAGGAAACTTGCTAACAGGCTGAGATTAAATTTAACAGCTACTGAGAGGCCATTGCCACATACCTCTATAACTTAGTTGGGAGACTACACTTAGATGATTCCACAATCAATTGTTTTTATCCTTTAATAGAATGCATATGCTAAAAGATAAACTGTTTGGGTTCAAAGGACAGTGAATTCATTAAAAGAAGTTCCTAATAAAAGTGATTCAATCTTTGTATTTAGCTTTTAATACAAAAAATTAATTAACATTTGCATTATGTAACCTGACCTCTCCAAGGAAATATAATCAATTCTCCCAATACAAGATGGATTCTGCAGAGAACATAATTTCTAATTGTAGTGCTCATCAATCATGTCAGTAGTACAGGGGAACTGTAAATGATGCGCAAAACTATTAAACTCTAGGCTCTTTTAAAGCCAGTTGTCAACACCACAGTATATAAATATATGCTTACAGTGGGGACCATTTAATTATAATATTGATTAAATTATTACAGTTCCTGGCATAATGCATGATGGTGGTGTGCTATCTGGAAGGAATGCAAGACAACTGAAAACATATCTGCAGGTTTGCAAATGTAATTTCACAAGGAAATTGTGTTAATTACAGCAGCGTGATGCATGCAACCAATAGAAAGGCTGCATTACTGAGGAAAAATAAAGAGTTTTGGTTGAAGGCTATCATTCAGGAAGAAAACGCGGCGGTGATTTTAGGTCATGTTTAAACCACAATTTTATTTTTGTTATTTTAAAACATTCCATTTTAAATGGGTTCCTGATTTTCTTTAATTGAGGTAAAATTTTATATTGCATACCATTTACTATTTTAACATTTAAAGTGTACAATTCAGTGTCTTCCAGTACATTCACAGCATTGTATAACCATCACCACTCTCTAATTTCAGAATGTTTTCATCATCCCAGAAAGAAACTCTGTACTTATTAAGTAGTCACTCCTCATAAATAGAATCATACAATATGTGGCTTTTTGTGTCTCACTTCTTTTCTTTTGTTTTCAAGGTCTGTCTATATTGTAGCATGTATCAGTACTTTTTTTTTTTTTTTTTTTTTTTTTTTTCAGATGGAGCCTTGCTCTGTCAGCCAGGCTGGAGTACAGTGGCAAGAGCTTGGCTCACTGCAGCCTCTGCCTCCCAAGTCCCAATGATTCTCCTGCCTCAACCTCCCCAGTAGCTGGGATTGCAGGCATGTACCACAAAGCCTGGCTAATTTTTGTGTTTTTAGTAGAGATGGAGTTTCACCATGTTGGACAGGCTGGTTTTGAACTCCTGACCTCGGGTGATCTGCCCGCCTCGGCCTCCCAAAGTTTTATGGTTACAGGCGTGAGCCACCGCACCCAGCAGTACTTCACTTTTTGACAATAACATTCCATTGTATGGATGTAGCTCATTTGTTTATATATTCTTCATCAGATAATCATTTGGGTGGTTTCTACTTTTTAGGTATTATGAATAATGTTGCTATGAATATGAACATTCTGCACGAGCTTTGGTTTGAACACCCGTTTTCAGTTCTCTTTAGTGTACACATAAGAGCAGATTTACTGTTTAATATTTGAGGAACCCCCAAACTGTTTTCCACAGTGGTGGCACAGTTATGCATTCCTACCAACCACGTATGAAGGCTTCAGTTTCTCTGCATCCGTCTCAACACTTGTTATTTTTCTTTGTTCAAAATCATTATTATTGTAGCCTTCCTAGTGGCTATAAAGTAATGCCTTATTCTTGTTTTGATTGACATAAAACTAGTGACTAGCAACGTTCAGCATAATTTCATATATTTATTGGCCATTTGGATATCATCTTTTAAGACATATCTATTCAAGTTCCTTGACAATTTTTTTAACTGAGTGTTTTGGTCTTTTTGTTGTTCAGTTATTCAAGTGCTTTATATGTTCTGAATACAAGACTCTTAACAGATTTAGAGTTTGCAGATATTTTCTCCCCACTTTGTACTAGCTTTTTACTTTGTTGACAATATCCTTCGATGCGTAAAAGTTTTTAATTTTGATGAAGTCCAATTTATCTATTTTTTATTTTGTTGCTTGTCATATATGTAGAAACCATTGCCAAATTCAAGTCATAAACCTTTACATCTATACTTTTTTCTAAGAGTTTTATACTTTTAACTCATATTTAAATCTTGAATACATTTTGAAAAAATTTTTGTATGTGGTATAAGGTAATTGTCTAGTGTCATTCTTTTGCATGTGGTTATTCAGTCTTCCCAGGACATTTTGTTGAAGAGATTATTCTTTCCACACTGAATGGTCTTTGTACAAAATGATTTTACCACAGGTGTACAGGTTCATTCCTGAACTATCTGTTTCATTTCATTGATCTATATATCTACCCTTATATCAGTTCCACATTGTTTTGATTACTGTAGCTTTGAAATAAGTTTTGAATTCAGTAAGTATGAGTCTTCCAAATTTAATCTTCTTTTTCAAGATTATTTGGCTACTCAGAGTGCCTTGAAATGGAATACGAATTTTAGAATCAGCTTTTCCATTTATAAAGAAAAGGTAATTGGGGTTTTGGCAGAGATTTCATCAAATTTGTAGATAACTTTGGGTAGTATTGCCATCTTAACAAAATTTCCCAATCCATGGATATGACAAATCTTCTCATTTAGTTACATTTCCTTTTATTTCTTTCCTGTTTTTTTTTTTTCATTTTCTGAACGTAAGTTTTGCACTTCCTTGGTTAAATTTAATTCCAAGTATTTTATTCATTTTGTTGCTATGGTAAATGAAATTATTTTCTTGATTTTGTTGTAGGATAATTAATTGATAGTGCATAGAAATACAACTGATTTTTATATGTTAGTCATACAAAATTCTTGTGTACCCTGAAAATTTAGTGGCTTTGTTTATTAGTTCTAATAGGGTTTTTTTCTTTTTCAATTGATTCTTAGGATTTTTGTATATATCAGATTATGTCATTTTTCAATAGAGATAATTTTATGGAGGCGAGAGAGATCCAAGATGGCTGATCACTAGCAGCTCGGGATTGTAGCTCCCAGTGAAAGCGCAAAGAATGAGAGGATGCCACATTTTCAGATGAATTTTTGTTGCTCACACACTAGGAGACTCCCAGCGGAGGAGCCCCATGGGTCGCCGGCGTGACTATTGTGGCTGGCGAGGCGGTTTTGCCGCTGCCTTGGTGCTGTGGTTCTTGGTGCAGAGTCAGAAAGGCACCATCAATCTTAACGCTGCTATTTTGGCCAGCGCAATGGGTTGCTCAGATTTTAGTGCCGGGAATCAACAAGTTGGACGTCCATTCAGAAACCCAACTATAAAGACGGCAATTATAAAGACCACAGATGGATAAATCTATAACGAAGGGAAGAAACCAGCCTAAAAAGGCTGAGAATAACCAAAATTAGAACACCTCTCCCTCTACAGGGGATCACAGTTCCTCATCAGCAACGGAACAAGGCCTGATGGAGAAAGACTGTGTTCCATTAACAGAAGCAGGCTTTAAAAGGTGGATGATAAGAAACTTCTGGGATTTAAAAGAACTTGTTCTAACCCAATGCAAAGAAACTAAGAACTTTGAAAAAAGGTTTGATGAAATGTTAACAAGAATACACAATTTAGAGAGGAATGTAAGTGAGTTAATGAAGCTGAAAAACACAACACGAGAACTTTGTGAAGTATGCACAAGTTTTAACAGCCTAATCAATCAAGCAAAAGAAAAGATATCAGAAGTCGAAGACCAACTTAATGAAATAAAACAAGAAGACAAGATTAGAGAAAAAAGGATAAAAAGGAACAAGCAAAGTCTCCAAGAAATATGGGACTATGTGAAAAGACCTAATCTACGTTTGATAGGTGTACCTGAATGTGACGAAGAGAATCAATCCAAGCTGGAAAATACGCTTCAGGATATTATTCAGGAAAACTTTCCCAACCTAGCAAGGCAGGACAATATTCAACTCCAGGTAATACAGAGAACACCAGATTATTTTCTAATTTTCCTGTGGTTTCTTTTTTGACCAATTAGTTGTTATGGAGTATGTTGTTTAATGCTCAAATATTTGCAAACTTTCCAAATTTCATTGTTATTGATTTTTAACTTTATTCCATTGTGGTTACAGAAGATACTCTGTATGATTTCAGTCATTTGAAATTTATTTGTAATTGTCCTATGGCCTAAAATATAGTCTTTCTTGAAAAATATTCCATTTTCACTTGCAAACAATGTGTACTCTATTGCTGGGTAGAGTGTTTTAAATATATCTGTTAGGGCTGATGGGTTTACAATGGTCAAGTCTTCTATTTCACTGCTAATCTTTTGCCTAGTTGTTTCATTTATTCTCAAAAGTAGGTCATTAAAGTTCCCATCTACTCTTATTGTACTGTCCATTTCTCCCATGAGACCTGTCATTTTTTGCTTCAGGTATTTTTGGAACTCTGTATTTTTATATTATTATCTTATATATATTATCTTATATAATTATGAATTGACCTTTTATTACTATATAACATTCTTCTTTGTCTCTTGTAACAAATGTTTGTTTAAAAATCTATTTCATCTGATATGATCATGGCCACTGTTTTTATCCTTTCACTTTCAACCTGCTGTTCTTTGGTCCTAAAGTAAGTCTCTTGTAAACAGCATACAGTCGGATCATTTTTTGCCATTATCTGCCTTTTAATTGTAGAGTTTAATCTATTTACATGTAATGTAATTACTGATAAAGAGGACTTCTGTTTCACCATGTGTTTTTTATATGTCTCATGTTTTACTTCCCTGAATTTCTCCATTACTGTGTTTTGCAATAGATAAATGTTTCATAGCATATCATTTTTTCCACATCATGTATTGTATATAATTTTTAGCTATTTTCTTAGTAGTTGCTGTGGGAATTTCAGTAAACATATTTATTTATAATAATCTAGTTTGAATTAATATCAATGAAATTTCAATTGTATATAACACTTTTGCTCCTATATAGCTCTAACGCCTACCTTTTATGTTGCTATTATCACAAATTACATCTTTATATACATATTCCCAACAACATAAATTTATAATTATTGTTTTATGTAGTTGTTTTTAAGAAATTATACAGGGGAAAAAGAAGTTATTAACCAGAAGTTCAAGAATACTGATTTTACATTTACTCTGTAGTTACTTTTATTGGTGTCCTTTATTTCCTTATGAAGATTAAATCACCCTTTATTGTCCCTTCATTTCAGCCTAAAGGATTCCCTTTAGCATATCTTATAAGGCAGTTCTACTAACAGCAAAGTATCTTTTTTTATTCATTATAAAAGGTCTTACTTTCTCTTTCATTTTTGAGGGATAATTTTGTTGGATATAGACTTTTTGCTTGACAGCTTTGTACTGTATTGTTTTGTTTTCAGTCCTTTGAATATGTCATTCTAGATACCTTTTGGCTTCCATGATTTCTAATTTTAAAAATTCGCTCCCAATCTTACTGTATAGAAGCAGCTTCTCTTTTTCTGCTTTCAATAGTCTCTTTTTGTCTCTGACATTCAACTGTTTGATTATAATATGTATTAGTGTGGATCTCTTTCAGATTATATTACATGGGATTCACCGAGCTCCTTGGATGTATAAATAAATTATGCAACTTTTCAGACATTACTTTCTAAACTATTATTTCCATCCTTTTTCCCTGTTTTCTTCTTAAAGGACTGACATTATACCTATGTTGGTATACTTGATAGTATCCCACAGGTCTTCTAGATTCTGTTCTTTTTTTGTTGTTTTCATTCTTTTTTCTTTCCTCTACTCAGATTGGTAATTTCAATTGACCTCTGTTCAAGTTTGCTGGCTCTTTCTTCTGCCTGCTCAAATCTACTGTTGAAACCCTCTACTGGATTTTTCATTTGGTTACTGTACTTTTCACTCCAGAATTTCAATTTGGTTCCTTTTTGTAATTTCCATCACTTTCTTTATATTATCTATTGGGTGAAATATCATTTTCATGCTTTCCTTTAACTTCTTTCACATGGTTTTCTTTAGCTTTTTGAAATACTTGTTTTAAAATCTTTACGTATTAAGTACAGTATCTAAGTGTCCTCAGGGACAGTTTTTACTTTCTATTTTTCCAGTATATGGGCCATACTTTCTTGTTTCTTTGAATGCCTCCTAACTTTTTGAACATTTTGGGTATATATCATAACAACTATAGAAATCATATTCTCCTCTTAACCCAGGGTTTGTTTTTGCTGCTTGTTGTGGATGCTGTTTGTTTTCTAAACTAATTTTTTCAAGTTTGTATTCTTTGTCATGTGTGTACTGGTGGCTCTATCTGGCTAGCTTAGTGTTGAGCTAGTGGTTTGATCTATATTTTCTTAAACACCTAGAACCTCCTTCCCCACCCCAACTCCCCTAGCCTTTGCATATAAACTCTGTGTGTGTAAAGAGCACACTTTCAAACTCTCCTGGAAGTTTACAAAATTTATTATGTCCCTGCTTTTCAGTGTATCTATTATTTGCCCTATTTGTTATTCCTTGCCTCAAGTGCCAGTGGCTAATGCAGTTGCCTTTAAATATTTCTTAGAAATGCTCCCCATGTAGCCATCTCTCCCAGGTCACATAAGACAAGCCCTTTAAGGCTGACATTTAGGGACCCACCAAACAGGCCAACTCCACAACCATAGTTCTTTGGGAACAGGTCTGCTCCGCTTCAGCCAGCACAAGAAAATCACACCAGAAATGCAGGCTACTGTCTTCAAGACTACTCTCTAGCTGAGGAAAGAGAAGAGGGCCAAGACAAGTTAAAACCCTACAAAGCCCTTCTAATATTCAGTCACTTTTTCTTGATTAAATGTTTTTCTAGTTACTATAAATCTTTAGCTGGCTTCCAGAGTTGTGATAAAGCTGATTCTGACAGGGTATTTTTGCTTTTGTTGTTACCAAATTATTTGCTCTTTTTGTGGTGCATCTCTATTTTTAAGCTTCCTGCTCTAACTTTTCTATTGATGTCACCTAGAGCATTCCTTTTATATCACAAAAATATCAGAGATACAGGAGAGAATTCACAAAGAAACTATTTTTGAAATATTGTAGCTCATAAAACAGTGAATGACTTATCTAATTTTTGTGTTTTGTCATATTTCTTCAAGTTGACATTTTACTCGATTGTAAATCATTTATAGGTTGGTAACATTTACAGGTGATACAGAGGGTGCCTTGCATGAGAAAAGCTTATCAAGTTGCCCCACGTTGAAATTTTCTAGTTCTTTGGACTCCATATTTATTGTTTAAACTCCTGAATTTTAAAAGAGAAAGCAGGAAGCCAGGGACTAATTTAGTGCACACAGTCCATTTAATCTAGTGGTTCATCTTTTCCTAATTAAGGAATCAGTGCAGTGTCTTCCCTGGCATACCAAATAAGGGACTTGTCCTATCAAACTTCAGTTCTCATGATGACTAGCTCCCTGGGAAATCTCTGATGTCCTGGAAGAAACACCGTGTCAGCCGGTCTATATGAAAGGGATTGGCAAATCTTTTCCGAACTGTCAGCACTACTAATGCTCTTCCTTACTTTATCGCACACCATCTCAATGGGGACTTGTCCAAGAACTCATACAGGCCATGTGTGAGCTTGCAAGCCCTAAGGGGACTTACAAGCTCCCCAAGCCACATGCAAAACAAACAGGAACCAGCGACAAGCAGGATACACGTGCTCAGGAGACGAGGGCCGTAAGGTAAGAGTGAAGGAGATGCACCTCACTCCTCACCCTAAGCCAGGCTGAGAGATCTGTGGGACCCAGGATAATGTAGGAGGAAATGAGCCCCATCCCTGCAACCCATGACCAGTCCTGGCATCCTCCTGTGATCTCCTCACCCATTCCAGATTATCATTCCTACATAGCCCAATTAGGGGATGAGTTTCCAGCAGCTCAGTGTTCCTCATGTCACTGTCACTGGGACACCTGAGAAACTTTATGGAAGGAAATTTATGACCACTTCATCAGTGGCTATGTTTGAGTGGCAATTGGCATTCTTCTTTCTACTTTTTAAATTTCCTATTTGTTAATATAGCAAATAGTTATAAAAGAAATGTAAGCATACTTAAGCTTTATTCTCCTTAGTTTAAAACTATCTTTTTATTATTTTATTATTTTATCTATAAGGTAGATAGACTTGAAAACTGTTCTAGCAACTCCTGAACCAAGATTTCTGGCCAAAAGGAGCAGAGTTTCTGAAATGGCTTCTCATTTTATTGAAGTTGTGTTCCCGCACAGAAGCCCCTCAGTGAGGGCTGAAATGTTCTCAGCACAGGAGAGAAACATTTAGGAACACATTATCATCAGTGTAAGCACTCTCCAGCAAAAAATTTTAAGTATTTAGCCATCTTACTTTTTGAAGAAAAAAAAAGACTTAACATGTTAATAAAATCTGCATGTTTGTTATCACTTCAAAATTTATTTTGAAATTCTAACCCCCAAGGTGATGATATTAATACATAAGGCTTTTTGGGGCATGATTAGATCACAAGAGCATAACCCTTATAAATGGGAGTAGTGCAGCCGTAAAAGAAGACCTGCAGAGACTTGTTTACTCTTTCCACTGTAGAAGGGAATAACAAAAAGATGCTGTCTATGAAGGAGGAAACGCACTTCACCCAACACTGAATCTGCCAGTGCTGTGATCTTGGACTTTCCAACCTCTAGAACTGTGAGAAATCAATTTCTTTTGTTTATAATCCAACCCACTTTATAGTACTTTGTTATAGCATCCTGAACAGATTAAGACATAAACTACATCATATCTTCCTCCACATCCCACCTCCACTCAAATTGTCTCTACTCACTGACTAGCAACACCACCCCAAATATGAAACTCAAGCATTGGGAGCCAGCTTTTGCCTTTGTCAATTTAGGTTATGCATTTCTCTAAGATTGACATGGACATGTGAATCTACAGCTCTGTAAAAGAGACACTTTTATGTTTATATTATGTTGATTTGAGGAAGAGGAGAAGATAAAAAGGGGTGTTAAATAAAGTTTGGATAGTTAAATATTTAAAGTTTTCTTTAAAGCGCTCATTCAAACTATATTTAAACTTCCTAAATCTAAAGTACTCTGAATGCAATTCATCTTCAATTCTGATTTAACAGTATACAACCTGACCCCACTCTACCCCACCCCCTAGAAAATGAATGTGAGGAGCAACAACAGGTATATACTGGGTGTATAAACAGACATAGAAACTTCAAATAAGATTTGGTAGAAATGAAACCTCTGTAGACTAGAAATGCATTCCTTTTATTAATTGAATAGAACTTTATAATCATCCTTCTTATCTCTTCCACAAGGGAGCTGTTTCTGTCTAAACTAGGACAAATTTACATAAATTAAAATTTTGCTTTAAGTATCAAGTTTTAAAGGGAAGGAAAGGAGTATTTACTGATTATTAGATATCTAATATTAGATAATTAGCTATCTACTGTGAGCTAGGACACTGTGGTGTTTGGTTTAAGCACAGATTTCACTTCGTTTTTGTCAAATGTTCTGAGTTGGGAGCAGTGAGGTGCAAAGGCCCAATGACTTGCTCAAAATCACTCAGGTTAAGAGACAAGCTCAAAGTCAAGATTTATTTGAGTCCAAAGCCACCATTTCCTTTCCCTTATCCCCTTCTTAAGGATGTTTTTACCCACTGGTTTCAATAGCTCACGTAAATTCTAAATTATGTGCATTTAGCCTTGTGGAAAAAGGAAGGTAGAAAATACGACAAAAGTAAGACCAATGAACATAATAAATTCATCTTTAGTAGATTTGCCTAGTCTGATGACTAAATACAACCAATATAAGGTTTTGTTTTCAAATGCCACAAGTAATCTATTCTTATTATTAAATGTTTTAGAACATTCTGAGTTAATTATCTTGGGACCATCAAACCTTTTGAAAGGACCTTTTGGTACTGTTTAGAACATGGACTTTCCCCTGAAGAGTTGTAAGCACTTGTATATAAACCAAATTCATTCATATGCCCTTAAATTTTTCCCCTTGCTTCCCATTCTGACTCATTTAAAAGAGACTAAAGTCAAGTTTTCGAAATGGCTTTTTGAAGTTTTTCATCTTTTGAGATTTAAATTTTAAATTTATATCTTTGCTACTCCATGCCTTCTTCTTTCCTAATATATTTTTCACTTACTTCAAGCCATCAACATTTCCCTGCCATGAGGTTTGATTTATATTGCCTAGGAATGTAACCCAATCATGAATATTCCTTGAGAATGCCAGCATGGCATGAGAGAGACCTCACTCTCATAATCTCTCTAGAGTAGAAAACAAAAGGCAAAAAACTTGATGGGACTTTAAAAATTCTATCATCAAGCAAACCTGATAGGCCTTAGTAAAAGAAACTTGGCTCTTCCCTTAATTCAAAATTACAAGTAACAATGCTTCAGTCTACCACTCTTTGCTCTTCTTGGCTTTTCGCACATAGCAACTGGAATTGAGCAGCTGAAGTTCTAAATAAGATCCCAAATAACCACAGCCTTTTTCCCATCTCCTTCCAGGGTCTTATGTGCGTCTCCAGTAAACCCAGGCACTTGCATTTTACCTAGCTAGCAAAAATCTGGTCCTCTGTCCTATGTCCCACAGCTACATGAGCACGGATACTCCTGAGCCAAAGGGTGTTTGTGTTGATCTTTGTGTTGCCAGTTACAGAAACCCATGCTAATGATTCAAATAAAAGGGATATTTACTGTGAATACTGAGGTATATGCCACAGTAAAGGTACAATGAAGCCTTAGCTAGGGCAGGAAACAAGGAGACCCCAGGGACACCAGTTGTAAGATTTTATAGGCATTCTAATTATTGCTCTATACTTAACTCAGATTTAAAAAACTCTCACATTTGGTGTCTCTTTGTTCCACTGTTAGATTCACAGAACAAAATGTCTCATTATTGCAGCTGTTTCCACCATCTTTCTGAGGGTTCCTCAGTACACATCCAGCCACTAAGTGTCAAACCTTGGGTCCTGGGAATTATAACCTGAAAAGAGAAAGTTGCTGTACCTCAGGGGGTTTTCCTAGGAGGTGTCTAATATAGGGGTCTCCAACCCCTAGACCATGGACCAGTACTTCTCCTGCTCCTCCATCCCCATCCATGGAAAAATTGTCTTCCATGGAACCGGTCCTTGGTGCCAAAAGGGTTACGGGCTGCTGGTCTAATAGATACAGGCTCTATGCCAATGCACAGTTCTCTTGAGCCTCTCTTAAAGTGTGGGCAGTCCAGGAGAGACCCTAAGTCTAATTTGGAAAGACTATGTTAGCAGGTACAAATTGGGCTGTGTAGATGTTGATTTCATTAATAATAGTTGACACAAGTCCTATTTTTACTTAGTTTAACTCAGCAAACTTCAATAAAGTGTTTACAATGTACAAAAACACTGTTATATAGTGTATGTCTGTCTATTAAAAACGAAATTACCTTTGTCACAAAGCAACCATTTTCTGAATTTGACAAGGAAGTTTTAATTCACGGTCACTTTTAAATAAATACATAGATTTTTAATTTTGACCGTTGCTTTAGATACAGGTGGTACCATGTTCAGGTTTGTTTTATGGGAATATGGCATAATGCTGAGGTTTGGGATATGAATCCCATTATCCAGCTAATGAGCATAATATCCAGTAGGTAGTTTTTTAACCCAACTCGCTTACCTTCTAGTGGTCTGCAGTGCCTATTGTTCCACATTTATGTCCTTGTGTGCTCAATGTTTAGCTCCCACTTATAAGTAAGAACATGCAGTATTTGGTTTTCTTTACCCATGTTAATTTGCCTAAGGTTATGGCTTCCAATTCTATCATGTTCCTGTAAAGGACATAATTTCATTCTTTTTTATGGCTGCATAGTATTTTATGGTGTGTATGTACTACATTTTCTTTATCCACTCTACCATTGATGGGCATCTGAATTGATTCTATGTCTTTGCTATTGTGAATAGTGTTGTGAACAAAGAAGTGCATGTGTCTTTTGATAGAATGATTTCTTTTCCTCTGGGTATAGAGCCAGTAATGAGATGACTGGGTTGAATGATGGCTCTATTTTAAGTTCCTTGAAAAATCTTCAGACAGCTTTCCACAGTGGCTGAACTAACTTGCATTCCCATCAACAATGTATAAGTATTCCTTTTTCTCCACAGCGTTTGTCAACATCTTTTTTTTTTTTTTTTGCATTTTTATAATAGTCATTCTGACTGGTGTGAGATGATATCTCATTGTGGTTCTGATTTGTATTTCTTTAATGATTAGTGATGCTGAGCATGTTTTCATGTTTGTTGGCTGCTTGTATGTCTTCTTTTGAGAAGTGCTGGTTCATATCCTTTGCCCATTTTTTAAAATGATTATTGGTTTTTGGCTTGTTGATTTGTTTAAGTTCTCTGTAGATCCTAGATACTAGGTCTTTATCTGACGCATACTTTGCAAATATTTTCTCACATTCTGTAGGTCGTCTGTTTGCTTTGTTAATCACTTCTTTTGCTATTCAGAAGCTCTATAGTTTAGTTAGATCCCACTTGTCAATTTTTGTTTTTGTTGCAATTGCTTTTGAGAACTCAGACAAAAATTATTTGCCAAGGGTGGTGTTGAGAAGAGTATTTCCAAGGTTATCTTCCAGGATTTGTATAGCTTGAAGTTTTACATTTAAATATTTGACCCATTTTGAGTTAATTTTTTTATATGGTGAAAGGTAGGGATCCAGCTTCAATTTTCTGCATATGGCTTGCCAGTTATCACAGTACCATTTATTGAATGTCTTTTCCCCATGTCTTGTTTTTGTTGGTCCTATTGAAGATCAGATGGTTATAGGAATGCAGCTTTATTTCTGAGTTTTTTATTCTGTTCCATTGGTCTATGTGTCATTTTTTGTAAAAATACCAACCTGCTTTGGTTACTATGGCTTCATAGTACAATTTGAAGACAGGTAGTGTGATGCCTCTAACTTCATTCTTTGTGCTTGGAATTGTTTTGGCTATTTGGGCTCTTTTTTGTTTCTATATTAATTTGAGAATAGTTTTTTTGTTTTGTTTTTTGTTTTTTGTTTTTTTGGTTATATGAAGAGTGACATAGTTAGTTTGATAGGAGCAGTGGTTGAATCTGTAAATTGCTTTGGGTAGTATGATTTCTTTCAGCAGTGCTTTGTAGTACTCCCGATAGAGCTCTTTCACCTTCTTGGTTAGTTGTATTCCTAGATATTTCATTTTATTCGTGGCTATTGTAATTTCAGAAGTTGATATTGGTCTATTTAGGATTTCAATCTCTTCCTGATGCAATTTTGAGAGATTGTATAGTTTCAGGAATTTGTCCATTTTCCCTAAATTTTCTAATTTGTGTACAGAGAGTTATTTATAGTAGTCTCTGAGGATCTTTTGTATTTCTGTGGGATCAGCTGCCATACCACCTTTGTTAATTCTGATTGTGCTTATTTGGATTTTATCACTAGGTGAGAGGCACATTTCTGAACCTCTCTGTTCTTCAGTTTTCTCATTTTTAAACCGAAAATGATACTACCTGTATTAGGCCATTCTTGGATTGCTACAATGAAATACCTGAGACTGTGTAATTTATAAGAAAAAGAGGCTTAGTTGACTCATGTTCTGAGGCTTTACTAACAGTATGGTGCCATATTCTGTTCAGCTTCTAGAGAGGCCTCAGGAAGCTTACAATTATAGCAGAAACCAATGGGGGAGCAGACAAATGACATGGTGAAAGTAGGAGCATGCAAAAGAGTAGGTTGGAGGTGCCACACACTTTTAAACAAGCAGATCTCACAAGATCTCACTCACTATTGCAAAGACAGCGCCAAGTCATAATGAATCTGCTGCCATAATACAAGCATCACCCACCAGGCCCCACCTCCAGCACTGGCTTACAACTCAACATGAGGTTCAGGCAGAGACAAATATTCCAGCTGTATTAGTACCTGTTTAACAGTGTTGCCATAGAAGTGTAAATATCACATACTAAGAGCTGCTGTCTTTACCATCATCATCATCATCATTAGTGATTCTTCAATCTGATCTTTATCTCCCCTTACTCTAAGATCCATACCTACAGTGATTCCTCTTGTTATCCAACTCCACAACTCCACCAAGAAATTTTCTTGAACCAGACTAATGAAGCTGAGCCTGAGAGTTTTATTTACTTATGTATTGAGTATACAAGAAAGTATGTTGGATGCTGACTTCGCCAGAAGCAGATGCTGAATTGGAGTTTGTGGTACAACATGTTCATCAGCAGAAGGAAGCAAGATTGGACAGAAGGAGATGTGAACCGCAACTCAGGCACAGCAATTTCTCAACCAACCTACAGGGCTCTCTGAAAATAGTATCGTCCACTAAAATGCCCTATTTAAAGCCAAAATGGCTTCGTCTTTGTACTCCTACTGCTATCAATTCCTAGGAATCTAGAGGATTTAGTCAAGGTGTCTCTTGTGTCTACCAGAGACTGAATAATGTCTGCATAAGAAAATGAGCATAAGCTTAAGTCATATAAAGCTTACAGTTTAGTTGATGAGAGGAATCTGCATAAATAATGTTAACAGACAGAATATGTTTAAGCAAAATTACTAAGTGTTTTGAGAGTTCATTTAACAGAAAGATTACTCTTAGCTCAGATAAGAACATAAAATAATATCCATTGAGTGCTTTGAGTGTGTCAGGGACCATGTTGGATGTTGAGTTCACCAGAAGCTTAACTCCTAAAGCTAAGAAAACATTAAAAGATAGATTGAAATAGAAATTAATAGAGTCTTACATGATCAGTATATTCATAGTTCTCATTTAATTGAATTTTATGTCTTCAATTAAACTGGCATGATTATATCTGAGAGTCTGTATCAACGAAAGTCAAAGTATGTTCCACAGACTATGACGATCTGTGAATTGTTACCAGCCTGTAAGTAGACAAGTATAGACAGTAAAAGTAAGCATTTAGGAAAGCTCTTTTAGCAATTTGACAAAGAAGTTTTCTGTCTATTAACTCAAAGAATAAAAATGGGAGTTTGTATTTCGTACATCTGTATTTTTTCTACTTTATTTTTTTGGTAATACATTTTTATTGTGTTTGGCAAAAGTGTTTGTCTATAATGGATTATTTATTTTTCTCAGAAAAAAATGCATGTTCCTTCAGTACAGACTGTTGAAAAAGCAGTGGTCAACATTAAATGTGACTTACATATCTCTTTAAACTTTAATCTCTTTCATGCTTATGATTATAAACTTCGATATAAGAAAGTATTTCATTTAAAGAATAAATAAACTACAATTTGCCTACATAAAGAATTATTTGACTTGAATCCAATTTTTTACTAACTTTCATTTAGTTACAGGAGATGTTGACACACATGTAAAATTAACAAAATGAAATAAAACGAAAAAAGAATGATAAAGGTCCTTAGGATAGTGTTAGTAGAGAAATAATTTTCTGATAAAATAAGAATAATCCTCAAAATAAATTATCAAGCGTGAACACAAAAATATAACTTTTGAAAAATTTTAACAGAATCCTCAAGCTATAAAAGAAAAGCATTGGGGATTAGCAGGCCAACATGCACTGAGCTGAAAAGAGGCTCTTTCCACAAAAATATCTTCTCATGATATTTTACAATAGACTGCTCTGCCACTGAGACCTGTTTCTCTTGCTCTTATGGAAACTCCCAGCCATCATAAATTATTTTTATTGGTCTGATGTGGGCTAAGCAAAGAAAAGAACTCAAACATTTAATATCTCAAACATAGAGGTATTAAATTAAAATTCAGCACACAGACAACATTAAATGAGGCAGTGGGAGCACATAAGTAGAAAAAGGTCCTGAAATATTTTGAAAGAAAATATTTGCATTGGTAATATAACAATTAAAATCCCTGATTTGCAATATCTAAAGCAAGGCATTTTAAAAACAATGATGATAAAAGCAAAGTTCTTTTTAAAGGAATAAAGATGGCCTTGGACATTTTAAAGAAACCCTAATGCAATCAAATCAGATTTTACTGAATCAATACATTATTTGTGCTACAAATAATTTCTACCTGTCTAAAAGGAACCATCACAGTTATGTGGTTTTTGTTGGCTTTTTGTTTTGTTTTTAAGCAAACAGTGTCTTTAAAGTAAGGAGTTTATTTTAATCATGTTAAAACCTACCTGGAGATAGACAGTGGGTACAGACACTGGACAAATTCAAGGATGTGAGCTTTTGCGATCTTTATGTTCAACCAGCCTCAAAAGACAGCTCTCATCTTCATAGTCTCAAAATCTAGGTATTTTGTCTGAGTTCCAGTTCTGAAGATGGGAACTGAGAATGGATCAAAGGCTCATTTCAGCTGAATCAGTTCCTTTTCATCAGAAAAACACTATATTTCCTGCAAACTCCACCAACTAAACGTGCGTTTATATCTAATTGTCCAGAACTCTCCTATAACCATATCTACTATGGACCCTAGAAAATTGAGAATCTTTTTTTTAATTAAAAGCTGGGTACATTTTTCCACCAAACAAAATTGGGTTACTATTAGTAAAGAAAAAAGAAGAAGAGGTATTGCTTAGGAGATTAGCAGTGCTTGCACATGCAGATATTACTATCCCTATTTTCATACCAGGAGAATGAGGCTTCAGGAGGTTAAATAATTTGTCAGTGTCACTTAGCTAATAGGTGGATATCACAGAATGAAGCCAGTTCTGTCTGGGGTCTCAAAACTTGTATGTGTTCCCTTCAGGAGACAGCCTCTGTGGGTGAAGAACAGAGGCAACCAGGAAACGTCACTTAAGCATAGCTATCTTGTAACAAGACCTACAGAATTTAGACAAGGAATGTCTGTAGATTCCGCTCATAAAAGGAAAGGAGAGCAAAGGTCTAAAGTGCTTGTTTATGCAATGTATGCAGCCAACAAAATAAGCTGTAAGTTGGCAAATAAGCATCATTTGTCTTTGCCTCTATTAGAATAAACATTTGGATTACAAGGAGAATAGGCACTTTTAAAAGTCTTCTGGTTCCTCTGACATTTTTATTAAGATGCCTTTCTCTAACCCCTTTACGTCATTCCCCTTTCTCTCCTCCCCTGTTTTCCTCATCTCCCTCTCCAGATGTACCCCCACCCCAACTCCACCATTGATTTTCCCACTGCCACCCAACATACACGTTTTTCAATACATCCTCCTTTCTGGGAATTTTCCAGACAAATTTCTCCTCACAGAGCCCAAGAGAAAATGAAGAGAAGATGCAAAAATGACCCTCCGTCCTAGCTGCAGGAAAGCTTTGTGTTGCTAGGGAACCAACGGTAGGTGCTAACCATCCCTCACTAAATGAGGGCAGCTCCCAGCAGAACAATCCTTTATGTGGAAGAACCTAGACCGTAATTTCACTTCCTACCTCCAACTGGCTCTGTCCACATGTATGCTTTTATTCTCCAATAACAAGCAGTAGAAATGATTAAAAATAATTTTAGGGATGTGCAATTGCCCCTATAAGGAAGGTCAGAGAAGTTGTGTAGGATAACACGGAGCTACAAGGTTGAATGATTTCTAATCCTTCAAATGTTTAGACCGTTGTTGAGAGAAAAAAAACGGAGAAAAGAGAGAAGAGGGAATGGATTTTGTTCTGCATGGGAACAAACTAGAAAAATATTTAGATTAGATTTGGATTAAATATATGAATGAAAGACTCCCACTGGAAGTTTTTACAATTCAACAGAGATAGACAGATAACAGGAATTAAATATGATGTCTTCTGCATATAACATATTGCTTCATCATTCACAAGACGTGTCTGCTGAATTGATTTTTTCTTATTTTTCTTATAGTGTTTTTGTCACAAACATATGTTGCAGGTTGTTTATTCACATCTTGCCTGAAGGTACCTAAACTTAGAGGTCTAGGATTGTATCATTTGAGGGTGAAGGAAGAGATAATAAAAAATCGTACAATACAGAGGAGTGATTTATTCATTGAACAAACATTTATATGCCACTTATATACCAGGCTCATTCTAGATATTGTAACAAAAAAATCTGACCTCATGGAGTTTATATACTGGTGGAAGAGATGCTTAATAAACAATATAAGTAAGAAAAATGTATATGTTGGATAATACCATGCTAATCAAGGGGGGCGTAATACCATTAATGACAAGAAATACAAAATGCAGGGCCAGGTACTGGGCACACCTGAGGCATTGAGATGTTTGAAAGAAGAAACACCCAGGTAGAGTGAAAAGCAGGTGAGAGGCTCTGTAGCAGGAGTGCCCTTAATATGGGCAAAGAGGTTAATAAGCTGGAGTATTGGGAATGAAGAGGAGTCTGGTGGGAATGTAGTCAGAGGGCTCACAGGGCAGAGGGGGCAGACATGAGAAGAGGGAAAAATCCTGGAAAGCCTTGTAGTTTATAAAAAGGACATTTGCTTTCCTCCGTGAGAAGCAGTTGGAATCATCATGTACTCTTCCACTTATCCCAGTCTCCTTTGCAGCGGGGTTCATGCCATATACCTAGCTGTCAGCAATGGATCATGAGCAGGAGTAATATGTATCACCTCTGGGCCAAGGCAGCAAGGAGACCTTGTGCTTCCTCCATATCTTTCTGCCCTACTGCCCATAACCTTCAAATTCAACTGTCCCACATAGAAATGGATGCGGACCATCTGGTCTACATCAGGTTTTACTTCAGTGAAAAATATAAGTTTTGCTGCCTTAAGCTGCTGAGATTGTTTGGGTACATTTGGTTCTGCAGCAGAACCTGACCTGCCTGGTGAATATGGAAGTAGAGCCATCAGGAGAGTTTTTGAATAGCAGAGCGGCATTATTTGCCTTACAGTTTTTTGTTTTGTTTTGTTTTTGAGATGGAGTCTCACTCTGTTGCTCAGGCTGGAGTGCAGTGGCACAATCTCTGCTCACTGCAACCTCCACCTCCCTGATTCAAGCCCCTCTCCTGCCTCAGCCTTCCGAGTAGCTAGGACCGCAGACATGTGCCACCATGCCTGGCTAATTTCTGTATTTTTAGTAGAGACAGAGTTTTACTATGTTGGCCACGCTGGTCTCAAACTCCTGATTCAGGTGATCCACCTGCCTCGGCCTCCCAAAGTGCTGGGATTAAAGGCATGGGCCACTACTCCTGGCCTATCTGCCTTACATTTAAACAAGATGACTGCAGCACCCATGGGATAGTCTATAGGAGGAAGTGGCAAATGGAGAAGGAAAGATGCTTAGTAGGAGTCTATTGCGCTGGTTCAGGTGGAAAATAATGGTGTTGGGCAAAGGTTATGGTAGTAACAGTGATAAGAAATGGTCCAATTCCAGACACATTGCAGAGAGTGAAAGTAAGGTGAGGGTGAGAGAGAGAGGGAAGAGACAGGTGTTTTTTATTATTTTTTATTTATTCATTTATTTTTTTTTTAGACAGAGTTTCACTCTTGTTACCCAGGGTGGAGTGCAGTGGCACAATCTTGGCTCACTGCAACCTCCACCTCCTGGGTTCAAGCAATTCTCCTGTCTCAGCCTCCCGAGTAGCTGGGACTACAGGCTGCGCCACCATGCCCAGCGAATTTTTGTATTCCTAGTAGAGACAGGGTTTCACCATGTTGACCAGGATGGTCTTGATCTCTTGACCTCGTGATCCACCCACCTCGGCCTCCCAAAGTGCTGTGATTATAGGCGTGAGCCACCACGTCTGGTCTAAGACACAGGTTTTTGACCTGAGGAAGTAAACTAGAAAGATGGAGTTGCCATTGAATATCTGGGAGAGAGGAATGATCAGAAACCCGGTTTTATTAGAGATGCCTATTATACATTCAAAGGTTATTAAGCAGGCAAGTGAATATATGCACCTGGAGTTCAGGAGAAAGGACTGAGCTTCTCATGTGTAGTTAAGAGTCATCACCAAGTAGATTATTTTAGTTACAAGACTGGGATAAGAGTCCCAAGGAAATAAGTATGTATGGAGAAAAAGGAAACCTGTAAATATGGTACTTAGTGAAAAAAGAACACCAATTCTACAAATAACTTCTAGGTCAATTTATCCTGATAAAGTTCATCTAAGAAAAAGTAGACAAATGCTGTGCAGAAGAATACTTTGGCAAATCGTTTTTAATATTCCGGAACCTAAAAGGAGGCTGTATGTGACAGTGAACTCAGAGTCGTGAGTTTTCACTTGTGAATTAGGACTGGTCTAAAAAGAAGTTATGCAAAGATGTTTATACAGGATCAAAATGTGTAGAGAGAGGATTGAAAGCCGTTTCTATACATAAAGGGCATCCATTACTGATTGGAAGAGAAAGCACTTGTTAAATTACAATCAGGCATTTTGGCACCTAAATAAGTACTGCCAGCTGCCTTGCCTACATGCTGGTCACACAGCAAGGTGGTGAGAAAGACCAGCAGGCTTTTTCCTAGTGCTACCTCTGGAGGGGAACAGGTGATGTCTCACTCTGACTTGGTTCTATTTGCACATGTACATACCACTCTTTTTGTTTACTGGTAAAGGATCCAAGCTGTCATTAGATTAAATAACATGAGTATGTGTATATATGTTTGCAAGTGTGTGTTTTCCGGATCAGCTAGCTGCCGCAACAACCTGGTTACTCTTGTGGCTGAACACAATCAAGGGTTTATTTCTTAATCCTGCTACAGTCCAACTGGACATTTTGTGAGTCATCTTCCATGTAGTGGTTCTGATATCTAATTCCACTATTTTCTACGTACTCACAGTTTTCCATTAAGCCTCTGCATCCAGGCAGGGAATAAGAGAAGAGAGTGAATGTGAAACATTTCATAGGAGTTTTTAAGGTATTAGACCTGGAAGTTACATTCACTTCCATTCATATTTCTTAGGTCTAAACTCAGTCTACAGTTTCACCTAACTTCAAGGTCAGCTGAGAGAAGCTGTCCAGCTGTGTGCAGGGAGAAGAATGGGTTGGGTCACCATCCGACCATTCTCTGCCACTGTATGAAGTCTTCCCATATTATCCACAGTCTTACCCAAATCTTGGGTAGATTCATATATCTAAACTTACAAATTCAACGTAGATTTGTGACAAAACAGCCTCAGGCAGATGGCTAATTGAATTCGAGACTATTCATTTCCGTTTCCACCAGCCATAAGACTGATGTAATTTCTCTTTAGAACATACCTTGGAACTGGCCCAGAACCTTTATTAACTAATTATTATTACATAATTAAACTTGTTGGGATGACCCCATACAGTTCCAAGAATTGAATATCTAAAAATGGGAGCATCATACACTGGGGGAACTAGGGGAGGGACAGCGGGGGGTGGGGAGTTAGGGAGGGATAACATGGGGAGAAATGCCAGATATAGGTGATGAGGAGGAAGGCAGCAAACCACATTGCCATGTATGTACCACCTATGCAACAATCTTCCATGTTCTTCACATGTACCCCAAAACCTAAAACGCAATAA
Source organism: Sapajus apella (assembly GCF_009761245.1). Taxonomy (NCBI): domain Eukaryota; kingdom Metazoa; phylum Chordata; class Mammalia; order Primates; family Cebidae; genus Sapajus; species Sapajus apella. The sequence goes on along the minus strand of NW_022436950.1, from coordinate 17,736,600 downwards.
AACATATATTTTTTTAAAAAAGTTTTTTCTTCAATGGGTCATTGTTGAGTAGGAGTAATAAGCATACAGAACAATATCACAGGTATCAGAAGTTATAAAAATTAATTCTAATTGGCATGGCAGAGCTTGGGGCACCATCCTGGAAAATATCAAATAGGAGATGGTGCATAAAATGAAAGTTAGAAGATGAGAGAGAATTTTCCAGGTATAGAAGAAAAAGAAGAGAATTACAGAAGAGGAAGTTATACAGACCATCAGAGCTGAGCTTGGAAGGAAAATGGACATTGTTCCACAAGTCAAGAGGAGTCATAAAGAAATGAGCGAGGGACAAGATTCAATTTATATCACAGAAAGATCACTTAGGCAAAGAGAGGCTATAGATTGGACCTGGGAGGAACAGCAGACAGGCAAGCAATTAGGATGCTCTTGAAATCACACATAAAGGATGGAAAGAAGATAGGTTTAATAAGCGTTCCACTTGGAAACATAAAATCAATAGGCCTTGATAACTTTGAAGGGAGGGAGGCAGGGGAGGAAAAAGAAATGTAAAAACGAATGCATTTACCTTTTTATCCCTAATCCTTGGCATGGTGCCTGGAACATAGCAAGTGTTGCTTTGTTGCTTCTGCCCAAGGGAAGTGGTTTCAGAAGATTGAGAAGGTTTTTAGCTATAAAACAAATTTCTTTCTCAAAAACTCTCTAATCTTGGACATTTGGTTAATAAGGATTAAAACCCTTTCATTATTACACTTTGTTGTTGAGGCTATGGGGAAATGGGCACTCTTGTATATCACCGGTGGGAGAGTAAATGGGTACAAGTCCAATTGAAGGTGATTTGACAATATCTGTTGAGATTATATATGCATGTACCCTTGAGCCCAGTGAGACTATTTCTGGGAAAATTTCCTACAGATATATTTACACATGGTCAAAATGACTTCTGAAAGTATTCTTTATTGTATATATTTTTAACAGCAAAGATTAAAATAACTCCAATATTCCTAAGTAGAAAACTGAGTATATAATTTATATATATATATTTATATATATTTATAAATATATATATATTTTATATATATATATTTATATATATATAATTTATATATATATATATATCTCCATAAGATGGAATTCTGTGTAGGTGTAAAAATATGAAAAGAATAAATATGTTTCTGTGTATTGATAAAGATCTTCAAGACATTTAAAGAAAGTAAAATGGGAACAGTTCATCTGATATGCTACTTTTCGAGAAAAGAGGATATAATAATTTATGTTTATTTTTTCTTTTACATGCATAAAAATTCTTGAATAAGACAAAACAAACAAGAATTTAAACCATATGGATGTATTATCTATTCAAAAAATCAAATTAAAAATACTATCTCTTTCCACAGTTGTTTAAAATGTATGGCACTCCCATCACTCCTAACTTTATTTCTTGTCCCCTAGTTCCAGGTAACACACTAACAAATTTGCATCCAGGGAATCAAAACAACAGCTCCTTGTATAAGAGCAATCTTTGAGAGGAGGAAGTGTAGGTAGAGGGAGCAGAGATGGCAAGTCTTGAGAATTCTGAATGCCTACAGAGGCAAGAGAAGGGGGGTCACATGTGAAAGAAAAGTGCATAGGGCACCAAAGAAGAACCTTGCCAGCTTCTTGATAGCGCACCATATTCGGAATACATGTGTAATTTCTTTGGCTGTTTATCCAAAAGAAAATGCCACTTTATTATGGCCTTTTCACTGGACACATGGCCATTAGTTAATCAGAAGTATAGGCAGAGTTTTCTGGAATTGAAATATTAATAAACCTTAAGTTTATGGTTCCTTGAAATTTTCCTCTAGGTATTTCATAAAAATTGGATCGCTCTTAAATGTCAAGGCAAATTTGCCTGGATGCTCTGGTAATTTGCCAACCTGTGAGATCTCCATTTCAAGATTTTTGACAAATTTGACTATTTGAAGGTTGGTGTTTGGTCAAAATCTATGGACCCAAAATAATTAACCATCGCTATCCAATCAGCACTTATTCCTACAGGAAACCATGACCCATCAGAGCAATCAACTCTTCTATTACCCAGTTTACACCACCGACATTCTTCACGATCCTAGAAGATATTCTAAAGTAACTTCTCATAACACAGGTAGGCTCTATATCAGCAACTCAAAAAATGTTTATTCTCAATAAAAACTAAATTGCTCACTTAGTTCACCAACAAAACTTTGTAACTGAGTGGCAGAGAATTAAGAAGGGATTTACAAACAGTAAGTAAAGGGAGAGTCTTAATTTGCACCCTTACTACACTCAGAGATCTTTGGAAAGTCACATGGAAGATACTTGTTGATAATCTAGAATCAAAATCAACATCACAGTCAAGCTCCTAGTTTCAATCACACCACCCAACTTCTTCACCATCACCAGCATTCACTCTGAAATTATGAAGGCAGCTTCTGCCATTTTAATCCAGCATAAATTCTTCCACTCCTATTGTTCAATAGGACCTCTTGCTATATTCATTTTTCCTCCATCACATACCTCCCTGACATTTTTTTATGAAATTCTGGAAAATACACTGTCACCTCACAGAAGGGTAGAAGCTGGTATTATCTGTCCCCAACACACGCCCTCAGACCATGGGGAAGGAGGCATAGTGAATGTCATTTCCACAGATGGCTGGAAAAACCCACGGGCCTCAAGAAATGACTGCACTCATGAAGTTACGGCAGATTTTGAAGCCATCAGTTTTTCATTTGCTGTTTCTGCATAAAAGCCTCCTACCACCCATCTGTTCACGCTTCAGCCATTACTACTAATCAGGGGGATCTGCTGACCTTTGGAGCAGAATTTTATTTTCTTGGTATTATTATTTTCTTTTTCCTTTTTTTTCTTTTTTCTTTTTTTTTTTTTTTTGAGATGAAGTCTCACTCTGTGGCCCAGGCTGGAGTGCAGTGGCACGATCTTGGCTCACTGTAACCTCCACCTCCCAGGTTCACGCAATTCTCCTGCCTCAGCCTCCTGAGTATCTGGGATTACAGGCACGCGCCACCATGCCCAGCTAATTTTTTGTAGTTTTAGTAGAGACGGGGTTTCACCATGTTGACCAGGATGGTCTCGATCTCTTGACCTCGTGATCCACCCGCCTCAGCCTCCCAAATTGCTAGGATTACAGGAGTGAGCCACTGTGCCCAGCCAGTATTATTATTTTCTTTACTAAGAGAAATTAGACTCCAGGCTTGACAAAGGGCAGGGATAGAAGGAGAAGCAGAGCTTCCAAGTTGTTGGGTTTTCTCTTTCCTACGTCTTAGACAACTGTTTCCACCCAAACCACATCTCTAGGCAACATTCTAAAACAGGTTAAGTGTGCCTTCTTCTGTTGGTAACCATTGAATAGCTTCAGAAATCTCTTTTTTTCAACCCAAATGCCCATCAATGATAGACTGGACAAGGAAAATATGGCACATATACACCATGGAATATCATGCAGCCATCAAAAACGATGAGTTCGTGTCCTTTGTAGGGACATGGATGAACCTGGAAACCATCATTCTCAGCAAACTGACACAAGAGCAGAAAATCAAACACTGCATGTTCTCACTCATAGGTGGGTGTTGCACAATGAGAACACATGGACACAGGGAGGGGAGCACTACACAGTGGGGTCTGTTGGTGGGAAATAGGGGAAGGACAGCGGCGGTGGGGAGTTGGGGAGAGATAGCATTCGGAAAAATGCCAGATATAGGTGATGGGGAGGAAGGCAGCAAATCACAGTGACATGTGTGTACCTATGCAACAACCTTCCATATTCTTCACATGTACCCCAAAATCTAAAACACAATTTAAAAAAGTAAAAATAAAAATAAAAATAAAGAAATATCTTTTTTTAGACTCTCAAGTAGAATAGAATCTCTCTTTGTCAATGCTCCTTCATCACAGTATTTTTTTTTTTTCGCTGTGCCTTATAATTTTAGCCAGTCAGGTCCTCTGGATGATAATTTTTCTCAAAGAAATGGACCATGCCTTACTCATCTGCAGCCATCGTAGCCCTCAACACTGCCAAGGCATTTGGCAAGTAGTGGGTTCACATAAAATATCTGCTTATATTTTCACTCATGCACATCAGGAATCATTCCTCTGGTATCGGTATTTAGATCTACATAAGAACTTAGAGATGATCAAGCCTTATAAAATCCTCTAGTTTTGATTCATGTTTGATTTCTAGTTCTATTATAAATATCTACCTCCCACATCAATATTTTTATGGCTTTAAATGTTATTACATTTTTGTTTGCCACATTATGCCATGGTTGTTAGTATGAGGCACATTTGATACTTTTGTTAAAAATGAAAATCTCTGGGTTGACAGACTATCCTTAAATATTAGTCTTCTTAGTGGAGAAAGAAAAGCTAAAATTTCTTGACTAAACTTGAGGCTGTCACAGCTCCTCCTATGGTTCTGGATCTTATCAATGAATCAGTGATTCAAATGGTAAAGTTGGTTTTGAAAAATTGTTGAGGGCAGGAAATGAATGATGAAAATGATCAGAAAAAGTACAAGCAGAGAGTGAACTTTGCACTTAGGAGACCTTTCATTCACCCAACAAGTGATTACTGGGCACTTCCCGATATGGTTTGGATTTGTTTCCCTGCTCAAATCTCATGAGAATTGGAGGAGGGGACTGGTGGGAGGTGATTGGATCACGGAGGCAGTTTCCCCCTTGCTGTTCTCATGACAGTGAGTGAGTTCTCACAAGATCTGATGATTTAAAAGTATGTGGTACATCCTTCTTCTCTCTCTCTATCTTTCTTCTCTGCCACCATGGGAAGAGGTGCTTCCTTCCCCTTTGCCTTTTGCCATGATCGTAAGTTTCCCAAGTCCTCCAAGTCATGCTTCCTGTACAGCCTGTGGAACTGTGAGTAAATTAAACCTCTTTTCTTCATAAATTACCCACTCTCAGGTAGTTCTTTATAGGAGTGTCAGAACAGACTAATACACCTCCTATACATAGGAGCTGTCCTTGCCTCCATGGAACTTTTTCTATCTGGCAGGGGAGACTCATGTTAATCAAATATTAAACACATTTAGACACAGAAGAACTTCTTTGAACCGCTCCTTAACAGTTTGAGAGATTAAACGACACTCTGCCTGCGTTCTGTAAACTTCCTGAGCCACTGAACACTCTGCCAAGACCCCCACTCCTGTTCCTCTTCCCTGCTTTCCAAGACTCACTTGTGTTTACTCCCAAACCCGTCGGTGCCAGTTGTATAATTTATTGTAATTAAATAATTTAGATACATACTATGCAAATTATGAAAGATGAGTGTAAAAAGAGTTGTTTCCGTGAAAACTATATGAATGCTACTGAAAGACGCAATCAAGACAAGCAACTAAAAGAGGCCATTAAATTCAGCGTGGGCGAGGCAACTGTAAAAGACTGGGGAGACAAACACAAAATAGAAAGAATTTTGCCTTGAGAGTGACTCTCAAATGTCGTTTAGTTCTCTTTAAAAAAAAAAAAACAGCTGGAAAACAGGCTGGGCATGGTGGCTCACGTCTATAATCCCAGCACTTTGGGAGGCTGAGGCAGGCAGATCACAAGGTCAGGAGATCAAGACCATCCTGGCAAACATGGTGAAACCCTATCCCTACTAAAATACAAAAAGCTGGGCATGGTGGCACGCACCTGTAATCCCAGTTACTCAGGAGGCTGAGGCAGGGGAATCTTGAACCCGGGAGGCAGAGGTTGCAGTGAGCCGAGATAGTGCCACTGCACTCCAGCCTGATGACAGAGCAAGACTCTGTCAAAACAAAAATAAAACAAAACAAAACTCTGAAAGCTGCAGATACTGCAGTCTTGAGTGTGATTGACACAAGAAAGATCATGGACGACTTTAGTCAGTGAATACCAAACAGAAAGTAAGGAACTGGGGCTGAGCGCAGTGGCTCACACCTATAATCCCAGCAGTTTGGGAGGCCAAAGTCAGTGGATCACTTGAGGTCAGGAGTTTGAGACCAGCCCGACCAATATGGTGAAACCCCATCAGTACTACAAATGAAAAAAATTAGCCAGGCATAGTGGCGTGCTCCTGTAATCCCAGCTACTCGGGACGCTAAGGCAGGAGAATTTCTTGAACCCGGGCGGCGGAGGTTGCAGTGATCTGAGATCACACCACGTCCTCCACCCTGGCTGACAGAGTGAGACAAGAAAGAAAGAAAGTAAAAAAGAAAGAAAGAGAGAGAGAGAGAGAGAGAGAGAGAGAGAGGAGAGAGAGGGAGGGAGGGGGGGAGGAAGGAAGGAAAAAAAAAGGGGGGGGGGGGGGGGGGGGGACGGGTTCTACATCATAAGAGTGGAAAGTAGGTGTATATTTAAGTTCTGACTTAAAATACAACATTTAAATATATGTTTTACCCACCCCCTCCCTTCCCAATTTACTGCTTTAAAAGATTTGATTAACCAACAACCAGTCTTAGACTATTCAGATAAAACATTTTCCTCTGAACATAAAGTGTTTATCATCCATGACCCTGAGGCTCAACTGGTCGTGGTTTTTCTCTGGTCACTCCATCTGAAGAACAAACAAACTTTCAGTGACTGGGGGAAATTTGCCTGCTGATTTAGAAGCAACAAGTGACAAAATAAAATAAGAATCAGCAAAGATTTTAAGCACATGCTCATTTAAACCTTCTGAAATATTTCTTAAAATATTTACCATATGTACTGTTAAACACGCACCATCTATTTGGAACTTGGAGCGATGTAGTTTGTAGAACTCTATGAGCTTCTGAATCTGTCACAAGGACAAACATTTGATCGATAAACTTTTCTAATACTTTCCGGAATCAGGCAGGGAGTACTCTATGCTGCCGTGTCAATAATCACAATTATTGAAATCACTATTATCTCTAAAAATGTTGGCATTATTTCATAATGAAATATACAAATAAAAACATACAATTTGTTAAATTTTTTAATTAATGCCTATCAAAGATCTGCCAGAAACATTCCTATCATGCTGAGTACCACAAGTAATTATGTAATCACAGTTGCAATACTTGCTACAAAAGAAAAGTACCCTGCATAAAGAATCCCTAACAGGGTGACCCACGCTGGTCAGGGTGTTCTCAAAAGGCTTCCTTGATGAGATACTGTTCAGTTGTGGCTTGAAGGATGAGTAGAGTCAGCTAGTCTCATGTGGAGAGAAGCAGGGGCTTGGAGAAGGGCACTCAGGTAAAAGGAATAGCATGTGCTAAGGTCCTGAGGCAGAAGGAAACTGACTCTTTCAACAAACTGAATAACCTGAGTCCAGGTTGACTGGAACAGAAGGTAGACATGGTGTGTGTGTGTGTGTGTGTGTGTGTGTGTGTGTGTGTGTGTGTTTGGGGGGCAGTGGTAAGGAACAGAATGATAGAAGAGAAGGAAGATGAGTGTTTTTAAGAGCCCGAGTCAGGGAGCACGAATGGAGGATGAGAAAGCAGAACCTGCTCCCTTAGTTTACGTACGACATAGCCAAGTGTCCTTCCAACTCCTCAATACACATTGCAAAGAGGCTGAAGTCAGAAGAATTATATCTTCTCTTCTGTCATAAAATAATTCATTTCAGCCCCATTTCCTGGACTTTCAAGATAATCATGTTCTATGCCAAGTATGGCTACTCTGCACTCAGACTATTCCAGCAGTTTCCACACTGCCATGCAGCTCTCCCACCTCCCACCCACACGAACAAAGCCATTCTGGTCAGCTACTTCAGGGACCATCTCAGTGCTACGCAACTCTTGCCTTCCCTCAAACACTCCCCCACTTCACTCCTCCCTGCTCAGCTCCTTGCCCCCGCCACTTCCTGGCCCTCCTACCATTCCACCAGAAAAAAAAAAAAAAAAATTACCCAGGCCTCCAGCCAGGAAAAGTTGTTAAACCCTGTCCTCTGCAACTTCACAGCACATTTGCTTTAATACCAAAAGAGGATTCATCTTGGCCAATGAGAAACAAATGAATATGCAGTGATTCGCCACATGCTATAAAGCCTTGCCAACAATTCCCACTGTTATGTTCTTCTCTGTTTTTATAATCAATTAAAAAGGTTTGGTTCATTAGGAACGTTTTTTTCCCCTCCTGAAAATGGAAAGAAAAAGCAAGCAGCTCTCAGAAGAGGCACAAAGCTCTTCTGAGAACTGTCTAGCAGACAGAGCTTCTTACAGTAACACTTTATTTTCATGCTTCTTTAATGCAGAATGGACAATGGGACTCCCACTGAAGCCCTCACAGCAGCCTCCTTCACCCTAAATAAAAATGACGATGTTGCCAAATATAGGTCACAACTAAGATATCAACCTCAAAGCCTACCCCGAAGGAGGGAGAGTGGAAAGAGTTCCCCTCCCCTTTGTTTCCAGGATAAATCCTCTCTTCACTCCTGCACCCTCTAATCCAACTCTCCATTTCCTTATTTAGATGAGCATCCCTTATGCATTTAGGGAATTATTCTTTAGCAGAGACACCATAGGTATCAGCTTTCTCAGAGTTGGATTGTTCTTCCCAGAAACCAGAGGGAGCCTCATTGGTTTGAATGCTCGCTTGTGGGTGAGCCGGGAGATGTGGAAGGCGGCTCATGACTAAGCAGCGTGACATCGTTCACAGAAGTACTCGACATCCACTCATCACCAGCAGCAGATTGAAACTAATGTTTTAAGAGATTTTCAAGCTGCTGGGAAATTGTGGGTTTGAGAAATGTTCTTTAAAGCTTTTGCATTTTAAATTTCATTTCAGCCAAGATGTTGAAATGGTAACTAGACGCAGGGACAAAGGACTGATCGTTCACACATTCCTTGCAGCTGCTCTTCACTACCCTCACCCCTGGGTCCTTCCGAAGGGCCTTCAGTCTGTTACAGTGCTAAAGCCCCACCCTGGTGTGGTGTGGGAAGAAGTCACAAGGGGATCTTTCTGCTCCTTGTGATTTCTTCCCACACCACACCAGGGTGGGGCTTTAGCACTGTAACAGCCCGGCGGAGAGTCTGCTGTGGTGTGGCTGGGGGTTGGTGCAGGCAGCTCGGTAGTGAAAGTCAAAAGCAAATGTGGGTAATGTCAATGCTGTTTTATTAAGCAAGAGAAGCGTCAGGAGTCACAGCCGGGCAGGGAGCACAGTGAGCAATGTTGAGGCGCTCTGCTGGCTTGCTCTGTGGGAATTCATGCCGAGCCACGTTCATTCACACCTGACCATGTTACATAGGCAGGGCTGGTATCCAGATCATGAGAATACTAGGAAATAAGAAGATGTTATTATCAAGTGTAACCAAGCTGGAATTTGAGAAAGTCCCAAGGTAAAAAATGTTCATCTAGTCCAAATCAATAAATAGGCAGGGTCATCTTATAGGGAAGGGGTAGTGCATCATCATGGTCAAGGTAATGGGCCACGGAATCACAGAGAGACATGGTCACAAGTCTTCCTCCACCACGTTTTATTCCGTGGTTCCATCGGTGAGTGGAGCCAATGGTAGCAACTAGCTCGTGAGTTAGCCTATATTAAATAAGATAAACCAGGAAAAATACTTAACCCACTTTTTATTAGAGAGTATTTTGAAAAGAGTATTAATCCTTGTTTTGTGCATTAAGGGCAACCAGATCCCACCCCCTGCCAAATGCAGAGTTCAACACCACCACCACCCCAAAATGCCAGGTTTCCATAGGGTCCTAGTCTCACATGCTTGGGATGCTCTGAATATGCCTCTTATCATTCCCATGCACCTGTATGATTATTACATAGCTTCCTGATTCCCTGTCTTCACTGATTTTTCCATTTAATTTATCATCCTCCAAATCCTTCTCAGGCTAGCTGTCACTTGATATTAGATGTTGACTGGGGAGAACATGGCTTCTCTGGATAAACTGGTATTACCCCCGGATAAGCAATAAAACCATCTGGAATGACTGATGGATCATCTGTGTGTGAGTCTAGTCAAATATGCAGAGTTCTAAGATAGGACAGAAAGGAAACACACCAGTTCCAGTCTTATCCTGTCTCTGATTAAGCAGTATAAAGGGAAAAGTCTGTAATTGATGGAGAAATATGACACTTCTTATTAGAAAGAAGGAAGAAATGGAGAGGCAGCCTCCAACCCTCACTGGCATTGCAGTTCTGTTCCAGAAGGAGTATTGCTATAGAGCCCAGGAGGAATAGCAATGTACCACACAAGTCTGGTTTTCCCACACGAAAAATTACTAAAATAAAAGTCACACTCTTTAATACCAACCTAAGATAAGTGTCAATATAAAAATGAAGTATTTAGTAACTGCATAATTATTTAACACATTTCTCCAAGTAACTCAAGTTGTTTATAAACTGGCTAAAAAACACCAGAGAGAATATTTTACTTAAATAAACCCTAGTGTTCCATTGCTAACTTTGAACTCACTTCTCAGATTTTGCCTAGCAGCATCTAGAGTAAGTCAATACTAGATGTCTTCATGGGCCTTATAGAATCCTTTGTCAATGTCCTAACAAGTTTACCATTTGGATTTCCCACTCAATGAGTACAGTATTTAAATCTCCTTTGATCAGCCATTTTAGAAATGGTTTCCCATCATTCTATTGGCACAAACTATATTCTCTGAAGAGCGAGTTAAAAAGGAAGGCAGAGAGGGAAGCAATGAGACCGAATGTCAGATCTTAATCTAAAGCTCCAGCTGATCGAGATATATGGAATGATGGTTACCACTCATCCACCAGATACCTCATTTGTCCCCATGGAGAAGTGAATAAGGGTTAGAGCATTCCCTGGAACTCTAGCGAACTTTCTTCACATGTAATTATGAGGAGCTGAGGATCCACATCAAACTCATTTCTATAAACTAAGCCATGATCTGAAGCCATTTACCTCTCCAACTTGGTCTCTTTCTACCCACTCCTTTCCAGTCTCTCAACACTCTACCACAATAGACAGAGCTTGTTCAGTGACTCTTCATGCCCATTCTCCTCTCCAGTTCACATATGCCTTTCCCTCTACTCAGAGAATCTTATTTCTTCTCCTTACCTGGGCAATTCCTGCTGACCCTTTCAATCTCATCTCAGACCTTGCTTCCTCGAAGGTTCTTCCCTGTCCTACCAATTAAGTGTGTTATATGTCCTTCACATGTGATTCTTTGCTGAAGTATACATTTCCCATCTCAGCATTCATCGTTGACTTATTAGCTGAGACTCTTTCATTGCAAGATGTGAAAGTCAGCTTGGGGGAATGTAAGCAATATACAGATACGGTGTCATCTTACAGAGGAAAGAACTAGAACCAGGAATTGAAAGTTGGCAGGATTCTCTCTCCCTCATATTTTTGCTAACGTCTGCATATCTACTTCCTTCCTGCAGTCTGTGGGTTAGTGTTCTCTGCTTCCTTTGCCATATGGAAAAATGCAGCAGGCCACAGATCTAGCCAAATGTGGAAAATGAAATGCCCTTGAATGATGCTCCCACATTTCTGCCATAATCTTATTGGCTTCGGTTAGATTAGGCAGCTAATGGAGGGCCCACTTTAGAGAAGAGTGCAGTAGCTAATGGACCAGTTGTTACACAAGAAGGCGTGCAGCCTCATCTTATTTATAATTGCCTACTTATTTGTCTGTATCCTTCACCATCAGTAAGCTTTCTGAAAGTAGGTTCCCCTAACATATCTATCTCATTCACCACTGCATCCTCAAGAAATTGTACCAGACACATGAAAATGCTCAATTTGTGATATAAAAGAAAGAGATGCCTGTATGTTTCCCTCGATATCAGTGACTTCTTTCTAACTCCCAAACTCACTCTCATGCCTCTCTCTCTCTTTCACACACACACATACTCACTCACACTACTCCTACTACTACCAACTACTTTAGTTGGTGATCTCCTATATCCCTTCTATATTTTAACCACTGTAAAATCTTTCTTTATCCTCCACAAAGAGTCCCAGGGACTTTGCACTTTATAAGTCTCTCCGCCTGGGCTAACAAGAAATATAAATTATTTATTTCTTATTATGTTGCAGGTATAGCAATAGGCATGTTACATACTTTGTGTTTAATCTTTATAGCATTCAATATTTCCCTCAGCTAAAGCTCAGAAATATCTGAATAACTTGTTCGAGGTCACAACTAATAAATAACCCTAGTTCATCTGAGTATTAAACCTGTTATCTGTCTACTTTCTAATCTCTCCACTCACGCGGTCCACTAGGCTGTACACTCCTCAAATTCAAGAAGCATAGCTAAATTCATTTCTATATCCTCAGAGTCTAGTATATTTCACATGTCATATAAACATGTTAAGTATGCTTAATAAATATTCGTTGTGCAATGAGTACATGAATAAATAAATGAATAAATGAATAGATGCACCCTACCTGGGGAAAAAGGATGCATTCACCACAGTAAAGTTTTTTTTTCTGTCCCAACAACTTTGTAGACTTTATATGTCAATAAAATACTCAGTCCAAATAAAAATAATTTTGTATTAGTTCTATAAAGGTCATATGGATGGAGAACTGGAGAAGCAACTTCTATCATATAAAATCTCTCTTTAAGAAAAACTGTAAAAGCTGCATGTGATAATAATAAAATAAAATAATACAGCAGCTATTTCAGGCTTTGAAAAAACAACCAAGGTAACTAGGAGTTAGGCAGCAGAGGCAGAAAGGAAAGAGATTCTCAGGGAAGTGGGGGCTAGCACAGTGTGCAGCTACTGCTGTTTCAGCATTTGATAAATCCCAAGATTTGTGAAGCAAGAAGCTAAAAACTAAGCCAAACGTAGCTACCAAGAGACTAAAATGCTAAGTAGAGCTTACAGCTCTCCTACAGAGCTGAGGAGACAAAAATTGGCATTCAGGGCCTGCCAAGGACAAGGGAGGGGCCCTGGTTAACACTCCACGTTTTTAGTTGAAATTCCTGAATATCAGCACTCAGGGACTCAGGAAGAACTGAAAATAGACCAGCTTCCTGCAATAAATACAATCAATTAACCAATTAATTAAATCCTTTCTGGAAAAATATAAATTGTCCAAGCATTTTAAAATTAAATGTAAAGTCTAGAACTAAAATATACAACTAAGACTGCGATGAGTATGTTCATTAGCTTGAGATAATCATTTCACAATGTAGGCATATATCAAAGCATTACATCAAACACCATAAATATATATAATTTATTGTCAATTATAATAAATTAATAAAGCTGAAATTTTTAATTGGATTAAATTTTTTAAATAAAATTAATAACTCAGGAAATGGGCTACTATAGATACCAGGTTAAACGCAATTGAGGAGAGAATTCGTAAACTGGAAGATAGTTCAGTACAAAATATCGAGATAGAAACAGAGAGAAAAATATTTGATGGAAAACACCAAAAAGAATGTAAGAGACGGACGGACCACGGAGAAAACAGCACACATGTAGTTGGCGTCTCAAGAGAATAGAAAAGAGAAAATGGGTGTAACTGGTATTTAGAAATATTGACCAAAAATATGTTAAAACTGACAAGTCATCACACTAAAGATTCATGAATCTCTACAAATCCCAAGTAGGGTAAATACAAAGGAAACTACAATTAGGTGTATTGTAGTAAGTCTACTGAAACTAAAAACAAACAGAAGCTCTCAAGAGACCCAAACCAAGAGAACTGTAAAGAAAACAGGCAAATCCATAGTTATAATTGGAGGGTTTTTGCTTTTTGCAGTGTTTTTTAAATTTTTTTTTAATTTTTTATTTCTTCTTAAAAAAACGGAATACATGTGCAGAACATGCAACTTTGTTACATAAGTATATATGTGCCATGGTGGTTTTCTGCACCTATTGACTCATCCTCTGAGTTCCCTCCCCTCACCCCTACCCCTCAACAGGCCCTGGTGTGTGCTGTTCCACTCTCTGTGTCCATGTGTTCTCAATGTTCAAGTCCCACAACTCCCACTTATGAGTGAGAACATGGGGAGTTTGATTTTCTGTTCCTATGGTAGTTTGCTGAGGATGATGGCTTCTAGCTTCATCCTACAAAGGACATGATCTCATTTCTTTTTATGGCTGCATATTATTCCATGGTGTATATGTACCACATTTTCTTTATCCATCCTGTTATTGATGGGCATTTGGGTTGGTTCCATGTCTTTGTCATTGTAAATAGTGCTGCAGTAAACATACATGTGAATGTGTCTTTATAGTAGAATGATTTATATTCTTTTGGGTATATACCCAGTAATGAGATTGCTGGGCCAAATGGTATTTCTGGTTCTAGATCCTTGAGGAATCACAATACTGTCTTCCACAATGGAGGTTTTAAACATACCTCCTTCAATAATTAAAATTTACTCTTAGAGTTACTGATAAAAGTGAGAACCAGCAAATAAAAATGCAATGACATATGAAAGATTTGGCCAGCTCACTTAAGAATTTGACTGCAAAGAACAACTATAGAATAGACATTTTGAAATGCACATATATTATTTACTGAAATGACCATATTAAAGGACCTACAGTGACACTTAACATATTTCAATGTACTGGATACATATACAGCAAGGAAAAAATTGTTTAGCCCAATATACTTAAGCTAGGAGACAATATAAAACAGCTAATTTAAGAACTGCCCAACTATTTGGAAATTTTAAAATATGCTTTTAAATAACCAACAGGCCAAAGAAGAAATCGAACGAAAACTAGAAAATATTTTAATATGAACAATGAATATACAACCTATGTAAATTTGTAGGTGAAGGAAAAGCAATTCTTAGAAAATGATAATTTAAATACACACACATACTACATCCATAATATATGAAATATACACACGTACTATACATAAATGTATGTGAAAACAATGATTTAAGGCTCCCATTCAGGAAAAAGAACATAAACATAATAGATTCTCAAAGTAAATACAGGGAAGCAGGATAAGAGCAGAAGTCAATAAGAAACCAGACATACAGTAAAATGAAACAGAGGGGGGTTCTTTCAAAAATGTTAATAAAATTGATAAGTCACTAACAATATAAAAAGAGTACCGTTATCCACTTCATGACAAAAATTTGACGTCTTAGATGTCAAAGTGTAAATATATGGTAAAAACCTTTTGTCTGCTTAATAAAACAAATACAAAAAATTTAAAAACCTGAATAGCCCATTTTGAATAAGGAAGTTTATTTTATAATGTAAATTCTATACATAAAGAATATTACAGGCCTTGACGGCTTCATTGGTGAAACCTTCCACATGTTTGAAGAACAAATGTTAAACAAACTTTTTCAGAGAACATAAAAAGATTAACAAATAAAGCCAGGCATGGTGGCTCACACCTGTAGCCCCAGAACTTTGGGATGCTGAGGCAGGTGGACTGCTTGAGAACAGAAGTTCGAGATCACCCTGGCCAACATGGTGAAGCCTCATCTCTACTAAAGATACGAGCATTATTGAGGTGTGGCGGCACATGCCTGTTATTTCAGCTACTTGGGAGGCTGAGACAACAAGAACTACTTGAACCCAGGAGGCAAGGTTGCAGTGAGTGGAAATCGTACCACTGGACTCCAGTCTGGGTGACAGAGCTGAGACTCTCTCTCAAAAAAATTAATTAATTAACAAATAAAAAACCTTACAATTTATTCTATAAGGTAGGAATAACCTTCATTCAAAAACCTGATAGGGCATTATGAAAAAAGAAAAATTATAGGCAAATTTGGACGCAGCAATATTAAACAAATATTAGTCAATTGTATTCAGCAAAAATATAAGAATAACACATCATTAGTAAGTGGAATTTATTCCAGGGAAAGAAAAGGAGGATAAGTTAACATTAAAAAAATAAATCAATTCACCATATTAGCAAGATTAAAAAGAAAGCCTCTCAATAGATACAGAAATGCATTTGATACATTTAATATATATTCATAATAAAAAACTTTTAGTAAATATATATCCATAATAAAAAACTTTTAGCAAATATATATTCATAATAAAAAACTTTTAGTAAATGACAAATGTACATACTTTTAATCTAAAAAGGAATATTTACCTAAAAACCAAAAGCTTGTGGTAAAACATCAAGCCTGCCCCTTGTCATTCTCAAGATCAAGAACGACACATGAATCCCTGGAGTCACCACTTTTATTCAACATTGTAATGAATGTTTTGCTAACGCAATAAAATAAGAAAAGAAGTATAAAGATCTGAAATAAAATAGTAAGAGGTCTATTATTTGCAGATAACATAAATATATGCATAGAAAAATCATAAAAAATCTAACTTAATATATCTTTAGTAAACTTGTTGCATACAAGATCAATATCAAAATTAGTTCATTTCTGTACACCAGGAACAAGTAACTAGAAAATTAAAAGTTACAAATAAAACTTATAATGCTATCAAAAATAGCTATACAGGAATAAATAAAACATATCCTGTGAAAGCAGTCTAAAGAGAAATCACAAAACATTACTGAGATAATTAAAGAGTCTCTAAATTAATGAAGGGTCATCTATACTCATGAATTAGAGAACTCAATGGAGTTTTTCCAACCTGGGAAACATAGGAAGACTCCCTCTTTACAAATTTTTTTTTTAATTAACCAGGCGTGGTGGTGCACACCTATAGTCCCAGCTACTCAGGAGACTGAAGTGGGAGAATCATTTGAGCCCAGGAGCTCAAAGCTACAGTAAGCCATGATCACTCCACTGCACTCCAGCCTGGGCAACAACAGAATGAGACCTTGTCTCAAAAGAAAAAAAAAGCAGAACAGATAAATAAATTACAATTGTGTAATGTGTATCTTTTCATATCCTCTGGCAACCAAATGATGGAAAGAGTTAAGAGTACAAGAGATTTATTGAGAGTAATGTCTGTGAAATAAATGGGGCAGCAGAGGGCATGGTAAGCCTTCAACCTGCAATGCAGATCTGACATTTGTGAAAGAGAGGGGGAAGAAAGGAGGATTGGGTAGGGAGGAGCCTCAGATGATGATGTGGCTCTGACAATGTCTCAGCCAGTTCAAAGGGGAGCCCCAGTGCAAATATTGTCCATGGAGGAGTTCCACATTGAGCAGAAATACCCAGACCTTAACACTCTAGCCATTGTCTGGATGCTGCCCACAGACAGTATGTCCACAACTTGCTGCTTCAGTGAATCCCAAAGTCTCTGTGGCTAGGGGCTGTCAGCCCACACTTCCAGGTTGACCCTTGCATCTCTGTGTCTACCATACAATGGAACACCATAAAACCAACACAAATAAACAAACTATGAAAACATGCAACAATGTGGAAAGATCTTACACCCATAATCATGAACAAAAGAACAAGGCAGGAAACAGCACTTACTGCATGATTCCATTTATACAGAGTTCCAAAACAGTGAAAAATAACTTATGGAGTTAGACATCAGAATAACGATGAACTTTGACCAGGGTCTACTGAATGGGAAGGGTACTAGGTACTAGGCTGCTGTGACCTACACATGATAGCCTGGGTGGCAGTTACACATATGGTCACTTTTTAAAAAATTTATTGAGCTATATAATAAAATGTATGCCCTTGTATATACACATATGCATGTATGTCTCACTTCAGTCAAAAACAAGTAGTTACTTTAAAAAATAAATATAGCCAGAAAAAGGTATTAATAGGAATAGAAGCCACCGCAAACCTAGAGAACAAAAGCCTGAGAGAATAATGGCTTTGTGGATGGTAATGAAATCAGAAGAGAATAAAATACATTTATTTTGATGTAGAAGATTCAAATAATTCTACCAAACTATTTCTATGATGATTAAACCTGCATTATTAATGGGAAACAGGTGACATGCTGCTGTTTTATTTATTTTCATAAACAACTCTTTGATGGGTTAATAGCTAATTAGATTTTTATCCTGAAAAACCTTGTGCAGACTATTAGCTTAATACAGTACTTCTTAACATTTTCCAGGCTGACATAAGGGAAAACTTAGAAAAACTACCATTATCATGCTCCCTTTCATTGAATTTTCATTATGCTTTGCATAATAATTAATGTCTGTATTACTTAAATATCATCTTTATAAAGTGCTTCCCCACACAAGACATGCTGTTTTCTTTTTCCCTTGCCTAATCCATATCTATATAAAGTCTCAAAATGATAACAGAATGGGGAGAGAACTGAGAAATGTATAGACCGTAAGTCTGCATTTACAGCAAGCATTTTGGAACTAATGGGAATACTTACTCAATTAACAAATAAATATGAGAACTTGCTATCTGCGAGGCACTGCTGTAGAAGCTTTTCATTTGCATAATTACACATAGGCTAGATATAAATTCACACGAATGGAACCACAGTGTAGTAATGGAAAGAGTACAGGGCTGAGATGCAGCTGAACTGAGTTCAGTCATACTTCTGCTACTAATTAGATCTCTGTGATATTGAGCAAGTGATAAAACATTCTGGCCCACAGGTTCCCAAGATGTGAACTGAGGAGGAGGAACCAAATGATCTCTAAGATTCATTCCGGCAATTTTGCATGCTAGATTTGGATCCCACTGACCAGCCTTGTGACCTTGAGCAAATTACCTCCTTTTATGTTTAACTTTCTCATTTAATGAAATGGTTGTGGCAGATACTTTTGGTATCTTCCTACTTCCGGTACCTTCCTACTTCCTTCATCAGGAAACTAACATTGTTCCCTTGTCAACCCCTTCCCTGAAGAAACCAAGAGACAATCCCCCCATCTCAGCTCTAAGCAAGTTGCCTAACTAATTTAAGCCATGGCAATAATAGCATTATCCCCCTCTCCAGAGTTTGCTTTAGACATGGGTACCTGATGAAATGCAGGTCAACAAGACAGGATGTCTGCTGGGAGGCACATAATGAATAATGGTCTTTTCTCCTCTTGGCTTTGTCATATCTGAGTATGATGACTGGTACTGCTGTAGCCATCCTGGAACCTCATGGGAATCCAGCCTGAGGTGAGAGCAAAGCTAGCACAGTGTGGAAAACAGTAGGGTGCTTGGTACTAAGTACCTCTTGGTACAAACAGTGCTGAGTATCTGGTAACATTCCTGAGCCAAAGATTGTACTGTGCCATGAGCCTTCCCTACCTCTCGACCATAGCTGTCTACTGGCTAGTAAGGAAACTAAACAATTATTCATGCAACAAATATTTCATAATCTGTTCTGGACATTGAAAGAAGCTAGAAATAATGCAAGAAATAGACACTTTATTCAGAAACTCAAAATGCATATGCAATAATAAGGAGCAATTATTGGAAACATTTAACAAAGAAAGGCCAGTATCCCTGAAAGAATATTTCAGGCAATATACATTCTACCAGCTGAGAAAATGTGGAGATTGTTATGGATTGGAAGGATTAGCATACCAACTGGCAGGAAACAGACCGCCAGAGGGAAGATGACTCTCCAATACAGCTTCAGATCCCTTAGGCCTGAGACATTGGCCTTCTTCCTATCATCTCTGTTGAATGTACAAGCAGTTACTGGCTTAAATCAAGGGTGAACCTCCAACTGGTAGGATGGTGGAACTACATGGCCAAGAGGACTTCAGTCTGGGTGGAAGAATGTTCAAAGCCAAAGGGAATGTAACAGGTCAGTTTGAGATGGAGGATTTTTTTCTTCCAGTAGTCATCACCTGGTTTATTATGGGAAAAAAAACAGGCAAACATTTAAAAATCGGTGGTTCTCCAATCAGCCATCAGATAAGTGAGCCACAGTAAATCTACAGAGCAGTCTAAATAGAGAAATGTGGCTTCTTTCCAACAAGTTTATCTGTTGATTTTATGTGAATCCAAAGGCTTTCCGGCCACAACTAGAAGCTGGAGTATGAAAATGATCAGACCAATTGATTCTTTGTGATGAGAAGTGTTTCAGTACCACAGAGATTATACAAGAGACTAGTCAATTCCTCAGAGATACACTTATCATCGCTAAAGTTTTACTTTCTCTTGAGGAAAAATAAATGGATGTTTCTTTCTTATCTTTGCCTCTTTATGGTAAGGTGGAACTTAACTGGTTCATGCCTTTTTGAAGTAACTGACACTATAGTAAATATTGAAAACACATAAGGAAATACTTGGTTTACCAGATTCTTTTATTTTGATCTCAAAGTCATAAAAGACAGAACCTTTCATGTACTGATGAGCACCAGGTTACCTGCAATGAGAAAATGACTTGCTTGATGAATACTTATATACAATTTGTATAATTTCAGAGAGAAATAAAATTAATGTAGTTGTGGAAATGTAAACTATTTGATTTCAATGAAAACAAAGCCCACTAATCTATAGCTATTTTAATCACCAGACATTCAAAAAATAGTTTTAAATGTTACTCCCAGGAACACTGTTTCCCAGTGTGGTACATGAGCCTTGGGGAGGCAAGATAATTTTAGGAGATATGTTGATAAATATTTTTTATTTTATTGGTTATATTTTTATTTTAGTGTGTTTGTCTTTAAAGGAAAAGACATGGCCAGGCACGGTGGCTCATGCCTGTAATCCCAGAACTTTGGGAATTTGAAGCAAGCAGGTTACTTGAGGCCAGGAGTTCAAGACCAGCCTGGCTAACATAGCAAAACCCTGTCTCTGTTAAAAACACAATAAATTAGCTGGGTGTGGTGGTACATGCCTGTAATCCCATCTACTCAGGAAGCTGAGGCATGAGAATCTCGAGTCTGGGAGACGGGGGTTGTAGTGAGCCAAGATTGCACCACTGCACTCAGCCTGGGCAACAGAATGAGACTGTCTCTAAATAAATAAATAAATAAATAAATAAATAAATAAATGAAAAAGACGTATGTAAATACAAACACACACACTCCTAGCACATCAAATCCGTTATGTATACTTTTCACAAATGCATTTAAGTTTTAAAAGTGAGTTGATTTAAAGAAACATATTATTTAAATGTGGTAGGCAGAATTCTAAGATGGCCCCAAAGATTTCCACCCCCTGGTGCACATGCCCTGTTGTAAATGTCCTCCCTCGAGTTCGGGAGGAAACTGAATATAATGGAATAGTCACTCCCATGATTAAATTATGTCATATAAAACAATGTCATAGTAGATTAGGGGGACTTGCTGTCAGTTGACAGCTAGCAAGAAAGCAGAATCCTCAGTCATACAACTGCAAAAAAACCCTGAATTCTTCCAACATAATTGAGCTTAGAAGACAACAACCGCCTCCAGATCTGACATCTCATGACTTCTTGATTTCAGCTTTGTGAGAAATATGTATGTATACACACACACCGATTCTTTATACTGGGAACTAATTGGATGTTGGATACTAAACGTGCAAATACTTATAATTTTGCAAGATATTAGACAAAGTTTAATTAAGTATTTAAAATGTCAAATAACACAATAGGGATGTAATAAACAAAACAGCCTGGAGAAAATTCTATAGGACAAACAATGTGGTTCCTTTAACAAACAAATTGCAGAGAAGAGCAAGAGACAGAGAAGGACTGAGAGAAAAATCTAAAGATTAAAAGGGATTTAGATGATCCAACAAATTGCAGTAAGGGACCTTGTGGTAGTTCATTGTATGTGTCAATTTAAGTAGGTCACAGAGGGCCCAGATTACACATTGTTTCTGGATGTGTCTGTGAGGGTGTTTCTGAATGAGATTAGCATTTGAATCAGTAGAATCAGTAAAATAGAGTCTCCTCCCCAGTGTGGGCGGGCACCATTTAATTTGTTCAGGATCTGAATAGAAAAAAAAGGCAGAGGAAGGGGAAATTAGCCCTATTTTCCCGTCTAGCTGTTGGAGCTGGGACAACTCATTCCAGTTTTTTTCTGCCTGTGGAATGGGATTTAGGCCTTCACCTCCCGGGAGGTGGAGGTTGCAGTGAACTGAGAATGAGCCACTGCACTCCAGCCTGGATGATAGAGTGAGACTCTGTCTCAAATAAATTAATAAATAAATCATAAAACATAAATAAATCAGCCAGGTGTTGTGGTGCACACCTGTAGTCCTAGCTACTGGGCAAGCTGAGGCAGGAGGATTGCTTGAGCCCAGGAGTTCAAGTCTTTAACGTGTCATGATTGCACCACTGCACTCTAGTCTGGGCGCCCAGTCAGACCTAATCTCTTTCTTTGACTTGCTTTAGGTATATTAATGATAGTATGATTTTGTTAAAAATCTACCATTTAGAGACATATAGCGACATATTTGCAGGTCAAATTATATGATAGATGGGATTTGCTTCAAAATAACGGCAGGCAGGGGGCAGACAAAATAATATTGGCCATGAGTTGATCAATTATTGAAGGCAGACAACAGGTATGTGGGGGTCATTATACCATTTTGTTTACTTTTGTATATTTGAAATTGTCCCTGGTATGCTTTTTAAAAATAAAATGATTTTTAAGTAAAATTTTAAGATTCATTTTAACATAATTTTATTTAGATTTTTATATTATTACTAATTTTTTCCCTTCTAATCTTATATTTTTAAAATAGTTTGAAGAATAGTTAATTTTTTTTAAGTAATCATTTTAATTGGGAAAAACTGTCATTTACTTGAATTTGCATTTTTGATAAAAATATTTTCAAGTATTATATGCTTCGAGTACAATGCATTTTCTTTTTTTAATCCTTTAGGTTCTTAACAATTAGAACAAATTGAGAAAATGGTAGGAACGGAAAATATCAAAGGGGGAGTTCAGAAAAGAATAAAAGACTAAAAAGAAAAACAGAAAGAGAAATTTTCCAAAGAGGTGATTTGTTTAATGTTTGAAAACTGAAAACAATGACAGGGAATAAGATTGTGGTAAACATGACCCACATCAAATTCATAAACTGTGTATTGTATATGGGGTGTTTGGACCTCAACACAATAAAAATGAGCAGAACAATTATTGTCATCAAGACCTCACTTTGAATTTGTTAAGTAAAATCCCTAGATTTTCACATCTTTTCCTACACGAAGATTGATTTACCAATAAAGACAATGAGACAATGTGAGGACCTTGGTTTGACTCTCACCCTGACCCCATGCTAGGAAAAGTTGGGGAAGGAGGCTCTCCAGAGGTATGCAATGCCAACTACCCATAAGTGGTATACAGTCCCTTTTAGAAAACAATTACCTAAAAAATGTTCAAAACATTATATTGCACATCATAAGAGTTCAGAGAATAAAGAGAATTGCGTAGCGCTAATAATTGTAAAAATTGGAGAAGATTCATGGAAGGAAGCAGAACTTGATCTGAGCTTTGATGGAAGAAAGAGTTTCATTAGATGGAATGGTGAAGTGTTGTAGGAAAATCCAGGTTTTTGCCACACGACCAGGAAAGATTAGGCTGGCAGACACTTTGAAGGGTAAGGAGTTATGGGATTTATTGGGTGAAAAGGCAAAAGGAAAAACAACACAACAAAGTGAGAATGCCTCCCGTTATCAGGACCCCATCTCACAGATAGTATCCCAAGTTACCA
This sequence comes from Sapajus apella, assembly GCF_009761245.1. Taxonomy (NCBI): domain Eukaryota; kingdom Metazoa; phylum Chordata; class Mammalia; order Primates; family Cebidae; genus Sapajus; species Sapajus apella. The sequence continues at coordinate 17,713,186 of NW_022436950.1, read as the reverse complement.
CATAGGAACAGGAGGAGCCAGGCTCCTGCCCCTGCAAAGGGCTTGAACTTCCGAGGCTCCGCCCTGTTCTCCCAGTGCGCAGGCAGGCCGGTTGGAGATTCTCTAGGGACCCTCTCCCTTATCTGCTTCTTGCATCTATCAGAAGGATGGTCATTCCAGGCACACGAATACATAAAAGTATAAATATAAGCATAAGAAGCCCAAGTAGTCTATAGGACTCTGTTTAATGGAGACAGGCCTCAATCAGTTTCACACCACGGGGTGAAAATTTGAGCTGGATTATCAGTCTAGACCTGCTAAGTAAATATCTTGTTCAAGAACTGAAATATTGTAACTACAGCATGGCTTGCAGAGGAAATAAAATGGAAACGTATAAACTGAAAAGTGTATAACAAGAATGCAAATTCAGAGAACTAAGCATAGTTTTATTTTGGGGCTATGCCATAAAGGTGACTTAGGTAGACCTAAGGGCTATGGATCTGTGTGTGTATGTGTGCTGGCCTCTTGTGATCATTAACTTTTGAGGGGGGAAAAAATTACATGACCCTGCAAGTAAAAATGATTAAGGGATTTCTTGCAGCTATTTCTGTGTGTCATAAAAACAGCAGGATTTTTTTAGAATAGGCTGATGCTCTTTATCCCAATCCTCCCTAAAGGGAATTAAAGAGCTGAGACCAGTATAATTTATGGGTCTGACAGGATGAAAACACAGCACCAAAAGGAGCACACACATTCCCAGTGACTCATTTGTGTCTCTATCTAAATGCAAAGCCTGGTCTTATTTTTCGAAACCAGCTTTCTGGTAGACTGTTTAAGAGTTAAGGGATTACAAGAATAAGTCATTGATCTCTCATCTCTAAGGCTAACAAAGAATTCCATATTACTAAAACCAGGCATTGCCTTTAAATCCACAGATTTTAGCCAGAGGGGTGGAGAGAAGATGTTTTTGTTTGCTCTGTGATGATTTGAGAGCTGCATGATATTCTTGGTAGGAAAGGAATGAGAAAACATTAAATATTATAACAGCATGTCCCTCATGCTTTCTCTGAAAAGAGCAAATTAGAAATTACTTTGGACAGAGTATGCAAAATGAAATGACCCAAAGCTCTTTGAAGAGTGGGCTATCTTTTAAATCAAGAAGCATAATTTACTGCATACTTTGGGGAAAAAACACATTGTTTTTAGTCAGAACAACTCCAGGTGAAAGAAGAAGTACTTATAAATGAGATACTTCCATTGCTATATCAATAAAATCAGGCTAAATAAATATTTTGCAGCCCCTGTGACAAAAGTTTTTTAACTAAAGGAATTATAGGTAGAGTTAACCTACTGCTAATGAAGATGAGGTACCTAGATAACATAAAGCAACTGAGGTTTTAAACAAATATACCTGCTTTACACATCTCAGTGAGTATTTTCTCTCCCACAGGGGTTACCCTGGGAAGCTGTAAGATTAAATAAGGCTGTAGCAATTTCTTAGAAGAGTTTCCAACTCTTTGATTCAAGCCTTCGGGGACAGCAGGCTATTGTTTTGACTATCTTCAAAAATAAAAAAGCTTCAACGCAGAAAATAGAGTTTTATTTTTGAAAAATAATCAAAAGTCCATTGAAAGCGAGTCCAGAGGACGGGGTAGACAATTAAGCTGAGTAATACTATTTTTATTTAAAAATAAGTTGTATTGAATGTAACAGGGTGATTTTTAAGTGCCTTTGAAATGGGATCTAAAGACAATTTTCAAAGAATTACATAAATGATTTGTTGAAATAAATGTATAAAACCCTAATCATTTTAAAGGGAAAAAAGATCAATCTCAGCATACAATAGACATATTTCCTACTTTAACATTCTAATATTCATACAACCATTCTGAGGGGGCGATAGATATCAAAATACACAATGTGTATATTCTTTTACCCAGGAATTCTACTTCAAAGACATTGTCCTAAGACACTTGAGGAAATAAAGACACATGCGCAAAGCTGTTCATTAATGAATTGGTGAAAACTTTTAAACGTATTGTCATTAATGAGGGATTAGTTAAATAAAATGCACTTTAGCTACAGTAGAAAACATTCTGTTTAAAAGAATGGTGAAGTAGAGAGGCCATGCAGATTTTATGACATGTTTCAACTGAAATTAAGCACTGTGTTGAGAAGAATTCTGATGTTGAGTTTAGTCAACCTCAGAAAAAGAAACAAAACTGTTACCAAGTAGTAATGGATGCAATGACAGCAGGATAAAGGAAATGGCAGCATGATGACCAGGTTCTTGCCATCCCTAACGTTGCTATCAGTGAGGGTCAAGACAGGGACTTCGGTAGAAGAAATTTAACAGGGAGAGCTAGTTACATACATGTTGGAAAAGCTGAAAGAGAAAACAGGGAAAGTGGGAAAACCACAGATTTACAACTGCAGGAAGACACACCACACGTCGTGCTGAAGACAACTGGAGAGAGGCTGTCCAGGCAGTCGCCAGAGAGCTCTGTGGCAAGGCCATTCGGCATGAATCAGAATCACAGAAGAGATGGCGCCCCTGCTGGAGACCTGAGCTGTCTTCCTGGAGTGAAATCTGTGCAGCTGCAGCAAGTTTCCCACTCTGAAGGGCCCCAAGCACCAAAGTGTGCTTGGTTTAATGCTTTGCTGTCACCATCTTGAAATTTTTATTAATTTTTGAATGATAACCTTCATTTTCATTTTACACAGGCCCATGAAATTATGTAGCCTGTCCTGCCAGAGACTTCAACCAAAACACAGACAAAGAGAAATACCCAGGGTGTTCCCCCTTCTCACCCTTCATTCTCCCACTGTTTCCCATTGGACTAACTTAAAAGTAAACTCTTGTGAAAAAAGAAATGCAGTTTACAGGTTCTGCTCCTAAGAACCAAAGCAGACCAGGGGGATCTGAGTGTTGAAAAATCAGCCCACACACCCAAGGTAAGCAGGTGTGTTTTGTGTTATGTGTTATATGTTAGCATGGGCAGATACTTAAATGTCTTAAAGATTTTTAAAGTTATAGGTCATGGAACAGCGTGTGATTCCAAATGTGTATATATTTACATTTATTTTTAACAGTCAAAGGTATATACATCAAGGTGTTTAAAAGATAGGAGGAACTTAAACCAAGGTATTTAAAATAGTGGTAAGCAAGTAAGCCATTTTCTATACTTTTTGTTTAATTCTAGTCTCTGACATTTCATAGACATAGATGAACTAAATAGACCTATGTATTTATACATAATATCTGTATTATAATAACATAATTTTTAAATTTTAAAATATACAAACAAGACCTGATTATGTTTTTGTCATCAAAGGAGGCTAGAACAGAAATTTAGCCACTAACCCAATATTGTCAAACATGGCCAGGAGACAGCACAGGATAAGAATTGAGGAAGCAGACCTTGCCTTGGTGACTGGCAGGCCTTTCTGAAATATGGTCAGTAAATTGGTGAAGTCCCAAGTTTGATTCCAAGACATGGTTGGGAAATGTAAGCAGCAAATGAAGGAAACTCCTTTCAAAGTAGGGCAGGCAAAGAAAGCAAATGAATGATGTTTTCGTAGGATATTACAGCTGGTAACCAGGGCTGATCTCCCCATCTCTCAGACCCAGAATCCCTTCAGGGGTGGGCCTAGGGAGTTGGGCCATTCTCTTGTAACTTGTTCCTGTTATTGTAGTTTCTTCTGAAAGTCCTGCTAGCAATGGTGGTGGAAGACGGGCACCTGGTGTGGACATGTGATCTGTGGCACAGTCTAAGTCAGACTTCCACCTCTTCCTGCTTTTTCCTTGGTGTCTACATCAGGCTACGGTTCAGTTTGTTATTTGAATTCAAGGCATTGGCAAATATCTTGATTTCTGGTGCATACCAAGTAGGAAAATTGAATAGAACTTTCATTTTGAAAAGCGTTGAATTAGTACATAAAAAGTAGGTGATTTATATACAATTGGTCATTTTTTAAAAGAAAGGCTACAGAGGCTTTCCTGCTGAAGAAGTGACCATTTTAAAAGTTAACTTAGGCTTAAATATATTCATTGAAGAAATTATTTATCAAGATACTAAGTTTGAAGGCAGCCACTCTCAGCTTTTTAAAGGGTTTGAATTTTTGCAAATTATCTAAGCTGTGTTCATAATGTTTCAAAAACTCATTTGCAGGGCAATCACACTTTTAACTTTCCATCATTTCTTCAAAAAAAAATGCCCTGAGAAATATTGCCATATAGAAAACAAATGATATTCACCGCTAAATACTGTTAAAGCAACCTTAAAATGAGTGTCTTTACATTGAATTTCCTTCTCTCTTAGCAAAGAAGCTAAGAACCTAGCAAAGAAAACTCTTCATGGTTTTCTGTGTAATAAATCTATCAAATGGAAACTTGTAAAATTCAACAAGGAAATTCTTGGAATTGGGATCAGACAGTATACTCCTACCTTGGTTAATTTTGCATTGTTGATTCCAGAAATACAAATCCTAAGCCATGCTTACTCAGTCTTCTCATAGGGAATCATTAACCCTGCTATCCTGCTTTCTGTTAATGCACATGCAAATCCCACCAGTACGAGCAGCTTTTCCCCTAATCACAGGAGCATCACACAGAAACCTGCCTTCCTCTGTTTACCCACTCTTATCTCCTATCCACAGTCTGCTCAGCTGCCAAGGCAGGAGACTGTAGCAAAGGGCCATGAATGTGACAGTTTCCTTGAAAGATATCAGTAAAATTTTACATTATTGCCCTGATTGAGAAAGGAAAAGGAAGACTCTTGAAAAGGTGTCAGATTATCTTCTTTTGTCAGAGGTTAAATGGATAATTAATTTGCATCTCTGCTTTTTTACAGCCATTTTACACCTGTCTGATTGAATAAATTAGAAACCATGAAAAGTGATCAGTCGCCTTATTTGGATTTTACCAAATAACGGTCTTTGAAAATGTTTACCTTTTAAAATGATTTCAAAATTATAAACAGCTGGTTCTTGTTTCTATCACAATCAGCCTTAACTTCAGTTTAATTGATGAAGCATTCAGTAGTTTCTCAAAGGGACAGTCACAAAAGACAGAGAAGAAAGTTCTGGAGAAGACAAACAAAAGTAGCTAGAAGGAAGTGAAAGAGGTTACTACGAATAGCGTATGCAGAGAAGGCTTTGTACGAGAAATGTCTATTGAGTCTTGAACTAGCCTTTGAATAATGGGTCTGATGTCAACAGAAATGGCAAGGAGAAGAAACACTGATCATAGGATGAGTAAAGGGAAGTTATAGGAAACAGAAGGAAAAAGGCCAATTCCAGGGTGTAGAAGACTTTACATGATATAAAATGTGTTTTGAACTTGACTCTAGGCAGAAGAGTAGAAAACATTTTTTTCTTTGTCTTTTTGAGACTGAGTCTCACTCTGTAACCAGGCTGGAGTGATGTGATTCAGCTCACTGCCACCTCCATCTCCTGGGTTCAGGTGATTCTCCTGCCTTAGCCTCCCAAGTAGCTGGGACTATAGGCACACATCACCAGGCCCAGCTAATTTTTGTATTTTTAGTAGAGACGGAGTTTCACCATATTGGCCAGGATGGTCTCAATCTGTTGACCTCATGATCCATTTGCCTTGGCCTCCCAAAGTGCTGGGATTACAGGCATGAGCCACCACGCCTGGTCCAGAACATTCTTTTTTTTTTTTTTTGAGATAGAGTTTCGCTCTTGTTACCCAGGCTGGAGTGCAATGGTGCAATCTCGGCTCACTGCAACCTCTGCCTCCTGGGTTCAGGCAATTCTCCTGTCTCAGCCTCCTGAGTAGCTGGGATTACAGGCACGCGCCACCATGCCCAGCTGATTTTTTGTATTTTTAGTAGAGACGGGGTTTCACCATGTTGACCAGGATGGTCTCGATCTCTTGACCTCGTGATCCACCCGCCTCGGCCTCCCAAAGTGCTGGGATTACAGTCTTGAGCCACCGCACCCGGCCCCAGAACATTCTTAAACATGAAGTCATAGTGAGATGATAGCTGAGCCTAAGAAAGAAAATTCCAAGAGCAATGTGGAAGACAGGTCGTAGGGAAAGATGCCCATGGACAGAAAACCAGTGAGGGAACTCCAAGGGCACAGGAAAGAGAAGGGGACGCCTGGCCTAAGACAGAAGGAACAGAAATGGGAAGGCAGTAAGAGAGATGTAGGCTCTTTGGAGCATGGTAATCAATTGCAGGTAGCACAAGAGAAAGGGAGGAAGGGAAGATAACACTAAGATTTTGATGGTGATTTTGTTACTATGTCATTAACAGAATTAGGAAAGACAAGAGAAGGGGGAGTTGAAGAGGAAATAATGTGCAAAGTTGAAAACCATGAGGTCAGAGCATTAATGGATATACAGGTGGAAGTTATCAATAGAGTTAGGAAAAGGTAATTGGAGCTCTGGAGAAACGATCGGTTAGGGGATATAGATTCTGGGGTTACTAGCACAGGATATTTATTGAAATATAGAAATAAAATAAATCTCCAAGATTGCTTAATGCTGAATCATATGGAAGACCCACTATCTGTAGGGACTGGAAGAAGGGGGAAGCACATAAGGATCCACCAGAAAGGAAGAAAAACCAGAAAAATGCAGTTCCCCAAAAGTCAAAGGAATTTTTTCTCCCAGAGTGTAAGGTGATGATAAAGCAGAGGGAATCCATATAAAAATGTGTTTCAGAAGCTTAACAGTGAAAGAACAGAGACAGTAGCTGGAGAAAATACCGGGTTTGAGTATTTTGGCAGTAGGTATTGTGGAAAAGGAAAATTCCATGAAGTAGATAGCACTGAAGATGCAGAAAGATAAGGACTGTGGACTGCAGCGAGAGGATGGGATAGGCTCTGAAATGTTCTTGGAAGAGGCAGGGTCAAACCCTGATATGGTGGTCATCAATCCCAGTGGTCCTGCTTGACTTTAAAGGACTGCCTTGAGCCTGTCTCAGCTTTTGCAAGAAAGTCTATGGAGCTCAGAGAAGAGAGAACTTTAGCCAGCCTAAATTCTAGCAACAAAGCAGGAAAGAAGAGCAGGTATTTGCGAAGCTCAAAAGATAATGCTGGAGGACTGAACGAGAAGATTTGAGGTCCTAAGACAATACAAAAATGCAAATGAATGAAAGCAAAGCCACACATGAAGGGTCTTGCTTGGAAGAAGAGAAAAATAAAGGGATCCTCTGGGGAAGAAGCCATCAGCTAGAGTGTGTGGGAGTGAAGCCAGTCAGTTACAAAGGTTTATACTAGCCCACTGGGAGAGTATGAGAGGAAGTCATATGAATAACAGGGTTTCTGAGCAGTATTCAGGGCACAGCTGAGATTAAAGAGCATCGATTTGTAGTGCATCCATTTATATATAAAAATGATACCATGGACATGAGTTTTGACTATCTAGCCAAGAGCTAATGCACACATACAATATTTTGTCTCCAGTAATGGTACTTAAATTTTTTTAGTAAACTCCAACAGTCAAACAGAATTTTAACTCAACCTCCTTCCTGACGCTGGTGCATTTAATGAACACTGCTGCCTCATTGCCTTTGACTCACTCAGCATTTCTTATTCATTTTTAAAAACTGGAAGAAATTGATTTGTTTTCCTTGGCAGTTCTGAAATCACCCTACTTATAAAGTTGTATTCAGAAGAAAAGGAAGGCAAAAAAAGGGGGTTTCATCTTAAACACGCTTATATTTTTGGAAAGAAACATCATCTTTTAGAGCTATATTCTTGGACATCTTGGGTGGAAGGTGACTAGTGCTATCATTGCAAGTGATCCACATTGAACGAGTGGGACCATGTTGGCTCTAAGCATTGGAGAGCACCTTCATATGTCCTGGTCTGTGACAGCTGTCAAACACCTACCTAGCTTTGAGCCCTCTGCCCTACTGTTGGATTTGAAGAGTAGCAAACACAGAGTGGCAGATAAGCAGATGGTGATTTGAAAAGCATTTTCCCCTGAGGGAAACGGTTTGAACAATTGGATTTTGTGCTTACCTAAATTAATTTACTAGAAATCTTGTGCTCTACTGTACCTAAGACAAATGAGTTGGGGTGGAAACAGTTATTTGAGAGATGAAAGACATTTTCTTGAACATTTTCCATTTCCGTATTTCTCTTTGTAGAATGATTAGGAAGCATTTGCCTGTGAACCTTTACTGTAGACTCCAAACGACAAGCATTCCTTTGTATTGATGACCCATTAGGGAAGGATCATTGGTTCCCAGGACCGAGATATTTGTTCAGGCCACTGATACTAAACACTGAGGCTCCAGCTGAAAAGGTTGTGGAAGTCAATGGTAAGGCTAGTAATGCCTTTGATTCTAGTTCCCAAAAAGCATCTAATATTCGGTTCTGCATTTTCAGTCTTCAAATGCCAGCAACCACAATTTGTATTGCTGATCTCCAGCTCTGACCTCATTGCACTTTTCTCATTCAACAGATCCTCCTGGCATTTAGTGGGAGGAGATATTATTGCGGTTTTCATATGAGGCCATGAAACCACACAAGCATTAAATCGGAAAGCCTAACAGTGGCCGTCAAGGAGACAACCCAGATCTCATACCTAATTGGGGCCAGAATTCAAAGCAGACAAAGCAATGCCCCTTCTCCTCCTTTTGTTTATTCCATTCCAAGGCATTCATTTTCCTACGTCTGCCCTATGGGTCCCAATTTCTGAGCAATGTTTTTATTATTACACGTTTTTTAACATGATTATGACAAGAAGCAGTTCCCAATGGGATGTTGTATTTAGTGCCTCAAAGGTGATGTCTTAATTCTCACATTCCCCATGAACATGTGAATGTATGTAGTAGTCTAGTGATGCATTTCAAATGTATTACAAGTGCCTACACATCCATCCACATAAATCTAGAACCATTTAATCACTAACTTCCTACCCTTCACTCTGGTGGATTGGTGTTTAGAACACAAAAATGCTTTTGGCTTTCAGACAAGAAATATTGAGGAATACCTTAGAAAGTGACAAGCAAAAAAACATGTAACAGTCTTCTAAGCCTAGTCTGTCCTTTTGGACACATCTAAATTTCCCCCTTACCTTATTCATCATGATGACAACCAATATTAAAAATGGAGCAGCCAATCACAGACGCTTGCTGCTGTCCACACGGTAGGAGGAACAAGAGTGCCATCTACTTTCACTGACCAATGAGTAATTCAGGTGTTATTTTGAATGAGAGCCCATAAATATTACATAAATATAATCACCCCCGAAAAAGACTCAAAACATCGAAGTGATAGGAGTCAGTAGGCTCTGTAGAACTGTATTCAACCCATCATAGTCCAGTCCTGATTCCTCTTTGAGCTTCACTCTGAAAGTTAGATTCTGACCTAATGCTGAGCAATCGCAATAAGCAATGGCTAAAGAGGGTGCAAGCTCTCAAACTGAGACTTTATCATTTCTGGCATTCATGTATCTCAGATGTTTAAAGACATACCTGCTTAACTGGCCAATGGTTGTGACTTCTGCTTTGGCAACTCCATAAGTGAGAAACCGATTTCATTGGAAAGGGAAGGAGTAGATCGATTGCTAGAAGAAGAACTTAATTCCATTGCAGTTGGGTAGGAAACAAGAAGAAATGCCTATAGTAGAGAGAGATTCCTCGTAAAGGGGTCCTGAAAGGATACAAGTGGGAGCCCATCCAGTATTCTAACATCAGTAGGCAAGCAAGAAGTAGAATTTTGTCTCACTCCAGAACTTGTATTTTTAACTGGTATTTTATATGGCTACCTCTTATGCGTGCACTCTTTCTTCTATCAAAGAGTGATTATTGATTAATAAAAACATCTGTGCTTTCAGAAGACAGATAAAATGTGTCCACCAATGGTGTCTGACACTGTGTAGTATGGAATTATGTAAATAGCACTAGGCCTGAAGCCAGGAGATCTGAATCTGTGTCTCACACAAATGGTATATGGCAGAGCTGCATAGTATTTCATACTGTGTGGTTTCTGACACAAGCTCTACCATGTACCATTTTTCTAAGGCACATATTCTCAGCCTCTTAGAACAGGTTTCCACATCTGCAACCAAACGTAATAAAGCCTAGCTAGATTTTTGTTGGAAGAGTGCCATGAAATATGAACTAGCAAACCATGAATTTCTACACAAATATTAGGGGCTCTTTATCATTACAAGAATCCCTCCACTATTAATACTATCCTTTTCCAGTGGTTTTTTCTCAAATGAACATTTTTAGTATAAAGATTACGTGTCCACATGCACATGTATGTTCACTGCAGCAGTGTTTACAATAGCAAAGACCTAGAACCAACCCAAATGCCCATTGATGATAGACTGGACAAGGAAAATGTGGCACATATCCACCATGGAATACTATGCAGCCATAAAAAACGATGAGTTTGTGTCCTTTTTAGGGACATGGATGAATCTGGAAACCATCTTTCCCAGCAAACTGACACAAGAACACAAAATCAAACACTGCATGTTCTCACTCATAGGTGGGTGTTGAACAATGAGAATACATGGACACAGGGAGGGGAACATCACACACTGGGGTCTGTTGGGGCGGGCTAGGGGAGGGACAGCTAGGGGTAGGGAGGTTGGGGAGGGATAACATGGAGAGAAATGCCAGATATAGGTGACAGGAGGATGGAGGCAGCAAGCCACATGGCCGTGTATGTACCTATGCAACAACCGTGCACATTCTGCACATGTACCCCAGAGCCTAAAGTGCAATAAATAAATATTTATGTATATATAAGACAAAAATAATTTTTTTAAAAGTGAATAAGTTAGAATGGGGTCATTAAGGTGGGCCCTAATCCAATCTGACTGGTGTTATGAGAGCAGGAGATCAGGCCTCACAGAGAGACACCAGGGGCCACCTGCACAAGAGGGGATACCTTAGAAAGAGGCAACTAAACGGTGGCCAAAAGCAAGCCAAGGAGAGGGAGCCTCAGAAGAAACCAAACCAGCTGACACCTTCATCAAGAACTTTTGACCTCTAGAACATTAAGAAAATAAATACCTTCTGTTTAAGCCAAAAAGAAAAAAAAAAAAAAAAAAAAAAGATTAGATATCTATCCCTATGTCCCAAAATAACGTTAGGGCCACTTAATCAATGCTGGTTGTGATACTCTCCTACAAGATTATGGGGACATGTGGCATAATGCACAGCAAAGCAAAGTCAGAAACAGAAGCCAGGGATTGGTTCTTCATCAATCTGACTCTATCTCTCATAATACAGCTTCAATTTTCTCATCTAACAGAAAAAAATAATACTCTTTCTTGCTGGTCAAATAAGGCTTTTGAAAATGCAACTGTTTTATAAACTTGGCACACTACATAGATCCAAATTATTGCTATCAATCCTATAATGATGCTGGAATCTATGTTTTCTGGTACAAAATGCATGAACAATGTGTTTATGATCATTCTCATTAGCATCTGACTGAAAGAAGCAACATATTTTCCATTAATGAGCCCATTTATTTTTTCTTTTCTTTTGTGGTGACAAGTGAAAGTTGTTGGATAGATGATCTGTGAGTCTTTTGTCCTACCAAAATGGCTTCTAGGATGAAGATATTTGAAAACTACAAGATTAGAAATCAATCTTCCACTCTTGACTGAAAAAAAAATAGTTATTCTTTCATAAAGAATACAGATAAAGATCTCAAAGAATCATGCTTTTACATTTTTACCTAAGGCATCATATCATAACCTACCAGAGCCAGAACACACCGGAACATGCTTGATTAAAAAACAGAAATAGCACAGAAACAAAACCTCAAAGCCCCACTACAGCTATGGAAAATTAAATTCCCTGCTCAAGGTCATGTTGACAGCTTCGTCAGGGCAGAGTGGGGACCAGAATTCTCCTTCCTGACTGTCTATCTAGTATGTTTCTCATTGCAGCTGACTACTTCTAAACCAATGCACAAGATACTTTTGGTGGTTATTATAGCTATTCATTTCTTAAAAAATAGTGAAAACCATGTGATCCAAAAAACTCTTTGCTAGTAAACAAAGTCATTCATCGTATCTATGAAACAGGCTATTTTTTAACTTAAAATAAGTTTTGGCTGTAGAACCATGCAGAATACAAGCAAACCTTATTTCAGCTTTTTTTTTTTTTTAACCCCTCATTGAAAGCATTTGCCAGGAAGGGGTTGGAAACCAAACTGATTAATAAAATAGACGCTTATCCAAGGAATTGGGTCTCAGGGAAATTAGCATGTCTTGAATGATGTTATTTCTGAAATGTCAATCAGTCACTACAGTATTTGCTTCTCTTGTGGTATTCTCAAAATGGATTATTGTCTCTGAATTTTTAATCACAATTTAGTGGTTCAAAATACTGACAGTGATGTATGACGACAGCTTTAAAAAAGTGCTCTGGTTTTCCATATTACATAAACAGAATACAATTGCATCTCTCTAGCCAGTGTCAGAATCATTCTCAATGAAGATAATAATGTTGAATCCATCCGCCAAGAGAAGGTCAAAAACATATAGAAAATAAATCATGGCAAACATAAAATTGGCTAAAGGTTAAGGATCTAAAGGACAAATACATATTTAAAAGCACAAATCACCCCTCATAGAGTCATAACTTAAACAAACCCACCTCTGGACTCCTAAATAGCTGGCTTACATAACTACATATATTTTCAGAAGTATTGCAATACTGAGTGGAACAACTTATGAAAAATAAAATTGAAAACGATGTTGGAAACTTTTAGCTCCATTATAACTTTTATTATTTTATATGGTGCCTCAAGACTATCTATTAACCTGCTTCTTTGCAGTAGAGAAATTCAATAAATAAATGAGCTAATTCCAGAAATGTCATGCCAGTGACATTCTAAGAATCATTAGATAACTTGGTCATAACTTTGTGGGTAGCACACAGGAAAAGAATTATCCTGTAAGCAGTAGATGCAGACCAAGAGTCCTAGAGGCCTTGTGGGAGTCTCAAAGCTCATTGGACTGTTGCACTGCCTGGTCCTCTCAGCATCCATCCAGAGTCTCAGCAGCTTGCCAGTACTGTAAGTAAGCAAGCTCTTCTTTCATGTTCATAGACAAAAGGAGATCTCAGGAATACTATTCAGAGGAAGTATTGTATGAACACAATTGAGCTACATCTCAATCAAGAAAGACAAAAGCTAAAACCAAGGTGTTCTTTTCATTGCATTCTGCAGCTTTATTTGTCAAAATTAATAATTATAAAATCCATATTCCCCAAAGCAAAGCTCTACAAAAATACAAAGTTCACAGAGAGAATGGATTTAAAGAATTTTTGCACTCCAGCTCTTGGCCTATAACTATTATAAGCCCTAATCACACACAACCTAAAATGATAATGTTTAGGTCCAAATTTTACCATTAACTCATTGAAGACACGACACCTCTGTTCATCTGCATACCACACCCAGAACAGCTCATTGCTTTGCCATGAGATGAGCTCAACACACGTCAGTCTATTGATTGTAAGCCTCATGTTGGTAGAAACTGTGTCTTGTTCTCTGAACCCATTGCCAACACATTGCCAAGCACATAGTAGGTACTCCACAAATATTTATTGAATGAATTAAGGAATGAGTCAATCCCCAAGCCACTGCAGGCCACTCAAATGATTCCTGTTTATTAAATTCAGTAGGATTGCTAAATTTAAGATATTTTCATGAGGATCCTCTCCAGAGATCTTCTCCTGGAGGGCTTCTTTGCCACAAATACAACTTCTCCATCAAGGGTGAGGAAAAACTCTCACTCCTACAGTGGTGTTTATTTTTCTCCATTTCTTAAATATCCAAATGCAAGCTAATACTTACTTATTTTAAACAAATAAAAGAAGTATTTAACATAAAAGGGAAAGTTCTTTCTTCATCCACACCCTCACCCCATTCTTCAGAGCTACCTTTATATGTACAAAGTAGGTAGGCAAAAATAAGATGCTGTTTGGATGTAATTCAACTGTAATGTGTCTATCATGGAAAACACACTTTTGGGGGAGGGAGGGCATAAGGAGATGTTAACTTTCTCTTCACTTACAGTCCCACTCAAAAATCTGATAGTAAATGCTCTATTGTATAATTATACATTCACATGTCTCAATTCCCAGACCAAAGTATTTTACTTGAATTTTAAACTAAGATAAAGCACAATCAACAACCACATGGTATATATTCAATACCAAAAGTACCACAACCTCAGAGGACCCACAGGATGTTGAAATTGCAGAAGAGTTGCTGATGGATCTCTCCCTTCTGGGATTTGTAGCATCTCTGCTGGTCACACTGGCTCACCCAGTTCCACAGGAATGAACTATCTGTAAATGGGGCGCCCTCTCTGGGCCACCAGTATGGTCTTCTCGAAAGCCTTTTCTAAATGAGACAGCAAATAAGCATGCCTTCCTAGCTCATGGTGCCCTCTCACAGAAGCCAAGGCTTTCCAATGCCTCTTGGGCAGAATAGGTATCCTTAGGGAGAAGAAAAAGCAGCATCACTTTTCTTTGGTATGACTGATGACTTTTGCTCTTATCCTTGGTTCTCAGATGCCAAAGCCAAGTCTAAACAAATCTTCCTAGCAGATAGCAAGGTCTTGATATCCTCTCTGAGTAGAAGGCAGTTTTCATTCAGAGCTCCTTAATTCTGAAATGGTTCAGATAGTTGCCTGATCAAGGCCTCCTCCTCTGTATAAAACAGCATCTTACCCCAGTGATTATGCTTACTGGACTAAGCATGCAGATTAAAAACAGGCACCGAGAAATGGCTTCTCCTAATCACCTTTGGTTTTTCCACATTTTTGTTATGAATTTGAAGCTCCACACTCACTGTTTCAAGCTTTATGTGTATTGAGATGGAGGGGTTAGAAGTGGGTTGGTGTGTGTGCGTGACAATCACTTCTAGCAAACCAGGGCTATGACCTTTATATGTTTGCATAATGCTGATCACACTGACTATTAACTGGGTGCGCATAATCAATCAAATTCTAAAACACATGAATTCTCTTCTAGTCAGCAATACTTTCTTCTTAAGATCTCAGGCTATGACAGACACAGCATCTGGAGATGATAAACTGTATGTGAGCCTGTCTCTGGAATATCACCATTTCAGTGTCTGCTAACAATACCTGCCAAGTTCGATGGGGTAGGGTAGCATATGAAAGCAAGTTGTACATTATTCTAATAGATTAAGAAAATATAATCCCATTTGGATCATTTTCTGGGCCTCCATCCAAACCATGAGGTAGCTTTGCTAATCATTAAAATGTACAGGGCTTCTTTTTTCATAACTATATTGCATTTCTAAAGAACACTGTATTCATTTCTTTATGGGTATAATCTAATCAGAAAAATAATTGATTTATAAGATGATTATTCCATAAACAAACTTGCCACTGTTTTAGACTGAAATACCTTCATCCCCATTTCACGTTTTCAGTTTATACCTGTACTCTGACAAACAATTATTTTCAGTAAATGTCTTTAAATATTTTCAATTGCTTCTTTCCTGTTTCAGAAAATTTTGGCCACCTTGCAGTTAGAGTCAGGCCCATAAAAACAAGGGTAAGTAGGAGTAACTATAATTTGAAATGACTAGAAATACAACTTAAAGTCAAATGAACACTTTATACATGCCCAGGGTCGATAGATGATAACAATGATTATCCATTAACATAACATTAATTTATCATGTGTGCCCATTAAATAATAATAATATGGGGTGATTCACTAGGATGCCCTTTGGGTTACCACATTATTTTCATTTTTTATTTATGTGCCAACCAGTCCTGGGGTCAGTGATAAATGGATTTATTGGTTATATTACCAATGTGATATGGAGACTGTTATAATTAAGCCCATAATCGGAACATCCAGGCCTTCAGGAAAAATAATTTTTAATACATAAACTTTCACTGTTGTTTAAATTTCTTGTCATCCTCTTCATTCTGAGTGAGGGTTAGTTACAGGCAATGAATATCAATTAGCTCTCTTAAAATGTACCAACCTCTGGGCTAACCATCAGATTATGTTGTATAAATGTGTTTGTGAATTTTTTATCTTGCATAAATGATTATTATTTTAAGATGTAGCTTGAAAACTATTTTATGTTTCAAGGGTGGAATAAAGCTTTCCTTTGCTTAGATGTGTTTTTAAAAAATTTGCAATAGTTCAATTTTTTAAGATGGAGGATGTTTCTACACAGAAAAAAGATATGAGATATTTTACCATGATATATTAGGCACTGGGTTGTCTGAATTATTTCATTTAATCTTCAAAACAACCCATTACCTAAATAATATTACCCCTATTTTATGGTTGACAAAAAAATATGGGGCTCTGAACATCAAGAAAACATATCCAAAGTGGTGCAGCTAATTAATACCGGGTAGAGCATTCAGGGCCAACAGACACCAGAACAACGTGAGAGGCTGTGCTTTGAAACTGCAGAGTCTCTGAAATGGTGTGGTTAAGAAACTGATCAGGCCGGGCGCGGTGGCTCAAGCCTGTAATCCCAGCACTTTGGGAGGCCGAGGCGGGTGGATCACGAGGTCAAGAGATCGAGACCATCCTGGTCAACATGGTGAAACCCCGTCTCTGCTAAAACTACAAAAAATTAGCTGGGCATGGTGGCGCGTGCCTGTAGTCCCAGCTACTAAGGAGGCTGAGGCAGGAGAATTGCCTGAACCCAGGAGGCGGAGGTTGCGGTGAGCCGAGATCGCGCCATTGCACTCCAGCCTGGGAAACGAGAGCGAAACTCCGTCTCAAAAAAAAAAAAAAAAAGAAAAGAAACTGATCAGTAAAGTAGACAACCAAAGCATTTTCCTCATGTAGAAAAGGGTGATTGCAAAGCTGACTTTCGTATTTCTTATTTCTTATTTTATTCTTGTTATTTTTGCATCGTGACCATAAACTGCTCTATGAAGTCTTTGAAAGTATGGACTTACACTTCTTTGTTTACTTCAAAGTATCTATAAAAAAACATTCAGTAAATGTTTGTGTGTGGCTTCTGATTAATAGGAGTCACTGGAAATCAACATAAATAAAAATGGTCGGGCACGGTGGTTCATGCCTGTAATCCCAGCAGTTTGGGAGGCCGAGACAGATGGATCATTTGAGGTCAAGAGTTCGAGACCAGCTTGACCAACATGGTGAGACCCTGTATCTACTAAAAATACAAAAATTAGCCAGGCATGGTGGTAAACGTCTGTAATCGCAGCTACTCAGGCGGCTGAGGCAGGAGAATTGCTTGAACTAGGACACAGAGGTTGCAGTGAGCTGAGGTCATGCCACTGCAGGACTGAAAAATGGAGGAGTAGGTCTGGTTTCAGGCCCAGTTGGAACCAGCAGTTCAAGCAATGCGATCTATCTCACTATTTCTAAGACAGGTCCTTTCTCTGTGATGGGCATAATAGTCATTAGCTGTATAAGATTTAAATTTCTTTAGCATAGTAGCCCCAATAGCAGATGGTATCTTCCCTGCTAGCTGTAGCTGAGAAATCACAGGAAAGATCCTGATTTTCCCAGCACGAGTCATGTACCTATCCTTGAATTGATCATTCTGCCCAGGAGGAAGAGGTATTTCAGTTGATTCCACTTTTGGAGTGGGAGATGTTAACTCTGAAATTTATATCAAGATCAGTTGCCACAGATGAATAACAATTCCCAAAAGCAAGTGGTATAGAGATTTAAAAAAAAGTTATCAGTTATCTAGTACTGCTTGCATTGAACTTTAAAAAATAAAAGTAAACTTTGAAAGTGTTTATTCTAATAATTTATTGAACATGACTTATTCAATATACGGACAAAATACCTAAGGTCCATAGAGAAGAAGTGACTTGCTTATGGCCACAAAACTTGATAGTTGTTACAGCTACACATTATGTTATGTTGTAACACCTCTGATTTTCTTGGACTTGAAAACAGGACTGCCAAGGAAAATTAAGACAATCACAGCTTTTATATAAGTCAACGATGTCAGCTGTTATGAAGTTTCTTTTCTGTATTGATGCAACATGAGAGCAGGCTCAAGAAAAAACAAATTGCTAGATAAAAAGGAATGCTGAGAGGTTCTCCAAAGACCATTCTTCTCAAATCAAATTGAATATGACACTCAGATGGATATAATGAAAAGGAAGCTGATAACAAATGATGAGAGTGTAGAGCAACTGGAACCTTTATCCGTGGCTGATGGGAAGGTGAAATGGTGCATCTGTGTGTATGTGAATGTTCATAGCAGCATTACTCATAGTAGCCAAAAAGTGGAAGCAACCCAAGTGTCCGTCAACTGATACACAGGTACACAAAATGTTCCATATCCACACAAAGGAATATTATTCAACCGTAAAAAGAAATGAAATACTAACACATGCTACACCTTGAAAACATGCTAAGTGAAAGAAGCCAGACACAAGAGACCACACATTGTATGATTCCATTTATATACAATTATCTAGAATAAGTAAATCCATAGGAACAGAAAGTACATTCGTGATTGGCAGTGGGTGGCGGGAGGGTTGTAAAGTACAGGGTTTCTTTTTAGGGTGATAGAAGTGTTCTGGAATTAAATAGCAGTGATGGTGGTGTAACTTTGTGAGTATAGTAAAATCCACTAAATTGTACACTAATAGATAAATGGATGAATAGATATGGATGGATAAATAGTTGATAGATAGATAGATGATTGATAGATAAAATTCCATTTAGAACTTTTATTAAGCGCCTGCCATGTACTAAATCTTGTCGCCTGCTGAAGGTACAGACACAAACAAAACAGGTATGGCTCCTGCCCTCATGAACCATATAGTACTAAAGGCAAGGTGTGTTTGGTTTTCCAAAGGAGAATACAAACAGTAATGACAACAAAGAGCAAAGTGGTTGCATAGGTAAGAGACAATTATAAGAGTTTCCCTTACAAATAGACCAAAATCTGTATCAGGCATTGTGTTATCTCTATTCAAGAGAGAAAAGCCAACGAAGGGTATATTAGTGAGATGGGGCAGCTACAGAAAACTGAGGCTCAATGCTCCAGGACCCACTGAGATATCATGCATTTCACATTGCAGAATTCTCCCCTAGTGGAGCACTGACTTCCATCTTTATTGGTGGTGTTGACCACATGAGGACTGGACAGTTCTCGTGGTGCTGGAAAGAGCTTCTGGCAGAGGAAAGGAAACCTACTAGCACTTAGAAGTGAAAGCAGTCAGTATGCACAGGAACCATCCACCACAGTGGCAAAATTAACACAAAAATGGGCCCAGGGTGTATGAGCCAGGCCTTAACAATAGCTGTTCCAGAAAACATTATCAAAAATCTGGTTATAATCTCTTTCACCCCTGGTTCAGCCGACAGAATATCTGGTGGTTTGCGCCAGGAATTTCCAACCATCCAGGTGATGACAACATAGTAAAATAGCATGCCTGATATCTAGGGGGAGATTAAGTTTATCCACATACTTGCCTCACAAACTCCAAATCTCTTCAGTGAAGCAAATAAGCACTGTCACATTAATATTCTAGACTAGATGTCAGTCTACAGGTCGTAGAAAATTTTCCTTTCTATCCATACCCCCAAGCTTTCATGAAGATGAGTATGTGCCATCCTCGAATTTTCTTGACATAGTAAACCTCCCCCTTTTGAGATTGCTTTGCAAGCTTCTGGCATATCTTTCAAAGACTCACTTTACTTATCAGAATCAAGTCATGGGCATATTTACTTAAAAGCATAATACATTAAAGAAATAGATGCATTTGACCTTTGAAGGTGGAAAGTCTTGAACAAGGCAATGCCTATGGGGACCTGTATTCTGATTAGGAGTGAAGAAATGTGGAGAAAGGGTCAGTTAGAAAGTGTGGGCTGATAAAACAGGTGGTGAAAACAGGATGCTCAACTAGATCTTTGTGGATACGTATATTTTTAAAGACTTGAAATTTATTTATTGTAATTTTAGCAAATTCATAATATTTTTGATGCTACATAGA
This sequence comes from Sapajus apella, assembly GCF_009761245.1. Classification (NCBI taxonomy): domain Eukaryota; kingdom Metazoa; phylum Chordata; class Mammalia; order Primates; family Cebidae; genus Sapajus; species Sapajus apella. The sequence continues at coordinate 17,693,244 of NW_022436950.1, read as the reverse complement.
AATAGAACATATAAGGCATTTTGGTTTAAATTGCTTATTTCTTACTTACAGTTTGCCTGCAGATACACAGGAAAGTCAGCATAAAATAATAAGTGTTGACATTATTGGGCTGAGCTACAGACCAGGGAGAAGGGATGAATGCAATGAGCAGTTTCCAAGTTAATCCTGAATCTCTTACCGCATACCTAAGGTAGTGAGCTCTCAGATTAATAGGATTCAACCAGCATCTATTAGCACTAACTATACACCTGACATTGCTTCATGCTAAGGACAATCCTGAAGAAGTTCATCATTTCCAGGTCTTAAACAACTCATGTCTTTAAGCTCATGTCTTCACGGTCTGTCCAGTTGAAGACACATCATGAGCGTGAGTGAAGCAGATTCATGAACATAAATGCAGCAGCCTCTAAGCATTGCAATTTTGGAAGCTGATTTGAGGAGCACCAAGATTGGATTCATCACTTAGAGGAAGCCCCAAGATGAACTATGCCAGCTTTGGTGCCTGTAATATTCATTGTCTGTGCTTTATTGCTGACATCATTCTTCTGATAGTCACACTCTTCTTTCTTAGATATTAAGTGCAGTCAGTTGAATTGCAGTGTAGACAAGGTCATTAAGCACTTGGGATTTGGGGGTTAGACAGCCGAAGTTTGAATCCTTTTATCTCTGCATGAGCTTGAGCATTACTAAGCTGCCTGATACTCTATGACTACATATAAAAGGAACAAATAAAAAGAGAGACATACTAATAGAGCTGTCGAATGATTAAATGCTTGTAAAGTGCCTGGTTCATCATTAGGACAAATACTTAACACATGTGGGGCTTAAAACCTATTTGATGGGTTGATTGGTGCAGCAAACCACCATAGTATATGCATACCTATGTAACAAACATGCACATTCTGCACATGTATCCTGGAACTTAAAGTAAAATAAAAACATAAAAATAAATTATAAAGAAAATATGATTTAAAAATGGTATGAAAACTTGAGAATGGTAAGCGTAGGTATTGTCAAATTCATCTATGTTATACATGTTTGATAAATAGAAATCTCCCTACTCTAAAATGATATATTGTAAGAGATCTTTTTTGACATAATAAATCTTATTTTATTTAAGAAGTTATGTATTTGCTTATTTGAGATTCTTTTTCCCCCAATTCCGTTCGCTCCTAGGGTTTTGATGCTGGCAATATTATACAGATATTACTGTTCTGAAAAAAAAAGGCAGATCCGGAGTTAAAGAAGAGTGGCAATAAAACACCAGATGAAAAATATGCCACTTCATGTATGCAGGCCTTGGAGAAAGGATAGAAATGGCCACCCAGTACATTTTTAAGTGAAATATAATCCTTGAGAGTTTCACTAGACAATGGTCACGACTTTTGATGAATAAGCAATTCATTCATCATTATAAATGTCTAATGATACAATAAATGACTTATGCATAAAAGAAAGTGCCTGGCTCATTCCTGGCATATAGTAGGTACTAAACAAATAGAATAACAGTATAATTACTGTTGTCGATGTTCTTTCAGTTCAGTGTTGCTGGTCTTGGAGCCACAGACAGATTCTTGTTTCCATCACCTCAAAGTTCTTGAGAACCCCTCATTTCAGTCCTTAAGTATTAGCAGTAGCAGACTATAGAAGTCAGCTGGGGCTGCCCTAACGAAATACCACAACTTAGATGGCCTAAACAACATAAATCTATTTTCTCACAGTTCTGAAAGCTGAAAAGTCCAAGACAAAGTTTCCTGCAAGATTCAGTTTCTGGGGAGGTCTCTATTTCACCTTCTCATTGTGTCCTCACCTGGCCTTTCCTCTGGGTGCACAGGGCGAAGTGTGAGAGAAGCAGCCAGTGCTCTCTAGTATCTCTTACAAGGACACTAATCTTACAGGATCAGTGTTCCACCCTTACGACCTAATTAAACCTTAATTACTTCTTTAGAAGCCCCATCTCCAATTAGAGACACACTGCAGGTTCAAGTTTCAACATGTGAATCTGGGGAGGTACAACATTTAGTTTATAACACGGACTCTCAGCACAGTCTCACCCCCTCAGACTCTGAATTCCTTTCTATGCAACATTTCCATGAGGGCCTTGGAACTGCAGAAATCACCTGAAGACAGGATGCATTGACTGATTTCCTGGTTGACTTTACTGAGCAACCTAAACGAAATATTCTCTAAAATGGTAACCCCCTAACAAGCAGAAAAGAAAAGAATTTACTCCCAAAGCAGCTGCTATAAAGCTTTTTATAATGCTCACTTGACCAATTAGAAGATGCCTTGACCTCCTGAAAATGAGAACTGAAAGTTCAGCAATTGTAAAGAAATATTATACAGTTTTATAAGAAAATATTACTTTTCTTTTGTCTGTCACTATTATCTAAGGATATTCACTTATTTTTCTAAAAACCACAAATGTTTTTTCTTTTTCAATCACTTCATTGACAATGAGCACCTTACCATCTTCATCATCATCATCATCACTTTGCATTTTCACAGCTCCTCCTTCAGAAGACTTAGAAGCATTTTAGACATATTATTATTTTTGCAAATTTTCTTCTAGTCATGTGGAGTATGAAAGAACATGATCACATAAATCTGAAGCAGAATATAGGCCTTTTATTATGTTGCATACCTGAGACAAATTGACTTCTTTTTTTAATGAGGCAATGGTCAAACTGAAAATGTGAAAGCAGCTTATGAGCAAAATAGTGAATAAAACAAAAAGATATATGATATGTACACTATGAATGTGATCTGCATATTATTTAAGGAGTTTACAAATTACCCAGCCTGAGCTATTTTCTGGGTCCAGCACCTCCTAGACAAATGGCTTTAAATGAAGAGTTGGCCTTTTGCACCCAGGGTTAAAAAGATATTTATATAGGGCTACTGAGAATCTGTCAGCAGATCTTTTCAAAAACGACATCAGTCATATTTGATTTTACTTTCGTTCTTGAGAACTAAGCTTGAGAGATACCTAAGAGAGTATTTCCATTTAGATGTTGTTCTGAGAGTAGGAGTCAAAAGGAGAAGATAGCACAAAACAATGTAGACAAATATCAATCCAGGTAAAAATTTTGTTTTTTAGAGATGATCTCTTTTTTTTTTCTTTTTTCTTTTTTTTAAGACGGAGTCTCACTCTGTCTCTAGGCTGGAGTGCAGTGGCGCGATCTCAGCTCACTGCAACGTCCACCCACCAGGATCAAGCCATTTTCCTGCCTCAGTCTCCCTAGAAGCTGGGACTACAGGCTAGCGCCACCATGCCCAGCTAATTTTTCTATTTTTAATAGAGACAGGGTTTCACCATGTTGGCCAGGATGGTCTCAATCTCTTGACCTCGTGATCCGTCCACCTTGGCCTCCCAAAGTGCTGGGATTACATGCGTGAGCCACCGCACTCAGGCTTTTGTCTTTTTTTTTTTTTTTTTTTAAGATGCAGTCTCATTTTTGTTGCCCCGTCTGTAGTGCAATGGTGCAATCTCAGCTCACTGCAACCTCCACCTCCTGGATTCAAGCTATTCTCTTGCCTTAGCCTTCTGAGTAGCGCGATTACAGTCGCCCGCCACCACACCTGGCTAATATTTTTGTATTTTTAGTAGAAATGGGGTTTCGCCATATTGGCCAGGCTAGTCTCAAACTCCTGACCCCAGGTGATCCACCACCTCGGCCTCCCAAAGTGCTGGCATTACAGGCATGAGCCACCATGCCCGGCAAGGATTTCTTTTCTTTTTTTCTTTTTTTTTTTTTTTTTCTTAACCAATCCAATGATTTTGGAAGCTCCTCTACAAGGATGACCAATCACAATGAAGGAATTGGTTGAATACTAAAGAGATAAAAAATAAATAAACACTACAATTTGAATCATGCTTGTCCCATCAAATAATTTTAGGCAGTTGTTTGTGTGTTTTAAAAATAAAACACATCTAAACATACAAGAAAACTGTATCATCTAAGTCAACATCTCCAACAACTTCATCCTGTGGGGGCTATTCTCGAAATGAGAGTGTTAAAATAAATAAATAAATAAAAATAACAGACAAGGAGAAAAAAACATCTGTGTTCTGATTCTTGAATATATCGTGTGACTTTAGAAGAGTTGATCCTTTCTGGGCCTCAGTTTCTTCAGCCATCAAATAGGATAACAACACAACATAGGGTTTGTGAACATAAAATGAAAGTGACAGTTACAGACATACTTTAAGTATAACATAGAAAGGTAATCCACAGTAAGTTTCTAGTCATTTTTTATATTAACTCCATGACAAGGTTTTTAGTTTTTGTTTTTGTTTTTGTTTTCCTTCTCACTTGCAAAATGTGGAGGCATCTATGGTTGTTTCTCTCAACTGTAGACATAGGTTTGCTATTAAAAATCTGTAGCCCTCTTACTTCGGAAAGCCAGGGCAGACCAAGTCTGTAAATTATAGTCCACTGTCATCTTCTTCTGAGAAAACCAGGAAATCCTACCACGTGCCTTTGTTAATAGGATCAAGGATTGAAGCCTGGGCCAGAAGCAGTCCGATAAAGAGATGCTTTATCAGATCGTGGCTGCATGGGCCAGTCAATCTCTCCTTGCTTGAGGAGCTGAGGTAGGAGGCAGAGACCACCAGAGACACCTTGGAAATCCAGACAGACCAGATCATTGGTGGCACCAGCAGGCCTAGCTCAGCTTCCCCTAGCCATAAGCACCTTTTCTAGTTTGCACAAAGGCTCCTCAAGTATCACCTATGTCCTGGGAGATAAAACATCATGGCTGAGCACTGGAACAAAAGAGTTGGGATTCTTTTGATGTTTCTATTACCCAAGACTTCTCTGACTAGTTTACTTATAACCTTGGGGATATAAAGGGCAGTGTGGCAGGAATATACAAGCCAAAGATCATTCATGTGTTCAATAAATGTATATTAAACTCCTGCTCTGGTTACAGCAATAAATACAATGAAGGTTCACTCTTCTTCTGGATCTTCATACTATCTGGGAAGATAGTCAATAAACAGGTTAAAATATGTACTTTTAAAGCTGGGAGGAGAATATAGAGTAGGCTTGGATACAGGGAGTGGAGAATTTTCTTAGAGTGTTGGTTTTACCCATAAATATTGTGTGTAGAAATTTCAGTGTAAGAACTAAAGAATGGGTTATATTGTGTTGTACAAATATCTAATGACTGTTTAGGTTTTTTTTCTAATGAGCCTGCAAAGACTTGATGGAGAAGTGTGGGGGGAACTCCAACACTTGACAAGAGGCTGAGTTCCAGACTCCTGAGAAAAAACATTTACTCTTCTCTGTAATTAACGGTAATTAGATAGAAATTTCGGAAAAAAACACAGGCTTATGATTTCCTGGGCACATCTTTGCTCCATTCAATCGAATGAACTTAAGAGGAAGTGTGTGCCCAATTTATTGCCTCGTTGCCTCTAAGTCACCTATTTTGTCCTGTACTGCTAATGAGACTTGACATTTATTTCAATGAGTGCTCCTGAGTTCTCCTTTTAAGTGACAACAATTCAACCAAGGTGTCATCTTGGTTCACCCTGCCACTTAAAGTCTGTATAAGATGATTTGGTTTCCAACTATGAACTTACATACTGTGGGAAATTCGAAGGTTTCTATGGGCATATTTCGAATTTCTTGGGTTTCTATTATTCTTTTGTTAGCCCTGGCTCCAATTTCCAGCTGCACTCAATATTCTCCTGCATTTTGTGTCTTGTGACTGTGCCCTTCATTCTTTTTTTGGTGCCTTCTATTTGTACATTGCCAACCCCTCAGTACCAACACACACTCCTCCATCCCACCCATACAAGGCAGCTCTTAGAGATAAACATTTGCTGAAAAAAATGAGAAAAGGTTAGAGATCTTTTTTTTTTTTTTGAAAGGGTCTTGTCACCTACCGCACACTGGAATGCAGGGGCACTATCATAGCTCACTGCATCCTTGATCTCCCAGACTCAAGCCATCTGCCTGCCTCAGCTTCCCAAGTAGCCAGGACCACAGGCATGAACTGCCATGGCCAGCTAATTTTTTTATTATTTATAGAGACAGGGTCTCCCTATGTTGCCCAGGCTAGTCTTGAATACATGGGTTCAAGTTATCCTCCCACCTCAATCTCGAAAAGTGTTTGGGATTGCAGGTGTGAGCCACTGTGCCCCGCCTTAGAGAAGCTGTCAATGGACAACTGAAAATTGGACATTATCCTTCTCTATTCTTAACCTTAATGATTATTGTCAACCTGAGATCTGAATTTTTATAAGTTGAACCAACCCCTCCTACTTTTCCTTCTACCTCATTAAATCTCTTCTGTTCTCCATTGCCCGCTCTCCCTATTAATTATATTTTTTTGAAAAAGAAGTTTGGCGATTTATTTCTCCCTTCTAATATATTTCTAGTTTCCTTACTTTTCACTTTTAAAAAGTTTATCAAGGTTTTTCCCCATATATAATTCCTTCCCTCAGGGGGAATAAATTACTAGTCAGTAAAACATCTTTCTAACTACTCTATATAAAGAAACTTTAAAATATCTCATTTATTTTAGATACAATTGTGGCCATCTCAATGTAACCTCTCATTTTCCTGCTCAAGTAGAAATGCATCATGGATCTCACCATCACTATTGCCACCATCACCATTATGGCATTTTAACAACAGACAACTATTTTGTATTATATTCCTTCTGTTAACAAAGAAAAATGGAATGGCAATGCATTTTTTACAAATTGATTTGGGCTAACTTAAAACAAGGGCAATTTTAAAGTTGGGCATTTGTGTCCTAAGAAGATTCCTCACTGGGCAAATGGCTAAGTGATGGCCACAATCTTTTAGCCAGTCTTACACTCACAAGCCCGGCTGCACAGTGTGAAATTGAAAAGGAAAAGTAATGATGTCTGTTCTGCATAATTTGTAAACATTTGGCATCCTTTGTGGGAAGAGCTGCACTAAGGAACAGCTAGAAAAATGCCATTTCCACATATATTTAGATTTCACTATCTCTGAGAGTTCAGTTGTCCTTGATATGTATATGAGTGTGTGGGGGTGGGGGGAAGGGGGATTTGATTACTCAATGATTACCTACTTGGACACGGGAAGAATTAGGAGACCTATCTGTAGCTCACACTGGTGGGAATCTATGGAAGAGGTTAAACCTAAATATCCACACCCACCTGGGCTGAAGGTGAGACTCAGAGTAGCAAACACACTACTAAAGCCTCCAGGATATTAGTTTAGACTTATTAGCTCTAATTTGAGAAAATAGGCTGATGGGATAAGATGACTCCATGGTGAGCAGGAAGCATTTTCAAAAGATAGATGAAGCTGAAGGGAGATCTCTTTCAATAGAAAGCAATTCCGCCCACTGGGGGAGAAAGGAAAGCTAGGAACTGCAGCGGACCCACAGCTGACTTTGGTTTGCTAGGGGCTCAGTTTCCCTCACATATTCTCCCCATCTTCATTTTCATTCCTTCTGGCCCCCAACCCTCACGCAACAGCATTTGAGAAGGTCATATAGTCACTTGTGCACAGTGCACAGTGCAGAGGACAAAGAAAAAGACGATAAAAGCAAACGGGTTCTGCCCCACAGTCTTCCTTTGCTGGGCCCAAGAAGGATGCAACCCGACAGTAAAGGACACTGCCAGGAGTTGCAGGCCGTCAAAGGCAGTGGACAGGACTGAACCGTCACCCCTGCAGAGCCAAAGTCAGCGACATAGAGCATGCGATGTGGGTGAGCAGATTCCAAGAGATGACTCAGGAAGGACAGGAGTCCAGCTCTATGCCCTAATACATAGCAAAGGAGGTGACCCTTGAAGCGGGTGGAAGGCAGAGGCTTGGCTTATTCCTGGTGGAAGAATCGAATGGCAACGGGCACCTCAGTTGCACCAGCAATGTCAACTCAACAATAAAGGACATTGCGTTATAGTAATGTTAACTAAAAGAAATATCCTTTTTCTAATGCATATTTATAGGCATATCCAATTCAGGGAAAGGAAATGTGAGCTCTTTGGGAGATGCAGTTTTGGAATTGAACTCTGGAAGATATTTTGGATGTGAGTGCTAACTGTGACTTTTAATAATATTAATTTCTCACAGTAGTTGGGTGTTTTCCAATTTAAGAAGGGCTCACATTTACAAAAATGTATTTCTTTAGAAAGGTATGAATCTGGTAAAAGAGAAAATGATTGCTTAGTCCACTCCATGTATGTGGGACTTCCTCTGTCTTGTGTCACCTGCTGGCCTCTTCTGGACTCCATACCTGGGAGGACATCTAGCACACTAATCCATATCACACCCTCCTCCTTTTGGCTCTTGAGAGAAAAACTGGTCAACAGTTTGGTTTTAGATGGCAAGTTCATGCCTTTAGTAATAAGTAAAGCTTATTTCTAACTTCTCTGAAAAGGATATACTAATGCCTTTAATAATAAGCAAAGCTTATTTCTGACTTCTCTGTAAAAGAAATAACCATAATGCTTTTGTTAAAATGACATCACTGAACTATAATTATTTTCTAGCACAGAGGGTTGCATAAGAAGGAATTTTGTAGAATATATAAGGCAGAGTAGTAAATCAGCAAGTAGTCCAGAGTAGAGGTTTTTCAAGATATTGTGATAGTTAATTTATGAGTCAACTTTGCGAGGCCACGGTCCCCAGATACTTGGTTCAAAATGATTCTAGATGTTTCTGTGAAGGCATTTTTTTAAAATGAGATTAACATTTAAATCAGTAGACTTAGAGTAAAGCAGTAAAACTGCCTTCACAATGTAGGCAGGCCCGATCCAGTTAGTTGAAGGCCTTAATAATAATAATTTTTAAAAGCCTGATGTCCCCAGAAGAGGGAATTCTGCCAGCAGACGGCCTTTGTTCTCCGGATGCAACATCACCTCTTTCCTGGGTCTCCTGCCTGCCAGCCTACCTTGCAGACTTTGGACACGACAGCCTCCACAATCATGTAAGCCAATTGCTTAAAACCACTCTATGTACACACACACACACACACACACACACACACACACACACACACACACTCACACACACACACCCTCTTGCTTCTATTTCTCTGGAGAACCCAAGCTAATACAGATATTAAGAATATCTTGCACCACGCTTATTCCATTAATAAAATTCCATTCTCATTTTTTATTTCATGGAGAAAAAGTCATTGTATAACTCAAGAGGATGTGCCAGTTTACAACAGTTTATCCAAATGCCAGCTTACCCTTCCTTGAAAAGGCACTCTTGAAAGAAGATCGAAATCTCCACCCCTTCCATGAGCCACAGAGTTAGTAAGGAATCCCTTGATCAAAACCAAATGTCACATTGCTATTCAATAACTTTTCCATTATTACACACAAATTCAATCAGAATAACCCACCTGCTTCAGAATGTGGGCAGGAACCTGACAGAGAATCACAATTGAAGAGCACCTCTTCAGTTTCTGGAAAGACAGAGCTGGTGGTACCAAACGGCCCCAGTCTACTTGGTGAAGGAGATGGACACTGGAGACAGGGTAAATTCCACAGTATTCCTAACAGCACAATGGCAAGAAAAGCTTCAAGTAGCTCATTCTACCAAAGTCACTTTACTACCAATAAATCACAGAAATCCCCAAAGCATTGCATTCAAATCATAAGAAGAAAAGTCTCTTACTTCCAAAACTCTTTCCCCGCATGCAAATCTCTGAAGGCTTAGCTTAAAAGCCAGAAGCATTTGAAAAAAATACTATCTATCTATAATCGTGGATTTTTCTACCAACTTTTTCAGACGACAGAATTTTTCTGATATGTAAGAAATTCAGAAAAAAAAACGCTAGAATTGCTTTTAAAAGCATAAGATTCCTTTTTAAAAAGATTATATTTTATTGTACAAATTAATTAGGAGTTATTTTTCTCAAAAGCAATGATTTCTAAATTTTTTGATTATTGCATTTCTACACGTGTCATTTAAACTACTAATCAAAATGTTTGGAATAACTGAGTTAAAGTAAAATTTAACAAATACATATTTCAAGAATTAAAATGTCTATGTATGCAACCCTAACCATGAGTGCATATTTATAAATTACATTCTTGTAATATTTACTAATGTGTCATGAGTGTTATAAAACAAATACAAAAGTAGAACATTTTAGAGAACAGTATAAAAAATACATTTTAAAAGATCTAGTATTCTTTCTTAATTCCACAATAGGTGGTCTTGGGTAGACCCCCCGTGGGAGAAGACTGCCATAGAGAGCACCTCTTCAATTTCTGTCCATCTGAACTCAATGAGTATTAATCTACTGGAAATATGCAAGTGATAACTTTATTCTCACTTGATAAATACATATTAGTCCAATGTGGCCTACCGTTATAAAAATTGTTCTAGAAATTCCTTTATCATAGTGATATCATACAAATCTCGTGACTTTTCTCCCTGGCGTGTTTCTGGGGAAAGTGCTTTCCTAAAGTCCTCAAGAAGGCTTTTGAGTACTTCCTCGGAATGTAGTTTCATATCTCTTTGTTCAGTGCATTTATCTTTGCTGCTTTTTTAAATGGCACATTGTGTTCTACATTTGATTTATTTTTTTAGCCATTCTGTCTCTCACAATACAAATCCAAACTTCCAAGGGCAGGGACAGCGTCTTCTGTGCCTCTCATTCCTCTGCAAGTAATGGGTGATCCTTAGAGTCGTGTTTACTCAGTTCTTCAGAGGGGAGTAATTGATGATCTCACTCTGGTCAGAGAAAGCAAAATAACTTTAATGGTGTCAAGCAAATCGTGATGGCCTTTATTCATAATGCATTCTCTTGAAAGGCCAGCCTGCTGCAAATATATGCCCTGGACCACTTGAACAATAAAAAGAACAAGGGTTTGTGACACAGTGTTCTGGGAAGTCTGCCAGCCACGTTTCTGAAAGGGCAGCTAGCTTCAAATGCAAGCAGCCCAGAAGAGAATGAGAAGAGCACAGTGTACCCTCAATACTTGTCAACTCTAACATGGGGACACATTTTGTTACCATTGTCCAAAAGGAAGGTCAGAACCTCTGAACCTTCCTTGTGCAGAAGTTTTGAAGGTCTGAAGGTGCTAGTGGTCTACAGATTCACATTCAAGATACTCAGAACAAAAAAAACAATCACAACGAAATTGAGCATTATGATATCACTTGTTAGTCATTGCTCCAATAAAGTAATGAATTATTTACTATAAAATATGAAGTACATGGGATAAAGTATGATGCTGCGAAGGATCATGAAATTTATTTTGTTTCAACAGAAAACACAGTATCTCAGAACTGGAAGAAAATTTCTCTGCCTAACCCCTTTGTTTATGTCAATTTTTAAATTTATTTTATAATTGAGGAAGCTGAGCATTGAAACTTGTGTATTTTCTGAAATACACAAGCAGCTAGTGGAAGTGTCAGGATTGGGTTCAGGGCAGAATAACACAAGAGCTAACACCAAAAACGAATTTATGTTATATTTAGTCCTTAGGTCTTTGAAGTATTAATATATCCATGTCAAATAGCTGGAGATGTGGAAAGGGGATAGGACCAGAAGAAATGTATTGATTTGCCAAGTCATTTCAAGACCTAGGCTCATATTTAAATTTCATTTTTTGATTGCAAATGTATTACATTTGTGGTAATAAGTTACACCACTATAGAACTGCATCATAAAGCCAAAAACCGCTAACCTCAAGAGTACTCACTGTAAACAGCTATGCAAGTATTATTTCAAATATTTTTCTATGTTAACCTAATACGCATGCACACACACTCATTTGTAGGATGCATTTATGCACATATATAAATGAAAATGTCTTTTGCTTCAAAATGGGTACATACTATGCATATCATTCAATAATTTGCTGTTTTTCACCTAACAATAAATCAGAGATGTCTTCCTATGGCAGTATGTATAGATTTGCCTTGTTCTTTTTAATGACGATATCACATTTCATAGTATGGTATGTACTGTTATTTATTCTCCTACTGAGGGAAAAGTAGGCCAGTTACAATTAGTTACTCTTAGGGAAAATGCGTTAAACATATGAACCCCAATTGTGATGCTATTTCTTCAGGTCAAATATCTAAAAATGGGATTGCTGGGTCTTATTGTTGAGTTATTTTAACAAGACTTATAACAGAGGTGTTTGGAGTTTTTGTTTGTTTTCAGAGGGGATTTTTTGCCACGTATTTAAGTAAAACTTTCAGAAATTACTTCAGCTAGATGTGGTATTACAACTGTTACACCCCTAGTGTGTACTCCATTGTTTTCTGAGGTCACCTTTAAGATCCCTTAATTATGAGGGTTTTTTAAATTTATCTTGAAAACCAATATAATGAATGAAAAGTGAGTACAAGTCAATGAATATTCATGTCCCATAGTACACATTTTAAAATAACTTTCATTTTCAAACTCTGACCTAGTTATGGCCTTCCCAGCTTTGTGATAGAAAACAGCTTTCCTTCATAGACTCTGAAACAAAAGGGAAAGTATCAAAGACAGCATATTTGGTGATATCATCTGGCCCCGTCTTTCTTCACCTCTCACTCCTCTCTTGATATTTGCTAGGCATCCCCAGCATTAAATTTTAAAATCCTTCACATGTGCCAGATGTCACATATACCTCTGAGACAGCAGCAGTTACAAACCTATTCAAACACACTGCAGAAAAACCTGATCTTAGTCCATTAGTACTTCGTAGAATTTAAAATTGGAAAAGACTTTAGAATAAAGAGGAAGAAAACAAACTTTTCCCAGAACACCTACAGGTGCAGACACTCTTTGGAGATCACCAATTCTGTTCTTCACAGCCTTCTTACAGGGGAACTATCCATGTATTCTAAATGAAGATCGTTCAAGGACACTTACACAACTGGTAAACGATGAATCAGGAATGCAAATCCAAATCTCCTGACTCTAAAATCTATGTTCATTCTGTTCCTGGAACCTCCTTTGTAATTGTCCCTTTGGGATAAATCTTCTCTCATCTAGACCAGCAGTCTCCAAACTTTTTAACACCAGGGATTGGTTTTGTGGAAGACAATTTCTCCACGGACCGGGGGTGGGGGATGATTTCAGGGTGATTTAAGCACATTACATTTATGGTGCACTTTATTTCTTTTATTATTACACTGCAATATATAATCAAATAATTATTCAACTTACCATAAGGTAGAATCAGTGGAAGCCCTGAGCTTGTTTTCCTGCAACTGGACGGTCCATTTGGGGGTGATGGGAGAGAGTGACAGATCATAAGGCGTTAGATTCTCATAAGGAGCATGTAACCTAGATCCCTTGAATCCACAGTGTACAATAGGGTTCATGCTCTTATGAGAGTCTAATGCTACTGCTGATCTGACGGGAGACAGAACTCAGGTTGTGATGCAAGTGATGAGGAGCAACTATAAATACAGATGAAGCTTTGCTTGCCCACCGCTCACCTCCTGCTGTGCAGCCCAGTTCCTAACAGTCCAGGGACCAGTATTGGTCCATGGCCCAGGGGTTGGGGACCCCTGATCTAAACTATATAGATGAGAAAATATAAGTGATTTTTCTGAAGTCTGCATAGCTAGCAACAGCTCTAACTTCCGATCCAACATGACATTTAGTGAGATTGATGGGTTTAGTGTGATTTTGCAATTGGCATTAAGTCTGTCTAACACTCAATATGAAAATGGGTTTGTGTCTCCTCCTGCTGCTGCAGGGTCACTGTGTTCCTTCTAGACTCCAGGGCCTGGGTTTCTAATGTGGATATCATGAACATTCCTTCTGTCTGGTTACATTCTCTCTAAAGGCTCTCCATCTCTCCAAGGTATGAGCATAAAGCACAATTGCATTTTGCATACTTCTTTCCATTTTTACTACAAAATTAAAAATCCAGCACTATGTAACACCAATCTTAAATCCACATATGGCCAAAGAGAAAGGAGAAATTGAACAGCATGCTGTGGCTGACGCTGCTCAGATACTCCAAGGAACTGGAATAGTAATTTTACAACTTAGATGAAATTAGGGCTCTCAGTTCCAATGATAAAGAGACAGGTCCCTGCAGTGGCCTCTTAGGAAACCATTGTGGTCCCCATTGTCATTAAAAATACTCATAAACTCTTCAGCAATAAAGGCTGTGGCTGCTATCTTCTGGAACTTATGAAGTAGCTGGCTGAAACTCCATGTTTCACAGACTTTTTATAGATAACCACTGAATAAATAACTTCACCAAGGTTCCCCTTAGTTTGATTTTATCTTCAGTTAGCTACTAGATTTGAGTTGTAGCAATCTGTATGTTAGATACACACACTGCATAGCTTTTTTCTTTACTAGGAATTTATGGACTATAAGAGGGCTCTCATTAGATTTAAAGCATTCATCAAATGAACAAAACTAAGTGGGTTTAAGTAGAATTTACTATACACACTTGGAGGAACTACATAACTGACTCTTTCCTTCCAGTTAAAGGCATCAACTTGAAAATTATCTACTACTGTATTTCCCAGTAAATGGGAGATAATAATCATAGTAGTAATCTTTTGTCTATACATTCAAGGAGACCCAGGAAAAATGAATACTTTTTTAGTTTTCTTTTGAAATGTATCTTCTACAAATATTTTCTGGAACTCTTCAATGTGGCAAAATCTGCAATTCTGGCTTCAGGGGCTCTGTTCTCACTGTCTTTCTTGCTACATGGAATGAGCAGAAAGATATTCATGAAAGATTGACTAGGTCCAATTTTCTATGAGTAAAAACAACAGCAACATCAATATTTCAGGATCTGAAAAAAAAAAAAAAAAAACATGGCTATTCTCTTTCCTTGAAAAGAGTGTTAGAAATCATTGCATTTTAATGAATTCAAAATAACACAAGAGATTTTGAGGGCTATTTGACTTCTGAAAGTGCAGAGATAAATCCGATTTTCCATAACTTATATTTGAGGAAGAGCGATCTGATACCGTTCCTCTGTAGACCCATGGCAGCATGAGGTAGAAAGTAACTAGTGATCTTTTCATCACGGTCCTGGTGGCATCCTGGTTTCCAGGCAGTTTCAGCTGTCACATTTGCTTAGAGTTTACTGAGCTGTATTTAGTTACTCATTCAAATATTCATAAGGAGCAAGGACTGCGGTTTGCTGTTTGGTAACAACTTCATTTTTGGCTCACACTCAGTTTGTCCTTGCCGACTGCTTCTTTGGACCCTGATTGGGCTTTAGGTGGTCATGTGGACTTTCAAGGATAATGGGGTTTCCTTGGGGGTAGGCAAAGGAAACATGTTCCATCTTTTATCTTTGCTTGGCTGGATGATGACAATAATTACAGAAGACAGTTATGGATTATTTGAGACAAGTGAAATAATCAAACCTATATCAAGCACTGCTTTGTGCTACCCAAGGTAGCAGATCTGTTAATTATTCACCTTGTGAGACTACGTACACCTCAGGAGATCCTAAAATGGCAACATATTAGTGCAAATATTTACTCAACAATATTGTTCTTGAATGCAATAATGAAAGTACATGTAATCTCTTACTATGTTCTTGGAAGAAACCAATGGACTGTACCATTTCTTACCACAAGAAATCATAGCTCTTCATTAGAAACTCTCTATTATTTGATTAAAACTCTTGTTAAATAAATCCTTTAGGTAGACAAGGTCTACTGCTTAATGGGAGGCTAATATCTAATATACAAAAGAGCTGCAGTAATAGCACAAATAAGCAGCAGCATAATAGACAAAGTGCAGCTCTTTAATGAAGTTATAACATCAGCTGTTCACTGTAATTTCATCATCTAGGTTGCTGCAAAAAAAAAAAAAGACTTGTCAATAAAGATACATTTCTAAAATAACTTTATGCTTTGACATTAAAACTCTGAATTATCTGGGCTATAATGTATACCATATTTAGAGAAAGGAATTTTTTTTACCCACTTATTATTGACAACAAATAATGTTCATTTTACAAGAAGAAATGTATGCTTTTTATTGAATTTGCAACTACTTTTTTTTAAAGGATGACTTTATATTTGCACTGTTCTTCTCAACATGAATACACATTCTGATGCTCCTGAGAGCACTTGTATATTCTAAAAAAGACTGAGCAGGTAAATTCTGTATTATTTCATTTGGATTGGGGGAAATAACAACCCTGTCTGAGGCAAAGCAAAAGGAATTCCAATCTCACAGCCACTGCCAGATAAAAACCTGGAAAATACCATTAATCTCATTTGTTTTCATTAGAGCAAGGCTCATTATCACAACTTTAGTTAAGGAAGTGCCAACATTTACTCCAGCGATTATATATCAGCAAAATTAGTTCTAAAAAATGAAGCTCCTGGTACTATAAACTCTACATTATTTGCCGAGGTCTTTATGTGTTGTAATGGAGGAGGATGCATGTTTTGAATACTTGATAGAGCAAACAATTCCTTGATGAATACCTAGCAGACACTGTAAATAATATTAATTCCTAAATGAAGCACCAACATTTTTACATATAGGATATAATGTTTTATCTTTTAAAAGTAGAGTTTTTCCTGACATGTTTCTTCCATGTTTGTAAGCAAGTATGAGAAAATGTAAATTCACTCTTTCCTGTTAATCTTTTTAACAGTTCCATGAATGAAAGTTCTATCCAAAATAGAGATCTCAAGTACCAGCGGATGGTAAAGCAGATGCATTTAGAAACATGCCATGTATTAAACAGAGGCAAGGACAACGAAGGCTTCATTAAATCAGAACATCTAGCTCTAGTGATGTGAGGGAATCTGAGGACTGTGACCTACAGTCCATGTGGTAAAATGCTCGTCTTCTGTGTGCAACTTAGAAAAAAGATTACAATGAATATTTCAGAAGTGTCCTTCTCACCGAAAGCAAATTTAATTTTAAGCAGTAGGAGAAAAGGAATCGCTAAGATTTAGTAGGGTTTTACATTTTCAAAACATTAGGTACTGTGGCTACACAATTTACACTATGAAAGGCAATCCTTTTCTCCTCACCAGCAATGAGATATCCCAAGGCAGATTTCAGAAACCGCATCAGTCTAAGGGAGGTAAAATAGCTTCCAAAGGGGAGATCGGAATGCCAGGTAGTTTATTCAGTGAATGCAGGATGATGATGCACTTAATTATTACAATTATTTATTGAAGGCTTTGTCCGTGACAAGCACTTTACATCTCTCATCTGATTTAGTCCCCATGTTAACTTGGCAAGGCAAGATTATCTTCGTTTTATAAATGAGAAGACTGAGATTCAGATACATTATATGAAATGGTCAAGGTCACCTTTCTAGCAAGTGACAGAGTGAAAATTCAAACTCAGGCTACCTAAATCCCATCCACATGCCCCTTTCACTATATAATACCGCTTGAATTAATAGTTAATAGGCACTATCTTGTCCCCTGAGACTTGTGGAACCAACTATTTCAGCAATGTGGCACTTATCAAAGAGAACCTCTATGGAAGTGTGATCCAAATTAAGCGAGTTTTAAGAGAAAACCCAAAGAGACAAGCTGGATGTGAGCCTAGCTGTTTCAGCCAATGTCGACTTTAAAGAGTAGGAAGAAGGAAACAAACTTGGAAGAAAAGACTTCTGAGCAAAAATCAATGAAAAGAGATAGCCTTATAAAAACTCTTGTCACACAGTACCAGAATGCAGTTTGCATTCATTTTAACGGAGGAGTTGTAGACCAGGTATGCGTTAGAAGAAATATGTAGTAATGCATAAGGCTAGGAGCATTAGCACAATAGAAATATACTTGATTCATCTTGACAAGTTCAAGACCTTACTTGCATATGAGACTGAAAGCTCTCAGTCATTGGTACATAACCAATGATAGAAGAAAATGACCAGCCCATCAGAGTTTGACAGGGATCCACATGGAGTCACTACAGTGGAGCAGAAGATGCTGCTGAGCCAGAGACTGATACAAGGGGACTCAGATGTGAAGCCCAGACATTCTTCAGTGACTGAAATCCAGCCATTGGCTAAAGACTCAACCAATCCAGTCTGATGAGAAGGAACTGGGAACTAATGTGCCAAAACTAATTGATCTATAATATCATTGGAAGTGTGATGGTTAATATTAAGTGTCAACTTGATTGGATTAAAGGATGCAAAGTATTGTTCCTGGTGTGTCTGTGAGGGTGTTGCCAAAGGAGATTAATATTTGAGTCAGTGGACTGGGAGAGGCAGACCTACTCCTGCCTGCTTTATTCTAGCCACACTGGTAGCTGCTTAGATGGTGTCCACCATCTAACAGGTGCACCACCCATTCAACCTGGGTGGGCAATATCAGCTGCCAGTGCGACTAGAATAAAGCTGCACTGATGCCCACCCACTCAATCTGTATGAACACCATTAAGCAGCTGCTGGTGTGGCTAAAATAAAGCAGGCAGAAGAAGTTGGAAAGGGCAGACTTGGCTGGGTGTGGTAGCTCATGCCTGTAATCCCAGCACTTTGGGAGGCTGAGGTGGGCAGATCACTAGGTCAGGAGTTTGAGACCAGCCTGGCCAACATAGTGAAACCTCATCTCTACTAAAAATACAAAAAGTAGCCGGGCATGGTGGCGTGCACCTATAGTCCCAGCTACTTGGAGGGCTGAGGCAGGGAAATCACTTGAACCTGGGAGATGGAGGTTGTGATGGAGGTGAGCCAAGACCACACCACTGCACTCCAGCCTGGGCAACAGAGCAAGACTCCATCTCAAAAAAAAAAAAACAAAGAGCAGACTTGCTGAGTCTTCCAGCCTCTGTCTTTCTCCCATGCTGGATGATTCCTGCCCTTGAACATCAGACTCCAAGTTCTTCAGCTTTTAGATTCTTGGATTGACACCAGTGATTTGCCAGGGGCTCTTGGGTCTTTGGCCACAGACTGAAGGCTGCACTGTTGGCTTCCCTACTTTTGCAGTTTTGGGACTCAAACTGGCTTTCTTGCTCCTCAGCTTGCAGACACCTTGTGACCATCTGAGTCAATTCTCCTAATAAACTCCCCTTCATATATACACCTATCCTATTAGTTCTGTCCCTCTAGATAACCCTGATTAGTACAAAATTTCATGCATATATGTATATTTGAGTATAAGTCATTTTCAAAACTTTACATGGTTTAACCTGTTGTATTAGCCTGTTCTCATGCTACTTCTAAAGACATACCTCAGACTGGGTAATTCATAAAGGAAAGAGATTTAATTGACTCACAAGTTCCACATGGCTAAGGAGGCCTCATAATCATGGTGGAAGGCAAATGAAGAGCAAAGTCATGTCTTACATGGCAGCAGACCTTGTGCAGGGGAACTTCCATTTATAAAACCATTAGATCTCATGAGATTTATTCACTACCACAAGAACAGTATGGGGAAAACCTGCCCCCATTATTCAATTACTTCCCACTGGGTCCCTCCCAGGACACATGGGGATTATGGGAATTACAATTCAAATGAGACTTGGGTGGGGACACAGCAAAACTATATCATCTGTTTAACTGATTTTTCAGTCTTCATAAAATCACAAGCCAAAGATTACTCTAAGTAAAAATTAAGCAAAAGTACAGAATTAAACACACCCAAATGATAGTTGAAGGTGTCATTCTGATACCCAGATTGGGGTAGGCCACATATAATAACATCCAACATTTTGTTGAGTGTCCCCCTAGATTTCAACAATCCTAATCCTTAAAATAATCCTATAAATAAACATTAATATCATGCTTTATATAGGAAAGGAAGCTAAATTTCAAAGAAATTAAGAGACTTTCTCAAGGTCATCCAGTTACTGCTTACAGAGTCAAGATTTAGATCCAAAAACAGGCTTTAAAGTCCATGCCATTGTCACACTGCAAGTTGTCCACCCCCACAAGATTATGCATCAACACCCAAAGAATGGACCTGAGCATTGACACTTATCAGGGGCTTATGCACCTTTTATTTAAGAAACAAGCCTGAAATGTAACCACAAAATGTTTCAATGTTTCATAATTTCCCTAAGATCTGTAATCAACAAAAAAGGAAGATGAGTGAAAACACAGTCAATGAACTTTAGAAAGAATCTGTGTGATATGGCTTGATACTGTGTCCCCACGCAAGTCTCACCTTGAATTGTAATCCCCACATGTCAAGGGTGAGACCAGGTAGAGATAGTTGAATTATGGGGTGGTTCTTCCTGTACTGTTCTCTTGGAGGTGAATGAGTGCTCATGAGATATGATGGTTTTATAAGAGGATTCCTCCTTCAATTGGTACTCATTCTCTCTGCTGCTGCCCTGTGAAGATGTGCCTTCTGCCATAATTGTAGGTTTCCTGAGGCCTCTCCAGCCATGCTTAACTGTGAGTCAATTAAACTACTGTCTTTATAAATTACCCAGTCTTGGGTATTTCTTCATAGCAGCCTGAGAATGAACTAATATGCTATGTTTAATAATACATAATGGTAAAATGAGTGATTAATTCAGATTACATTGTAGAATAATCAATCTAATATGATGTCTGGTATCTAGTAAAATGTCCATCACCTTTTATCAATTCTGAGGTAAGCCTGCTTTTATATTTTTGAATTATAAAATCAGAATGCAACTCACAATTGCTACCAGTCAGGTAAAATTGCAAAGTAGTTCTCTTTACCTGCACATCTTTGAGCTCAGTTGTCATTCCTAGTGACCCAACTGGACAATCACAACCCATCAATATTTCTGTCAACAAACCATTTCAGGCCCACTTAAGGAAAAAAAATATGAGTCCTGGCTGTATCTGAAAATATTCTGTTGGCACCTGGGATAATCAAGTAAAAACAGCCATCAAATCTTGCAACTAAGGATCAACTGCTTCAAAGAAAATCCCAAAGACAATACTTGAGCATTCTTTTAACAATTCTGCATCATTGACACTCTAAATGGCAGTGTGAGGGGATGGCAGTGTGAGGAAAATTATGAACACTAGCAACTGAGCCGACAGGGATTCCAGAGAGTTACAGTCTGGATGTGAACAAATTTTAGGAATGCCTCAGCCACTTTTACTTTATTTTCCTTTTCCTTTTGATGTATACACAGACTGAAGTATCAATTCTAAAAATATGTTTATTTATAATTGTCTTAAAATAATCCTTCAAAATGTATAAAATAAAAATCCTAACAAGCATTGTGTGTGGGCACACGTGTGTGTGTGTGTGTGTGATCCTAAAAAGGTACACTTTTGAATTGACAAGGTCTAGGATTTTATAAAATTTGTAAGATTTCCAAGTATTTAAGAAATACATTTAAGTCTTATCTTTATTTCTCTGTGTGTTGCTGTATTTTTCAAGCACAGTTTCAGAAATGTTTACATCTTTAAAGGAAACATCAGATATCAGCCTTACTTTTAGAAGATGTTTATCCCTCTGTTTAGATTTTTTAAAAAACTATTTCATTTAGGCCTGAATAGACTTACCAAAAAATGTGGCTTCATCATACATCTCATTATATAATATTCATAGAACAGCCATCATGCACTCCAAGATGCTGTATAGAATGTCAAGAATATCTTTGCTTTCTAAAAAGTTTACCTTCCAAAGCTATGTCCGCAGGATGGGTAGATCCACTTTCTGTTGAAAATTTCCTTCATCAAATGGCCAAGAATAATGCAAATAATTAGCCTAAATATATACCAATTAGTAATATTTACATATACTATGTTGGTATATGTAAGTATTCAGTGTTTCTGATCACATGCTATAGGTTAATTCCTTTCAGAAGATTTGAGGCCATGGTTTTCAATTCCAGAATGAGAAATAAGACAAGGTTTGACACTGGGGAAAGAAAAATCCACATGGAAAAGGGAAATTACATGTCTCAATTTAGCTGTAATGAAGAAAAACATTAATATATTGATGTTGTCAACCTTGACCCATGCTCCTGCCACTCCATATACTGAAAACATTTGTCTTTGCTCACTTGGCTTCATCTGCCCATTTTTCCATCCCACTGCAGGAGTTGCCTTTTTACCAGCCTAATGCCAGGCTTTTAGGAACCCTATGAGGCCAGGTAAGAAAATTACAATGAGACGTAGGATCAAGAAAGTGGGAGGAAAAGGGAGGATAAGAGAGTTTGGAAAAGGAGAAAAAGGGTAATTTACTAAATTAGCTGAATTGTAAACATTGAAATCAAAAATCCAAACATAATTTAGAGTGTATAATAAAAAAGAAAGTCAAAATATGGATCTTGGTTTGTGCCTAGCTTTCTCTTTTTCAGTAGTATTGTTTCCCTAATATTCCATTGCACAAAAGTGAGAAGGAGAAAAAAAAAAGAGAGAAAAAGGAGGCCAAAAGGGACAAGGTCGTGGCTACCTGCAGAAACCAGAAAAATGTATGTGACAAAGAATAAGTCTGGGTTACAAAGAAAAAGCAACAGCAACTTCCCCCTCTGGTCTTTCTGTTGTTACCTAACGTCCATCACACTTACCAAGTAGAAACCTTGTTTAAAAGGTAAGTAGAAAAAAAGGACAACTGAGTCAAGCAATCATGTCTTGGCAGATGGAGCATGGGGCTGGCAGATTAAGTGGAAGGATGATAGTCTACCTTTACAGTAAACCAGACAATTTTCCTCTTCCAAATGGAGTTTCCTTATTAGAAAATGTTTCTAAAATAACTGTAAATATGACTTTTTAAACCATAACATAATATAAAATGGGGACTGAAGGGAAATAGCCTAGATTTTACTAAAGAATTGTATTTGTTTGTTATTTAGGAGAGAAACATGGAGAGTTGTTTCTGCAGAGATGTGCAGAGGCATATCATATGCAAAAGCATCAAAAAATTCTTCTAGTTTCAAGTTGTTGCAAATATGCCTGCTTGGACAAACTAAGAGGGTATTTATATGTGGTGATAATTTACACAATTTACTGTTGATTTTGAGAATTTGAAAGACCTTGGGCAATCCCAGGTTACATATAAAAGTGAAATGATTACCAATTAAAATTTGCCATCCTAATTCTAATCTTAAAGGCAGACCTAAGCTAAGAAGAAGAAAAAGATTCATGATGCACATATTAAAAATATAAAAATAAGGCCAGGCATGGTGGCTCACACCTGTAATCCCTGCACTTTGGGAGGCCAAGGCGGGTGAATCACGAGGTCAGGAGTTCCAGATCAGCCTGATCAACATGGTGAAACTCTGTCTCTACTAAAAATACAAAAATTAGCTGGG
Organism: Sapajus apella; assembly: GCF_009761245.1. NCBI lineage: Eukaryota > Metazoa > Chordata > Mammalia > Primates > Cebidae > Sapajus > Sapajus apella. Next base: position 17,670,111 of record NW_022436950.1, on the reverse strand, counting down.
CATTGTGGCAGATGCCTGTAATCCCAGCTACTCGGGAGGCTGAGGCAGGAGAATCGCTTGAAACCGGGAGGAGGAGGTTGCAATGAGCCGAGATTGCTTCATTGCACTCAAGCCTGGGCACCAAGAGGGAAACTCCGTCTCCAAAAAAATAAAAAATAAAGTAGAAAATAAAAATGAATGGTTTACAGATTAATTTTAAACTTTCACTAAAACACTTGGGAGTCCCAGTAAACAACTTGGAGTTGTGTCCAATTACCAGGTTACATACTGTTGCCGAAATTCAGCTCTTCCCCAGGGGCATTAATTGAGATGATCAGAGATGCACAGCAAATTGGAGATTCAGCTTTTTACATTTTTAAGAGGATTAAAATATAATTTGGTTGTTTTTAATAAGCTTTTACGCGGTGTGTGTGTGTGTTGGGTACACGCACATATGTATCTCTATGTATATTTTGATATAAATACATCCCCTTTGGACTCTGACAACAAAATGTAATAAATCAATCTGTTGTACACTAACAAATTTAAGGCTTGACCACTCCACACACTCTGGTTTTAGCACTTTCTGGAATCTAACCATAAATAGCCTTAATTTGATTAAAATGTAGCTGTTATATTCTCCTTTTGCTCTGGCCTCTGGTGATAAAATACAAAAAAAAATCAACATACTGTTTCATATCACCCACTTTCAAAACGATATTTCAGACATGGTAATAGAAAAGCTTCTTTCTATACTGGCATCTACGCCAGTTTTCAAAAGCAAATACATAAAGGATATGTTTCAAGAATGAAAAGATGATATAAGCTAAAATAAATAAGTTCTTTCTAAGACATAAGTAATAATTGCACTGTAAGTTATGTAAGCCTCAGTGACAGTACTCCAGCAAAGACATCCATTTATCAGTCAAAGCAAGTAATTCCATGTTCTGTGAATGGCAGAATGAGACCGGCTTCAACTGATTTATGAAGTGATTTTTTTACATTCTACTGAATGATTGAGACCAAGGACCTGCAGCAATGGTGGTTCATCTTTTCTGTTCAAGTGCCAATTCTTTTTATTACTTTTGTTTTGTTTCTAGTAGAGACATGGCTGCCTCATTCACCACCTGCTAATGTTGAATAAGAAATGTTTAACTCTAGGCTATTCAGTATGAATGGCCCCAAGAAAGTAATCGAATAGTTTCTATCTTTCTTACATGCTGCCTTGAGTGTCATGTAGGGGAACATTTTCTGGCCTGAGAGCCAGTGGGAAACAAGTTGTATTCATCTTTGTATATTCTTTTAAGTCCAGCATGATCCCTAGGATCTAGGAGGCACTAAAAAGAAATTGTAGAATCAAGTTGAAATGGCCTCTAAACCTGCTGGACAGGCAGCAAACTGTGATGGGGACAGCAAGGAACCATGATCTCATAATCCTGACTTGGCCACTTATGGGCTAGGTAGATTACAGGCAGACCTTGTCACTTCTTTGAGACTCAGTTTGTTCACCTGTCAAATGGTAAAAACCAGTTTCTACCTTATAGGGCTGAAGTGGGGATTAAATAATACAGTGTATGTGAATTGCCAGTTACCAAAACAAGGAGGATGGGTCAGGCTATCACTAGGTTTAGGTAAGAGGCCGTATCCAAGGAAGAGAATAGTCTAGAAAAATGACACTCTGTCTTTCCCTTCTTCTAACTTTTATATAGGCAAGTGGATTCTAAGTGTTGCTTTAAAAGGCACATACACGACCAGGTGTGGTGGCTCACGCCTATAATCCCAGCACTTGGTAGGCCGAGGCAGGTGGATCACGAAGTCAGGAGACAAAGACCATCCTGGCTAACATGGTGAAACCCCATCTCTACTAAAAATAAAAAGAATTATCCAGTGTGATGGCATGCACCTCTAGTCCCAGCTACTCGGGAGGCTGAGGCAGGAGAATCGCTTGAACCCAGGAGGCAGATGTTGCAGGAGCCAAGATCGTGCCACTGCACTCCAGCCTGGCGACACAGCAAGACTCCATCTCAAAAAAAAAAAAAAAAAAAAAAGGCTCATATACACAAAACACACACATGGGTACACACGTGCAACAATCCCAAAAGGCAGCCTGAAGCCAAAAGGAAATGCAAAGTGGATATAGAGACAAGGTTCATCTGTCAGTTTGTCTTGGCCTTAAACACAGGATCTTGCTTCCCCTCACTCTGCAGCCCCATATCAACTGGGAAAACCCCTTCATCTCCTCTCCACCAGCTGCTCCCCAACTCACTGCTTAACCAATCACCATCACAGCCATATAAAGACTCCCCAGAAAGCCAAGGCTCAGGGCATCCATCCTAATTCTGTTCTCAGAGTGTGCTACCAGTGCCCCTGGGTGGATTAGTCCATAAAGGTACAAAGAGCCTCAGACTAAAGCATGGAGTATATTTTATTGGAGGATTTGGACTATAGAGGAATATTTTTATACTAAGACAAATACAGACATATTATGGAGTAGAATGTAATACTTTCATGATTTTTTCAGACAAAATAATGGATGTTAAAGAAAATGCAAGCAAACTGAAAGAGGGCAGAACCTGCGGCTAGGTCCTAAATGCCCTCATTTTCCAACTCATGAGTATATATACTGCCTTGCCTTGGTCATTCAAAGTAATTTTCAGACAAAGGCTGAGAAGTAGTGCCTAGCAGATTTTCTTAGATAGGCTTCTAAATGTTTCATAAGAAAGTGGGTGTTTTAGGAAAAAGCTGTGCCCCTGAAGGTAGAATCCCATTGCACTAAACAGTACAAGAATGTCTAATTCGTCACATTTGTCATCCAGCTCTATTTTCAGTTGCAGATTGATAACATATATTAATAGCATTAATTTTAAAGCAACTTGAAAATCTCTCTGGTAAAAATATCACATGTAACCACAAATACCTTGTTGCTAAAAATTGCTGAATGCAAACCTTCTCTTTTGGCCCAATTTTATGTGCAGTGGTACAATGTTATATATTCTTTTTTTTTTTTTTTTTTTTGAGATGGAGTTTCACTCTTGTTGCCCAGGCTGGAGTGCAATGGTGGGTTATCAGCTCTCTGTAACCTCTGCTTCCCAGGTTTAAGGAATTCTCCTGTCTTAGCTTCTCAATTAGCTGGGATTACAGGCGCCCATCACCACACATGGATAATTTTTGTTTGTTTTTAATGGAGACAGGGTTTTACCATGTTGGCCAGGCTGATCTCAAACTCCTGACCTGAGGCGATCTGCCCGCCTCGGGCTCCCAAAGTCCTGGGAATATAGGTGTGAGTCACTGCACCAGGCCAATGTCATATATATAGTCTTAATAAAATAAGTTAACAAGCATTAATGTAGCAAACTATTGAGAAGCTACTATGTGCAAATCATTTTGGTTTATACATAGTGAAATAAAATGTGTTTTCTTTCAAGATGTCCACAATCTAAGCACTGTGAAATAGAAATATAATGTAAACTACGTGCATAATTTTAAATGATTTGGTAGCCATATTAATACAAGGTAAAAGAAGTAACATTCATTTTAATAATTCAATTTAATAATAATAATTTTAATAAATTATTTAATAATGTTAATTAATAAATATTATTTTTGATAATTAATTTCAATAATATATTTATTTGACACAGCATGTCTGAAATGTGATATTTCAACATAATCAACAGAAAAGTATTATTAAGACATTTTACCTTCTTTTATCATAGTGAGACTTCAAAATGTATTTTACACTTGCAATACATCTCAATTTGGACTAGCCATATTGCAAATGATCAAAAGCCACATATGACTAGTGATTGCTATATTGGACAGCACAGAAATGAATCATTAATAAATACTGATTACGCACATAATTTAAAAATTGCAGCTGCCATACGAGTTCCTGAAAATACAATGGTAAATGAAATGTCGTCCCTGTCCTCACATTCTGACAACAATGACAATGAATAAGTACAAGGTAGTTATAGTACAAATGGTGAGTGTTATGATAAAGGAAACAAGCAAAGGAGTGGAGTGGAGACTGCTGGGTGGGAATGGGGTTGAGAGGCTGGTAAGGGACTGTATTAGTCTGTTCTCAGTCCGTATTAGTACGCTAAAAAAGCATACCTGAGACTGGGTAATTTATGAAGAAAAGAGAAACTCACAGTTCTGCAGGCTGTACAGGAGGCGTGGTGGAGGAGGCCTCAATAAACTTACAATTATAGTAGAGGGCAAAGGCGAAGCAAGCACATCTTCACATGGTGACAGGAGAGAGAGAGAGCAATGGGGAAAATGCCATACACTTAAATAATCAGACCTCATGAGAACTCACTCACCATCACTAGAACAGAAGGGGGAAATCCATCCCCATGATCCAATCACCTCCCACTAGGTCCCTCTCCTAATACTGGGAATTACAACTCAATGTGAGATTTGGGTAGGGACACAGAGCCAAATCACATTACCGTATCAGGCTCTATTTTAAATGGAGTGGCTAGGGGAAGATGTCTCTGAAAAGAAAGCATTTAAAGCAGAGAACTTGCATTAATTTTCTATTGCTGTCATAAGAAATAACCAGAAACCTCATGGCTTAAAAACCACACAAATTGATTACCTTGCAGTTCCAGAGGCCAGAAGTCTGAAATGGGTCTTATGGGGCTGAAGTCAAGATGCTGGCAGGGCTGCATTTCTTTGGATGCTCTAGAAGAGGACCCATTCCTTGCCTTTTCAGTGTCTAGAGGCTGCCTGCAGTCCTCAGCTCATCACCACCTTTGTCTTCAAAGCCAACAAGCTCCTCAGCCCAGCTTCTCTTTTCACATCTCCTTTGCTGACCGACTCTCCTCCCTCCCGCTTTTGCTCATAATGACTATTATGATTAAACTTGGCTCAGCTGAATAATCCAGGTGTATCTCTTCATCTCAAGACACTTGACTTAATCACATCTACAAAGTTCCTTTTCCCATGTAAGGTGATGTATTCACAGATTCCTGGATATTAGGACAGGAACATCTTTGGGAGGCTACCATCTGCCTATCATGGACCTGAAGGATACAAAGGAGTGAGAAAGCGGTGTTTCTATCTACTTTCTAGAGTAAGAAATAATTTGGCAAATTCGAGGGACTGAAGGAAGATCCATATTACAGAAGTACAGAAAGCAAGGATGAGAATGGTGCAAGACAAGGCTGGGAGCAGGATAGGGGCCAGAACACAGAGGGCCTTCTTAGGCTGTGCTAAAGGATTTGAGTCCATTCTATTACAATGAACTCAAAGGAGGAGCTAGTGGAGGATTTTAAGCAGTAGAGTCAAATCATCTAGATCATGTAATAATTGAATCAGCCTGGCTGCTGGAGGAGAATGAGTCAAAGTGGAACATGAATGAAAGTAAGAAGACCAGTGAGGACTTATGCCAAACCATTCAAGACAATGGCGGTAGGTATGGGCAGAAGCAGCCCCATTGATTATAGTGCTGGTCATAAAGGTTAGCTATTTATCAAAACTTGAACTGTAGGCTTAATATTATGCATTTTATTGCATGCAACTTTGTAAATATTACAAAATTATGAAGTTATGTTTCTTTTCTCTTTTATAAAAAGAAGTAAAGACTTCTGGCTTCATGAGTTTAAAGAGCAACCTGTTTTTATAGCCTTATTTCCAATGGGTATTAGTCTGTTTTCACACGGCTGATAAAGACATATCTAAGACTGGGAAGAAAAAGAGGTTGAATGAATTTACAGTTCCACATGGCTGGGGAGGCCTCACAATCATGGCAGGAGGCAAAGAGGAGCAAGTCACATCTTACATGGATGGTGGCAGGCAAATAGAGAGTTTGTGCAGGGAAACTCTATTCTTAAAAACCATCAGCTCTCATGAGACTTATTCACTATTGTGAGAACAGCATGGGAAAAATCTGCCTCCATGATTCAATTACCTCCCACCGAGTCCCTCCCACAACACATAGGAATTCAAGGTGAGATCTTGGTGGGAAAACAGCTAAACCGTATCACCATGGCACATTGTACATAATACTGTGATGGCGTTCATCTTATTCCATCAACCTACTTGTCCTTCCCTGCCCTCAGAGCTCAATATTGTACCAGGTCGTCATTCAATTTATCTTGGGACAAAAACTCTATTGGACTCATCTTCATTTAATTCTACAAACAGCTATTGAATGTCTGCAACATGGATTATACTATGTAGGCATCGGGGACCAAATGGTCAGCAAAAGCAGACAAATCCTTATGCTAATGCAGTGTAGAGTTTAGTGTGAAAGATTGGCTTTGATCAAATGACCATTCTTACCTGTAAAATTATTTCAGTTATAAGAAGTATGAAGATTATTGTGCTTTGAGAATCTATAGTAAAGTATTAGTGAGTCACGGAACATTCCCCTGAAGAAGTAAGGCAGGTTCTAAGATCTGAAGGACCAATAGGACCTAACAAGATAAAAGCAAAGAAAGAAAACAGTACAGTCAAAGGGAATCATACATACCAAGGCCATAAGGCAGGGGGAAAAAAAAAAAAGACAATTTGCTCCATGAACTGAAGGCCACTGTGGCTGGAACACAGAAAACTCTATGCAGAAGTAATCCTCTTATTCATCAGGCCTCTATCTTGACCAAAAATGAATATGATCCTGTTTAAATAGTAAAGCCCATACTGATAATATTGGCCACTATTAATAGGGCATCTACTATGTACTAGTCAGTATGTAAAACATTTTATATGCATTAAGTCATTGAATCCTCACAACAATCCTATTAAGGAAATGTTGCTATTATTTCCCCCCTTTACAAATGAGAAAACTGAGACACAGGGATAGGTAGCATGCCCACGTTGTAGGCCAGGATCTGAAACAATTATCCTAAACCTTATGCTCCTCCTTCCTCACACTCACGTCTCACATGTTGAAGGCAGCCTGTCCCCGCCTGGCTCCTTGTGTTAGGTAGTTCTGGGAGTCTCTAGCACAGCTTTCCCTGGGGAAAGGCTGATGACCAGGAACTGTCATTAACAGTCATCAGTGGGTTCAGCAGTTCCTAAGTAGTGTCTAGTTAGAGGTGAGAATGATATGTTGGAAGAAAGTAAGAAGCACAAATGAAACGGTGCAAGGTTCTAGTCACCCTAGAAATCTACAGTGGGTACTGACAGAGAGCTCAGGGCCAGAAGCAAATCGTCAACACTTGACTTAGTTTCTATCTTTGAGAAAGGTAGCTAGCATCTTTATTAAATTGCAGAGAAGAGGATATGCCACAGGACAAAAAAGATGTTGTAGAAAAATCACCACACTTGGCAGGCAAGAGACCCTGCTCCTTGTGGCAGCTCTGCCTCGGGCAGAGAATTAACATCCCCAGGCTTTTGGTTTGTAAAATGAGAGGACTGGAACAAGTGGTCTCTGCAGCCTCTCATCGCCTCTGGAGTTACCGAGACACTAGGAATTAAAATTTGCTCCTCTCCTGTGTTTCTGAAGGAATAGGCTTAAAGGCAAGAAATATTCCTAAACAATAGATAGCTCAGACCCTTCATGCTAGAAGAAACTTTGATACATGAATTACATAGTTAAGTAAATTCAAACAAACAGAAGAGAAATTCTGCAACCCTTTGCAAAACATGAAGATTTTTATTAAGATGACCTCAACTTGCAGCAAAACGCAATTATGAAGGAAGTGCAAACATCTATTATTTCCAATGCTCCAGGTCCCCCCGAATTTGCATTTGCTTCCTTCTTTCCTCCACCTTATTAACTGCACAAATAAGGGGTACAGTAAACATTTAAGTATGCAAATTTTAAAAATAATGAATAGTCTATACTTCTTTTGTGTTCCATTGTAATAAAATCTATTGTTCCATCCATCCGTCTCATTAGAGTAGGTTTTGACCTATACTGAAAAAAACCACTCAATGATCAAGCTTATCTGGCAAATGAGGGGCCTCAGAAGGACAATTGCCACTGTTTCCTCCCCCGTCGAATATTATATGATTCTCCATGGAAATGATTTTAATAGATCAGCAGCACGGTGGTTTTACACAAAGGGTAGGACCTCATCGGCAAGCTAGACGCCTAGAAATTGGAAATATCTCGGTGAATACAGAAAAACCTTCTCATGGTTAATGATATGTTTTCCTAATCAAGGTAAAATTTTAAGAAAGAACTTAGAGGTCTGATGGTCTGTCCCCTTCCCAAAATACAAGATCTAGAAAAATGCTGTTACCAAGCATCTCGACGTAGCTTTTCTGTTGTTAAAAAACAACAGCAACAAAAAACATATTGCTGAAAGCAGGGAGCCATTGCAGAAGTCACCTCCCAATTGCTTTTCAACAGGTTACATTGCAGGCATGTGAAATGAAAGCACCAAGAACTTTGATTATGTGTAGATTATAATTGTGTTTTAAATGTGGGGCCACATCTGGCCACTATTTAAAAATACCTTCACTCAAAAATTAAGTCCTTTAAAAAATTCTTATTGGGTACTGGATTCCAAGATAGGATTCCATATGTTTTCTATACTTTACCACTGCCAAGGTGTCAGACCATGTTTTATCTGCTATTTCCACAATGAAGGCAATGAGTAATTGAATCAATAAATTAAATGAATATAAATAAATTGAACAGTTGATTCATATATTTCTAGCAGAATGCAACAAGCAACCTCTTAGACCAGACAATTCTATTGATTTTTTCTTAGTCTTGTTTATTCCATGTCATTACTTAAACCAAATAGCAAACCAAGCAGTTATAACCTTCTGTTATTGACCAAAAAAAAAAAAATGCTACATAGGAAAGAATATGTTAAGAAAGAAATTAATAGCAGATTAATACATTTATCAATGTAGCAAAACGTTGTCAAACTAAATAACAGTAAAGGAGACTCTCTAAAATAAAATCATATTTACTCTGGAATGGGTAAGCATGCCATAGTAAGCTGTGTGCATCTGCAGGGAGGTAAAGCAAGACACAGCTTTTTAAAGAAAAAATGAGGATTGCATAACTGTTTAAGATAATTATCCTTGGCTACAAGGATCAATAACAAGGGTGGCGCCAGCATGAGGTTAGATCCGCAGTTGCTGAGCAGATGTCCCTGCAGAAGTATTTTATGTGTGTAAGGTTGCAATGGCTTTTTTTGCAGTCTTCTGTGGAAGTTCTTGTTATCAGACATGCATGATGAAAACATACTCTTCATGGCCTTTTCCAACTCTATTTGTCAGGGTTTTTAACACAAGTGACTCCATTTTGATTCTGACAACTTTCACAATATTTACAGATGATCGTTTAATAATCACTCAAGAGAGAGATGTAGATTTCTTTCTAGTTTACTTAATTCTTCCCTTTTAAGTTGCCACAGAAATCTATGTGCTGATGGAAGCCCTATGTGTGACATTTAGGACCACAGACACTCATGTGATTCTAGAAAATATCTCAAAGAAGGGACCTGGAGTTTCATCCCTTGGCACTCCTGCAGTTTAGTTAAACAGTGGTGGCCGAGCACAGCCAGTTGTAATCCATTTGGTTATGATTCTTTTGCTTCATCATCAATCCAAGAATTGACCTAGTTGTAGAAATTCAGGTCTAGCCAATTCTCCTAAATATCTAAGATGTGCACAACAAATTCAGTTCCTCCAACAAGGGTTAACCTTCGCCTCTTCTCTGTGTGTTTTTATACATTATGTATCTGCACTTTTGCATTAAGTGGCTATAATTAATATAATTTTGTTGGAAGCTAACTAAAATAAAAAGCCCTATCAATTAAGAATGCATAATATTTCATCTTAAGAAACACCATCTTCTAAGCATTCATGTCTTTAGACTATCATAAATAAAACATCAAGGAAGATGCTTGTGCATAAATCTTTGACCACATCGCTAATTAATTTTTTCTTTGGGATATAACTTTTGAAAAAAAATCTGTCAAATTGAGAGATAGTAAAAATGTCCTCACTTTAATTTGAATTTTCCTTCTTATTGGAGGTTAAACTTTTTGCATACAGTCTTTGCCATGTGTATTTCTTCTTTTGTGAAATATCTATTTACATCCTTTTCTTATTTTTATAAGTCTTATGTTTTTAATACCACATTCAATTGCATGTGTGATTTGTCATTTAAAATAGGGTTCAGAGAAAGGAAGTTTACAAATATATGAGTCATCATCATCATGAGTTATTTCTGTAAATCTTCTTAAAGATACACCTTTTAAAATATCTCCAAAAATTTTTTGTTGAAGTGCCATTGAGAGCAACAGACAGGTGTTCAAAATATCTTAAGATAGTGTTAGACTGCCACCTAGCATTTCAGTGTGGAACAGCCCAAAACAGCCACGGAAGGTTTTCCCATATTCAGAACATATCGAATACAGTAAACACAAAAATGTCACCTTATGTCCTGAATCCAGAAAGGCTAAAAACTAATGTCAATGAATGCAAAAACTAGGACTACCATAGGCTCGGGGACAAGGTATTCTATATATACATATTGTCTATATTTAACACTTGTCACTGTTTGCCTTCATTGAAATAAGAACACTACTCTGAAAGTCAAGAAAACTTGAGTTCTCACTTGAACTTACTGCTAACAGATGTAGTGATCTGTCACAGCACAATGAGCCCCACCCCCAGGACTCAGTTTCTCCATAAAACATAAGGAAGACAAAGGAAAGCAGTCTCGTTCCTCGCCCTCCGCAAGGATGCAGGTTAGCAGGGCATCTCAGAGAGGACTGTATGCTTCTGGGGTCATAGGATCAGTGTAAGGTCAGATATGGGATTGTTTGCAAATGTGGCCTCTTCCTGGTCACCCTCCCCTTCATCTCACCCCTTCCCCACGAGATGGAAAGCACTTTGTCAGGTGGAAATGCTTGACCACACACCTGTGTCTAATTGGAGAGCCTTAGAGAGGAACAAAGAGGTGAGGATAAAGGACCTTCCTTCCCAATCCGCCTGTCTACAATGACAGTAACAATAGTTCGGGTCCTATTATCATACAGTGTCCAGTACCCATACAACATGAACTACTCATGACAACTTCCTGATCTTCTAAAATTTCTCACCAGCTCACCTCTGCCTTCTTTAGGGGGAACACATGCCCTCCTTCATTCTTTCATAGGCTGCAAATATTTTTCAAAGCATAGTCTCTCATCTGCTCTTCTCCCCTCATACTCTCGCCTTCAAAGGAATTACTTCTTTATGCATCTTAAACTCTTAGGGTTCGATTAAAAAATCTTTAAGTCCTGGGCAGCATTCCCACTTGAGTGTCAGTGATGTGTGTTCAGCTGTCTGCTGGAATGTTTGATGTCCCATCCCAAAAACTATCCTCCTTCTTCACAATGTATAACCAAACACTCACAAAATTCAAACAGTTTTGTGGTGCAGTTGTTTCTCCTGCACACTGTGTCCTTTCTGTCCACAAGGGACTCACCGTGGCATGCATGGACCATGGTAAGGCTATTTCTTTAGTCCTTTGCTCTTTTAATCCAGATCTTCCCCAGGCAGAAACCCACTTTTCCCAACTATGCAACAGAATCATTTCCTATATGAGCCTCGAGGTGAGCATGGTTGCTAAGCCCTGCTCAACTCCACCCTGCATGCACCTGCCAAATCAGACGTCTTCAACACTGGCCTCATTGCTGTAAGGCACAAATATTCCTGTTAATCTTTTTCATTCTTCCTTCCCACCGTGCCCTGCCAGGATTCCTGTTCTAAGCAACTTTATTTCAGTGGGATCCTCAGATCATGCCAATGAAAGACTTGTTACTCAAAAGTGTGATCTGTGAATCAAGAGATATTGGCATTATCCAGGATCTATTTCAAAATGCAGACTTCCAGCCTCCACCCTAGAACTTTGAATCAAAATCAGAATCTAAATCTCAACAAGATCCTTGGGAAATTCACATGCATGCGAAAATTTAAGGAATACAGAATATGCACACCCTCACCCTCCCTGTTTTTCTCTCACTTAACCTATGTATTCCTTAATTTTACATTCACAATCTAAAATTATCTTGTTAATTTACTTTCCTGTTTATAGTCTGCCCCATCATATTGGAATGTAAGCTTTATGAGAGCCAGGTCCTCATGATATTCACTGCTATGTATTTCTAGTACACACTCAATAAATAATTATTAAGTAAACAGCTTCTGAGCTCATTTTCTTATTCTCACTTTTATTTATGACATATCTGCAATCCAGCTTGCCTTCTCTCCCCCTTTCCTCCTCTTTACATATTATTTATCTGGCTGGGTATGGTGGCTCATACCTGTAATCCTAGCACTTTGGGAGGCCAAGGTGGGTGGAACACATGAGGGCAGGAGTTCAAGACCAGCCTGACCAGCATGGCAAAACCCTGTCTCTATTAAAAATACAAAAATTAGCCAGGGGTGGTGATGCGTGCCTGTAATCCCAGCTACTTGGGAGGCTGAGGCAAGAGAATCACTTGAACCCAGGAGGCAGAGGCTGCAGTGAGCCAAGATTGCGCCACTGCACTCCACACTCCAGCCTGGGTGACAGAGGGAGACTCCTTCTCAAAATAAATAAATAAATAAACATTATTTATCAAACAAATTGTAATTTCTCCAAAAAAGTCTTTCCCAAACATTCCAAGCCCATGCCCCTCTGACCTCCTAGACCCTAGAAGATCAATTCAGACACCAAATCACACACTAACTTCAAGTGCTTTCTGTGTACATGTGTATATGTTTTGTCTCTCCAACCAAAATGTAAACATCAGGAGGGCAGAATCTGTGCTCGATAATTTATTGGTATTTCCCAGAATTTACAGCAGGCAGGTAAATGCATTTATCCTATGCTAAAGAAAGACTCACCGAAAGAGTCACAGAGAAAGGCTAGAGAAGAGAAATCCTAGAAAATGGTTTGGACAAATCTCTTTTCAAGAACAGTGAATAGACTTCGGGTGAGTCCCTGTAGCAAAGGCGTGTTATTTAATTCTTATAAGTTAATCACCTCACTTACAAGTTGTGTTTTACATTTTAATATTATTATATGGTCTCACTGAGATTGTTTTAAAATTATCCCTTATCCTTGAATGAAACCTGTATTTAACATTATGTTTAGAGATTTCAAATGACATTTTTGCTGCAATAAGATTCAATTAGGATGAACTTCACTTAGGACAGGTCAATTCCTAACTTCCACTTTGTTTATAAGATCTTCCTAGTTTTGAATTTGAAAATATGGCTAATCTTCTCCATGGTGGGGTATGAACTCTTTATTGTAGGGATTCTTTTTCATGATGATAGGCAGGTTTTAAGATCCCAGATATACGTTGCTCCATTTTCCTGCCCATTCCTACATTGTTTGTGGCACACATCCCACATATGCCAAGAAGGCTGACTAGTTAATCTCTCAGTCTCGATAAAGTGTTTGGAAAGGCCCTGAAGAGTTATTCAAAACAACAGTTTATACCACAGACACTCTACAAACTGGAAAAAGTTTCAAGCCTTAAATACTCTCCCATACCACCTATCTAACTTCGTTATGGTTTTCCATCTTCTATGTCTCCAAGGCGGCATTTAGCATAAAATATTTGCATACTTTCATAATGCTAAATAGAAAATACCTTTATATTTTAAAAAGGAAAATAAAATTGTCATGAATAATAAAAATGTTACTAAAAATGACGTTCAGGGTAAGGTGGAATTCTATACAGACCCACAGGTTACAGAGGCAAAAAATACAATGAGCTCCATGATCTTGGTTTCCAATGCGTTTGATTTATATCAAAGCCAAATGTGGTTCATCCCTTACTAATCACTTATCTGGAAAGGAGAGAATGAAAACAGTATTTTTTTTTGTTCATGCCCAGAATGTAAATTAAATTCAGCAAGGAAAATTAAGTCCGTCATCCAAAGACTCGAAAATTTTCTTTCCTACGCCTCTGAACCAAGACTTAGATATTGTAAAGTTCTGATAAATCACTCATCTGATTACAACACACATTCTAGTTGTAAAATGTCCAGACTGGTTGAATTTCCTTCAAGTATGGGTTGAGAACAGGTGCTTTCCTTTAATTATTATCTGTTTAAAGTTGTGTTTCTTATCAAAACCTCAGAAACATGTTAACGCTTTTATTCCTGAGCAGTATATGGTGACTGTTTCTCCCCTGGTTTAGGATAATATTCTCTAAGGCATCCTAAGAGTGGAGAGAACTTCTAGAGCTGTGGTAATGCTCTGTCTTAGTGGGTGACCCAACTCTTCCTCACTTTGCTGTCAAAACAGGTTCTCTTATGATTTATCATCTCTTTATATTTATTTTTTACTTTTTATTTTTATTTTTTGAGACGAAGTCTCACTCTGTTGCCCAGGTTGGAGTGCAGTGGCATGATCTTGGCTCACTGCAACTTCCACCTCCTGGGTTCAGCCAATTCTCCTGCCTCAGCCTCCTGAGTAGCTGGGATTACAGGCATCTGCCACCACGCCCAGCTAATTTTTTTGTATTTTTAGTAGGGACGAGGTTTCACCATGTTGGTCAGGCTGGTCTCAAACTCCTGACCTCGTGACCCACCCGCCTTGGCCTCCCAAAGTGCTGGGATTACAGGCGTGAGCCACCGCGCCCGGCCCTTGATTTATCACCTCATTGGAGTCACTCACCTCTCCACTCAGGCACTGCACAGTGACCTGGTAAATCCGTCCTAGGTTGGTTCACTTGCCTTGATATTATATATACTCTATCTGTATTATATATCCTCTATGTGTATATTATATAGACTATATGTGTATTTTTTCCTTGGCAACATCAGTTTTAAAATTTAAGTGAGTGGGAAACCAGAGACAGAGGTAAAAGTGTTGATCTTAATGTGCAGATTTTAAGTAAACAGCAGCCTCACAATATGAAGGATAATACTTAACAGAACAGTCTAAAGTAAGTAGAAATGAGAAATTGAAAAGAAAATCAAAGGAAAAGAAAAGTTGAATTAGTGGCTCTGAAAAGCAAAAAAATTATATTTTAATTTGCTTCTAGAACACAGTGCCCATTTCTTAAATTTTCTTTTTCTTCTTTTGATGAGTAGGTTAAACTACTACTTGCATACATAGGCCTTAAAAGGACTAGTATAACTTGCAAACAGTAGCTGAATTTATAATTTAATCTACAATCCTAGAGGAACATGATAACCTGATTCTTTGTATATTCTTTGTCCAAAGGCTATAATCAAAATTACCATAATGTCATTAAGAAAAATTTTTTAAAGACTCTATAAATTTTAATTAATAAGCTAAGGATTTCTTAACTCAACAGAGCCCTTCTGTCAGGTGGGGCAAAATTTTAACTAATGATCAAAAGGAACCTTCAAAACAAGGAGTCCTAAGAGATAAATTAGAAATCACAGTGAAAGGGTAACAGATATATCTTCCCCTACCTTCAAATTCAGAGTTCAGCAAGTTGCACAAGAGCTACATTGAAAACTCTTACCTGTGCCCCCCAAGAGAGTCTAAAATGCTACCCTTACTAAAGTACCCACTTCATCTACACTTGAAGACCCAACCACTTCTGATAGTAAATTACTTCTATGGATCTGATCCACATGAGAAATTTTCTATCCTCTCTTGTTTTCTACCTGAAACCTGGAACTACTTTCTAAGAACATTCTCTGGAGAGGAAGTGATATGGTTTGGCTCTGTGCCCCCACTCAAATCTCATTTTGAATTGTACTCCCATAATTCCCGTATGTTGTAGGAGGACCCAGTGGGAGATAATTGAATCATGGGGGGTGGGGGGCAGTTTCCACCATACTGTTCTCATGAAGTCTCTCAAGATCTGAGGTTGTATCAGGGTTTTACGCTTTTGCGTCTTCCTCATTCTCTCTTTGCCTGCTGCCATCTGTGTAAGACAGGACTTACTTCTCCTTGCCTTCTGCCATGATTGTGAGGCTTCTCCAGCCATGTGAAGCTGTAAGTCTGATTAAACCTCTTTCTTTTGTAAATTGTCCAGTCTCAGGTACGTCTTCATCAGCAGCATGAAAACAGACTAATACAGAAAAGAAATAGGAAGAGAGAAAAAGACTACACATCTGAGTTAGTGAACAGTGTGTCTTCTGAGATTCTTGCTTAGAAGACTCTATTTCCAAGGACAGACATAGTTAAAAACTAGGGAAGGAGGCCCAAGATAAGCGAGTTCAGCAATCTAGCCCAAGGTCATTTCACAGATATGTATGTTTCTCCTTTTCAGAAATTAAAGACTTACATAACCAAACCAAAAAGACTCAGGGTCCCTAATGAATCCAACAAGAGAAAATTATTTGCCTCAAAATGCAAACATTTTAATTGATATTTTAAATTGATTTAACTTGCTAAATTTACAAACTAACAAGTTTTGACTCTTCCAAGGGACCTGGCTTGGATGGAGCCAGGAGTTAATATAACAGCTTGTTGCCAAGAGTAGATGACAACCCCCCCAACCCATATCCAGCTACTTTTTCTAAGGTGCAAGGGAAACTTCTTTACTTTCTATTGTCCCTTCCCTTCTATAAACACACAATATCCCACAGCAAGATGTGAGATATGGCACATAGGAATGGAAGGTAAGATAAAACAGTCATTTTCTCACAGCGTAAGAGCACAATTGGCATGTGCAATGTAGGCACAGGCTGATGATGGGAAGCTCTAAGCAGTAGCGGTGGAAAGACAGACAGATACAGATGCTCACGGAGTATCACTGCCCAAGGGGGGTCATTGCTGGCATGTGAGTGACCCAAGTAGGCTGGCTGAGGCAGCACTAAAGCAAAGTACAGGGAACAGGACCATGACCTCGGTTCAGAAGAGCAAGCCTGACCACCAGCAGAAAAGAGGCGATGAAGGAAGTAGATGTGTGATTTACACATGAGACGGCATACCATCTTCCCCCAACCACACCTTAGGGTCTGCAAGAGAATGTAAGGAGAGGGAAGCTCTGAAGTTGTATCATGGGACATGCGGCCATCTCTCTCCCACTTCTGTGTCCTCTATTATAGAATGGTCTATACTCACTGCTTCCACAACCTCCTCTCCCATTCTCAACTCTCCTCTCCAATTAGGCTGTCTCTGTCCACTGAAACTGCTCATGTCCATCCAAGCCAGCCATGGGTCAAGCCCAATGCTCACTTCTCAGTCCTTACCTTCCTCCCGTCTCAGCCCTATTTGTCACAATAGGTCCTCTCTCTTTCTTAATAAGCTTTCTTCATTTAGTCTCCAAGACACTACTCTCAACCCACTCGCTGATGTGCATCCTCATCTTTGCTCAACCTTATGATTTCCCTGACATCTGGAGCACTTCAGGGCATTGTCTGGACTTCTCTGTGCATACTCACTTTCAAAATCATCTTGTTTAGTCCATAGGCTTTAAATATGTTAAAGCCTTCCCAATTTAATTCTGCATGCCCAAACTCTCTTTTAAATACCAGATGCAGATATCAAAATGTCAACCTAACATCTCCATTTGGAAGTTGAACGGACATCTCAAAGTTAATGCGTCTGAAACGATCTCTTTATGTTTATCACTGCCCACACACCTGAAACTCCCCCTGCATTCCTCTTGGTCTTGGAGCCTAGCTATGCAGATACTCAGCCAAAAACTTGGAGTCATCATTGATGCCTCTCTCTACGTCACACCTCACATCAGCAAACCAATCAGCTCTTCCTCATTCTTCAATCTGCCCACTTCCCACCAGCTCTATTGCTACTTAATCCAGGCCATCATATTGTAGTTGCTTTTGTACTGGTCCCTTTATGCCCACTCTCATCTTACTATAGACTGTTCCCCCTGTAGAAGTCTGAGTAATCCTTTTACATAATCCAAGCATGTCATTCCTCTGCTCAAAACCCACCCACTTAGAATATAATCCAAAATCATTATTCTTGCCTTCAAAAACTATGTTATCTGACCCTTAGCCAATTTTCCAATATAATTTCCTATTAATTTTTCAGCGAGCCCCACTCATACTGGCATTCTCACTAATTATTTAAAAAAAAAAAATCCATGCACGCTCCCAGTTCAAGACTCTGCACTTACTGTTCTCCTGCCTGAGACATTCTTCTCTCAAATCTCTACACGCTCTTCTCCCTTGGCCCTTTGGGGCTCTGGTCCATCACCTTTTCAGAAAAGCCTTCTCTCATCCTCTATGAAGCAGCACATCTCCCCACCCTCCTCTTATCCTACTTTGTTTTCTTCCTAGTACTTTCACCATTTAGCGCATTAAATATTGATATGCTTATGGTCATACTTCTCCAACAAGAATATAAACTTACTAGTCGACAGTAAGGGACAAAGACCATTGCAATTAGAGAAGCCATTATTAAGATTAGCCAGAAATTGAGTAAAGGAGGCAGGTTCTGAGACCCCAAAGCCAAGAACCAACTAGACTTGGGAGCCTCCTGCAGCCACATGTTCCTTTTACACCCCGAAGGTGGCATTTCATACTCAAATGCCTACAGACAATCATAGTAAAGCAGGAAGAAGGCCTAGAAGAATAAACTGGAGAGAGCAGGCCTCTTCCAACCGGGCAGCCACTCAGCTACAGCTCATTTCCAGGCAGGAATGTTGGGGTGAAGTGATATTAGCACATTGGCAGCTTAGTTGACAAAACTCCCTAGGTTTTGACTCATCTCTTGACTCCTGATTCTAAGGAGTGAGTTTGCTGCCCTTTGCCCATACGGAAGGGAGCTCCTCTTACACCCACCCTCTGAGGCTAACACAGTGGGAGCATCACAAGTCAGCCTGTGGCTTCTGCCTGAAGGCCACCCTTTTGCAAACTTGGGCTTAAAGCAATAACTGTCAGCCATCTGTCAGAGACACTGCTATGCCACAACGAGTTTTGAAGTGTATCACAAATGATTTGTTATTCTGCTGACATTAAAGGAACAACATTTGCCAATTATTTTCTTTTTAGTTAATTATATTGCTTTTGATCGTGATCATGCCTTTAGTATTGTGTACTTGTATTCTGATATTCATCTTTGAACTGGAGAGACAAAAATGGTGAAATTAACACAGAGAAAATTAGAACTATACTATCTGTGGGGTATGTGCTGCATGCTAACATCATTTCTTATGTCTACCGTGACAGAATTTAAAAGTTTGAGAACAGTCACTTTAAAATTACCCTGTAAGAGCGTGTAATATTTTCCACTAAATTGGGACTCAAAATTTTAATTATATATGAATTTAGTCCCATTAAGTAGAAAGGAACGCCTTGGCAGGAAATCAAGCCAGAACACTTAGCCTGAGCTATAATGTCCCTGAAAAATAATCCCTTAATACTTTTTCAACTTTACCTCCCACTCTAGACCTTTCATTTCTGCCACCAACTACCAGAGTGTACCTTTCACGTTTTTATATCCAAACCCTGGCCCTTGGGATGCCTCACTCCTGCATCTATTTTCTCTTCTTCGCTCCTCTTATTTAAATCCTAACCAGCCTGCAAGGCTAAAGTGATTTTTATTTCTGTTATAAACTCTTCCTTCACCACTATGGCCCACAGAGATCTGTCCTTTCTCAGAGAGTCTAAGATTATACCAGTATCAAGTGTTTGTCATGTGGCCTTGGTGGGCAGCTGTCTCCTCATGTAGCAGATAGGACAAAGAGAGCTAAATACAGGAGTATCTCTGAGCAGGGCAAGGAATGGGATGTAGCAAACGTTGGTGCCTTCTTCATGGCCCTTTGGCTGACTTCAGAGGTCACCTTCAGCTTGACAGGCCGGTTCCCATATGGTAACGGTTTCTTACCAGAAATGTCAGTGAGTTAACACCCTCAGAAGCAAACCTCAATGAAGAATGAGAGTTGGTCGATTAGTATCCCAGCTTCCTCACCCCTTGGTGCAAAAATCCTGAGCTGTGCTCTACATAGTACCCAGAAAGTCCTTAACAGGACTGAGCCCAGTTGCCCAGAATAAGGACTTGGTTGGTCATCTCCCTTCCCTTCTGCTATGGCCTGAATGTGTCCCCTCCAAAATTCATATGTGGAAATGTAATCACCATTGTGATAGTATGAAGAGTTGGGGCTTCTTGGAGGTGATTAAGTCTGGAGGGTGGAGCCCTTATGAATGGAATTAGTGACCTTATCATTAGTGCCCTAGTCGTTTTTGCCCTTCTATCCCCACCACCATGTGAGGACATGGCATTTGTCCTCTCCAGTAGATAACAGCAAAAGGCACCATCTTGGGAGCAGAGAGCAGGCCCTCACCAGAACCAGACACCAGATCTGCCAGAGCCTTGACATAGACTTCCCAACCTCTAGAACTGTGAGAAATAAATTCCTATTACTTGTAAATTACCCAGCTTATGGCATTTTGTTATATCCGCAGGAACATACTAAGATCCCTCCTTCTCCATGTTTCCTGGTATTATTTCAGAAATAAACTACTAAATAAACCACCTAAATCTTGGGGCCTGCTTTTTGGAGGACTCAAGTAAAGACATTCCCTGATGAAAGTTTTACTTCCTCGAAAACAGATCTTCTGCCTTCCTGCCCTGTACAGAACCTTGCATGGACTCTTGAATGGGAAAATACTCAATAACTATCTGAAATCCACTGAGTAATAGAACTTTTAAGTGATTTGATCAAAATTGAAAAAGATTTCAGCACTTTTGCTCTTGTGCTCTCTTCCCTTCATATGTAGTACCCATAAAACAGGTCTAGAACATGACAAATTTCTGATCCATTTTCTTCCCGGCCTCAGGCACAAGAAAGAAAGTTGCACTAAAGGGAGCCTTATAAGAAGCATAGTCTCTGACATGGATCTGGGCTTATTCATTCACCTTTTAGTGAACATTTAGTCAATCTACTATAATGCCTCAGAGTCTCTTCACTAATTCTTTTAACAAATTGTGAGACAGTGGGTTTTTGGCCTTTTGAAAATATCCTAAACCTCAAGGAGCAGGTTTGTGAAGGAATTTTTGAGAATGAGAAATACTAATGAATTACTTAGTATTCAATTTGGCTGACAGCAACAGAAGACCCAAAATAAACAAGATACTACTTATTTCTTTCAAAAAAAAGCTGGCATCCGGTGGTCCAAGCTGGTAGGGCGCTCTGCACTGTCAAGAACTCAGGTTCCTTCTCTCTTTTTGCTCTTCAGTTCATGATTCTATTCCCTAGGTTACCTCCATCTAAGATAATTGCTCCAGATCCAGCCATCACGTCCACATTCCAGGTGGCAGGAAGAAAAAAAGACACAGGGAAAAGGATGCTGCTTCCCTTTAAAGACACTTTCCAGAAGCTGAACAGCCTGGTTGAACTTACACTGTATTGGTTAGAACTTAGTCCCATGGCAATCCTCAGCTGTACGGGTGGTTTTATTTCAGGCAGCCTTATGCCAAATGAAAATTAGAGATTCTATCACAAATATTTCTATATTAGAGGAAAATGGTCATTGGCAGACAATTAGCTTTTCTCTATCACAACGGTTATATCACTAGAATGGCAGCAAAAGCTGCCGAGATCAGAATCTGATGTTAGGAAATAGGGTGTGGACACAGTACGTGAGAAGTGGGTATGGATTATCATGCAGAGGTCTTTATTGACCCACTAACAATTTCATGGTCATAGGATGAGAATGGGGAGAGGGAATGAAGATGGGATTTTTACATGTAGATGATCTCTCAGTTCAAGTTAAGCTCATACTACTGTGTTATGTGTATGCTTCTTTTGATGATACAGTTATCAAAGAAGAACACTAAAACTAGAAATTATCAGAGCTGAATCTAGTGTGACTCATGAGAGAAGAGGCTGGGTGTAGTGCTCAGAAGAATTACCCTGAACGTTCCAAAAAGAAAAGAACTCCAGAATCCCACATCATACACTCATTTATAACAGACTAAAAGATCATATTCTGAGGGATTCTAAGACCAGTATCCATTTAAATCAGCTCAAACCCCAGGCAGAGGCACCAGAATTTTACCACTTACAAACGGGTAGACAGCACAGCAGTTGGGATTTGTCCCTTCTGTTATCCTGCTTCCAGATGCCATATTGAAAGCAGCATGCATTGCAAAGGCTCTAACCTCCTTATGCTGTAGAACATCTGCACCTCAGCACACCGGCATGACCAGGGTTACCACTCTGTACAAAGCTGCAGGAAGAATTGCTCTTTGAAAAAGGACACACAAGAAATGCAAGAAGACAGGCTTGTAAGGAAGAAGATTGAAGAACCTTAGAAAAATCAAACAGAAATCACAATAATTTTCCTCTTGTTTCTCCTGGAGTCCTAGTATTAAGAGATTCTGTGAGCACTGAAACTGCTCCATAAGAGCCAGGCTAGAACATTCAAGTTCCCTCTGACCTGTGAGATGGTATTGGACCCACCCCAGATACCCATCGACCATCAACATTACAAATGAAGAGATTCCTAAGAGTCACCTCCTCAGCTGTCTTAGGAAATTCTGTAAGAAGAAACAAGATAAAGGACACAAAATAATTCTTGTTAAAAGGTTATCAGTTGCTCTAAGAGAAATGCAAATGTGCTAACTTTACCCCGAAAATCATCATTAATAAATCACTGAAGAATAAGTTTTATTATCCTCTCTTTGCAGTTTTGCTTGGTCAGCCTGTTACATACCAACCAGTTTGAGCTGCATCAGATTTTACGGGTTTCCCTCTCCTTTTAATTAACTTTAAAATCTTATTAGCCCAATTATTAGCAATATGTTACAAGGCACCAAGACTGCAGCTGTGAATGTGTCTTTATTAAAAAGGCGCTACCATGAGTTAAGAAACTTTCAGCATTATTATAAACTCTATAAAGGCTAGAGAGATAATTCAGTTTGCAAATTGGTCCCAATTCAAACTTGGCAAGGGAACGCAAATTAGGTTTGAATTAATTTGCTTCCTCCTCCCATTCTTCCCTCAAAACATGTAATTCCTATTAGCAATTAGCATCAGTAGACTTTACACTGGCACTTGGAAAGGTGTACCAACTCATAAAATAAGAACCGAAGGTGTGATGTTATTTTAACTTAAAAATTTATGTGTGAAGTAGGAAAAGAAATGTGCTTTTAGATATATCGTTCTTCCTAAGGGACACATAAATTACCCTGAATTTTACCCAGCTTGAAGAGCTAGCATATTGTAAACTGCTCTCTCCTTTACAAATCAGGGCCATTCTAAGAGGAACAAGAATGAATGTGTCATAGACTCAGTCCCACAAAACCTTCTAAATATAGAATCTGCTTGCCTTTGTTCACAGCTGTTCCATTCTAATAGTTTTACCAAGGGCACAAACAGTAGGTTCCTTTATTGAAAGTGGAACTGTATCTTCGGGTGTAGAATATTTTGAAGGCCTTTTCAAGGCAAAATAAAAGAAAATGCGAAACCAAAGAGCTCTAGGGATCTATCCATTCTAATCCAGGTTCACAGACAATCTGATCCAAAATATAAAACCCCAGGACTGCAGCTTTGCCTGCTACCCTTTGACACTTATGTATTGTACTCCACTGCTTCTCAAACCTTAGAATGCTTTGAATCACGTTGAAACGTCTGGAAAATACCGATTCAGATTCCCTGTCCTTACCCCTGAAGAGTCTGACTAGTTACATCTCAAGTGGAACACAGGAATTCTCTTGGCACTGGGATTTTTGGTAATTCTGAGCAAGAGACTTTGGCTCACACTTTTAAGAAACTTGATTTTACTTTTTATGTGACTTGGGCCTGGTTTAAAAAAAATAGGCATAAACAAATAGTTTTCTTCTTTGATCTCCTGGAAGTGGGCAATTTGGTAATTATCAGAATTTCACAACAAATATGAATAATATCAAGTAAAGTAAATTTTCTAGGCCTAACAATTTTATTTAAAAATATTTCTCCATATGGATGAGTCCACCAGAATTGCTCAGAAACATATTGTATACCCAGAAAGCAATAGGAAAAAAACAGTCCTTTGGACAGAGGCATCTAGAAAGACAGAGTGCCTATTAGCAGAAATATCTATATCCATGTATACATATATGTGGTATACGTATATGCATTATATACATACATGTGTGCATATATACATATATGTAGTATATACATAATACATATTTGCAGTAATAATCTGTTAACTTTTATTACTAATCAAGAAAAACAAATCACTTTAATTTTAGATACATTTGTATATATCAGGACTCCTACCATGCTCCTATAAGATATACCATACTAGGCCAGGCAGGGTGTTGGCTCACGCCTGCAATCCCGGCACTTTGGGAGGCTGAGGTGGGCAGATCACTTGAGGTCAGGAGTTGGAGACCAGCCTGGCCAACGTGGTGAAACCCTGTCTCTACTAAAAATACAAAA
>NW_022436950.1:17627105-17645802 GCF_009761245.1 Sapajus apella | reverse complement strand
AGGAAGGAAGGAAGGAAGGAAGGAAGGAAGGAAGGAGAAAGAAAGAAGAAAAGAAAGGAAAGATATCTAATAGAATCCCTGGCCTCTAACCTACTAGATGTGAATATTAGCTCTCTAGCCTCCTGGTTGTAACAATCAAAATTTCTCCACATTGACAAATGTCCCCTTGTGGGAAAATCAATCCCGGTCGAGAATTGCTGTTTTCATCCTAATCAAACAATACCTATTAAGTGCTTACATGTACATTAGTATAACAGGTTGACCTAATGCTGCTGTTCAAACATGTCTAACCTTTACTATATGCCAGTACTACCCAGCAATCCCATTACTGGGTATATATCCAAAGGATTATAAATCGTTCTACTACAAGGACACGTGCACACAAATGTTCATTGCAGCACTGTTCACAATAGCAAAGACCTGGAACCAACCCAAATGCCCATCGATGATAGACTGGACAGGGAAAATGTGGCATATATACACCATGGAATATTATGCAGCCATCATAAATGATGAGTTTGTGTCCTTTGTAGGGACATGGATGAACCTGGAAACCATCATTCTCAGCAAACTGACAGAAGAGCAGAAGATCAAACACCGCATGTTCTCACTCATAGGTGGGTGTTGAACAATGAGAACACATGGACACAGGGAGGGGAGCACTACACATTGGGGTCAGTAGGGGGGAAATAGGGGAGGGACGGTGGGGGGTGGGGAGCTGGGGAGAGACAGCAAGGGGAGAGATGCCAGATGTAGGTGATGGGGAGGAAGGCAGCAAATCACACTGCCACGTGCGTACCTATGCAACAATCTTGCATGTTCTTCACATGTACCCCAAAACCTAAAATCCAATAAAATAAATAAATGGGGAAAAAAAAGAAGAAGAAAGCACCTTATGTATTTGATCTTAGTCATCCTTATTAACTTTTTTATAGATAAAAAAGGATCAGCCTTGAAAAGACTAAAAGACTTGCCCAAGCTAGTCAGGGGTGGAGGGGAGTTTCACACCCAGTGAAACTCCCAAACTCATGTGTTTAACGACTGCTCTCAGTCGCCGCCCATGGCAGTGTATAAAGTTAAAATAGTGATGTCCGTGACTCCTAGGAGTTTTCACTCTAAAACAAGGAACACTAGCACAGGCATTTATGAAAAAAACAAGCACCAAATACAGAGATTTGTTCAACAAATCAAAAGGAGACAAGTTCTGTAAATAAATGATAGATAATAAACTTCATTAATTCTGACTATTTAGAATTTGCTGTAATTCAAGAAGGAGCTGGACCAGTGTTGACCTTTCTACTATTTGCGCACGCACACACACACACACCCCCGCACAAATCTGTGAAGTGACAGTACACATAGGGTTTCCAAAAGAGGGCTTAAGTGCTCCAGCAAACACATAAACACCCACTTCTACCCAGCCCAGTTACCATCCATGTAAAGGCCAACCTACTTGGATGCCCAGCACAAATGGTCCATCTGGCTATTGAGGAGATCCTCTACTGGGCCACACTTGGCCAATGTATAGTGACAGTATCCACCTGAAAATAATAAAATGCCTTTTTTTTTTTTTTTTTTTTGAGACACTGTCTTGCTCTGTCGCTCAGACTGGAGTGCAGTGGTGCGATCTTGGCTCACTGCAACTTCCACTTCCCAGGCCTAAGAGATTCTCCGGCCTCAGCTTACCGAAAAGCCAAGATTACAGGCATGCACCACCATGCCTGGCTAATTTTTGTATTTTAGTAGAGATGGGGTTTCACCATGTTGGCCAGGCTGGTCTCCAACTCCTGACCTCAAGTGATCCACCCACCTTGGCCTCCCAAAGTGCTAGGATTACAGGCGTGAGCCACCACCCCTAGCAAAATGTCATATTTTTAAGAAAAGTATTAAGTTCTACTTCACTGCTATTTGAGATCTCCCAACTCCCTCAATTCAGACTGCTGATCACTCTCCAGGACTGGCACTGATGCCTCTCAACACAGCTGTCTCAGGAAGCCATCACAAAATGATGACTATTTACACTTCTTTCCCTGCTACATCAGAATAAACAAAAACTTTAATTACAAACAAAATTAATAACATTTAATATTTTTATTAAATCAGCATATTTATTTTATTAAATAATCTATACATCAGCATATCTTTAACATTTCCAAAACTTATGCACTTCCTGTGTTTCGGGCACTGCGCTAAATGGTGGGGACACAGAGATGAGCTAAACATGATTTCTCCCCTATACAAGTTTGTAAACAAGTAAGGGAGGTAAATCGAGAGCTAGGTGAGGTCAGTATCTGCACAGCTGGAATGTGGGCTGGATCAAGCCAAAGCCCAGGAGGAATAGTTCAAAGACAGGCTTCCTGGAAAGGATGACTCTTGAAAGGTGACCCCCCAAAAAAATAGGAGGAAATATTTCAGAATGGTAAAAGGTGATGATCTATGATGCTTGAATTCTGGGAAATTTTTATTTTTTTTATGCTTTTCAGTATTTCTCAAAACTGCTCAATGAAAATGTATTTTTATACAGCTGAAAATGTATTAAAGAATAAAAAATAACAAAGGATAATACCGTTTTTAAAGCAAATGAGAAGAAAGTGAAGGCAGAAAGTATAGACTATTATTATTTCTAGAAATTTTGCTTTTTAGGGAAGACATAAAATACAAAGCAGGTAGAAGGAGATGCAGTCAAGAAAGGGACTCTGTCTGTCTCTCTCTCTTTCCTTTTTAAGCTGAAAGTGATTTGAGTATACTATAAGCTGTAGAAAAGATGGAAGCCGAAAATACAAAAGGAAGAAGGACTAAGACCTCACTCTAGTCCTGAAATATTTAGGAATCTACTTGCTCCAAAGAGCAATTTGGAAAGATTCGCATTAGATCAGAGAAACTGTATCTCTAAAGAAAGGGGTGGGAGTGAGTATATCTACATACAGTGTGAGACATTGATTCAGATCTTTGTCTGTTCCTTTGAGGTTACTGTACATGGTAGGGCTACAATGGGGATGCTTCCCATCATGAATGGAGTTACTAAATTCTGTAGGTTCTAATTCAATAAAGACACTCATTCTCTGCCTGGGATTCCCACATGCCTTGGTGTAAGGAACTCAAGAATTAAGACAATTACCACAATGTGTCAGAACAGAATGGCTCTTGAAGTGAGACTTCTCTTCTCTCCCAGGAGGGTGAGGACACTTCCTTATGCCACAATCATTGTTTCTAATATCTGTTTGTACCTTCAAGAAAAGGAGTCGACATTTGGTTACTTGAGAGGTTTTCTCAATACTAGGCTTACCTCTCCTGCACTGGCTGTTTGGAAGAAAAGGGAGGATCACAGGCCAAGATGGTGCTAGGGTACAGCTTGTTATAGAGAAATCCAGGGCTGTCTTCTCACTTCAGAGACATCTTTAGTTTCCAGAATTGGATCAAATGGGATAAATATGATGAGAACCACCATAAACTGGCTCAAATAATTTAGGGTAGCTGAGGGCTGTGGTGGGAGGTCAACTTAAGGTATGACTGAGTTCAACAAGCAAAGCAGGGAAAATTATTCAAGCTGCATTCCTCTTCTGTGAAGTCTTTTGGTCCTGCACTCAGCCGTAATGAACCTATAGGCCACGAGGTATATCAGTGGCAATCCCCATCCCTTTCCCTCCTCTTGTCTTCAGCACCAGAAAAGCCAAAGGAACTGTGACATGAGGACCAAGGGGCCACTTGCCAACTCTGGCTCCTTGGCTGTCATCTGTAACTGTATATCCAGCCTGTGTTGGGAAAACAGAGCAAAGGGTTGGAAATTGACTAGAACCAAGTCTTGATATCTGAGAGTAGACTGTTTTAATATTTGAAATGATTAAAAGTATGGAACTATATTAATTTAAACTTAGAAGTACTTTCTACCCAGTGGGAAAGATGGATTAAACAAAGCCTACTGAGGACAATTTTTAAGGGGAACAAACATTTCAGGCTTTATCTTATGATGTGAGACTTTCCAAAATAATTATTGTATACATATATAAATGGATTCATATATACATGTATGAATGGACACAAATTACATACATACATATATGAATTAGGTTATCATTGTAATGGGCACCAGCAAGGTGACTTGTGAAAAAAACCTTTGCATAGTTTTAAGAGATTGATTCTGTCACTTTGTCTTACAGTGTTCTTGGAAGGAAAGATAAAATGACAAAATTGAACTGTATAACTTAACCCTAATTTGCAAATACAATGCTGCTTTTGCATTATAAAAATCAAGATAGACATTCCTCAAAACCTAACAATAGAAGGAGATATTTTCCTTCTTTTCTCATAGGATAGTTGAAAGGCACTTGGACATTCGCCCACAGGTCTGACTGCGCTCCGAAGGTGGGTTCGCCCACAGGTCTGACTGCGCTCCGAAGGTGGATTCGCTTTGTTCTTGCACAGCCAGGCCTTGATGGTTCCTGCCTCCCTTGGCTACCAGCAGCCCTAGCCGGGGCCTCTTGGCTCCCACTTGTTCCCGTGTTGGAACCAGTCACCCCACTTTGGGGCTCCATTTCTTTTATCTATCCTCTACCCTTCTTGTACGGTCATCCTCCAAGCACAAAGGCCTATTCAAATCACTTTCTTGTGAGAAATACCAAGTGACTTTCTGTTGTCCATAAGACCTTTTGCAATGTGGGCTTAAATTAACTTCAGCTTCCAGCTGCAGCTCTGCTAGTGCTTCTAACATAGCACTCACCTGTTGCCCTGGTACCCAGGTGGTAGCCATGATGAATTCTGGCTTTTCCCTAAAGACATGGTTTTCTGTGGCGTTGTGTGTTGGCCCAGGTTCTCTCACCCCCATTCTCTAGTTAGCAAAACGCACCCTCCAGAATGCTGCCAACCTGTCCTCTCCCATTAGGAACCTTCCCATTCTCCACAACCCAAGTCTCTGCCACCTTCCGTTGTTTGGGGCATACTTGGATGTGCTGAGGAGGAGGTGCAGTGCGATGGGTGGGGCAGCAATCTCTGCCTGGGACCGCCAGCTACTCGTTCCAAAATGAATGCGTAATTACATCATGATACAGACTATGGCAGAAAGGAACACGGTGCCAAGAAACCGAACTGAGATGGCACTGAGACCTGACACACATCACTGATTCGAACAGGCCTTTGTGCTTGGAGGATGACCGTGGAAGAAGGGTAGAGGATAGATAAAAGACCAGGACAGACAACCGCCCCCAGCACACGGCAGGACCCCCCAGATTCCCCAGGTGTGTGCCCTGGGCCACACAGGCAGCTGCCCTGTGGGGACTTACCTGGGATGGGATCCCAAATGCCTGTCCCCCAGATGGGGGGTGGTTTTGCCCATCCTGCCCTCCTCCAGCTGAGGGACCCTCCTGGGTGCGTCGCCTTCCCACTACTGGATCCAGACTTTTTAAGTAAATAGAAACAGAATTTGTGAGAAAAAAAAAAGAAAGAAAGAAAAGAAAAGGAGCCCCAAAATGGAGTGATTGGTTCCAACACGGGAACAAGTGGGAACCAAGAGGCCCCGGCTAGGGCTGCTGGTAGCCATGGGAGGCAGGAACCATCAAGCGGCTGTGCAAGAACAAAGTAAGTCCACCTTCCGAGCGCAGTCAGACCTGTGGGCAAATCCACCTTCAGAGTACAGTCAGACCTGTGGGCAAATCCACCTTCGGAGCGCAGTCAGACCTGTGGGCAAATCCACCTTCGGAGCGCAGTCAGGCCTGTGGAGTGAGGAACAGGGTGTCTGGAGCAGGGAGCGCCATGCATAGCAGCTTCATGGCAGGCTGTGTGTTTTCTGAGAACAGAAAGAGGCCCGTGTGGCTGGAGTGGATGAGCAGGGAGGAAAATGGTGTGAGATGTGGCTGGAAAGGTAGGTAGGGCCCCAGCCTGCAGAGCCGGTGGGTCCCCAGAAGACTCTGGACTTTGTCTTAAGAACAATTGAGAGGCTGGGGATGACACAATCTATTTGTATTTTGAAAAAATTAGACTTCACTATGGAATATTGATTGGAAGGAGGCCAGGGAGGATGTGGGGGCCTATTAGGAGGCCATCACATACAGGAAACAGATAATGGAAGCTGGAATAGGGAGAGGCAGAGCAGATCGGCAGAATTTGGGTGGGTTTAAATTGAAATTCTTACCGGAACTTCTACAAACCAAACAGAATAAGCACTCACATTAAATGCTCAGGTGGCATTTAAAAAGGTGTCATCTTAGAGTTATGATTACTTTATGGTGCTTACCATAAAATAAAGTAGTTAAATGGAATCAGTTAAATTTTGCTATCTAGAGGAAAGCAAAGGGTGAAAATATAAACACATAATACAGTAGAAACAGTATAACTATATTTTAAACTGTCTAATTAAACGAGCATCTGTTACCTTAGAAAGCTCCAAGGAGACTCTGAAACACAGAAATCAAGATTACGAAGTTTTAATAGCAGATCATTGTCTTATTTTGTAATGGCTTTTTGGGATATACTTTACATACCACACATCTTACACGTTTAAACATGAAATTTGGTAGTTCTTAGTTATTCACAGAGTTGTGTAATCATTGCCATATCTAATTCTACAACATTTTCATTACTTTAGAAAGAAACTCCATACCCATTATTAATTACTGCCTCTTTCTCCCCAGCTGCTCTAAGTGTCGGCAACCAATAATCTACTTCATGTTTTTATATATCTGTCTACTCTGGACATTTTATTTAAATAGAATCATACGGCCAGGTGTGGTGCCTCACGCCTATAATCCCAGTACTTTGGGAGGCCAAACTAGGTGGATCATTTGAGGTCAGGAGTTTGAGACCAGCCTGGACAACATGGTGAAACCCCATCTCTACTAAAAATACAAAAATTAACTGGGCATGGTGGCGCATACCTGGGATCCTGGCTACTTGGGAGGCTGAAGCACAAGAATTGCTTGAACCAGGGAGGTGGAGGTTGCAGTGAGTCAAGATTGTGCCACTGCACTCCAGTCTGGGTGACAGAGGGAAACTCTGTCTCAATAAATAATAAATAAATAAATAGAATCATACAATTTTTGACTATCTGTTACTGGCAACTTTCGCTTGGTGTAATGTTTTCAAGGTTGATCCACGTTGCTGTATGTATCAGAACTTCATTGCTTTTTATTACCAAATACCCCATTATATGGATATACCACATCTACTTATCCATTCAGCAGTTGATGGACATTTAGGTTGTTTTCAATTTTTTGGCTATTATGAATAATGCTACTATGAACAGTTACATATAACTTCATAAACATCTGTTTTCATTTCTATTGGTTATATACCCCTGGGAGTAGAATTGCTGGATCACGTGCTAACTCCATGTTTAATCATTTCAAGAACTGCCAGACTATTTCCCAAAGCAGCTTCTTCATTTCATGTTTCCATCAGCAGTGTATGAGGTTTCCAATCTCTCTGCATTCTCATCAATGCCTGTTATTATCTGTTCTTTTTTTTTTTTTTCTAATTCTAGCCAGCCAACCAGGTGTGAATTGGTGTCTCATTTTGGTTTTCGATTTGCATTTCCCTGGTGGCTAATGGTGATGGGCATCTTTCCATGCACTAACAAGCCATTTGTCCATCTCCTTTGGAGAAAGATGTCTAGCCATATCCACTGCCCACTTTAAAATTTGATTATTGGCCTTTTATTGTTGCATTATACGTGTTCTTTTTACATTCTAGATAAAAGTATCTTATCAGAAACATGATTTACAAAATTTTTCTTCCATTCTGTGTGTTGTCTTTTCACATTTTTGATGGTGCACGTCAAAGTACAAAAGACTTTTTTTCATTTGGATTATATCTGATTATCTATTTTTTTATTTTATTACTGTGTTTTATCTTTTAGAAAAGAATAACTTCTTGTGAAACTGTGTAGTCATATCACTGAGTTGTGTCTGAGATTCTTTTACATTTTGTTCCTACCAACAAAAAGAGAATTCAACCACCATTTTCCCCAAGGATGTGTAGTCATTTTCTTTAATATATGTATTGCTTCTTCAAAGTTAAAAGACTATAACTAATGTCAGCCAACTCTATCTTTAGCAAAAGCAATTAAATAGCACTATTCAGGCTTATCAGTCCTATGCCATTTTATTAGCTAAAGCAATTAGAAGAACTTATCATTTTTTAAAATCACATAATTATTGACTGTCACAGACCCTGTTACTGAGAAAGGTGATGGCTTGTAACACTGCAATGAGGTAAAATGAAAATAAAGGGCGAAAAGAAAGCCTAAAAGATAAAGGTTAAAGAAGGAAAGAAACATAAATTACAATTAGAGCGAAACATTGTGGAACCTTAATGCATTTTTTAAGACCCTTTAAGTCAAATTAATACAAATGAAAAAGACTCAATATTTGCATTGGTAGGACTTTTACTTAAAAAGTTAAATTATTTATTTGAGCTAAACTCTCCACCTATTCTTTGATACCTAAAAGCTTTTAGGAGGTAAAGAAAAAGATTTCAAAAATTTTATTTATAAAATAATGAATAGCAAAGGATGCAGGCATAAATCTAGAAGGGCATGCAGTAAATCTCTTTTTGGTCTGAGACAGAGTCTCACTCTGTCGCCCAGGCTGGAGTTCAGTGGCGCAGTCTCGGCTCACCGCAACTTCAGCTGCCTCCGTCTCCCGATTTCAAGTGATTCTCCTGCCTCAGCCTCCTGAGTAGCTGTGATCACAGGTGTGTGCCGCCATGCCCAGCTAATTTTTTGAAGTTTTAGTAGAAACGGGGTTTCACTATGTTGCCCAGGCTGGTCTCCTGAATTCAACAATCTACCATACTCAGCCTCCCAAAGTGCTGGGATTATAGGTTTGAGCCACCACACCCAACCAGAAAATCTTTATTTAGATCATCTCAACAACTGCATGTTCCTTCTTTAAAAGTTGGATTCCCCAGTTGTTTCTCTTTGGTCTTCCAGTGCCCAGCATGTAAGTACACTTAGAAGATGAAAAAACAAACAAACAAACAAAAAAAGAACAAAACTGTGGACTTAAATTAAGAGACTGAATTAGGCCAGGCCCTGAGTCTCATGCTAAATTAAGAGACTGAATTAGGCCAGGCCCTGAGTCTCATACGTGTAATCCCAGCACTTTGGGAGGCTAAGGCGGGCAGATCATGAGGTCAGGAGTTTGAGACCAGCCTGGCCAATATGGTGAAACCGCCGTCTCTACTAAAACTACCAAAAAAACTACTTGGGTGTGGTGGCATGTGCTTGTAATCCCAGCTACTTGGGAGGCTGAGGTAAGAGAATCACTTGAACCCAGGAGATGGAGGTTTCAGTGAGCTGAGATCACACCACTGCACCCCAGCCTGGGCAATAGAGGGAGGCTCCGTCTCAAAAAAAAAAAAAAAAAAAGAAAAGAAAAGAAAGAAAATGAAAAGAAAGAGAAAGAGAGAGACTGAATCGGCTTTGTGTAAAGTCTTCTGAATAAAACACTTAAGTAGAATGGAGCTGCAAAAGTGCACTATGAATATTTGTTTTCTGTTTTACATTCAATTACATGGTTCATTTTTTACATGAGCTTTCTTCCCTCAAGTGTTCTCTAAACATCATATAATACAGAGTTACTTTTAACATCCATTTCTTTTTACTGAGAAATAAACAGAAGAGATTCACCAGCATTACTCACGTCTCTGGAATGACTTGGATAGTGTTAATGGAATGATGCTCCTGAACCAGCCAATCACCTTTCAGCTCACAACCTGCCGTCTTGCCTCCATCTCCTCTCAGTGATTATGTTCCCTCACCATTCCAGCCAGACACGAATCATAAAAACACACGGAGATGGGCATAGCAGCCTAAGTAGCCACACCTCCATCAAGACAACCTCTCCTCTTTCTTCCCTCCCTTCCATCCTCTGTACCTGCTCAAATTCACCTCAGTGAATCCTCTACCCTCACATACATTGCTGCCCAATGACCAAAGTCAGGGGTTCTAGATGGTCTTGCTCTGTCCTTCTTCCAGCTATGTCCCTCTGCCCAGCTGGAGAGTCCATGGAGTGAAGAAATTTTGCCCACCCAGAACCTGGTGGACCTATAGACGGACCATGCCCCGGGTATCCAGGAATCTAGAGTTTGCTGCTCAAACATAGCCTTAAGTCTAGTTCCAGGATCTGTGCAGGGCTTCTTCTCTGCATCCATGCTCCTATTGGCAAAACTTCAGGCCTGAGAAATATCCAAGGAGCAATGATTTGCAGGAAGGATAGACACAGAGCTCAAACATCCAGGCTAAAATGTGCAAGCATGTGCTTATTTAAGCTGTGTGAGGTGTGAGATGGACCAGCAGGTGGAGAGAGTGGGCTACAAGTATGGATGGCATGTCAGGCCAACACTGCCCTGGCCCCTGCATTCTAGCATCTAAGTCTGGAACTCTGAGGAATCCCAAAATCCAAAGCTTTTCTAGATTATTACAAAAGATTATCTTTCAAGATAGGAGAATAAACCATACTTTATTTTGTATGTTAGCTTGATTTATAAATATTTAGATGTATGGTACATAGTTATCCATTTGTACTTCTAACATGGACCCCAATAATGTGAACTGTAAGCCTACTAGGTTTTGGAGTTCAAGCTTGATTGGGTTTGGAGTTCAAGCTTGATTGATTCAATAAGAATACTTATTACATTTCGACCATGCAGTAGGCATTGTTTTAGGCTTTCAGGGACAGCAGTAAACTGGACAGATAGGGTCCTGCTGCCAAGGAGCTTACATTCAAATGACAGAAGATAAATTGAGTAGAGTCTAGGTAAACCAATGCATTCATCCATCCATTCATTCATTTACACAACAAATATCAACTGCCAAAAGCTGCCCCCAGGCATTTGGGATGGTTTATGAAACAGACATGAATCCCTGGCGTCCTGAAGGTAATTTTAGATATTAATAAAGGTAAGGAAAGAAACTGAAAGGGGTGAAATATTAGAGAACAAGTGAGACACATTGGCCCCATAGTTGAGGCTCTCAGGAAGACATCTCTAATGAGATTTTTTTTTTTTTTTTTTTTTGAGGTGGAGTTTCGCTCTTGTTACCCAGGCTGGAGTGCAATGGCACGACCTCGGCTCACCGCAACCTCCGCCTCCTGGGTTCAGGCAATTCTCCTGCCTCAGCCTCTTGAGTAGCTGGGCCTACAGGCACGCACCACCATGCCCAGCTGATTTTTTGTAGTTTTAGTAGAGACGGGGTTTCACCATGTTGACCAGGATGGTCTCGATCTCTTGACCTCGTGATCCACCCGCCTCGGCCTCCCAAAGTGCTGGGATTACAGGCTTGAGCCACCGCGCCCGGCCTCTAATGAGATTTATAAGATAGAAAGGATTCGAGAGTTCAAAAAGCCAAGAAAAAGTGTGTTTATATGGAAGGAAAAGTGGGTGCAAATACCTGGAGAAAAAACTTGAGGTGTTCAAGGAATGGGGAAAACAACGTGTGGCTGGAGCATTATAAACAAGGTTGTGAGTGTTCCTGTGTAGAGAGAAAGGGAGACAACTGAGGTTTTACCCACTATGCTTTACATCTGCGTCCCTAATTCCTGTATTTTGTGGAGGACAAAGAAAGGTAACAGCAGGAACGCAGTGAAAGTCACTGAAGTGTCCAGAGTTTTGTCTTAGCCTGGTTCAGTTCAGCAGGCTTCGCCATGGGCTCTTCTAATAAACATAGCCGTTGAAGTGAGATGTTTTGAGAAAGTGCCCTCTCAGGGTTGGGGTCCCAGCAGCAAAGTGAACGTCCTGTCACAGTACACACAGCTGGCTGCCAAGGGTCTGCTGCTACCAGCAAATGAGCAAAAGCACTTAATCCACATCTCCATCCAGCAAGTCGCTGGATGACGCCGGGGTCGTGGTGCGCCATCTGTACCTACTGACTGCCATGCTTCCTGTTGAGAAGATTTGCTCTCAGAAGCTACTGACCTATTGATTTGCTAGTGTGCCAGACACAGGCTGAAGGCTTTCTATATTTTTCCTCACAGTAGTGAATTTTCACAAGTCAATGACTGAGGTATCAGTATCTCCATTTAAAAGGAAAAACCAAAGTTCACAAAGGGGAAGTATTTGCCCTAAATCCCATGTTGATAAGTGGTGGATCTCTTTGCAGGACCTGATGTAGTCTGCATCTGCAGATAGAATATGGCTATTGGTCTGACATTTGCACAAAGAATTAAGTGCTCAACCCTGTGGCAAGACATGCCTGGCATCCCACCCAGGTCATTGTGCCGTAGTGTGAGTTTAGGAGAATTACTTTATTTCTCTGAGCCTCAGTTTTTTTGTTTTTTTTTTTTTTTTGAGACGGAGTTTCGCTCTTGTTACCCAGGCTGGAGTGCAATGGCGTGATCTCGGCTCACCGCAACCTCCGCCTCTCAGGTTCAGGCAATTCTCCTGCCCCAGCCTCCTGAGTCGCTGGGATTACAGGCACGCACCACCATGCCCAGCTCATTTTTTGTATTTTTAGTAGAGACGGGGTTTCACCATGTTGACCAGGATGGTCTCGATCTCTTGACCTCGTGATCCAACCGCCTCGGCCTCCCACAGTGCTGGGATTACAGGCTTGAGCCACCGCGCCCGGCCGAGCCTCAGTTTTCATCTCTGTAAAGTAGAGATAATTGGAATACCCACTTAAGGGACTGTTGAAAAATAATAATGCATGTCAGGTGGAATTTAACAAGAACTCAACAAATATTAGCTGGTTGCATTATGCTTACTTTGCTCTGCCTCTCTCTTCTTTTCGCACCTATCATGGTATCCAAGCTGCTTATCCATTCTAAGTACTCTTTCACCAGGAGTCGCCAATTGCCTACTTAACAATGTGCCACAGCTTATCAAATAAGGGTGTGACAAATGAACTATGAGCTATGAACCTTTAAGGACAAACCATCCATCGGGGAGTCAACACTAATGTTCTCAAAATAAGTCAGAAGGAGATGATGAGTCACTTAGGCATCTGAAAAACAGTTATCCTTGTAAATGGGTACATGTTTGTTCAAAATAGTGTCCTGGTTTTTGCTAGACAACCTGAGTCCCAGAAGGACACTTCAATCCAGAGTCTGTCGAATTCCACCCAGTTGTCGTTCTTCTCACTTGCTAAATTAGCCTCCCAGGAAGATAACACCCACTTATGCATGAGTGATTCTTCCCAGAAGCTTCAAAGAGAAAGCCCATTCTAAGAACGACTGAGGCAGAATCCAAATTGACCAAGTATTCACACATACTTGACTCTCCAGCCTTGTCTGTGGCCTCTAGAAGGTTAGAGAGTTCTTCTTTTAACCAGATGTTCAAATTTATTTAAAACCTTGAACACATCCTTTGGACAGGTTGTGAAGAACGTTGAATGCAATTAAGGAGGAGGTGAGATGATTCACTCCATCTTCACCTTAGCTCTCATGATCATCCACCTTCAAGGTTTTGTGGCCAGCTCTCCTGCAGCCCTCGATGATTCACTCCTGGGCTTTCATTTCCCATCTGCGGCAGCTGCTGTCCACATAGTTCACAAGACCATTGTGGTTATAAAGGAGATCACATCATTTATGAAATACTTGGAATGCTTAAGAGGAAAGGACATTGGGTAAACTTAAAGTACTTGGTATTATTACTACCTTTTAATCTTAATGGCTACAGGGAAAAATGAGTGGTCTAATGGAGTGACTCTCAAACTATTGTGCTTGTAACCTACAATTTAAAAATAAAAATAAAATTGATACTTTAACCTAGCAACTAACTGTGAGGCTAAAGTTTTGTGTAGTAGTACTTATTCTTCCAAAGTAATATATACTCTGATCGTTTCTATTCTATTTCATCTTAAGAAAAAAACACTGGTTGCAATCTGCTCAATTGATTTTTTGACCCACTAACAAGTCAAAACTTGTAGTTTGCAAAACATTACTGAAAAGTTTAAGACATATATTTATATCCTTTAATATAAGACAAATTAGCCTCAGGTCATGTATATTTCCCTCTCCCAACAAATAGCTGCAATATATATTCAAAAACTATTTGTCCTTTTCAGAGTAAATAATATTAATTCGAGATTATTGGTCACTTTCCTGATAGCCTCATGATACTCGAGGCAGAATAAAGCTGCTCATTAGATGAGCTACTGGCATCCATTCTCCATATGTCATGTTATTTTAGGAATACAAAACCCACAAAACATGAAGCTTCTGAAAATTATGCATATTTACATGTGTTTCTGGTTAAAAAATCTGAACAAGCAGATTTTTCTCTTGAGATTTTGTATGGGCTCATATATATATATACACATATAATTGCACTTTAGGTTCTGGGGTACATGTGCAGAACATGTAGGATTGTTGCATAGGTACATACATGGCAATGTGGTTTGCTGTGGATGGGCTCATTTCTTAACAGAAAATGCAAACATGCATATTCTCATTTTTATAAGATTAAAAAGCTTCACTTTATCATGAAGGGGAAAAAAAGCAATAAGGCAGAGAGAAAGAAAAAAAAAGGAGGAGAAAAATTGAAGGAGAAAGGATCCAGATTTAAGTTTGCTGCTTGTAACTCTCTTTCAACATAGTAGGTAATTAATGTTAATTAAATAGTCTAAGTTTATAGGATGATAATAGTCAAATTAAAACTTAAAAGAATGCTATATTTAACTTACATGTTGAAGTCATGACGTTTACACACTGCTCTTTGCTTTATAAACTCTTTTCTCTCAATAAGAGAGGGCATTTTTATTGTTAATTATAATGGATACACGATAGTTGTACATAAGAGAAGGTTTTTAAATGGAATAAGCTTAGTTGTTTTGTTTTGTTTTGTTTTTAACTAATGCATTTTATTTGTAGAGCAGTTTTAGATTCACAGCAAAACTGAGAAGAAAGTACAGGGAGTTCCCACACACCCTATAGCTGTCCCCACACACATATAACCTTCCCAACTATTGACATTCCACACCAGAGTTGTACATTTGTCACCACCACCAATGAGCCTATATTGACACATCATCACCCAAAGCGTATAATTTACATTAGCGTTTACTCTTGGTATTCAACCTTCTGGAGATTTGGACAAATGTATAGTGACATATCCATTATAGTCATGTCATGCAGAACAGCTTCACTGCCCTAAAACTAGTGTTTTGGGGGCACTAAACCCCTGTGTTCTGCCTATTCATTTCTTCCTCTATCTCGCACCTGGCAAACACTTATCCTTGTACTATCTCCATAGGTTTGCCTTCTTCAGAATGTCCTATAGTGGGGATCATACAGTGCAGAGCCTTTTGGATTGGCTTCTTTCATCTAGTAACATGCATTTAAGTCTTCTCCATGTCTTTTCATTACTTGGTAGCTCATTTCTTGTTAGCACTAAATCATATCCCATTGTCTGGATGTGCCACAGTTTATGTATTCACCTATGTAAGGACACTTTGGTTGCTTCCAAGTTTAGCGATTATGAATTAGCTGCTATAAACATGCATGTACAGGTTTTTGTGTAGACACAAATTTTCAATGCATTTGAGTAAATACCAGAGAGCATGATTGCTAGACAGTATAATATGTTAGTTTTGTAAAAAACTGCCAAAGTGTCTTCCAAAGTGCTGTGCCATTTTGGGTTTCCATCATCAATGAATGAGAATTCCTGTTGCTCTACTTCCTTGACAGCATGTGATATTGCATTAGAGGGTTCTCTAGAGGGACAGAACTAGTGGAATATACATATATAATATATATATATATATATATATGTGTGTGTGTGTGTGTGTGTGTGTATGTGTGTGTGAACAATATATATAAAGTTTTTATAAATTTTAAATAACACATTTCTGATATTAGTATATACAAGTTAAGGAAGCCTTTAACAGATTCCTCTGTATCTCCATGTTTATCTGGGATGTCATAAATTCTGACTTTAGGCATGCATGAATAATCAGGTTGATTTTTAACACAGCAGAGGAAACCATCCTGATGGTTGAATTAGGTTTAATATTTAAAGAGCATTTTTATGGCTCCAAAATACTTTGTCTGTATTAAACACTGAAAAACATGAATTAATGGGTAACCTCATCTAATCTTACACAAGAATCTTTAGATAGCTATCGTGCAACAAAGCAAAGAAAGAAAAAACAGAGGATTCAGTAGGGGTCATTGTTTAGGTAGATTTCCTTTCTAATGTTATCCTAAGTTTATTTTTTTCAAATGGTGTGTGCCTGCTGTCCTTACAGGTCATATTAATTGTTGATTGTATATGATTTACTCACCTGTATTTGGGGTCTGAACAGCAGGCATCCTGGAACTGTCTAGTGGTAAGTTAGCCATTGTACAAAGGTAGTTTGAGGTAGGATATAAAGACACCTAAGATTCTTACATGATCTCAAGGTATTCTGTGTTTAAATCAAAGAGCCACCCCTTAAATTATTCAAATTTCTAGTCACCAATACAGAGATGTGGGGTTTGGGTAATTGAAGGTGTCAGGTTTACCTGGGAGCAGTCCTAAATGAATAACCTAGAAGTCAGACAACCCGAGGCTGAATAAATCAAGTAGGTTTTCTAACAGAAGTATATGTATACTTCAATTATTCATGAGGCCTTGAATATGGAAGCTTGGCCTGTGAAATCTTGTAGGTCAAATGACTGTTTCTATCCAAGACTCCAATAAGTACCAAAAATTACTTCTTTTTCCTGCTCTATATGTCAGCTGAGGATGTGTTTTTCCTGAACTTTTTTTTTAACCTCCTCTCCTCAAATGCAGAAAGAAAGAATCAAGCAGTTATAATAAATATAGATTAGAATCAGCCACCTCTGAGACCAAGCCTTGGGAATTCTGAAGTGAAAACGGGACCTCTAAAAATAACCAGCCTTGGTTCGTGTGGGGAAAAAGACTTTGTCAGAGTTCTGCTGAGCCAAGGAGAGATAACATCTCCAGCTAGACAAGGGTTACATGACACGGGACTTTTGAGGTTTTTGCAACACCAAGGTTTAGATTTTAATCCAAAACCGAGAGTTAATTAAAAACAGGGAAGTGGCTGGGCACAGTGGTTCATGCAAGTAATCCCAGAACTTTCAGAGGCCAAGACGGGAGGATTGCTTGAGCTCAGGAGTTTGAGAGTAGTCTGGGCTACATGGCAAAGCCCCTTCTCTACAAAAAAATTACCTGGGTGTGGTGGCAAGTACCTATAGTTCCAGCTCCTCAGGAGGCTGTGAGGTGGGAGGATCATTTGATCCCAGGAGGTTGAGGCTGCAGTGAGCAGTGATCGCACCACAGCACTCCAGCCTGGGCGACAGAGCTGGACCTTGTCTCAAAAAAGACCAAACCAAAAAAAAGGGGTAAGTGCAAAGTATGGGAGAAAGCCTCAAGCATAAAGGAAGTAAAAGGAAAGGAAATGAGTGCTCACTGAGAACAAGCTATTCTAATAATAATATCATAATACCTAACATTTACAGGGTACTTAAAGTGTGTCAGGCATTGTTCTATGAGTTTCTATAGACATCACGTCACATAGACACAAAAGGTCATTTAATCCTAACTACAAGCCAGTGAGGTAGGTACTGTTATTACCATTCAGAAGGCAGCCTCTCTTCTTACCCTGTGCCTTTCTTGATGCTGAACTGTTCTTCATCACACCCTAAAACAAGACATAGCTGCAAATACACAATGCAGTCATGTATGTTTTTTATAAAGGATTTCACAGGAACATAGAAGAATATATAGCTATCGCAGAATGCTTCATCCATTTCTATGTTAGACATTTCACTTCTCATCATACCACTCCCTTTATACATAGAACTTCTAGAAGTTATTCTCTTGTCTAGGTCCTCAGCTTTGTGTCCATTCAGCAAGACAAAATTGGGCAGCTACCACACCTAATCCTCCTTAGAAAGCAGTTTAGGGGCCATCTACGATCACTCACCTGCATCCCCAGGCCATTTTGTCTCTGCCTCTAACTGTTTACCTAAGTATTCACCCAATCAATATGTCTTTCCTGAGGGGGTAGGGAGTGGTGAAATATGTTATCATGGAAAGTGTCCTCCACGTTGTTACATCATGTTTTATGTAATTTGTATGAACCAAGTTATTAATTTTTTTATGATGACATTATTAGGTAGCTATTATCACTTCCCATTTTAGAGATCAGAGTCCTGAGTTTCAGGATTTAAATTTCCCCAGAATTACAACTAGGGTAACTAGGGTAACCAAACGTCTCAGTTTGCCTGAGACTGTCCCCATTTTAAATATGGGAAGTTTCAGGTCCTGATAAAAACCTCTATCCCAAATCAGTAAAATAAACCATATCCCAGACTAGTAAAATAATAATGGCTGGTTTTCAACCCAGGTTCTCTGACAGATTAAGTAGCCACTCAATGAATACTTGCTGAATAAGGGGGAGGTATGGGGGAAAAGAGAGAAAGAAAGATTGGAGGAAAGAAAAAATAGGAAGGAAGGGAGGAAGGAAGGAAGGGAGGAAGGAAGGGAGGGAGGAAGGGAGGAAGGGAGGAAGGGAGGAAGGAAGGAAGGGAGGAAGGAAGGGAGGGAGGAAGGGAGGAAGGAAGGAAGGGAGGAAGGAAGGGAGGGAGGGAGGGAGGGAGGGAGGGAGGGAGGGAGGAAGGAAGGGAGGAAGGAAGGAAGGGAGGGAGGGAGGGAGGGAGGGAGGGAGGGAGGAAGGAAGGGAGGAAGGAAGGAAGGGAGGAAGGAAGGGAGGGAGGGAGGGAGGGAGGGAGGAAGGGAGGAAGGAAGGAAGGGAGGAAGG
>NW_022436950.1:17623342-17627005 GCF_009761245.1 Sapajus apella | reverse complement strand
GGGGGGGAGGGAGGGAGGGAGGAAAATAAAACAAGGGAAATGGAAGCTGCATGGTGATTTAATCTCATAAATCTTATATTATCTATAATTTATACACAGTGGGGTGTATATATATTTGGTTAATATTTGACGGTAACTCTGTAATCATGAATAACCCATGATAGTTGCATAGCATTTGAACCACAAACACTTGAATTATCTTCATCTAGATCAGCACTATAGTTTGCTTATTTGCATAAGGAATATTAGAAATAATATTTCATTGATGAATAATATTTAAGCACAGTGGATTGAACATAGTCATCTAGCAAGCCCAGCAGCCTGACCCATGTGGTATTCTTAGCCTCCAATTCAGTCCTGAGTTCCACAACTTAATAGGTAATTCTGTAACCTTATTCCGGCTGCACATTTAGCTGAATCCTGCTATTGCAATAGC
Source organism: Sapajus apella (assembly GCF_009761245.1). NCBI lineage: Eukaryota > Metazoa > Chordata > Mammalia > Primates > Cebidae > Sapajus > Sapajus apella. The sequence goes on along the minus strand of NW_022436950.1, from coordinate 17,626,569 downwards.
ATTGAAACTATCTCCAAAGAACCTTTCATGCAGAGAACCTGCTACCAGGTGGTGATATAATGAAAGACAGGGACTAAAGAACAGAGAAGGGGACCTCACTGACTTTACAGAGGCAAGCTGGATGGTCATTTTGTGTCTGCTTGCTGATAATTGCTCACATGAGTAGAAAACTTCAGCATGAGATACGTTACTGTTATAATATAGGACCTGGTAGAAAGACGTTAGGGAAGGAAACCTATAGCCTTTACCTACCTCGAACTATTGAACGCTTCTGATACCTACCAAAATAAACCATCTCCTTGTGACCGGCCAAGTTAGTGTAGGCCTCTTGCCCACACATCATGTATTCAGATTCATTCATATCAAAATTTTAAAAAGTAAATTCCTCCTCTAATAAATAATATAGAAAAGCTACATGCTTTAGCCCGAAAAAAAAAAAAGCTTTAAACAGCTGTCTGTAACATAAGGCTTCTACTTCCGCAAAAGCTGTAATATATAAGCTCTTGAAGAAAGAATAAAATGAGCTATTAGGGTAGCTACCCAGCATCTAATTAAAATGAAAGAGCCTGAAAATGGCTTTCTTATTATTAGTGGTACTATTAAAGATGACAGATTGTCCTAGATGCATTGCTCCAAAAGAGGACATCCTCTCGCTTCTGGGAAAAGGAGAGTTAATCAGAGCAAAATATGGCTGTTAAAAATCCCTCCAAAGCCCGCACTTGGAGATTTGTGTTTCTTGCATTGATTCTTTTACCATCTCTCCTGCTTTTGCCAACCCACTAAAACCTTTGTCAGGCCAGAAATTCAACTTCTATAAAATGGTAGTTCTTTCTTCACTATAAAACATTTAATCAAGTTAATATTTCAAGGTTTTCATTATCATTATAAGGAAGCATTAATGGTGAGAATTAAAAAAAAAAAATCAGTCAGCGAAAATTCTATTGCTTTTCCTTTAGTGGATATGGTCATTACATCCTTTCTAAGGAAGATCTCATTTCCTGAAGGACCTGAACAATGATGAGGTGAGAGGGACAATTAAAACAGATAAAGACATAATCTTAACCAAATATAAGGACAGCCAGTCCAGAGTAGACTCACCAATATCTCTTCCTTGGGGATTTTCCCTACCATATTTAACATATTTTACTCAGAAGAAATCGGTAAAACATATAATCACTCCATGGTTCATCATCTGCATTCTTCTGAAAGTTAAACTTCAAGTTCCCATTGCTCATTTAATTGTTTTCTATTTAATTTTTTTTTCATTAGTCTGATACCTTCTGGATGTAACTGAGTTTGGCAAATGCTCTGAGGCATGGCAAATTTGTTCTTTTAACAGAAGTAGCCACTTTGCAAAGATTCCTCAAGTGATGCTCAGGTCTGAATCACTCATTTTCAAAGCAGGGAATTTTTAATGTAGTAACAAAAATACTTCTGAATTTTTATACCTAACAGGATGGAAAAGTCACTGCTTTTTTTTTTCCCTACCCTAAATTTTAAGACCTGTAGAGACTCAACCCTAAACAGCCCACTGATCTATTGTTTTGAAGGATTTGATCTCAGCTTAACCATAAGTTCTGCATACAATTAATGACAGCACTTGGTATAAAACTCAGCTCAAATGAACAAATGGTCCAGACAGAAAATTTGGGGAATTAATCTATCTGGTTTGTATAAGAGTCTAAAGTTTCCAAGCTGAAAGTTTTAGACAGGAAAGGAGAATAGTGGGATTTAATGGAAATAGAATGTCCAAGGGAGAGAGTACAGAGGCTGGGAGGGTGGAGAGCAGAAGAAAGTGGAGGACGACAATAGTTGGGTGTAGGGTGACCGCTCAGATCACACAGGGAGTGTTGTGTTCACTTCTGAACACCACACGTCAAGAAGGGTCAGACTAGTGTCACAGAAAAAGCAGTGAAAGGGAGAGCACATGTTAAACATTGAGGGAACAGAGAGGAAAACAACCATGGACTCCAAAGCCACTATTGCAGGAAAAATAAAGACTCAAGGAAAAATGAAGACCATTGCAGGGAAAAGACAGGAAAGCATATTTCAGTATCACCTAGGAAAGAGTTTTCTAGCTTTTGGAGTTGTCCAAAAATAAGAACATTACATCAAGGAGTTATATTTCCAATTACCAGAGCTGTTCAAACATACTAGACAACCTCTTGTCTGAGATGTTGTTAAGGGAATTTGTATGCTAAGCTTGGGCATGGAGCTAGGTGTTTCTGAAATTTCTCCAGTGCTGCCTTTAAAATCTTACAATGCTTAAGGTTGTCTGTTATGATATTCTGAACCTCAAAGATAAATAGCTCATATCTGAAAATTAAATAAGATCAAAAAAGAGCCAGCATAATAAAAACTCACTTTACAGTAGCTTCAATAAATTGAGTCTTATTTTTTCTTTCCTAACAGAAAGTCTTGAGATAGGCAGACATTGTCAGTGGAATAGCTGGGATCCTGGCAAAGAACCAACTTCTGGATACAAAATGAATCCCTCATGCCCTCAAGAGTAGGCTTTGTGCAGAAAAGACCATTCAGAGGTGTGCTTTGGTTAACAAACAAATTAATATTCAATGCATTAAATTTACTATTATTTCTTAAGCTTTCAGCTCAGCTTATTATTCTTATTTTATAAATTTAACAAAATTTAAAGGTAGTTTAATTTGCAAATGTAATTATATACCTTCAAACATGTTTAACTGCATTACATTTGACTTTCTTTTTTAAAGACTTCAGTTTTACAACACATCTTCTTAAGTGCCTAAAATTTGAAAAAGCCTAGTAAATTACATATACAGATACAGTAAATCTTAAGTTACCTTACTTGTCAGGATAGGTTACCTTAATTGTCAAGATAATTGTGTGTGTGTGTGAGAGAGAGAGACAGACAGAGAGAAAGAGAGACAAAGAGATCTTCAAGATTATATCTATATCTATATCTATCTATATCTATCTTCAAGAACTTGGTTTCAATTCTTTAGGATATATATCAAAAAGGGAGATTGGGCATCTTTTTTACAGAAATAGAAAAACAATGCTAATTCAAATGGAACTACAAAAGACTCAGAATAGCCAAAGTGATCTTGAGAAAGAACAAAGCCAGAAGCATCAAATTTCCTGATTTTTAAAATATATTGAAAAGCTACAGTAATTAAAGCAATATGGTGCTGGCATAAAGACAGACATAAAGATCAATAGAACAGTATAAAGTCCAGAAATGAGCCTAC
>NW_022436950.1:17567014-17623242 GCF_009761245.1 Sapajus apella | reverse complement strand
TTGAGATGGAGGCTCACTCTGTCACAAAGCTGGAGTGCAGTGGTATGATCTTGGCTCACTACAACCTCCACCTCCTGGGTCCAAGCAATTCTCCTGCCTCAGCCTCCAAAGTAGCTGGGACTACAGGCACATGCCACCATGCCCAGCTAATTTTTTGTGTTTTTAGTATAGATGAAGTTTCACTATGTTGGCCAGGATGGTTTTGATCTCTTGACCTCATGATCCACCTGCCTTGGCTCTATTGGGATTACAAGAGTGAACTACTGCGCCCAGCCAGTTCAACTGATCTTTAACCAACAATAAACAATATGGAAAGACAGTTTCTTCAACAAACAGTTCTGAGAAAACTGGATACTGACAAGCAGAAAGAAGGAAGGAAGAAAGGAAGGAAGGAGGGAGGAAAGAAGGAAGGAAGGAAGGAATGAAGGAAGGAAGGAAGGAAAGAAGGAAGGAAGGAAGGAAAAGAAAGAAAAGAAAAAAAATTGGACCCTTACTTTATGCCATTCACAAAAACCAAATTAAAATAAAGACTCACACATAAGAAATGAAACTGTAAATTTCCTGTAAGAGATATTTTTAAAGTTCTCTTTCTTGGTCCCCACTTTAGACCACAAATCAACACCTTTGGGAACGTGGCTTTTATTTTCTATTTTTTAATCCCTCAGTAAACTCTAATGTGCAGCCAAATTTAGGAAACACACTTTCTCAATTCCATATAATCCTGTTCATTTGGTGTGGTTCAGCTGAGACTGATCCCATCTTCACCCCTGACCTGGTTGAGTATTGGCACCTGATTTTTATCTGGCAAATTAGAATCTCTCCCCTAAGCCACAATAATTAGTTAAAGGTTATGGAGTGACCCAAGCCAGCTTGATAGCATTTCTTTTTGAGAATTTTGATAGAACAAACTGGAAAGATATATATTCATCTGCAGAGAAAATGCATTGTAAGGATAATTTAGTCTTTCCCATCCCAGTGGCAACCTGCTCCCATGTGGAGAGAACATATCTGATAAGTCAAATATAACTGAAAGATAGAGGTAATCCTGTTTAATAAATCTCTGAATCTTATCCTGAGACTTCCCAGTTAGGTAATCTTAGAAACTCTTTCTTTTGATTGTGCTAGGTTTAGTTAGGTTTCTGTTGCCTGCAACTGAGAGAGTTCATCTGTTAGGGCATGTGATAACACTTCTTTCCTCCTCCGTCATGGTGGGAACAGATTTTCTCTCACGATAATTCTCTCCTTATCCTGTATTTTACTCTCTCCCTCTCTACTGGCTTATTTCTTGTTATCCTTATACTTAAACATTCATCTTTCCAGACACAGAGACAGAAATCTCCCGAATGACCTGGTGTTCTCTCCTAGCTATTCTTTGTCTCATTTTCTTCAAGGTCAATCCCCTTAAAGTACTGATTTACAAGCAATGCATCCCTCTCTTCAACTTCATAAATTTCGCCCTACCCTTCAAAAGGTGAATACAGGCCACCTACAAGGATAACGGACTTCCCCCTACCCGAGTTCACGCTCCATGATCTTCTGCCCATACTTGACCTTGTTCAGTCTTTAAATCTTCCATTAGCTTCTATCATGCCATTGTATTTTGGTTGACGCTTAACTAAGCCTCCCTTAACACACTGTTAGCTCTTTCTCAGCCTTTTCTTTCATGTCAAGAAGGGAGATTGAGCATCTTTTTTACAGAAATAGAAAAATAATGCTAATTCAAATGAAACTACAAAAGACTCAGAATAGCCAAAGTGATCTTAAAAACGAACAAAGCCAGAAGCATCAAATTTCCTGATTTTAAAATATATTGAAAAGCTACAGTAATTAAAGCAGTATGGAACTGGCATAACGACTTTCCTTGACTTCTCTTCATATTATCGCAACCTACAAATATTGGAGCCCTCTTTCATTCTTCTCTCAATCCCTGTTCCATGGGTGTTCTCATTCACCTCCTTGGTTTTACTCACTTCTCTTTATATGTTATGAATTCCAAATCACTATTTCTAGCCTTTCATATGTCTTTTCTTAGACTCTTGCCCTCCAACCACCTCCCATGACTCTACTAACTCCTACTCATCCCTCAGTATTCACTTCAGGCATCACCTCTTCCAGGAAGCCTTTCCTAATTTCCCTGTTTGGTGCTTCTCTGTGTTGCAGTATATTATAATCACCTCAATCAAAGCAGTTATCACACTGTATAGAAACTATCTGTTTATGTAGCTCTCTCTCTCAAGACTGTAAAAGCTTTGAAGTGGTAATTATGCTATGATTATCTTTGTGACTGGCATATAAAAGTTATTCAATAAAGTTTTCCTAAACTAATGAAAGAATGGTGGCTGCTAACCATTTCAGACTCTCTGTACACTGGACTATTTGGTGAGGTAACACAGCAGTACACCATTCTAGAATTTCTTTCTCATAAATGTATAGGCTGTGACGGCATTTGGAGCCTCATTTTTAATAAATATCTGTTCCTGCAATAATGCATACCTCGATTACATTTATTATTCAATTCAAATTATAATTACTTTATTATTGATACATATATGTCTTTATATTTTGTTGTAGAATAATAAGAATATATTTGTGTCAACTATTTTTTTGAGAGAGGGTCTTGCTCTGTCACCCAGGATGGAGTCCAGTGGCATGATCATGGCTCACTGCAGCCTTGACCTCCCAGGCTCAAGTAATCCTCCCTCCTCAACCTCCTGAGTAGCTGGGACTGCAGATGCACACCACCACATCCAGCACCACTAATTGTTTATAGAGATGGGGTCTCACCATGTTTCCAGGCTTGTATTTTTTTCTTAAGTTAATGTGCACTTGCCCAGATACTTCTTGTGAACCTCCTGTGAGGTGCATCAGAAGGGAAAGGTTAGGAGAAAAGAAGTGAGGAAGTGGGGAGTTGTATTTATTAGCTTGTTATATTATATATTGAAGGTATATAGGGTGTGAACCTATACTGAGACCCCCAAGAACTATCAATAGTAGGGAGTGAATGCCTGCAGAAGCAAGAGGAGGAAATGGTGCAACAGGCAACAGAAGCATGAGTGAGAGTTGAAGCTCCTGTTCCACAGAAGCCATGGTCATGAAAAGATGTAGCTGCTATCTGAACTGCAATAAGGCAGGAAGAATACCTTCTCCAGCCTTCCCACTTTCTTCCCTTCAGACATTCATAGGCCAGAACAGGGCAGGGAGAACAGAAAATGGGAAGCCAAATGGATGATACCAAGCCCACTCTTTGACTCTGGCTGGGTCTGTCATGGAGTAGAGATGGGAAGAAGCAGTCCCCTGAAGGAGTTGACTATGGCTTCTCTTTCTTTCCCAATTTACTTCAATAAAGTAAAAACCTTCTTAAATAATCAACTCTTGACTAAGCCTCCCTTAACACAACATCCTGACATAGCCAGTGACCTCTCCTTAGTAGACCCACTCAGTTTCAGTTCTGCTCTCCCGGTTGAGCTGGCGACATTCCAAAAATCATATTTTCTTCCAAACTTTCTCATGCCAGTTGTTCTTGCTATTGTTTTATGCTACCTAGTCATTAAGTCAACTATAAAGTACAAGTGCAAAAGAAAGTAAGTCCTTAAACTTCCTCTCCTCTTAAACTGTATTCACTCCGTAGGTAATCCCAACCAGTCTCATGACTTTAATCACTTTTACATATTTACAATTCTTAAAGATACATCTCCCATCTAGATCACTCCTTGACATCCTCCCTTGAATGTCTAATATGTGTCACTATCTTACTGGGCTTCCAAGTGAGCTCCTGACCTGCGCCATTTCCACCACCATCTATACCTGCCCCACCTGTGGTCTCACCCGTCTCAGGCAATGGTAACTCTATCCTGCTACTTTCTCAGGCGAAAAGCCTTGGATTTATCTTTGATTTCTTCCTTTCTTTCACACCTCACACCCAATCTGTCAGAAAATCTATTATTTTTACCTTCAAAATATTTTCAAAATTTGACCACTTTGAATCACCTCACAGGTATTATTTTGGTCTGAGCCACCATCACCTCTTACCTAAATTATTGCTACAGTTTCCTACATGGTCCTCCATATGCTGACACACTCTGTTATCAGCCTTGTAGTGTGATCATCATGAGGGATCATGTCTCTTCTGCTTAAATGCATTGGCTCCCCATTTCTCTCAGAGTAAAATCCAAAGTCCTTATAACAGACCTCAAACCCCTAGCCGTGTCTTGGTTCTATGGGTCCCTCCCTAAATTCATTTCCTGTATCCCTCACCCGCACTGGCCCTCTGGCTGTTCCCTGAACATTCCAGACATAGGCCCAAGCCAGCACCTCGGATCTGGCTGCTCCTTACACCTCAAATGCTTCTCCTCCAGACCCCTTCAACTTCTACTCCCACTCCTTTGGGTCTTTGCTCAAGGCTCAGCATCTCACACCACACGTTCTCAATCATAGGCGGGTGTTGAACAATGAGAACATGTGGGCTCAGGGAGAGGAGCATCACACACTGGGGGCAGCTGGGGGGGTGGAGGAGGGACGGCGGTGGGTGGGAAGGGTGGGGAGGGATAACATTGGGAGAAATGCCGGATACAGTATGCACCTATGCAACAACCCTGCATGACCTGCACACGTACCCCAGAACCTAAAGTAAAATTTAAAAAAAAAATCAAATTCTGTACTTCGTACCATACTTCTTCTTTAGAAAATAGCTTGATGAACAATTCTAAATAAAATAATGGTTCCATTTAATTATTATGTTAAAAAAAAAAAGAACGACAACACGACGTAAAATTGCAGGCTTTTCCCAACACTCCTCAGACCTTCTCCAACACTTCTCATCTTATTCCGTTTTTCCCAAAGGATTTAGCCCCTTCTAACATTCATCATCATGGGAACATGTATTTGCTTATTGTTAGCTGTCTACTCCTAATAGAATGCAAGCTCCCCCTCGGCACATAATTGTAGCTGTAGCTGTTTTCTTCATCCAAGACGCTAAGAACAGTGACAGGCACACGGTAGAGCCTAAAGTATTTGTCGAAATAATTGAAGAAAAATGTTTTAAGAAAGGCCACATTTTCAAAGTGCTGTTTTTGCTCATGTAGATTTGCTCTTGATTTGTGTTTCTAAATTATCACATTATTACTTTTATGACTACTAGTATTATTATTTTACCTATGTGCCTCTTACAAAAATCGAAAAAGAAAAAGAAAGTGTTGTGAAATTTCTAGAAGGCAGATGTTTTACTGACTCAAAATATAACTGTGCTTAGAACTACTAAATGGGATCCAAATATTGAGTTTGCTCATCAGAACATAAAAATAAAATAGGAGCCATCTTTTTTATGTAGGTGAGTCCTTATAACTCTTTTTTAATACTCTATAAAATTATCGTCCTTTCAGTTCCAGGTTTAGGAGATTTTTTCCTTTTAAAATTCTTCTGCAAAAAAAAGTCACAAATCTCATAGGACAGGAACTCTTAAAACCACAGATATGATTAAGGCTCAGTTCCCTAATAAATGTGCAACGAAACACTTGTCAGCCCTTGAAATAATGAGCTGTGATCTATGATAAATGTGCCAAGAATGCATCTTCCAGGGCAGCATATTTCAGATGGGTAGGAAATAGTTGAATCACAGCAGGATCTTATTTTTACACAAATTACTTCTAAACTCCAAACACATCTAAAATTAATTTCTTTCATCACATTAACGCTGGGCTGTTAATCACCGAAATGTGTGCTGGTATTTGACAGACATAAAAACTGATTTACATTTGGAAGAGGAGGAGGACACACATAAAAGAAGCATGTTCCTCATGTGAAATAAAGTTTTGCATATCCTGGTTCATAAAATATATTGCTTGTTTACTAGTCACAGATGATTATGAAGGTGAGTGCGGTAATGGCTTATGAACTTCAAATTAAGAGATCTGACCTTTCTTCAACAGCGTACATGAATTAAGAACAATGTATAACGCAATATGCCTGTAACAGAAAGAGGGAAATTACAAAATGCTTAAGCTTCTCTGGTTAATTTCCGGGAATTAATTTATTCACTCATTCAGTTATGTATAGACACAAAAAAATATTGAATTTCTGTGATTCCCTACTCATAGGAAGCTCTAATTCTAAGGTAGAAAATAATTCAAGGTACACAATGCAATAATTAGTATGACAAAGGAATGTATAGGATGCTATGGGTATCTAGGGGAAGGACAGCCTGCCTCATCTGCAAGACAGGAAGTAGTGATAGTTCCTATCCCACAGAATTAATGGGAAGATTAAATGAGTGAGTGTGTGTGGAAGAGCTTGAAGGGACCTGGCCCATGATGAACACTCAGTGCACATTGGCCTTTATTACAAGGTCACAGGTGTTCAAGCCACACATGATTAAATATTCATGTCAGGCATGGAACTAGGCAGGAAGAATGCCCACTCATCTCATGGCACTTATAGTCGAGTGGGGAAGACTGTGTAATGTAACAAGTGTTCCAGGAGATGATGCAAAAGTCCCTATGGAAAGGGAGAGCCAGGCCCCTAACAAGTCTAATTCAAGAAAGTCCTACAGGGATTGTATTAGAAACAGAACCTGTGCGTGCCCCCTTAGAATTCTCCTGGCCACTAGTTTTATAACAAGGGTTAAGCCATAGCATAACCCAGCTGTGGATAAAGAAGGAAAGGACTACATCCCAAAGGACTCTTAAGACTAGACCAGCATGCACTAGGTGGAGAAGTACATTGGGGGCTGAATACTGAGAACGTTTGATTAAAGGAGGCAAAACATAAAACTGGATAAGGAAGAGATTGTTGACTCTGTTGAGGGCACCATCCCATGAGATAGGATTAACACTCTGACCCCAGGCAAGGGAGCTAACTAACTCATTGCTGACGTGGGTCCTAGAGGCATCAAGAAAGCAATAGCTCATGCTGAAGAGATAGAATTGAGGTGGCAGAATGGTGGACAAGGAATGGATATACTGCTACTGCGTACAGCCAGAAGACTTCCAGATTAGGTTCCACCTAATCTGGGGGTCCAGGTGACACAACACACACCAAGGCTATTGGAATGTGCTGGTAAGCAGGCATCAGCATCACTAAGAAGGTGAGTGGTGGTTGTCCCCTGCAGGCCTGGGCTGACAGTGTGAGAAGCTGTTATGGAATCTGATTCATCAACAGCAATCAGATGATAGGCTAGGACACCTGAACAACAGAGGTCAGGCAGTGAGACTTAACCATTGGAAGCCTGAGGTCTCAATGACTATCAGAGTTGGAGTGACAGCTTATAGGGACCCACCTGCACAAGTTATGGAGATGGTTCAGAGAATGTAGTAGCCCTGGGGGCAAAATAGATGGACAATTGACAAGGATACTACTCAGTTTATACCAGTGGAAGATATCAAGAATGGATGGCCAGGAGGCTGAGGGAAGTCACCTGTTTCCCAGATTCCAGACCTGAGCCAGTTTTCAGACCCAGAGCCCACTGGCTGACGAGGTGGCCAGCTCTCTAGGAGAAAGGATCCTGTACCATCATGCCAATCACATGGTGATGATTTCCTAGTTCTTCCACAAAGGAACCTATAGCCATTTGCATGAATAACTGAACACTGGAGAAAATGGACCAGATATCTCAATAATGAATGGGGACACAGGATGGGATTGACATTAATACTGTAACTCCTGAAGCATCATCAGGCCTCTCTTCATATTAGAAAGGGGGCATATAGAACCTGTTGTAATTAATGTAATCCTAAACATATTTGCATACAGTGAGGTCACACTGGATCCCCAGACCCACTCAGTGTTGTTTGTCCAGTCTCAAAATATATAATTGAGATCAATATGCTTTGCAGTTGATGCTTTATTTTGAAGGTTAAGAATTATCAGAGTAGAGAAGGCAACATAGAAGTCTCTGACCCTTTCTGGCTAAGATAATAAATCAAAAGCAATATTGCATCCCTGGGGGATGGCAGACATAAGTGATCCCCTTATGAATCTAAAGGATACAAAGGCCTAGACAGCCCCTGTCATACCTTCATTAAATTCACCAGTCTGGCCCCTGGAAACTGAAGGATGAATTCTGGAGGATGCCGGGCATGCAAGCTCAACCCGGATTGCAGTCACCATGCTTACTGTGGTATCTTAGTCTCAGACACATGGTGTGTGGCCATTGATTTGGCGAAGGTGAGAAAATGGAATAAAAAATGGTTTGCATTAGTATGGAATAAAGAATAGGAAACATTTGAAAGTTTGCCCCAGGGCTACATTAATTCTTCTACCCTTTAATAGAAAAATGTTAGAGAGATCTGAACCATCTGAACATCCCACAAAACAGTACATTGATCTGTTATATCAATGGTATTATGCTGATGGGGATGGATGAGCTAGAGTTGGCTTGCATGCTGTGGGCCACACATGTGCTACAGAGGATGGGAAATAAAACTCACAGAAATTCAGAACCTGCCGCATCTGTAAATGTCTAGAAATTCGGTGGTTAGGACATCCATTCCAAAGCAAAAGCAGCTCACTGCATGGTGACCCATTATAACAAAGAAGACACAGAGAGGAAGGGCTTCTTTAGGTTCTGAAGGTAGCATATTCTACACCTGGGATTACTGCTTTAGCCATATACTAGGACATATGAAGAGCTTGGATTGTTGAGTGGGGCCTGGAGCAGGAAGGGGCTCTGAAGCAGGCCTAAGGCAGTGCAAGCGGCCTGCCACTGGGGAAAACAAACAGGCAAATGCAATGGTTCTGGAAGTATTTGTAGAGAGAAAAGATGCTTGTGCAGTCTGGAACACCCCAGTAGGAGAATCCCAACATAGGCCCTTTGGAGACTGGAGCATGCCATGTCTTCTGCAGCAGAGAACTATGCACCTTTTGAAAGATAATCCTGTCATGTTGTTTGGCCCTAGTAGAGCTGAGATGACAAATGATCATTTGGCTAGAACTACTAGTCCCCTCAGCCCCATCAAGCCAAAACAGAGGCCCATCAGCAATTCATTATAAGATGAAAATGGTGCATCAAAGATTGTGCCTGAGCAGAACCAGAAGGGACAGCATGTTCCATGAGCTCATAGCCCAGACTCTCATGGCCCCCAGTTATGTCCCACCAGCACCCTTCCTCGGTTCACCGCTCTTACCATGTAGAGGCTCCTGCACTCAAACTGGAGGTGAAAATCAGAGTTTGATTTCCAATGGTAGATCTGTTTTGTGAGTACACGATGAAAATGTAGTTTTTCTTGGGGTAGCCTTCAAAGATAAAGGTGGGCCAGGCACAGTGGCTCATGCCTGTAATCTCAGCAATTTGAGAGGTTGAGACAGTCGGATTACCTGAGGTCAGGAGTTTGAGACCAGCCTGGCCAACATGGTGAAGCCTCAACTCTACTAAGAACAAAAAAAATTAGCCAGGTGTGGTAGCACATGCCTGTAATTCCAGCTACTTGGTGGGCTAAGGCACAAGAATTATTTGAACCTGGGAAGTGGAGGTTACAATGAGTCGAGATCTTGCCACTGCACTCCAGCCTGGGGCAACAGAGAGAGATTCTGTCTCAAAAAAGAAAAAAAAGACAAAGGTGGGGGAAAATCCTCCTTGTAGGCAAAGGTTTAGGTATGATACTTGGTCATCCACTTTGTGGGGAAAGAGAAAGAGCCTTACTGTAGGCAGTGGTAAATAGCCTGGTGTGTTGGAGAGAGACCTGAAGTTCAAAGACTGAGAATTCAGAGCCAAAGAGGGAAGCGTGGGCCTGGACATATGGGAATGGGCAGGGAGTATGAAGACCTTGGTATTACATTACTGTGCCCACCAAAACCAATTAGGAAAGTTGAGTCTTATCTTTAATCTTTACTTTTACTATACATTATTTAGCTGTAAGTTTATACAATTTAATTTTTAATAATGAGTCTTTAACAACTGGCATGCATACAACAATAAATAAAATGCATAGAAATACATCTAACCAAGGAGGTGAAAGATCTCTATTAGGAAAACCACAAAACATTGCCGAAAAAAATCATAGATGACACAAAGAAATGGGAAAACATTCCATACTCATACACATCAAAATGTAGTGTTTCCAAAAATCTACAGTGATGCAGTCGTGGCTAGCAATTGAGGTCATAAAGTCGAATGGTCGTAAGTTGCATAGGTCGTAAGTCAATCAATACCTGTACCAACATTCATCTCAGAATTAGAGAAAACTGTTCTAAAATTTACATGGGAGAACAAAAGAGCCTGAAGAGCCAAAGCAATCCCAAGCAAAAAGAATAAAGCCTGAGGCATCACATTACCCAACTTCAAACTATACTATAAGGCTACAGTACCTAAAACAGCATGGCACTGGTACAGGAACAGATACATAGATCAATGGTGCAGAATAGAGAACTCAAAAACAAAACCACATACCTACAAGCATCTGATCTGCATCAAAGTTGACAAAAATAAACAATGAGGAAAGACTTCCTTATTCAATAAATTGTACTGGAGTAACTGTCTAGCCATATGCAGAAGAGTGAAACTGGATCTCTACTTTTCACCATATATAAAAAATTAAGTCAAGATGAATTAAAGATTAAAGTATAAGACTTTAAGCCAAAAAAATCATAGAAGAATATCGAGGAAATACCCTTCTCAGCACTAGCCTTGGCAAATAATTGATGCCTAAGTCCTCAAAAGCAATGGCACGAAAAACAAAAATTGACAAATGGGGCTAAAGATCTTCTGCATAGCAAAAGATACTAACAGAGTAAACAGACAACCTACAGAATAGAAGAAAATATTCACAAACTATGCGTCCAACAAAGACCTGATATCCAGAATCTGTAGGGAACTTAAACAAATCAACAAGCAAAAACAAATAATTCCATTATAACATGAGCAAAGGACATGAATAGACCATTCTCAAAAGAAGACACGCAAGTGTCCAAGAAACTTATGAAAAATGTTCATCATCACTAATCGTCAGAGAAATGCAAATCAAAACCACAGTGAGATACTATCTCACGCCAGACAGAACAGCTTATCATTATGAAGTCAAAAGATGGCAGGGCATGGTGGTTCATGCCTGTAATCCCAGCACTTTGGGAGGCCAACGTGGGTGGACCACCTGAGGTCAGGAGTTCGAGACCATGCTGGCCAACATGATGAAAACTTGCCTTTACTAAAAATACAAAAAAAATTAGCTGGGTATGATGGTGAGTGCCTGGAATCCCAGCTACTTGGGAGACTGAGGCAGGAGAATCACTTGAACCTGGGAGACAGAGGTTGCAGTGAGCCGAGATTGTGTCATTGCACTCCAGCCTGCATGACAAGAGTAAGATTTCATCTAAAAAAAAAAAAAAAAAAAAAAAGTCAAAGGTAAAAGGTGCTGGCATGGCTATGAAGACAAGAGAATGCTTTTATACTGTTGATGGAAATGTAAATTAGTTCAGACACTCTGGAAAGCAGTGTGGAAATTTATCAAAGAACTTAATATGCCTAGCATTCCATTATTGGAACACTGAGCATGTGGGAGTTTTTTATCTCCTACTGGAGGTCTAATTGCTAAATCTAAGGTCTAATTGCAAAAATTCAAAAAATTGCAACCTCAGATTAAATAGATTAAATAGATTAAAACGGAACTACTATTTGACTCATAAATCTCATTCCTGGGTATATATCCAAAGGAAAAACAAATCATTCTACCAAAAAGACACAATGAACTCATGTTTATTGCAACAGTATTCATAATAGCAAAGATAGGGAATGAACCTAGACGCCCATGAACAGTGGATGGGATAAAGAAAATGTGGTACGTATACACCATAGAACACTATGCAGCCAGATAAAAGATAAAATTGTGTCTTTTGCATCAACATGGATGAAGCTGGAGTCCATTATCCTAAAAAAATTAATACAGAAACAGAACACTGAATACTGCATGTTCTTTTTTTTTTTACATATATATATATATTTTTTTCCCATTTATTTATTTTATTGCATTTTAGGTTTTGGGGTACATGTGAAGAACATGCAAAATTGTTGCATAGGAACACACATGGCAGTGTGATTTGCTGCCTTCCTCCCCATCACCTACATCTGGCATTTCTCCCCCTGCTATCTCTCCCCAGCTGCCCACCCCCCACCGTCCCTCCCCTATTTCCCCCCAACTGACCCATGTGTAGTGCTCCCCTCCCTGTGTCCATGTGTTCTCATTGTTCGACACCCGCCTATGAGTGAGAACATGCGGTGTTTGATCTTCTGCTCTTCTGTCAGTTTGCTGAGAATGATGGTTTCCAGGTTCATCCATGTCCCTACAAAGGACCCTAACTCATCGTTTTTGATGACTGCATAATATTCCATGGTGTATATGTGCCACATTTTCCCTATCCAGTCTATCATCGATGGGCATTTGGGTTGGTTCCAGGTCTTTGCTATTGTGAACAGTGCTGCAATGAACATTCGTGTGATGGGAGCTAAACATTGAGCATACATAGACATAAAGATGGGACAATAGGTACTGGAGACCACTAGAGGGAGAAGAAGGCAGGGAGGACAAGGGCTGAAAAACTCTTATTGGTTACTGTGCTCACTGCCTGGGCGATGGGTTCATCCATACCTCAAACCTCAGCATCACACAATATTTCCACGTAATGAACTTGCACATGTACCTCCTGAATCTAAAAGAAAAGTTGAAAAAATTCTTAAAAACCTCTTACTATGAAAGGCAATCTAATGACAGAGAAAATCTTACAGCAAAATAGAAAAAATAAATTTTGGGAAGAAAACCATAGAGTACACGAAAAAATAGAGAAAAAAATACACGATGAAACATTAACTACAGTTGTCTCTGAGTGGTGGAGATGTGAATAATTTTGTTCTCTCTAAAACCTTTCTACATTTTCCAAGTTTCTCTGAGAATGATACGTTATTGTACAAAATAATAATAATAACTGGCATGAAAATTCTCTGAAAATGTAACAATTAGCTCTTGCATGATGACACAAGCGGGGTCCAGTGCAGCACTAGGCCTGGAAATAACTCGGTTAAGTTTTCTGCTAAGAGGCTGGAATAAGAATCAAGATATGTATTACATAATAAGAAAATAAGATTGTGAGTTATTTGAACCTCTGAGTGGCTTGTGCAAGTTACACTTGCTATATTTCTTTATTGAAGTGTTTCAAAATAAAATAAAAATTGTTGGCTTAAAGCTCAAAGCTTGGTAAGATGTGCTCTTGTCAATTTAATACAATACAAGCAACCAATAATTCCATCAGAAAAAAAAAATCTTGTGTATTAATGTATTGTTTGCTGGTGTGATGAAATGCCTGCTATTATTCTGAAATTATTAGACAGTATTCATTTATCTGCCCATTCTCTGCTCACCAGGAGCAGAGTCTACAATTTACAGCATCAGCGGCTTAGTTCATAATCTTGATTGAGCTCATTTAATTTGAATTAAATCAAGCAAAATAAATAAATGCAAGAATCTACTGAGCATGCACATTACAACTGTGGCTACAAAAATACCACCCGGTAAGAATAGACTGAATTAATTCTGAAAATTCTACTTGTCTTCAAAGGCTTTCAAAATGTCAGAGGAATATATAGTATTATAAGATGTAAATAGTTCCTTTGAAGATCTATAGAGTACATATCTAGTAGCCAAGCTAAATTGCTAAAGAAATGGGGGTTCCATTCAAACTTTGTGAGGAAGATAATAAAATAAAAGCAGTTTCTTTTGAAAGCACATTTTTGACCTACTTGATAAATTCCTATACTATTTTACTCCTGGGCCACACTAGAGGGCAAACTTTCTCTTCTCTAGAAATCTTCGTACCCTGCGTCCTTTCAAAAGGAAGAATTTTTCAAAGGAAGGCTGTTAATCTCCAGGAAACCTTAAAAATAATAAGGTAGGCTCAATTAAAACAATCAAAATCAGAGGATTCTGAGGAGACAGCTTATTAACAAAGCAGAGGCCAGTTTAAAAATCAGAGAGAGCTTATTTACGAAGCAGAGGCCAGTTTAAAACAAAACAAAGAGAAAACGAAAAACAAAAACCCCTGTCCTCTATCAATTACTAACACGCTTCATATCTTGCACTTTATAAAGTGTGTTATAAATATTGTCCCTCCACATTCTCACAGAGACCCTATGTAATATTTTAGTCCATTTTCAAGCTGAGAAGCTGAGAAAATTGAAGCTCAGTGGTTTCAAGAGACTCGCTCAAGGTCAAACAGGTTTAAGGCAAGCAACTGAGTCTAGTTATGATTTGAACTAATTTCCTTCTTAAAGCTTGGTTCATTGCAGACCCAAGCTCTCTGTCACATGCAATGAGCCAGACGTGAAGAACTGTAAGCCTTTCATGAAAGAACTTAGGACATCCCAGGGCAACAGCCCAGCACGACATGCTCAGATGAACAAACTAGACTCTGGCTATCCCCACTTTGTAAGAGCTAATAAGCAGAAATTTTCCATGACATCTGTATCTCTCCTAAGGCTATGATTAAATCATTGACTTAAAATATAATTACAAGTATGATACATTTTGATTATTTTGCCCCTGGGAAAAATACGATATGCACTAATTTATTTACTTACTTTAAGTGAAGATTTATAAAGAAGCTCGTTCAGTTACAATCCAAATTAAGAGAAAATATAAATTAAAATGTGATTACTTAAGTAACAGAAGATCCCTTGCTTTCAAAAGGATTCGCTGCAGGGTTCCTTTGAACTGAGAGCTGCCCAGCTGTATGTTAAATGAACCCATTTACAGTACAAGGGTTCAATTTACATAGAAATGCCCAGAAACAGAGCTGTCACATAAAGTGAGAGGCATCTGCACTGTACTTTATGTTAGCAGGAAGATTTAAACATATGGAAAATACCAGGCTGGAGAACATCTATAGTTGAGCAGGAATCCACCTCCAGCCCTCTGCTAGCCTACAAATCAAGAGGCGGAAATTCTTCTCCAGGTACATCTGATTCCTTTCCTGGCCCACAGTTGCAGGGGTATTGATGCTGCTATTAAAGTGGTCGGAAATTTCCACAGCTTCCCCACTCTCCTCATCAACATGTTCCGCATTTGACCCAAAGTGTAGCAGGTGCCTGAAGTTGATTAAAGAAAAGACACAGTCTCCCCCATCATGGACTTCACATTCCCCTATGGAAAAAGGAATGCACGTGTGCCTTCTCAAGCCACCAATACCAGCTGAGAAACGACGGTGAGCGTGATGATTTAGTAACATGTTCCTCAGTTTCTCTTCTGTAAATATTCAGGGGCGTATTAGGTATTGTGTTTTATTTCCCCTCTTTGCAGAGGGTTTGTGAACCGGTACGTGGGAGAGGAAGTGAGGAAAAATAAACAGAACAGACAGGTGGCCCAGTACAAGGGCTTACTCCTGCAATCCCAGCACTTTGGGAGACTGAGGTGGGAGGATCACTCAAGCCCAGGAGCTTGAGAACAGCCTGGGCAACATAATGAGACCCTGTCTCTAGAAAACATTAAAAAATTAGCCGGTAGTGGTGGCATACCTGTGGTCCCAGCTACGCAGGAGGCTGAGGTGGGAGGATTCCTTGAGCCCAGGAGTTTGAGGCTACAGAGAGCCATGATTGTGTCACTCACTCTAGCCTGGGTGACAGAGTGAGACATTGTCTCAAAAAAATAAAAAGTAAAGGTAAAAGAAAAGCAGAGGTTTCTGAGGACAGGTTAGAAATGTATTTACTTTCTAGTTATTTATATATTTACTCATTTGATCATGCATTTGTGTATGTATTTATTTATTGCCTCATTCCAAAAAGAAATTTGAAAAAGCAAATGATATTAGCATCATGTCAATCTAAAAATAGAAAATCAGAGGGAAAGAAATAAAAATAAGATAAGGGAAAGGGTGGTGTTTCAATAACATGCAATAATGCCTTATACATTTTGGTAGAGTTCTGCCAAAATATTTCTACAGGCAGGTTTTAAAAACCCAGAATGGGTTTGGTTCTCAGAAATCCATTAGAAAGGGGAAAACAAAGTATGTCACACAATTTACATCAGATTACAAAGCAGGTCAGCTAGCTCTTTAAGAGAGACCTTTTTTTCTCAGCTAGCCTCTGAGAAATTTTTTCCCTCCATTCTCAACTGTGGGCAACACCACCCCTAACAATAAATTCGACAGCCGATTTGTGGTCATTGGCTTATAAATTCTCTCAAAATAAACAGATCGCAACGGCAAAGCCCAGCCTAAGTCAGGAGGTGTGTTAGGGATAAAAGCAATGCAGAGGCTAAACAATGCTGTGCAGGTAGAGGGGGTGCAAACAGAGGAAGAGACAGGACATGAGTGCAGTAGGTGTCCAGGGCAGAATTACATCTTCCAGATGCTTGAGGAGAAGGAAGAAGCCTAGAGAGCCCATAACCTTGCCGCCATTCTCTCCCTCAGGCCTGTCCTAACACTCCTGAGTCCTGGTCTTGTTGCAGGCAAAAAATACTGTAATAAAAGGTCAAGAGGCCGGGCACGGTGGCTCACACCTATAATCACAACACTTGGGAGGCCAAGGCAGGAGGATTGCTTGACTCCAGGAGTTCGAGACTAGTCTGGACAACATAAGGAGACATCCTCTCTACAAAGGAAAATAAAAGTTATGCAGGCGTGGTGGTGCACACCTGTGGTCCCAGCTATTTGGGAGGCTGAGATGGAAGGATCTCTTGGGTCCAGGATGTTAGGGCTGAAGTGAGCCATGATCGTGCCACTGCACTCTAGTCTAGGCAATAGAGCCAGACCCTGTCTCTAACCAACTAACTAAATAAATAAATTGAATGGTCAAGAAAACAGGAAGATACTTGGAATTTACATGAAAACCCAGGAGGAGGGGTATAAGTGAATATCCAGTAGTTAAATAACCTTGGTGTCCAAGAAGAACTGTGCTGATACACAGGGCTTCCTTACATTTTTCTGACATACATCGTTCGGTGCCTTGCACAAAACACACAGCGCTCACAGCCAGACCAGCTAGGAGGCCTCAGCTGCTATGGGCCCCACCTGGCTGCTCCCTGGAGACCAGTGCTGTGACACCATCATTATGTGGTGCTGTAGGAAGTCTTGCTACTGGAAAGACTCCCCCTGACTGAAACTGCCCTTGCAGAGGTTATGACGGTGAGAAAAGTCTGGCCTAGACTTACTCTATCTTGCTTCCAGTCTCACAGCCTGGCTGTCCTCACTTATGCTTGGGCATAGGTCAGGCTACCCAAGGGAGGAATTTGTAGTTTAACTTTAAAGCAAGGATGATAATAGTCTCGCCCTGAAGCTAACTCCGCCTTGTTGAGCAGCTGAAATCATGTTTATAAGACCAATGAGTCACAAGATTAGGATTCTGGCAGGGGCCTGAATTCTGCTAAAATGTGGGCATAATTTCTATCATCCCTTACTGCACAGGAGTCACCTGGCCAGAGGTCACAAGATTTGTGACTTTCTCAGTTGCTCGTATAAATGACATCGCTATTACAGAACATAAGATTGGTCTTTTCAGATGTTTTTCAGACCCCACCCAGACTTGTGACTCATGACTCAGGCGGTTCTGTGCTCCCCCACTCCCCACCCAGAGGTAGACTCAGTGTATAAAGACCATTTCCCACACATCTGTGATTCCCAACCAGTCAGCAGCACCCATTACCTAGTCCCCTGCCCACCAAACTATCATTGAAAAACCTTAATCTCTGAGTCTTCAGGAGACTGATTTAAATAACAGCTCTGTCTTCCACATGGGCAGCCTCGCATGAATTCAATTCTTGCTTTACTGCAAGATCGCAGTCTTAGTGAACGGGTTTTGTCTGGGCAGCACACAGGAATAACCCATCACGTGATTACACAACCACTGAACAAGAAGACTTGAGTTCAAGCCCACCTTTGGTCAGCCATTTTCCCTAAGAAAGAACACAGTGAAAGTACAGAACACTGTGGAACACAGAGAAAGAGAAAAATAATGGAGCCATTTGGGAGATAGTATTTATATTGAACCTTCAAAAAATAAAACATATGTCATTTTTTACTAAGCAAGCGACGCTGCTCCTCAAGGAAAGAGAGCTTTATCTATCCTCATAATGTCTGTGCTCACTTCTCCGCTGGCCTAGCACAGAATAGATGCTCAGTGCTATGATTTAACAAATGTTCACTGAATGCTAATCAGGCTTTACCTGATTTAAATGGTGACCCAGATGATGTCCTGTGGCAGATTCTGGAGATGCTGCAGGCAAAGTTAGTGTCATGGGTGACATCTGCAGTTGCTCAGGCCCCCCGGCTTAGAAAGCCCTGCACTTTGTTTACTGACCCACTGCCACCATCTTGAAATTTTTGTTAATTTGTGAACAAGAGGCCTGCATTTTCATTTTGCACTGACCCCACTAATTATGCAGGCAACCCTGGCTGTAGCTTTTCTGTTTACCACTAGACACTTTCAGTTCCTTTGAAAGTACTGACAGGGTGTTTCCGAGTTTTTGACAAGTAGTCATTTTCCAAATAGAAGAGGCATCCTATAAGTTACCTGTATAATGAAAGACAGGCTGAAATAAAAATGTGTTGCTTAGATTAGACAAAGTCTTCTCGCAACAGTGCTACAACCCTGCACAGAATCTTTAGATGATGAATCTTTACAATTTTCCCACCACGAATTTTTTCCCATGATGTACCTTTGTCTTCCACCCAAGCCTAAGGAGAATTCCCCAAATTGTCACCCTCCTTATTGTTTTAAAAGGATAGATAATCTTTCTACACCCATAATTGATTGCAAGCTCCCTGAGAAAAGAGCTGCATTTTCTATCCTTTTACATCCCACACTGCCAAGGGTCATATTATACGCACAGAGATCAATTAGTAACACCAAGATATTACAATGACATCCCTTTGCATGTTAAAAACACATTTATATAACTTGTCTCATATGATGATTGCAGTAATCCCATGGGTTTTTCGTGGCGGGTATTTATTCTCTTATCCAGATTAGCAAACCAAAGATGAGAGCAACGTTAGTAACTGCCTCTACCTACACTCATGACTTCTAGATCCAGATTTGTAATTCTGAAATGGGAAAAGAAAATTCCTTACTTTCTATGTATTTATGTATTCATTTATTTGTTCATGTATTTATTAAACCCTTGACCTATATATCCACCCCTTTCTGGAAGCTCCACTTGAATGGCTAAATGGCAGGCTCCACTCAACACTTGCCAAACCAAACGTATCATTTTCCACCCTCTCTCTGATCCACCTTGCTTAAACCTGCTCCTCTG
Source organism: Sapajus apella (assembly GCF_009761245.1). Taxonomy (NCBI): domain Eukaryota; kingdom Metazoa; phylum Chordata; class Mammalia; order Primates; family Cebidae; genus Sapajus; species Sapajus apella. The sequence continues at coordinate 17,604,022 of NW_022436950.1, read as the reverse complement.
AGAGTCTGTTTGATAATATCATCACCTTCCTCCTAATTGCCTAAGCCAGACACCTAGCCATCATCCTCCACCCCACCTTTGCTCCAGTTTCCCAGTTCGGATGGAGGTCCAAATTCTGCCGACTGTTTCCTGTCTATGTGTTAGGAAGCCAGAGCCTGGCACAGGATCTGGCACATGGTAGTGTCTTCATATGTTTCGGTTAAACTAAATTAAGTCCTCTTGGGCAGCACTGGTAGCCAAAGTGACTTCTCAGGCCATTGCTCTGGCTTCTTTCCTGGCTGGAGAAGAATTGGTGCTCCTGGATCTTAGCTGTCACCCACCTCTTTCATAGGTGGAGGCCAGGTGACACAGCCTGAGAAAGGAAAATTTTCTCCCCCAGTACATGTAGCTTCGGAGGAGAAAGAATCATCTCACACAAATGTCTCTGCCTTGCACTGCCAGGCCCTTTCACTTTTGCTTTCCAACTCTTTGGTTGTTCTTTCTTTAGTTGTTGTTGCTGTTGTTTTATACCAACATTTCTCTTCACACCAGCTTCACTACAGCAAAGCGATGGAGAAGTCTGGCCATCCTACAGTCCCAAGATGCCCCCATGTCTAGGAGTTTGCAGACAAGGCAGAACAGACATTTTAAAAAGGGGAGAAATCCCAAGTGATGGCCACAGAAATAATAAAAGTAAAAATAAAGTAGTAAAAGAAAGCAAAAATATTCTATCCTGGGACGTCCAAAAAGTTTGAGGCCCCAGGATAGAATGTTTGCTTTCTTTTACATTTTTTAATTGATTCTTTTCTAGTCTGTTTATATTTTTCTATTTAATATCTCTCTTACACACACACACACACACACACACACACACAGAGAGAGAGAGAGAGAGAGAGAGAGAGAGAGAGAGAGTCACTTACAGAACCTGCTGAAGCAACGAAACTAAAAATCAACAAAACAAGCTTGCCTATAACCTATAGGTACTAACTTACCTACTTTCTTCCAGGGCAGAAGTTGTGTGAGAACTTTAGTGTTTAGTTTTGGGCCACTCTCTGGCCCCTGTGTGTCACCTAGGCGCTCCTCTCCCTGGACGTTCAGAAGGCAATCTAACAGTAAGCAGAAGCAGGGCAGGGATGGTGGCAAATCCCTCTAATGCAAAGACAGGAACGCACAAAATGTCCCCATAGTGAAGAAAAGATTATCCTAAGCTCTTGGCACTGAGAATGAGACATTAAATTACACGAAATATAGGGGTCTGCACATGAAGTTGGGGAAAGGGCTTGAAGCCTTCAAGCATTAGCAGATACAGAAGAGAAAATACATGTGGAAGGGACTTGGCCAAAGTGAGACAGTGGAAGAGAAACACAAGACAGATTCTAGTGCCACACCCCAACACTCGGAAGATACCCAAGGTCGCCAAAAAATGAGCAGTCAGCCTCAGAGCTCAGCGTTTAAAATCAGCACAAGGTGCATGGCATTTGCTTTCTTAGAAGGCCAGAATGCACTGCATTGGGCTTCTGTAACTTCTCTCTAGGGAACATCGGGAAACACACACAAACTACAATTTTCATGCAGCGAAGTTCACGGTGAAACCCAAGCGAGGCAACAACTAAAATCCTTAAACCACAATTTAATTTGGAGGTTATGGAGGAGCACGTGCGGCATTACAGAGACTGTAGTACAAGGAGGCAGCATTTTGACAGCCCTGAACCTAGGGCCTGGTACGTCGTAAGCCCTCAATGCATGCCAGCTCTCTGTCTCTCCTTCATTGTAGGGAACCTGACTTTCTCAGCAAGCATCCAGTCTATCACGTGAAGCAACTGCCTGTTCTGGCTAAGAGGGTTTACAACACCTTTTTGTCTTTGCAAGCGGAGTGGAGAGCAGCCATTTGTGGGCTGTTCTGAGAGTGGAACAGCTGGGGTAATTTTTCGGCATGCATTGAAGGAGACGCACACGTTTTGGCATTTCAGTGTTGCTATGACCTACACAGCAGCCAATGGGAAAAGAACAGTGCTGAAATCTGTACCTTATATAGTGAACTCTGAGTAATATCAAGAGGCTAAATTATCTGCTTGAATCAGGCTGCATCAGAGAGTGACACCAAAGTGGATTAAAATTAGGCAAGCAGAAGAAAATAATCTGAATAGACGCAGAACAGGGACACACTCACCTTTTATCTCCTCCAGGCTTAAAGGTTCATCAGTACTTTATGAAGAGTGAACACCAGTATTATCCCTGTTTTGCAGAATGCATTGTATCATGTGTCATATACAAATAGCAAATAAATATATGGTAAATATTTATATTATATAGTTTAATGTATACTTAAAATATATATTTGAAGGATATCTGAATATAGCATATATAAATTATGCTGGCACAAATTATGAATGGAAATTCATTCCATGGAGGGGTTTCTATTTGGCCTAACTAATCTCTCTCTACAGAACACCGCGAGGTATTACTAAGGAGTGGTACCTGAGGCCCACTTGAGGACAGAACTCAAGATGTGGATACTCAGAGAAAATAAACAAGGAACACACAGTCCAGAAGGATTACCTGGGCCCTGCCTGTCTCACACCCACATATAATGCTGGGTGTGACAAAGCATTATGAAACCAAAGGCTTCAGGAAAGCAACACCTGTGCAGAGTCACCTGGCAGCAAGAAATAATGACACCTGCCCTTCTTCCAATGAGCCTAAAGTTCTTTGAACAACATTATCTCATTAATACTCCATGGGTAGGGTGGGGGGTACTGGCAGGGTCAGGGAGGAAGGTCAAAAAGTATCTATTCTTAGATTTTGAGTTGAACAGCAAGAAAGAGGCCCAATGAGGGTAGTTTTCATTCTTTTTCTTGTTTTGTTTGTTTGTTTTTTGTTTTTGAGACAGAGTCTTGCTCTGTCGCCCAGGCTGGAGTGCACTGGCGCAATCTCAGCTCATTGCAACCTCTGCCTCCCAAATCCAAGCAATTCTCCTGCCTCTGCCTCCAGAGAAGCTGGGATTACAGGCACCTGCAATCATGCCTGTATAATTTCTTATATTTTTGTAGAGACGGGGTTTCACCGTGATGGCCAGGCTGGCCTCGAACTCCTGACCTCAGGCGATCTGCCCACTTTGGCCTCCCAAAGTGCTGGGATTACAGGCTTGAGCTACTGCACCTGGCCCATTCTCTTTCTAAGAGCTAATGATTACTAGTGATAATGATAACCAAAATGCATAGGACATTGTGAGATGGAAGCGTTAAGTGACTTGTGAGACAAAGTATGTAAGTGTAGGAAACCAGGAGCCTGGTTCACAGTACCTACCTCACGGCGCCATGGAGTCATTTATAGCTTGATAAGATAAAGCCTATCTTTTTCCAGAATGGGTCTGGAGCAAAGTTCCATTGCAGCAGCTGACCAACTTACTGTCTTACTAACTCACAGGTTTCCTCACTACACAAATTAGCAGCCCAAGAAGCTATCCATTTGGGTCCCCTTCAGAAACCATGATTAGAAGCCATCTCCACAAAGCCCTGAGGCCATGGCACCATGACCACCCTCCAGCCTTGCTGCCTGTTGTAGTACTGATGTCCGAGTTGCCTCTGACCCCCACAACCCCAGAATCCCATCATTGCTAATGCCGCTGGGAGCCCAGGTCAGTGGTAGCACCTCTCACTGTCAGCCCTGCTCTACAGAGGACAACAGCTTTCTGAGCTTCTCAGCATATCAATGCCCCTCACCCTTTGTGAAGGAAATGTCCTCTGTGCCCTCCTGGGTTCTCAAACTCACATGATTAAACCATCTCAATATTCTCTCTTCCCTGAGCCCTCTGATCCCTTCCTCAATACCACGCCGTAACAGTCTGGCAGCTCTAGCTAACTCATTGAAGGCCATCATTTCTATCAAACTTGAAGCAGCTGTCCCAGCAGTGTTCTACAACGACCCAGCACTTCTGCTACAATGTTGAACTTTCAAAGGAAAGTGTTCCCACATTAAAAAGTATTTTCCTCTACAGCTTGATATTTCACTTTACCATCCCATTTCATCACTCAGCCACCCTGCCAGATGGCCTGATATTCTGAAAAACCACACATGTTCCCCTACTTCCTACCAATGCATATTAGCAACTCATTCAGCGTGCAACAGACACAGATGATCTGCAGCCCAATTGGACTGTGTTCAGACACAACCCAGATTGGCCTGGAGGGAATGAGAGTAACAGGGCCTTATCATTAAGAAAGCCAAGTGTAACCTTCTGGAAATAAAAGAAAAACTGGCTTGAAGAAGCTTATATTGGATTGTGAACAAGAGGAAAGAACAGTAGGAGTGAACGGAGATAGACGGAAGAAAATACAATGACATATTTGTTTGGCTGCCATTATAGGTGATGGGTGTTCAGTTCCCCTGAGACCTTCTCAGAAGACTTACAAGATGCATCTCAGAACTGTTTGCGAGGGAAGAAGAGTGTGAAGCATTAACCCAGGCTCCCCTCTGGTTAAGGTGGCCCTGACCACAGTAAATTTCCTACTCCGGCAGGCTGTATCTGTGCACGTGCAGAGCAAGTCCCCAAGGAAAACTCATCAGGGCAGAAGACAGAGGCACACAAGATGCACCAGAGGCAAAGCACCATCCCATTGCATGTGGGAGATGATGGTCAAAGCTGGAGTGGGCATGGATGGGAGAGAGAGGATTCCGAACTGGTGCACAGGGGTACCCGGTATCATCGCCATTACCGCCTCTTGCATCATCCACTGGTCCACACTCATCCTCAGCTTACTCCTCCTCTCCTGAAAGTCTGACACTCACATCTTTGAAACCCTTCTGCGCTTGGTTTCCAAGTACTGCTCTTTTCTGATGTTTTACTTGCCTTCCATATCTTCCTTCTCACCTTCCTAGACTGGTTCTTTCTCTTCCCAGCCTCTACTGTTGAAGTGCTGTAGGTCTCTATCCTGAGAACTTTAGATTTTTATCAAGACTCATTTCCCAGTGCTATGGGATCAAATACAATCCATAAACTGCAGAATCTCAGTTTTATATCTCCATCCCACACCCCCCCGAACTTCAGATTCAACCATGTGTCTATGCAACACCTCAAACTTGACACATCTACAACAAAACTATTGAGTTTCCTGTCAACACACACACACACACACACACACACACACACACACAATCTACTTTCTTCTTCAGTCTCCTCAGCTGTAAATTACACCACAGTTCATAAGGTTTCACAGGTCAAAACCTCAAGATTGTCTGAGAAGCCTCTCTTTCCCACCCGCTCCCCATAATCTTCCGAAATGTATCTTGAATCTGACCTCTGTGTATTACCTCCACTACCATCTGGTCCAAGCAGCCATCATCTCTTGGGGAGCACAGCAGGAGCCTCCTCACGGCTGGCTCCCAGCTGTCAATTCTCTATACAGCAGCCATGGGATCTGGGGAGATATGAATTGGTTCAGATCATTATCCTGCTCTAAATTCCCTGGCAGCTTCCATCACACTCAGAATAAAACCCACACCCCTTTCCATGGCCAGCGAAGTCATTCATGACTTGCCGTGGCCAGTCTTTCCCCAGCATCTTATCTCTCTAATGCTCACTCCACTCCTGGCCTCCTTGCTGTTTCTGCCTCAGGATATTGGCACTTGCTCTTTCTTCAGTCTGAAATGATTTTTCTTTCATTCTACCTTTTGCTTTTGAGACACCCCTTTCTCTTTCTTCATAGCATTTAGCATTACCTATGTATATATGTAATGTTTCCTATAGGTAATGTGTAATTTATTTATTTTTCATAAGATCCATGGGAAGAGGAGGAACACTTTTTATACCACTGTATTCCCAGCACATAAAATAGTAATTGTCACACAGGAAGCACTCAGTTGCAAAGAGACCACAGAATCTATAAATGCTTGAAATGAGATGAGAATAGAAACTATATGATCACGAGGAGGAGCAGCAAAAGTTTTAAACAATGTAAAAGATAAAGATTTATTATCAGAGACAATAAAAAGGTAAAAGGAAACTGGCATAAGTCAGAAATAAAACACTAGAGGAAAAAATGCAAAGAAACAAAGAGTTCATTTGAAAATACAGAGATCTAAGAATTGGAAAGCTTTTAACATCAGAAAGGAGTAGTAAAATATTCTACATTTCAGCTCAACATCTAGGAGTGTTTCAAAGGTGTTTGTGACTAAGCACTCTGGGTCTTTGAATAATACATTGCAGTTGTGGCACGTTACGGTTGAAAAATGCTTCCATGTGCATTATTTCATTTGACCCTCCAAATGACCTTATTGGATTCATCAAACATGTCTCCCATCCTCATTACATGCTTATAAAAACAGAGGTTTCTGCAAGTTGAGAACATAGGCCAAGAGGTCTGGCAGCAGCTGTTAGAAGGTAAAGATGGGATTTGCCAACAAGCTTTTTGACTTCGAAGTCTTAGGCACTTACACCATGCTTTGCCATTTCAAACAACTGTGATGATTTTTGAAAAGTAAGCACACTTAAATTTACTGCCAGAGGAAAATAATTCTTGCTCAATGAAACATCTATCTTTACACAGAACTTTTTTTTTTTTTTTTTTTTTAGACGGAGTTTCTCTCTTGTTACCCAGGCTGGATTGCAATGGCGCGATCTCGGCTCACGGCAACCTCCACCTCCTGGGTTCAGGCAATTCTCCTGCCTCAGCTTCCTGAGTAGCTGGGACTACAGACACGCGCCACCATGCCCAGCTAATTTTTTGTAGTTTTAGTAGAGACGGGGTTTCATCATGTTGACCAGGATGGTCTCGATCTCTTGACCTCGTGATCCACCCGCCTCAGCCTCCCAAAGTGCTGGGATTACAGGTTTTAGCCACCGCGCCCGGCCTACACAGAACTTTTTAAGATGATCTTTTCTGTCAGTATCTACTTTTGCCACAAGAGGGCTGACTATGGCTTAATTTTGCCCTTGTCAAAAAGAAGCTATTTTCACAGCTTACACTTTAAAGTTCTCATTTCAATTTGAAAATTTGCCACTCTCGACGTTCTATATCCCTGGCTAAGTCAGTAATTAATTCATAAAGCTTATGTTTTAGTCATTCTATTAAACGGACTTACCATGATTTGGTCTTTTCCTTATGAATATTTTTTATCTTCTGGTTCCATATTTCAAGCTGAGCAGCTACAAACATATATTTGCATGATATTAGCAGAATACATTTTATCCCTTAATAATATGTAAATATATTATTAAATGATTCATTTTCTATCATTTAGCAATTATTTGTACAAAGAGAGAATATATTGAATTTCTGAGAAAAAGACCGAGGTGCTATCAAGAAGCTGCACAGCTGGCTAGGTGTGGTGGCTCATGCCTGTAATCCCAGCACTTTGGGAGGCCAAGGGGGGTGGATCACCTGAGGTCAGAGGTTCAAGACAAGGCTGGCCAACATGATGAAGCTTTGTCTCTACTGAAAATACAAAAATTAGCTAGGTGTGGAAGCAGAACCCAAGACACAGAGGTTGCAATGAGCCAAGTTCACACCATTGTACTCCAGACTGGGTGACAGAGCTAGACTCCATCTCAAAAAAAAAACAACGAACCCACAAAATTAGCCAGGTGTGGTGTTGTGCACCTGTGATCCTAGCTATTAGGGAGGCTGAGGTGTGAGAACTGCTTGAACCTGGGAGTTGGAGGTTGCAGTGAGCCGAGATCATGCTGCTGTACTCCTGCAGATGGAGTGAGAATCCATCTTAAAAAACCAAAAACATGCATGGCCATTCCGAGTATAAACTATACTCTCACCTTGCTCTTCACTTGGATTTATAACAAAAAGTATTTTCTTCACTTTAAGGAGAAAACTTGATTAAAATAATCTTGCATATAGCAAATAGCTATGCAGAGAAAGGTTTTGCATGGTTTCATTCAGATGGTAACTTTTTAAAAACAGCATTCCCAGCCGGGCGTGTTGACTCACATCTGTAATCCCAGCACTTTGGGAGGCCCAGGAGAGCAGATCATGAAGTCAGGAGATCAAGACCATCCTGGCTAACATGGTGGAACCCCTTCTCTACTGAAAATACAAAAATTAGCCAGATGTGACGGTACTCACCTGTAGTTCCAGCTACTCGGGAGGTTGAGGAAGGAGAATCGCTTGAACCTAAGAGGGGAAAGTTGCAGTGAGCCAAGATCGCACCACTGCACTCCAGCCTGGGGGACAGAGTGAGACTCCATCTCAAAAAAAATAATAATAATAACAACATTCCCCTGGTTAGTTTGAAAGATGGATATCCAAACTAAACTCTTACTATATGTACACTGCCAATTGATGTGGGCCTGATGGGTCTAGATTCTGATAAGCTCTTAAATGACATATTGGAGAACATTGCTGTTTCTTAATGATCATGGTTTTCAGATTTCCAGATTCAACCAAGGGCTGAATCACAAGCAGCACAAGCTTTCCTTTCTATTGCTGGCCAGGGCCACACATCAATGGACTTGAGTCTTGTTTTCAATGATTGCCTGTTACCCACCTGATATTGCTGGCTCTCCTTTGTGACTTTTCTGATAGCTGCAAAGAACAAGTAAATTAGATGGAGCAATCTCTGCTTCTCACTGTAGCCAAGGTAAGTGATGCCTTCAATGTAGGGCGGATTAAGTAGAGGTTGACGCACTTTTAGGAAGAGATAACTATGATTATGGAAGATTGAGGAATTGTCACCAAATAACTAAATAGAATGTTGAAAGTCAAATGAGTGAGGGAAGAGCTGTGGCCTAAGTCTGATGGAAGAATATACATAAAAGGACAAAAACAGAAAATCATATAGATGTATACATGTAGGCATTTCTGTATGCATCCACACATGCATCACTAAATTATATAATTATATAATTTTCCCAGGGGCTTTGAAATATTTTCTTCTTCACGTAATATTCTCTCAGATACAAGAACTGCTGAGTTTGTGCTTCTCTACCCAGAATACTATACAATGGCAATTAAATCATTACCAAACACAATTTTTACTCATGTTTAGTATGGTCGCATTTTAGAGCTCTACAGTTTTGAAGTACTGAAGTTATTCAAAAGTAATATCTAAATATTTTAAAGATCTGGCATTTTCAAAGGAAAATAAATTTCATGTGATTTAATAACATGAACAATAACGACCACACTTATCAATTTTAGGATAAGCTTTTTTTTCACATTTTAATTCATCAGAAATTTGTGATTATCTTACCAAAAATGGCATTTTACAATTAACATTGGCAATATTTTTGCTCTTTCTCAGCACTCTCAATGCTGAAAAAGAAATAATGATGTCTCAGAATTTACGCCTTCTTAAATGTGATAAAATACAGTATTAGAAAAGGCACCAAAAATGTTAGTGATGAGATGAGCTCTTGAAACAGCAGCCTGCACCCAGGAGAAGGTAGACTTTTGGTAGATGATATTTGCGTGCAGTTGAGTAGGGTCTAACTGAACTTTTCAACTGATCTCTTATTCTGTGACTTACTACCAAGTGACCATAGTAACTTGATACTACTGCTCCAGTGATCCACTCAGTTGTACCAAGTATGTACAAGTCTGCTTCAACAACAATATTCCAGTTTTTGTGTTTTAAGTTCTTCCACTTTCCTCACTCTTACCCCAGTACTTGGTAAGCACTTAAAATACTTTACCTATTCAATGACCTTTGTCTCCTAACCCTCAAGCTTAGTATTAGCTAATGTTTACTAATCTCTGTGCCCAAGGCACTGCCATCAGCACCATGAGAGGACTGCAAATGAAGGAACCAAGTTTTAGAGAGATTAGGAGATTAGAAAAGTTGTTCTGTGGACTGAAACGCCAATCTATCTAGAGTTTGGCTTCTCAACTTGGTTGATAATATCAGCTCTCAATAAACACTAGCTAATTCGTAACTAATGAGTGGTTCCTTGTCAGATACTATTACCTGTATTTTTTCTCATTTAGTTCTAAAAACAACTTTTTTAACTCTCATATTACTATTACTATTTTATATGTGTAATTAGTATTTTATTTCCATTTTAGGAAGAAGAAAATGAGTTTAGAAAAGTTAATGAACAAGTGGAAGGCTGAAGTAGATTTTCACCCAGCAGCCAACTCCTCACTTTTAACTGCCCTTCACCATGAAAAACAAACATCTCTTAAGGCTAGTTTTTCTGTTAGTCAAACGTATATATTCGGGCCAGGCACAGTGGCTCACACCTGTAATCCCAGCACTTTGGGAGGCTGAGGAGGGTCTATTGCGAGGTCAGGAGTTCAAGAACAGCCTGGCCAACATGGTGAAACCCCATCTCTACTAAAAACATAAAAAATTAGCCAGGCATGGTGGTGCACACCTGTAGTCCCAGCTACTCTGGAGGCTGAGGCAGGAGAATCACTTGAACCTGGGAGGCAGAGGTTGCAGTGAGCTGAGATTGTGCTACTGCACTCCAGCCTAGGCCACAGAGTGAGACTCCATCTCTTTCTCTCTCTCTCTCTCTCTCTCTCTCTCTATATATATATATATATATATATATGTGTGTGTGTGTGTGTGTGTGTGTGTGTGTGTGTGTCCGTGTATATATATGTATATGTATATTTACATACACACATATATATGTAATCGTATTCAAGTTTTCCAAAAAATCTACGCTTTCTATAATATCAAATTTTGTGATGTCATGATGATGATAGCACTTTAGAAGCAGAGGAGATGGATGAGGACACCCGTCAGATTATTTGTTTCTCTTGGTTGAAGGCTTCTGAGCACCAGCCCCTCAGAGAAAATGCTCAGGTTGGTGTTTCCCTAACAGGGATTGGGGTGGATCCAGGGAGGCCTGCTGTATGGTGGAATTAAGTTTCTTTCCCTGACCCAGTTTGCCCACCCTGGCTGCACTTGTGACATGAACAATGCAGGGGCCTCCATCAGGAAAGTATTCTTGGCATACTCTCAGATAGCTGACAACCAAACAAGTGATCTGGTTTTCAGTAAGGTAATTACCAAGCAAACCCAAATGGTCTGGAGACCTATGCAGCATGTTACAACACATTGAACAAATGGCACACCTGAGCAGGCTTATTATCAGTTTAAAAAAAAAAAAAAAACTGTTCACTGTAATCACAAGAATATGTCAAAGTTATTCTTTTATTTGTGTACAGGCTTAAACCTCCTACGCTAAACACATTTTAAATATTTGCTCACTCATTTTTAGAGCACTGTGGATCTTGAAAGTAGTTTTTATTGTTGTTGTTGTTTCTGGTGAAAAGATATAGACATATTTAGAATTAGCCAGCAGGACTCAGTTTAGATGATCCCAATTTTGTTGGCAACATCCTAAGCATCGTAATCAGGAGCGAGGCGAACGTATGTCTTCTTCTCTCCATGAGACCTAATCAGGAGATTGACCTTGGCCACATCAGTGTCCTAGAGCTTCTTCACAGCCTGTTTGATCTGGTGCTTGTTGGCTTTAACATCCACAATGAACACAAGTGTGTTGTGTCTTCTGTCTTCCCCGTGGCAGACTCAGTGGTCAGTGGACACATGAGGACAGCACAGTGGTCAGGTGTGTTTCTCCTGAGGCCCCTCTTCCAAGGATATTTGGGCTGCCTCCGGAGTCACAGTGTCTTGGGCCACCAGAAGACGGTGATGTAAGTTCTTTTTTTGTGGCTGTGGACACCTTTCAACACTGCCTTCTTGGCCTTCAAAGCCTTCGCTATGGCTTTGGCTTTATGGGGGGCAGGAGGTTTCTTCTTTGCCTTCAGTGCTGTTTTGTGAAAAGGGTGTTTTGTTTTTGCTTTCGTTTTTATACCTATATGTGTAGTTCAGGAACATTCTCACAACCGTGTGATCCAGATTTACAGCTTCCCATCTGGAAATCACCTCTTGCCCAACAAGACCCAAGGCTGGAAATCTTTTGCGCCATCATCAAGCATTCCTATTTGGAGGAATTGGGCCTAAATGTCCTACCCATGTTTTTATCACAGAGCATTCTTCCGGCTTTTTTACGTGGACATAATAAGAAAGAAAAAATAGAGTTATTTCAGCAACTGATGGAGAATATTTGTCCTTTTTTCATCAGTGATCACAAACCCCATGACACTGAAGAGTTCATTGATTAGTCAGTAATCATACTTGGGAAATTTTCAGAACTCTTTGCTAAAGTCAATCAACTTAGAAAATGGTATCTAATTCTAGAACCATTGTGCCAGTGTATAGAAATGTATTATTCATATATGTGAGCTTCCCAGAAGTAAATTTTAAAGTAATTCTATAATATAAAATCCTATCAAAATTCAAGGTGCCAATTTATTTTTTTAGAAAAAGCAATTCTCTCTCTCTCTCAGACAATGCTTTTCAATTCATTTAGTCATTTCATGCCTCATTTCCTCCCACTCATTAGTTAACTATATATTCATTGAGTCTCCTATGTGCCAGACATTGTAGCCTAGATCTAGACTCTGTGATAGGACAGAAAAAAAAAGATGGAAATTTTTTTTCAAGTGGAAAAAAGTATACAACAAACAAATGCATAAGTTAAACATATATGGTATATCAGATAATGATAAATGCTATGAAAAATAAAACAGGAAAGAAAATAGAGAATACCTGCATCCATGGGACATGAAAGATGCTCTTGTATATGGTATGTTTATTTCCACCAAAACTCCTGTTGAAATTTGATCCCCAATATGGTGGTGTTGGGAGGTGGGACGCATTGGGAGGTATTTGGTTCATGGGGGAGGATCCCTCATGAATGGCTTGGTGCCCTGCTAGAAGTAGTGAATGTGTTCTTGCTCCAGCAAGGCTGGATTCGGTCTTGCAGAAATAGATGATTTCAGTTTTTCCTGGAACAGATTCATTCACACGAGACTGGGTTATTATAAAGCAGGATTCCTCTTCCTTTTTGATCTCTGTGTACACATGAAGAAAAGGGAGGCCCTTTCTTCATCGTGTTTTGATCCTGCACATGGCCTTTATCAGAAGCCAAGCAGATGCTGATACCACGCCTCTTGTGCTTTACAGCGTTCAGCATACAGAACGCTGAGGTAAATAAACCTTTTTTAAAATGAATTACCCAGCCTCAGGTATTCTGTGACAGCAACACAAAATGGACTAAAACAGAAGGGGCTGCAATGTTAAAGAGGGTCATCAGAGATTTTTCCTACCAAGAAGATGTTCAGGAAAAGTAATAATACAGTGAGGGAATGAGCAATGTGAATATCTGAGGAAATGCATTCCAGGCAGAGAGGAAAGGAAATGCAAAGTCCCTGTGGTGCAAGGATGTCTGGAACGTTCCAGGAAAAGCCACGTGGCCAGTAGAGCTAGAACAGAGTGAGCAAAGGGGAGGACTAGGAAGCCAGATCACATTAGGCCTTTTGGGTTATTACGAGAACATTAGCTGCAAGCATGAGACTTCGCACATTTGTTGTCAGCAGAGTGACGTGATCTCACTTGCATTTTAAAAGGATTGTGCTCACTTCTGTGTGGAAATTAGGCTAAAGGAGAGCATAAGCCCAAAGTTTACTTATCAAAGAACATCAAATAGGAGACTATTACAATTATCCAGGCAAAAAAAATCCTACAGCTTGCATTCTAATATGACTGATCAATGCTGCTGGATTCCAGATATATTCCTGAGATAGAGTAAACAGAATTTTATTGAAATTAATATGAGATATGAAAGAAGCCAAATATGACTTCACAATTTTGTCTTAAAAAACTAGAGGATGGAGTTGGCCTTTGCTAAGTACGGAGGACAGCGGGAGAAGCAGGTTTACTATGCAAAGGTATTGGGGAGACACTGTGGCAACTAGGAGTTCAGATCAGGACATGCTGAGTGTGAGCTAGATACCAAAGTGGAGATGTTGAGTACGGACTTGGTTATATAAATCTGGAGTGCAGTGCATACATCTGCTGGGAAATAGAATGCTGGGACCCTGAGTGTCATCAGCATAGAGATGGTCTTTTAGCCCTCGACAAGGGATGAGATCATCAAGGGGCGAGTCTCCAAAATTCAACACCAAAACAATGATGAGGAGCCAGAGAGAGACTGAGGAAGAGTGGCCAGTGGCCTGGGAACATGAGAGGTAGTGGATGACTCTGTGAAACACCACTGAGGAAGTCCTGTGAGATGAAGACATGCAGTTGACCACTGGAGCCACAACATTGAGGCCACTGATGACACTGATAAGAGTCTTTTCTTCTAAAGAGAATCAGGGGAAAGGAATTGAAACTAAGGGTACAGAGAATCTTTTGGAAGCTTCACTCTAAAGGGCAGCAAGGGAGATTTTCTTATTATTATTATTATACTTCAAGTTCTGGGATACATGTGCAGAATGAGCAGGTTTGATGCATAGGTATACACTTGCTTCAGTGGTTCGCTGCACCTATCAACCTGTCATTTACATTAGGTATTTCTCCTAATGCTATCCCTCCCCTGGGCTCCTAACCCCTGACAGGACCCAGTGTGTGATGTTCCCCTCCCTGTGTCCATGTGTTCTCACTGTTCAACTCCCACTTATGAGTAAGAACATATGGTGTTTGGTTTTCTGTTCTTGTGTTTGCTGAGAATGATGGTTTCCAGCTTCATCCATGTCCCTGCAAATGACATGAACTCATCCTTTTTTATGGCTGCATAGTATTACATGTTGTATATGTGCCACATTTTCTTTATCCAAGGAGAGACTTTCTTTAAATCACTTTTTCTGAAGTTTAACTCACATACAATAAAATTCACCAATTCTAGCTGTAGTGTTGACAAATGTATATACCTGTTTAAGCACCACCACAATCAAAATATTGAACATTTTCTTCATTTTGTTTTGTTTTATTGAGACAGGGTTTCATTCTGTCACCCAGACTAGGGTGCAGTGGCACGATCATGGCTCACTGCAGCTTCGACCTCCCGGGCTCAAGCCATCCTCCTACCTCAGCCTCCTGAGTAGCTGAGCCCACAGATGTGCATGCCATGCCTGGCTAATTTTGGGATGTTTTTGTTTTTGTTTTCTAGAGACGGGTTTCACCATGTTGCCCAGGCTGGTGTTGAACTCCTAGGCTCAAATGATCCTCCCACCTCAGCCTCCCAAAATGTTGTGATTACAGGCATGTGCCACCATGCCTGACCTAGAACATTTTCATCACCTCAAAAAGTCTTTTATGCTCTTTCCAGTTTATCAGCTTCTCCACCCCAGCCCCAGATCCAGGCAACTACTTGTCTGCTTTCTGTCACTATAGGGTCAGATGTGATTTTTAGAGCTTCACTTACATTTAGAGCCAGCTCCCAGAGATCAAGGACTGCTCTTCTCTTCCTCCGTATATCTGGCCCATCTATTCCTAGCAGATTAGAAGAAATAGGGTTTCATACACACACACACACACACACAAACACACACACAGACACACAGACAGACACACAAACACACACAGACACACAAATCCACACAGACACACATACACACACACATATACACACAGACACACACATACACAGACACACACATAGACACACAGACACACACATACAGATACACACAGACACACACAGACACACACAAAAAGAGAGAGAGAGACATACATATATAGATAGACACACAAATAGTCAAAGTTTGGGGAGCACAGGGAAACTCACATTTTCATGCTAATATCTTACTGTCAGTAATCACACTTTATTTTGTCGTTATGAAGTACAATACATCCCATGATACTTCATTAATCTCACTCAGATATGGCTAATTACATTTTTCAAAGGGAGAAATGGCGGCATAGAAAGTTAGAAAAGTTATTACAGATCATGCAAAAGGCAAATCAGTATGTACCAGAAGCAACACATGCTAAGCTTCTCCAGTCACAAGCTGGCAGTTGGTTACTAAAGTCAGGAGGATACTGGCTTTACAAGTAATGCGCCCAGAAGCAGGGTGGTTGCAGCCGATAATCAGATTGGTGATACTCTTCAGGGCTAGAAATACATCACAAGCATGCCTGGCTTTTCTTTAGCATTGATATATTCATTCTTTAGCATGATATAGCTCATATCATCATTATACATAAACATTTTCTTGAGCCAACTTATAGCTGCAACCAGTTTTGATCTCTCTGTACAAAGACTCCCTTCAGTTCTCTGTTCAACCTGTGAAGGAGTATACCCTCGTCCAATTTATTTCCACTTTTGTTTTCTTCACTAGACTACATGCCACTTGAAAGCAAGGACAGTAGTCTCATGATATTTCACTAGAGTGGAATATTAAATGACTACAGCTGAACGATGCTTGCTTATTTGTCAAGGAGGTAGGTATATCAGCACGGGACCAAGATATCAAGATAAATTCAGAATCTCATCACCACAGCAATCGTCTTTGTAACTCCCAAATTCCTTTGATCTTAAACAAAAATTCTCCGTTGAATAAAAGCAAATATTCACAAAGGATAGGACTTAAACACAAATGTTTATAGCAGCTTTATTCATAAATGCTTAAATTCGAAAACAATTCAAAAGTTCATCAGCGGGTACCTGGATTAACTAGCTGTGGTGTCTCCATCCAATGGAACACTCCTCAGCAATACAAAGGAAGTACCGATTAATAAATACATTAATGCAGATAATGCTCAGAAACATTACACTGAGTGAAATAAACCAGACACAAAAGATTATATTCTTCCACAAAAGATAATATATTTGTGCCAGAAATTTCAGTAAGAAAAAGAGAGGCAGGGTTTAAGCTGCTACATCTCTCAGAAGTGTTTACAGTTTGCAAACTACTCTTGGAGCTTACGAAACCTTCATGAGTCAAGAAACTGGTTCCTCACTGGCATCATGTCCCCAAGAAGGGCTGGGGTGGAGGTTGTCATGTTGGGACAGAGCCGACCAACAGAGCTCCTCTACTGATTCCTCTCTGGCAATCCCTGCTTTCCCAGTCCTGGCCAATTACACTACCCTGCCCAGGCTCTGAGTCAGCCAGCCCTAACCAGGGCAGAGATTAACACCATATGTGGAGTCTGGAATTCATCTTCCAGTTGTAGGCCTGGTATCTGATGAGCCCTGAGTACTAGGCTACAGCCCTGTTCTCTAACCAGACTTCAGCCTTAATTTCCTACTTAATACTCCAGCCCACTGCTGGGTCTGGAGCTTTGCCTAAAACCATCAAATCCCATTTGGCAGGGATTCCACCCCTTGCCATGTCCTTGCCCTCATCCATCCCCTGGGAGGTGGTAGCTTGTTCCCCATATTTCCATCTGCTGGCAGAGGTACCAATTTGCATATATCCTCCAGATACATGATGTGGCTGACCTTTCTGACACTGCACATTGCACCACTGGGTCTGGAATGGGCCTTTTGGCTGAAAAAGCCCCTTAGCCTATTCCCATCTGGTACTAGGTTTCTTTAACACTTCCTCTTGGCCAGTGCCAGAATCCCTGACAGTTTAGCCCACCCAAGTTATAACGACCCCACTCACTAGACACAATTTATTTATGTGCAACTGGACACCTTCCTTGGCCATCACCCAATAGAGAAAGCTGCTGCAAGAACTAGCCCACTGAGTCTTCAAGGCTTCCAGACATCATCCCAGATTTAGGAAAGCAACAGGAAACAGGAGGAGGTTGCCTCCAGCACATCAACGATCCCAGAGCAAGAACCACAGCCGTTATTCTATGAGCCTAAATCACTTTCTAAAAGCAAATAAACGCAACTTCAGAAACTCCCATGACATAAAAATACATAAGAACTTAATCAATACTTAAACACGGGGTAGTTACTAGATGTTTAACCACCTCATAATAAGCACTCAATAAATGTTTGTTCAACTAATAAATAGGTTTGACAAGGGAGCGCTGAGATGCAGTTTCTGCTGCTATTGCTCACAGCCACACAGTTAGATACCTTAGGGGTGGAACTGGAGCGAAACTCTCTTGGCTCCAATCCAGTATTCTTTGTACTAAAGCAAAACTCTTTGTGAAGTAAATATTGATCAATTTATAACAGCACAAACTTCTCAATCGATTTTTTTTTACTGGGCTTTTATCTCTAAAATTATTGAAGTTTTACGAGTTTTGGGAAGTTAATACTGGCTGCTTAAGCGCTTGGTCGAGAAATATGCCACACATGTACCTAAATTCTGCGGTAAAATTGGGACAGAAACTTAGCCAATACCAAGAATGTATAAACATTTTTATCATGTAAAAGAATATTTAAATATTGACATCACACAACTTGAAACTTTTTCATGTCCTTGAGCCACGCGATAGAAAACGAGTATGCAAAAAAATGAGCCAAGTAGGAGAAGACAGAAAGGGTCACGGAAAGTAGATTGAAAGCAAAAGAAACACCTTTGCAATTCTCCAGAAATTAACTCTGTCCCTCCCACCTCATCACTTCAGAAAAGGAGGCTTGAAAGGAAGCCCCTGGCTCACTCCACTGCTCTTCTTGAAATCCCCATTGGCTGCTAGAAAAAAATACGATTCCCATTAACGTGCAAACGCCAGCTGTGTTGGGCCTAACACTCTTTTACACTTCATTAAAAGGAAGCCCTCTAATCAAATGATCTGATTGCCTTGCTACTTAAAGTGTGGGCCAGGAAGGACTGTAGCACATCAACAGCACCTGGAAGTTTATGAGAAATGCAGTCTCTCCCGCACACCCCGGAATCTGCGGTTTATCAGGACCCTCAGGTGATTCACATGCACAGTGATGATCAATCAGGTGACACTGCTCTCAGCTGCTGTAAAGAGGCAGCTTTGACTGGTACGGGCAAGAGATCATTCTGGTTTCCAGAGGTCGTTAAAGAAGGTGTGGGCAGGGAGCCCTTCAGAGTATGGGAGAAGGTGCCAAACACCAATTTTCTCCTCAGCCTGTTTCCTAAGGACCCAGGGGCCTGCAAAACTCTGCCTCCACCAAAATCACCCGAATAGGCAATGGACTGCTAAGGCTTGTGAGGTTCATGTGACTGTGCTGAAATACAGATGATGTACACACAGAATATGTACAAGAATTAACGTAACTCAAGCCCCTGTGATTGACTGGTCAACTCAAGTATTTAGCAAGAGAGATTACACAGCTCTCCAAGGCACCCAAATTACAGCCAAGGGGCACCCAGGCATAAGGAGAACCTGCTACTTGTATTCCCGTGAGCGTATGTTAGAAGCTCTGATGAGTGTGCTGACACCCTCCACACCACGTAAAAATGCAGAATTGCGCGAATAACTAGAGGATGAGGATTGAAAGATGCCCCTACTTTGAACAATTGAGTAAACTATTTAGTGTTCCTTAATCCAATAATTGCCTACGCAGTATCTTTTTCAACATAATTATCTATGTTTAAGATTCAAATAAAAACATTTACTCCAGCCTTTACAATACGTCCTTCTCCTTCTGCCTCCTCCTCTTCCTTTTCTTTCTTCTTCCTCCTCCTTCTCCTTCAACCTATTTGCTTGTAAGCCTGACAAATTTTCTGATAGCTTAATTGTATGTTTTCCCTGGGATGGAGTCCAGGCCTCAAGGGTTAACTGCAGTAACATCTTTAGCCAGTTGGAGGCAATGAAGGGCAGCAGAACTGAATCAGGCTTTGGGCAACGAACCTCCCGCTGGGCAATTTAACCAGAGTCACAATTAGAGCCCAAGAGATCCGTTGTTGGGTCTGGTGGGGAGGGAACAGGGCTCTAATTGAGCTGGGAGCGGCTCAGAAGGAGCAGAAATAGGCAATGGTTTCAGAAGAGGGGAGCTCCAGCAGGCAGCCAGGAGGGAGGGACGGGAACTCTGATTGCATCCTGGAGCGAGCAATTCTTAGAAAACCCCAAACCCAGCCTCCAAGTCTTTGCCGCAAGGAGCTTCCTAAAACAGAACCAGAATTCACTTCATTTAAAAGAATAGCACAGCATGTAGCCACTAACTCCATCTCGCAGAGGAAGCCCTTGTTTCTCCCCCAGGAATGCAATGAAGGTTGAGCTTCTATCTTGCCAGTTACCCTACAGTCAGAGTAGCTGAAGGCACAGTGAAGGGGGTGCGTGTGTTAGTATAAACGTGTATGCACGTATGTTTTGGGAAAAGAAAATCACTCCTCGCCCAAACAGAAAGCTTGAAAGGATGGTGTCCATAATTTGTTCATTATCACCAACCCACTCCTTTGTAGGACATCATGCTTTGAGTTTAGAAGTAAATCTAGATCCAGCCCTTTGCATAGGTACCTTTGTAAAGATAACATGAAGCCAGGTAATTTAAATTGAATTCTGGTTTCCCAAGTAATGTTTAGAAATGAAGAATTCCTTTTCCATTTAATTTCCTTCAACAACAGTCTGTGCCTATAGCGCAAACTCTGTTTTAAATATTCAGTCCTGCAGAACTTGCATTTATTTGTTTTTATTGTTTTGTTTTGCTTTTATTTGGGGGGGAGGGGACAAGGGTGTCACTGTGCTGCCCAAGCTGGTCTCAAACTCCTGGCCTCAAACGATCCTTCCACCTCAGCCTCCAAGAAGCTGAGGCTACAGGCATGAGCCACCACAGTCAGCTAGACCCACATTAAAAAAAAAATATTTATTTTGCTCATCCTTAAAACAACGATTTTTTTTTATGTGTGTGTGGATACATTTTTTACGTTCTGGGATACATGTGCAGAACATGCAGATTTGTTACATAGGTATACATGTGTCGTTGTGGTTTGCTACACCCATCAACCCTTCATCTAGGTTTTAAGCCCCACATACATTAGGCGTTTGTCCTAATGCTCTCTCTCCCCTTGTCCCCCACCCCCCAACAGGTCCTGGTGTGTGATGTTCCCCTCCCTGTGTCCATGTATTCTCAGTGTTCAACCCCCACTTATGAAGAACATGTGGTGTCTGGTTTTCTGTTCCTGTGTTAATTTGCTGAGACCACGTATGTTTATTGCAGCACTATTTGCAGTAGCAAAGACTTGGAACCAACCCAAATGCTCATCAATGATAGACTGGACAAAAAAAAATGTGGCACATATACACCATGAAATACTATGCAACCATAAAAAAAGAATGGTTCGTGTCTTTTGCAGGAACATGGATGAAGTTAGAGCCACACTTATCAGATAATTGTAAAGGCAGCCAAAGAATCTGGTCCCCATAAACATGCTTTCTCTTCTAGAGATCTCCAATACCTCATGAGTTACAGAATATACATGATTTCTAATTACATACGAAGCCAGAAAAATATTGAAATGTGATGATATGCTTTTGGAGAGGCACTTACCAAAATCTTATGAACTCCTAATTAACAAAGGAAAAATGACCCATACTTAAATTTCACTTTCCTAGTCTTTTTTCTAGTCTTTTCCATGTTTTCTATTTTTTTCAAGATTTTTGATTAAGACATTTCAGTCTTTGTAATAAAAACATCAACAGTATCTCAATCCAAATTTGTAACACAGTTACAAACACAGTCTAGAGAAACAGCAATAATCATAATTGCTACAATTTCTTGATTGCTGGTTCTATGTTGGAACCTTACTAGGTTCACTGTATAGTCTATTGCTAATTATTAATCACTACCCTGTTTGGTAGATGCTATCATCCTCATATTAGAGACTAAGATAAAATTAAACAAGAACTAGAGCTCTTTCCCTAAGAGGGAGACAAGGCATTAACCATGCCTTTTTGGTTAATTCCACAAGTAAATAATACTAAATATTCAGTGTCAACATCTCTACAAATGTGTTGCCTTCCTTCTGTGGACCAACAACTTTTCTAGATATTCATAAACATTTGCTTATTTAATCCTTGCAAAAGCCTCATGAGATGCCTCTAATTCTCAGCAGGATGCAGGTGAGAAACCCGAAATTTAGCCACATGCTCAGAAGTGGCAAAGTTAAGAACTTAACACAGATTTTCTGATTCCAATTTCAATGCCTTTCCACTAAAATCCAGTTGTATCCCAGGCAAACAAGAAACAGAAAATCATACTCATTTTTGTAATGTGGCAGAAGCGGTCTATTTACTGCTATGCCTTCACTATCAAAAGCATGCCTGAGTTTTTCCCAGCAGGCAGCTGAAAGTGTAGTGGAATTATCACAGGTGTGCCATTAGCAAGAACTCTGTTCAAATCTACAGCTGTGACGTCATAGCTACATGAACTTAAGGGAGTAGGTTGTTAATCCCTTAACACCTGTTTCTCCATCAAGCAAACAGGCATTCTTACCCGTCTCCTTATCATCATCTTTGGTAATTAAACTCCATGAGGGCAGGGATTTTGTTTACCTTAGGCACACCTCTTTTCTCAAATGTTTAAAACACAGTATACACTTAAAATATTTTCGTAGGGAAGAAGAACATGATTCACAGGTTTGTTGTAAAGATCAGATGAGTTCATATGTGTGAGTGTTCCCAGTTTATTCTTTCTTCCTCCCATTTGAGGGATTAACCCTCAAATTAGGTTAGCTTAGTCTTATAAACTAGTTCTGTCTACACATCTAAATATGGATTCTCCTTGACTTCTAAAAAGCCTTATCTTTTAAGTACAGTTGGAGAATGCCTAAAGCTTTGAGATTCCTAAGATTCAGCGAGTGAAAAACAATTGCCAAAATATTTTGATTTGCTTTCTAGCCACTTCATCCATATCACGTGGAATCAGGCATTTAACTCTCTGAGGTTCTGAGAGTGGGGATGTTATTACACTCATAAGGTTATAGCAAATATTAGCTTAAAAGCATAAAGAATAGTTTTTCCAAAATGAAAAACACTTGTCAAAGCATGCTTGTTGATCAAAACAGCTGTCGGTCTGGATTACAAATTCAGATCATTTGTCTTAGTGATTTGGCTGGAAGTTCTTAAATTTAATAATTGCCTTGACATTAATGATGAGAGCTAATACTCACTGAGAACTTCTAAGGGCTGAGTGCTCACTCCAGCACTTTACATGTATCCACTCATTTAAATTTCACATATCTCCTGTGAGATGGGTGTCACAGATGGGTAAACTGAGGCACAAACAGGCTAAGTGAAAGATACAACCAGAAAGTAGGGTTTGAAGACAAGCAACTGGATCCAGAGACTGAGCTCTTAACTACTAAATTGTGTGTGTTTCAACTTCATGATTGAGCCATCTCTTTAGATCAGGGGTTTTTGTTGTTGTTGTTGTTTGTTTGTTTGTTTGTTTGTTTTTACCTTTTTGCACATGGACTCCTTCATCAGTCTAAAAAATAATCTATAGACTCTCTGTCAGAGTAATGCTCATCAATGCATTAAATAAAATACATAGGATTATGAAGAGACTAGATTACAGTGAAAAGTTATTTAAATGTTTTTAAAACTAAATGTACAAGATGACATATTTGCCTCTTTATTACCTGTTAAATAACAAGAACTGGTGTCAGAGTCTAATCATTGCTATGATTTAGTGGATGAATAACAAGTGTAATGACATGAAAATGTCTCATTTGTTTTGGTGTTGAAGTCTCAGGTATTGCTAACACTACTGCAGCTGGCAGCTGACATTCTTGATCGAAGGAAGTGCTAAGTTTCAGATTTAGGGTAGTGAAAATAAAGATGTAAATTTTTTCCATCCAAGTATCTGAACCACTGGATTCTGTCTTACTCCTCTTGAACAGACCCTCAGTTCAGTAGTCTAACTTTAGAATGTGTTTATTGTTTATAGGTAACAGAAAGCTCTCACTAGCATGACATTTTGAAATAGATGTAGGTTTTCCTTTTTAAATATCATGGTAGTTTTAACTTGGACTTTGTTGAAACATGACAAATTAAAACATGTTAAAGGGCTTATTTTCTCTATGCAATTTATTTTCTATAGAGAGCACAACTCTTTCCTGTTTAGGCTTCATTACCAAAACTATTTAAAACTGTTGCCATGTCACTTGAGGTTTATTACCTACTGAATAAATGGAGATATAAACTCAAGCCAGCCTAATCGAAGAACTGTAATTTAGCCTGCGTGTACATTTCTGAGACATTACAGTACAGTTCTCGATTTGCTAAAATGATCCGTCTTTATTCTATACAACCACTAGATGGCACTAATTGTTTGCTAGTCCTCTTTCTATCATTCCACCCGCCACTTCCCACCCCAAGATTCAGAAAGGTTTATCTAGCAACTTTATCCACAAAAACTAAGAGTTGACATCTCTCTCTGAAATAAATTAAAGCATTATTTTTCACTCTGTTTTTATTTTATCTTTTAAAGACCATTACATCATTTTGTTCTTTCTTTGATTCTCCAGGGGCTTTTTCAACTCCATTAGAACTTCAGCAATTCAAGATGTTTCACACCAATTAGGACTAGCTTCTTCAAAACACTGTGTGCTTTTCCGGAAACTGCATGATCCATGGGAAGCCTTGCTTCCTATCAGGGATGCCGCCAGCAGAAGCATTTTTTAGAGTAGCAAAATGATTGTGTTAAATGTCTCCTTGTCATAGGAGCTAGATACTTGTCCTCCATTGCTTCAGAGAAATCACATTTATAGGCTGATGCACCAGTCCTGGGTCATAAATAGGAGGACAAGGGCTGCACTCAATAAAATATTGGACCAATGCATTTCTCAGTGATATGGGATTGGTGAGAAGCATTTTTAAGAGTGTAGTAAAATGTACCTACATTTTAAAACTGTCTCTTGAAATAAGCACATTTATTATATTGGCAACTGAAGTATTGTACTGGCAAGAAGCATAGGAAAGATATTTTCCAGGAGTGCTGAAGTCCTTCTGTTGTATTTCTTGGTGTAAAACATGCCACTGTGTTAATTTTCATAAGTGTGCATATTGCATGTATTGTTACATAAAATGAACCAATGAGTGCAAGCTATTCCATTAGTCAGTCATTTGGATCCAGACAATGGAATCTGATTGAATGGTTGTCATTGAGGAGGCGGTAAGTATCCTCATTCTCTCTGCCTCTAATAGAAAACACCATTGGAGCTATGACTGACAACCCTACTTCTGAGCGTGTAAAGTCTGATTGTTTATTGTAAATATTTACACTTCCATTTACCCTCCAAAGCCAAACATGTTTAGCTTCCCCCATTCTAAAATTTCATCCCAGAATCTATCAACCTTCAAAAGGTTTATTATACCTCCTAAAGTTATGATTGTCAAGAATACAAGACTCCTAATGACATGGATTATTTTTTTTCCAACAAGAACAGGAAAAAAAAAAAAAAAAGAATAAATTCTTAAAGCTCAAGGGCCTATTCTTAATGTTTGTACCACTCTATTGAGTTGGGGCAGAAATGTATGGATCCATGCAGGGGAGGGCAGCCAGAGGAAAAGGGTGGGCTGGCATCAGCCAAAAACCAAATGAAATGAGTGAAATGAGGCTAGATCACAAAAAGAGTCTGTCTCATCTCCTGGTTTTCCTGTGGCTGTGTTCATCTGCTTTCTGCTGGAGGAATATCTATTTCCACATGGCATTTGAAAAGCATTGGCTTTTGTGTCTAATATTCCCAGCCAGTGTGTCAGATCTCAGAGCACCAAAGTTCATGCAGTTCACCATTGGTTGCTCCGTCATGGCTCTGTGGGCTAAGAGAGAGACTCTTTCTCCAGGGAGGGGAGGGGATGGGGGTATCAATCCCAGAATGCACTTGGCGCTTAGTCACTAGGGTTCTTTGAAACATTCTAAGAGCGGTTTTCCACAGAGTGAAAAGAAAGAAGCCATCTCGTTCCCTGGAAATGGAGTGTCAGGGAAGCAGTCATGCCTTCCTGTTCTAACATATCTGTCTTCCTAAAACCATCTTTTTTGTACTTTTTTCCAAAAAAAAAAAAAAAAACACTTTAGATCTGGATACAGGAAAAATATTTTCAAAGATACATTTGGTTAAGTGCTTTTTAAGCATTTGTTTTGAATTAAGCCTGACATTCTCTTTTTCTCAGATTGCCCTACGAATTAGCACAGAATTACTGGCTTTTTCCCAGAGAAAAAGAAGTGGAAAAGAATAATAATGGTATAAAAATATGGACCAGAACTCTGATTCTTGAAAGGGTTTGTTTATTTTCCAAGAGGAGGGGCAGGATGTGTGCAATAGACATGGTGTGTGTGCATGTACGTGTGTGTGTGTGTGTGTGTGTGTGTGTTATACATGCCATGTAAGAATTATTTCATATTTCAAAAATATTGTTTCTTTGAAAAATCAGCTTTGTTGGCAGTAGACTCACCTATTTCAATCACTTTTGAACATCCCCACAAGTCTTTTCTTTTTCTGGGCTTTTTCACCTGGCCCGCTTGTATAATTAGACTACAAATCAATCAGAATAGCTCTTGATTCTCTGCCATCTTTAGCTTAAGGCTCCAGGATGATATAATGATCTGACGACATTCTGCTTAAGCCAGACAATTGGATCTGCCATTTACCTTCGTGTGCCAGGAGGTGAACATATACGTACTACGTTTCGGGAAAAACAGACTGATTTGTTCAGGTGTGAGCAGTGGTTTCTTAACTGCCAAAGCATTCCGGTTTAACAAGATGTTCCAGGAAAATACAATTTTGGAACCAGTTGGTTCAGTTCTAGGTAGGAGAGGCTGCTTAATTACTGTCAGGTGGTCACCAGTAAGAACAGTGTCTCAGCCTCACAGCAACCAAAGCCAGCCTGCAGATAGGCAGGTCCAGCCCAGTAAACCTTTAAGAATGAGAGATGGAAAGTAAGGGAAGGAACTGGGCCAGGTCTACTTCACGACAGAAGTTACTGGAAAGTGCCAGAACTAAATCACCAGCAGAAAGGGAAGGAGGCACTGGGTGGAGAGCGTGGGAAAACTGAATCTGATTTGTCTCAGATTCCCCGAGATCTTATCGGAGTCACTGCGCTGTTTCACTGTCTGGATTCCTACCTTTCTCCTGCCACTTCCCATTACTTTATCTCCCACTTGAAAAGGTTTTGTTGTTTCATAAGCTGAAGCATTTCTATGTATGAATCCAGTCCAGTTTTTTGAGCTGCGGGTCAGGTATGTCCTGAAACCGCTTCCTCTCTCATTCCACTTCACGTAACTTAAAATGCAAAGGACTGCAGGAGAGAGACACCACGGGGAAAGGGATCATGTGGCAAATTCTCTTTGCTTAGCTGTTTTCCAGAAACCTAAATTCCAAAGTTGTCACTGAGCTACATTCTATTAAAAAGCAGTTCCTTCCCAGCTGTGTAACTGAACTACATTCTACTCTGGAAAAGGATCAAGAACTTTTTTTTTTTTTGAGATGGAATTTCACTTTGTTGCCCAGGCTGGAGTGCGGTGGTGAGATCTCGGCTCACTACAACCTCCACTTCCCCGGTCTAAGTGATTCTCCTGCCTCAGCCTCCTGAGTAACTGGGACTACAGGCACATATCACCATGTCCAGCTAATTTTTTGTATTTTTAGTAGAGATGGGGTTTCACCATGATGGGCAAGCTGGTTTCGAACTCCTGACTTCAAGTGATCCACCCACCTCAGCCTTCCAAAGTGCTAGAATTACAGGCGTGAGCCACTGCAGCTGGCCAGGGTCAAAGACTATGACTGACTAAAGAAGACAATTTCAGTACTTTGACTTAACAGACAAGAGACCATCTTCCTGTAGGGCACAGAAAGAAACCTAGTTTATGTAGGTTTATGTGTTCATAGTAAGGCAAAAGAGAAAAACCATCTGAATTTACAAGCTAATGAAACTTAACATAGAGATCATGAAAAAATGTAAAAAAACACAGTTTGGGAAAAGATGGGGAAGAAGTTTAAAATCTATGAGCAGAAAAAAAATGAGTTATAGTTAATGGCCAGGGTTTTTCATCAAGCTAAATCAAAACTAAACATTAATAGGGGTCAGAGCTATAGATCCAAATATTAAATATATTACTAATGATAATCAGTGATATATTAATGATGTATCATTAATATATCAATGATAATCCTTAATGATAATCCAAATATTAAATATATCACTAGTGATAATCAGTCCATCTACATGCACAAACTAATTTGACTCTTTGACATATATGAAAATCATTTTAGTTCTAAGAACAGATTAACTTCGTAAGCTCTTTTTCCTCCTCTACATCTTGTCAAATCACTTGCTTGACTGACTTTGTTTTAACCACTGCATATTATACTACACACATCTATGCATGTTCCTTTTACCCACTTACTGTTATTTCATAAACATTTCCGGTATTTTTAAATTTTCATCACAAACATAAGTGATCAGGGTGGCGTAATATTCCATCCTATGGAGACGCCAGAAATTGTTACGCTTTATCTCACCTAATTTTCAAAATATTTATAAAATATATATTGCTTTCCCCTTTGTGTTTTGAATATATATTATCTATATTAAAAATTAACATTAAATTAAAAATTAATGTATGTTAAAATTAATAAAATAAATTATTAATATATATATTAAAACACAAAGGGGAAAGCAATAATGCCTGAAAAATGTGAATGATCAAAGCCAGAGACAACTGAGGCATCATTGCTCTAAGAATATAGTGAAAGCCAGTGAAAAAATAAGACCAATGTTATTTGCTATAAGCTAGCAATTTGTCTGAGTCATAGCACCAAGTGCTGTTCTTGTTATTTTCCTCATCTCTAAAACTGATGAACAGTAGTTCTCGTTTACCTCACAAAAGCATTTCAAAGAATAAAGCACCATACTGAACCCTAGAGTGAAAGGAGCCTTACAAGATTTTATTATTACTATTATTTTCATATCAAGATTATTTTTACTTAGCTTAGGTTTATATGCCATTCTTCATCTAATGTGCAACACCTTTAAAAAGAGGGGATAGAGGCCGGGTGTGGTGGCTCACACCTGTAATCCCAGCACTTTGGAAGGTTGAGGCATGCGAATTATCTGAGGTCAGGAGTTCAAAGCCAGCTTGACTAACATGGTGAAACTCCCTTTCTACTAAAAATACAAAAAATAGCTGGGTGTATAGATGGACACCTGTAATCCCAGATACTCAGGAGGCTGAGGGAGGAGAATCATTTGAACCAGGGAGGTGGAGGTTGCAGTGAGCCGAGATCGTGCCATTCCACTCCAGCCTGGGTGATAAAGCAAGACTCTGTCTCAAAAAAAAAAAAAAAAGAGGGGGTACATTTAGTCTGCTGAAAAAAGAAAAGGTAAAATAGCGAACTCTGTGACTAGTGAGGAAATTCAAATTAGATTTTCAAGCAATGTAAATGTTTTACCAATTTAGAAAATAATAAAATCCAGTTTTAACAAGAGTCCAGTGAAACTGATATCGAACACTATTGATTAGGGGCATTGTAATTAACTTCAGTCATTTGAGAAAACCATTTGAAAATATATATCCAATCATCTTTCAAGTTTCTAATAACCTAAAATGTAAAAATTTTTAAGTGCAAAGATGTTCAAGAAAGAACATTTTACAGTAAGAGAAAAATTGGAAGTGCTTCAAATATCTTCTGATAGCTCAGCAAATTATAGAACAAATATAGAATCCTGATTATACAGTAAAAATCGCGTTTATTTTCTAAGAGGCAGTGGAGAAAAATGCTTCTAATATAATGAGATCTTAAAAGCAGAATGAAGAAAAAGAAAAATTAATTTTGAAAAAGCAGAAGGCAATTTGAAGAATACAAAATGACATATACAGTATTACTTTCACAATCTTAAAATATTAATATGAATAAAGACAAAATGGAATATACAATAATAGTAATCGTTGTTAGATAGGTAACAGCATTAAATATTTTTTCTTCTTTCCAATATTGTCAATTTACTTCACATTTTTAAAAGATTAACTTCCAAATCAAAGAACAAAGGAACCAAGAAGAGTGTGCAAATCGGGGATGGAAGTCACTGCCTTATCAGAAAAATGCCAAAATCAAAACAATGTATCTTCGTGGAAGGCCCAGCTGCAAAAACACAAATCTAACCTCAAGACTATCAACTTATCCAGGTAAAGTCACTGATCAATTTGGGCTGAAGTATCAGGCACTGGTTTTAGTTACCCAACTTGAAAACCATCCCCAGGTTATAGGGAAATGAGAAAAGGGACATTCAGTCTTCTGAAGAAAGACTTGAAAAGTTAAATATGTTTCGTCTGGAAAAAAAAAAAATACTGA
This sequence comes from Sapajus apella, assembly GCF_009761245.1. NCBI lineage: Eukaryota > Metazoa > Chordata > Mammalia > Primates > Cebidae > Sapajus > Sapajus apella. The sequence goes on along the minus strand of NW_022436950.1, from coordinate 17,574,068 downwards.
GGGGTGATCTCATTTCAGTGTTTGGATACCTGCAGCAGATATTCCAGGCCCAAGGATGTGACCTGTCCTACTCACTCAGAAGCAATAGGAAATTGCAGAAGGAAAGGGTTACATTAGAAAGATTTCCCCTCAAAGATAATTACATGTTTATTCCAGTTTTAGTCTAAGTGACAGGATTACAGTTCCCTCCCCATCTGTAATCCAGGGAGAATAATGCTTGCCACGCAAGTTTTAATGGATATAACATCTGTAAAATACTTTGAGCTCTTCAGATGAAAGAGGCTATGTGAATGCAAATAATTATTGTCATTATTTTTGTCTCCTGCCTTCCCTATTGGTGTAAGTTTCTTTGTGACATTTATAGGAGCCCTCCAGCCAGCTGCTCTGTAACATGTCATCTCAGTGATATTTTAAATCCTTCACGTGGTTCTGATTGTGCCCAGAACAAGAACAGCTTAACTGTTAATTGTTTGTCTTGAGGATGTAGAAATAGTCATAGCACCCGTTCAGGGTTAGGGGGTCAAGGTTTTTCCTGACATCCACTTCAGGGCTTATGTGCTGACCTCATAGTGGTGGAACGATTAATGGGTCTAGTCTGTTTATTTCCTTTGAACAACTGTCTGATGACAGAACCTTGGACATATATCCCTCCTCCACAATTTCTTTTTTTTTTTTTTTGAGATGGAGTCTCACTCTGTCACCAGGCACCAGGCTGGAGTGCAGGGGCGCAACCTCGGCTCACTGCAACCTCCGCCTCCCGGGTTCAAGCAATTCTCCTGCCTCAGCCTCCCGAGTAGCTGGGACTACAGGCGTGTGCCACCACGCCCAGCTAATTTTTTTTGTATTTTTAGTATAGACGGGGTTTCACCATGTTGGCCAGGATGGTCTCGATCTCTTGACCTCATGATCCGCCCGCCTCAGCCTCCCAAAGTGCTGGGATTACAGGCATGAGCCACCGCAATTTCTTTTTTTTTAAAAGTCTGCATTCAGATTCAGCTAATATCTAGGGAGTGCCTATTCAGTGTGTGACTGGCTCTGTTTGCAGGCCTTTGACACGCACCATCTTATTGTTTTTTAAAAAAAAGTTACTGTTTTCAGCCAGGTGCAGTCGCTCGTGCCTGTAATGCCAGCACTTTGGAAGGATGAGGCAGAAGGATCACATAAGCCCAGGAGTTCAAGACCAACCTGGGCAGCATAGTGACATCCTGTCACCACGCACACATACACACACACAAAATGAAATAATTTTTTCCCTACTAAGTTGCAACATGTGCATATTATTTTAAAAATTTGGAAAAGGCAGGAAACTTTAAAGAAGTAAAAAAAATAAATAAATAAACCTGTATTCCAATAATCAGAAACAATCACCATAGACATTTTGTTGTATATCTTCTTGATCTCCTTTCTGTGTGTACACATTTATGCATGGTCGTTTTACTCACTTACTGTTATTTCATAAACATTCTTCCATATTTTTAAATTTTCTTCACAAATGTAAGTGATCAGGGTGGCACAATATTCTATCCTGTGAAGAGGCCATAAATTGTTATGCTTTATCTCACCTAATTTTCAACATATTTATAATTCAAATGAATAATCAATAGATTCTTTGTATAAGACATTTTATTTTTAATCTTTCACCAAATATTTGGTCCTGAAAATAACCCTGTAAGATAGAAAACAGATAGATTTATCATTTTACAAATAAAGAAGTAGACCCAGAGGGATAAAGTCTCAGTAAGGGTTAGTGTGAGGGTTAGGGTGAGGGTGAGGGTGATGGTGAGGGTTAGGGTTAGCATTAGAGTTAGGTTTGTTCCTGGTTCAAACAACCAGAAAACTAAAGAACACAATCTAGGCCTGATGACCAACCCAAGCCTTCCCTGGTGTATCACATCAGTAAACAACATGAAAATTGGACTCCTAGATTGTTTCATAGGTTTCCACATAGATCGTTCTTCTCAAATTGTGGAAGTCAAAACATAGCTCTTCAGTAAGTAAAGGTGGGTAATTTGCAGGGTTTTCTAAAAAGACGGCGTCTTTGTCATTTCCTAAACGCCTGCATTCATGCAATACGTTTACTCCCCGTCACATTTACCAAGCACTTTCATAGGCTCCTCTTTTATTATCTGATATTTATATTTTCCTTATAGATCAAGCAGAAAGTATTGTCCCTATTTTACTTAATGATAAAACTGAGACCCATAGATAGCCAGTGACTTGCTGATTTATTTCTCACTTTCCAGCACTTCGATGACTATCTGTTTTGTTAATCTTTTCTTTTCCCTTGCAATAATTTTCTGGCTTTTCTATCTAGAAGTATCCTCATCTCATTTTCTCCTCCAAATTCTTCTGAATTTCCTAGTTATAGTGCTGAACAGAAAAGTAATTTTTCTTACTGTAAACTCCGTAGATATTTGTGAAAAGGGACATCAGCGAGCAGCCACATTGAGCCCCTTCTACATGCCAGGCACTATGGCAAGGCTTGGTACATATTATCTCGTTTAATTCCCCTAACAGCTCTCAGAGGTAGATTCTGTTATTTGACATTTTGTTTTACAAATGAAACTGATGAAGCTTAAAAGGACAATTGACTTGCTTAGGAAAGAATTCAAAAGAATCTAAAGCAGGCCTGAATGTATAGCAAAGAGGCTTCATTAATTGCTGAATGTTTGGGTATCCCAAAAGTTCATAGTTGAAACTGAATCCCTAGTTCGATGGTATCAGGCGGTGTAGCCCTTGGGAGGTGATTAGGTCATAACGGTGAAGCCCTTATGAATTGGATTTGTGTTGTTAAAAAGGGCTACAGAGACCAGAGTTCATCCCTTCTGCCATATGCAGACAAAGCAAAAAGGTGCCATCTATGAACCAGAAAGTGGGCCCTCACCAGTCAATCCACCAGCATCTTGAGCTTGGACTTCCCGGCCTCCAGAACTGTGAGAAACAAATTTCTGTTGTTTATAAACCACTCAGTTTACAGTCCTTCATTACAGCAGTCCAAATGGACTAAGACACCCATTGAATCATGTGCCTTTATTACAAGTACACACATTTAATAATAATTTTCTTTTTGCAAGTCAAAGGTCTATGTAATAAAATTATATCACCCAGAAGAAATTTGATTGAGGAGCAGTTAAATAATGGATGAATCCAGATTATTGTATATTGGCAAGCTCTGTTATAGCATGTGCTATAACAATTCTTTCTACCTCACCTCACTCCAGCCTCCCAGTTTCAGTCTGGCTATATCTATAATATTAGCGATAGATAGATAGATAATATTGACAGCTACGCTTTCTCATAGTTTGTTTTAGACCAATTTAGAAATAAGCAGTGAAATACAGAAGTGGCTGAGATATGTTTAAACATGGATAGCTAAGAAATACAAGAATATGAGCGGGTGCAGCGGCTCACACCTGTAATCCCAGCATTTTGGGAGGCCAAAGGTGGGTGGATCTCCTTACCTTGAGGATCTCCTTACCTTGAACTCCTTACCTTGCCTTGAACTCCTTACCTTAAGGCCAGGAGTTCAAGACCAGCCTGGCCAATATGGAGAAACCCTGTCTCTACCAAAAATACGAAAAGTTATCTGGGTATGGTGGCGCGCACCTGACGGTAGTCCCAGCTGCTTGACTTGGGGGACTAAGTCATGAGAATTGCTCCACACGGGAGGCAGAGGTTGCAGTGAGCTGAGATCATGCCATTGTGCTCCAGTCTGGATGACAGTGAGACTCTGTCTCAAAGAAAAAGAAAGAAATACAAGAATGTAAGTTGAATTCTACAATCAAAAATATTCTTAACAGCTCTGCTTAATTTGTAAATAAATGTTCTCTAGTTCCTGGCTCCTGATGTAACAACTGGTATGAAACTTTAGTCAAAGTTCTTATTTTAGTTAAAGAGATCCATATAAACAAACAACTGGAAGAATTAGAAGAATAACTGAGTAATTAAACTAACGATCACATAAGGTAATTGTAACCCAATTTGAATTCCATCTTCACAAGAAGAAATAACTCTCATATCTCTTTCCTTTTCCTTCTCAGTGCTGACACACACTGATTTAATTTCTTAACCCCATGTGCCTGCATGATTTGAAACCACCTTCCACCTATTTCTCTGACTCAGACCTTGCTTTACTCCAAATCATTCTGAGCATCAGCATGTTTTCAACCATTCTAAAGCTCAATTAAATCTTTACTTATTTCCTCATTCCTAACCTTTCGCCTGCCAATTCATACTTCTAAATGTCCATAGAATGATCTTCCCCAAACACAAAGCTGACCCTGTCACTCTCCAGGTTTAAAGTGTTCAATGCTTTTCCATTTTATGTATCCTGGCAGCCAAATGTCACTTCAGCAATGAAGTATTGAAGTGGCTACGATATGTTTAAACATGGATAGATAAGAAATACAAGAATATGACTAGCCATGGTGGCTCACGCCTGTATTCCCAGCTCTTCTGGATGTCAAGGGGGTTGGATCACTTGAGGCCAGGAGTTTGAGACCAGCCTGGCCAATATGAAGAAACCCCATCTCTACTAAAAATAGAGCAGTATTTCTCTAGACTATTCTCAAGCCCCCTTTCCTCTGCATCTCCCAGTGTACATGAATTCTACTCTCCAGTCTACAAAACTTACAAGGAGAAAGGGGAGATGGGAAATAAGAACACCGACATTTACTGAGCCTCTCTCACACACTGGAGGCCCCACTGACCATTAAGGGTCTCATCCTGCATGATGGGCTCTGAGGCAGGAGGGTTGAAACAGACATGCTACCTGTAGAGGCTGCAGATGAGAAGCAGCTCAGCACAGTGACAGCCAGTGATCATGGGAAGGACTGACAGGCTAGGAAGCAGAAGCAGCAGTGCGCGTTGCAGGCAGCAATGCAAGAGCTCATAGCAGGGACTGATGACTGGGAGCAGCATAGAACACACTGCACTGCTCCCTTCCTGGTGCCCACTCCTTATACACCCAGGCCTCAGAATCACTGTCCTCATGCTGCTTGCTCCCCAGTCACCTGTAACCCAGTACTCTTCCACTCTTCCACAAAATCCTTTCTTCACTGCAGTTTTTTCTATCTTTCTGTTCCATCCTCTGCACCTTCCTCTTGGAAGCCATAATGAATCACCCCTTGAGAACTTTGGAACCTGAGTCTAATTCAGTCTTCTGTCTCCATCCTGCTGTCATCACGGATGACCTCAACACCCACCTTGACAACCTGTTTGACATACTCTGCTCAAAACCTCCATCTTTGCAGCAATCTTTGACCACTCATCAGCCACCCACTCCCCTGGCCATTCTCAAGACATTGTCATCATCCAGTACAGCCTCACCCTGGGCATTTTAAACTCCAGTATACCCATCCTTGACCCCTCCTGACTGCATGGCTTTCAGTGAGCATTCCAGTTCTGTCACTCCCTGTCATCTCATTCCTTCATGCTTCCATAGGGACATACTTTCCTATCCAACCCAGACCCCATGGATTCTCATTTTCACCACTTTCCTTTCCACCCATTCACTCTTCCTTTTCAGCAGGTGTTCATGTCTCCAACTGCAGAGAGGAAAAGAGATGAGTCTTTTGGACACTCACTCCCTTAACTCCTAACCTCTACCTAAAGATCCACGTTTACGTAACCCACCACTTCCCTTTTCCTAGGCTGAAGGGGGAGGCATTCCTACTCGCAAGCAAGTCTGATTCCTTCACCCTTGTTCTGAATGCAACCTCCATGCCCTTTTCCATTGGTTGTTCTTTCTTGCTCTTCTATTTTTAATCTCTCCTTTTCCTCTGATTCCTTCCTTACAAGACTGTCAATAGAATCAAGCGTCTCACTTTTAAAACCAAAAATTCACTTTTGCTTCTCCCTGACTATCTTCTAAACCTCTCTCCTTCCATTTTCAGGTAGTTTCTTAGAAAAAATAATCTATACTCTAACTCAGTGCTTCTCAAACTTTGTGCATGAATCTGAGGATCATGTTCAATGAGATTTGATTGTTATCATAATTAATGAGATTATGATTCCATAGATTTAGGATGAAGCATGAGACTCTGAACTTCCAACATGCTCCGAGGTGAGGCCTATGCAAAGTGCTTTTTAGGCAATCTACTTCTTCAACTCATATTTATTCTTCAACCCACTACAATCTCCTTTCTGCCTCATGACCTCGATACCCTTCCAAGTTTGCCAATGACTTCCTATTTGTCCTATCTAATGGATATGTGTCAAACATTATAACATTTTGGGAGCGTATCCAGTTTACTCTTCCCTTTGTGAAACTCTTACCTTGACTTCCATGACACTATTCGATCTGGGTATTTTCCCTCCCTCTCTGATCATTCATTCTTAGGCTACATAGTTGGGTCCTCTTCTGTCTTAGTCACCTAGGGCTGTCATAGCAAAATACCATACACTGGGTAACTTAAACAACAAAAATTGCTGAAAGTCCAGCAAGATCAGTTTCTGGTAAGAGCTCTCTTCCTAGTTTTCAGGCAGTCGCCTTTTTACTATGTCCTCATATGGCCCTTCCTTGATGCATACCCATGAAAAGTGGGAGATCTCTCTCTCTCTCCCCCGCACTGACCTTCTTATACAGCCACCAATCCTATAAGATTAAAACCTTACCTCTATTATCTCATTGAATATTTTTTACTTTTTAGAAGCCCTGTCCCCAAATAAAGCTACATTGGGGATTAGGCCTTCAACATATGAATTTGGGGGGAATGCAATTCAGTCCATAACACATTGCTTTGCTCTAGCTTCAAAAGTTTACATCCTCTAGGGTTCTGTCCTACTCCTTCCCTTCTCATTCCTTGTGCCTTTTCTGTCTAATCTTATTCACATTCCTGGCTTTAGCTGCCAACTGTGAGTTAGTGAGAGTTAAACCTTTATCACAAGCCCATTTGTGTATATCAAGTACATTCAGTTTCACTGTGCAGAAAGAAGGGGAAACAAAGAAGGAAAGAAAGGAAGAAAAGAAGAAAGAGAAAGAAAGAAAGAAAGAAAGAAAGAAAGAAAGAAAGAAAGAAAGAAAGAGAGAGAGAGAGAAAGAAAGAAAGAAAGA
>NW_022436950.1:17378992-17566914 GCF_009761245.1 Sapajus apella | reverse complement strand
AAGAAAGAAAGAAGGAAAGAAAGAAAGAAAGAAAGAAAGAAAGAAAGAAAGAAAGAAAGAAAGAAAGAAAGAAAGAAAGAAAGAAAGAAACAAGAAAGAGAGAAAGAAATAAAGAAAGGAGAAGGGAAGGGTAGGGAAGGGAAGGAGGGGAGGGGAGGGAAAGGCCCCACTGCATATTTCTATCTGAATGAACCTGAAAAATCTCAAAGTCAATAAAACCTGCTCGTCATCTTCTTTCTTCATCTCTATAATCCATCAATCACAGCGGACAGAAGCTGGAGCCCATCACAGCAAGCCCAGTGCTCCTGTTCTCTCCCACTCCCTCTGCACTCAAGTCGTTCAAGTTCCTTCATTCCTTTGTATCACTCTGTTTTTAGAACTCAGGGGCTTCCAATCAAGAAAGCAGAGTGATTATGGATGTAGACTACCTGGGTTTGAATTCCAGTTCTACTCCACCACTTGTCAGTGATGTGATCTAAGGTAGAATACTCATTGTACCTTAGCTTTTTCATCAGCAAGATGAAGGTTGTAAGTATGCTGCCTGCATCATTGTCTTGTTATGAGGAGTAAATTAAATAATTCATGTAAAGCTCTTAGCTGGGCACATAATAAAAACTTTATTAACATCAGCCAATATTGCAGTTGTTTGCTCACTCCTTTTCCCTTTTTTAAGAATACCTTTTTCCTCTCATGTCTCTCTAGAAAACCTACTCATCTTTCAAAATTCAGCTCAAGGAAAATGTTCCTAAACTGATATATGGTAAGGTTTGTAGAACTTGGCAAATTTACTAAAAAATATTTGGATAGTACACTTGAAATAGATGAATTATATCATTATAAACTGTGCCTTAAATAAGTTATATTTTAAAATTAGCTCAAGCATCACTGCCAACACAAACTATTTTTGGCTAGTATCCATAAATTATCACTTTTTCATTCATTATATCCAGTACCTACTTCCATCAAAGTTCTTATATTACTTTCTGGACATCTACTTTTTTTTTTTTTTTTTTTTTTTTTGAGACAGTCTTGCTCTGTCCCCCAGGCTGGAATGCAGTTGCGCAATCTCAGCTCACTGCAACCTCTGCCTCCCAGTTCAAGTGATTCTCCTGCCTCAGCCTCCCCAGTAGCTGGGACTACAGGTGCGTACCACCGTGCCTGGCTAACTTTTTCTATTTTTAGTAGAGATGGGGTTTCACCGTGTTAGCCAGGATGGTCTCCAACTTCTGACCTCGTGATCTGCCTGCATTGGCCTCCCAAAGTGCTGGGATTACAAGCCTGAGACACCATGCCTGGCTAATGTTGACATTCTTTAGAGTAGGAACTATGTATTACGACTTTGTATAATATCTCTATGTCTCAGCACAGTTAAATAAATCAGTGAATGAATGAATGCCAATTTCTACAGAAAGAAATATTTGTTAGCCATCCAGAAACTCTCCTATATAGTAACAAAGTATTTGGGAGGAGCTTGTGATATTAGCAATTCTTCCCTTGGAGACTCAAAGACAATGATATTTTGGGACTCCTATGAAGCACTCATTTATTTACTCATTCATTCATTCAATAAAATCATATGTCAGATCTTGGTACATATTAGGAAATTAAATCAAATATGGTTCCTCTCTTATGAGCTTACAGTATACCAAAAACATCTTTTAAATATCTTTAAGATTTTGGGAGACAATATACATCTCCAATATACTGTGAAATCCTTAAGGAACAAGACTGAGTCGTATATTTATCCTTTTCATTATTATTTCATCATCTATCCCAATATCTGGTTTTTTTTTTGAGATAGAAAGGACAAGTTTTTTTTTTTAATAAAATCTTTGGCCTGTACTATTTAACCTTTAAATGCTTCAGTATTATCTCCCATCAATAAAGGTATTTTTGTTTTATTATAAGCACAAAAGCATTATTACACTCCCCAAAATAAATTATTTTTAACAGCATCTAATACTCGGTTGTTAACTTTTCTCCATTAAAAAATGTTTATTTAGTTTATTTGTTGAAATAGTGGTCCAAATAAGGTTCATACATTTTATTTGATTGATGTTAATCTCTTAAGTCTCCTTAATATATAACAATTCCTCACTATTTTCCTCCATGTTATTTATTTGTTGAAGAAACAGCATATGTCTCCTGTAGAATTTCTCACATTCTGTGTTTGGCTGATTATATCCTTGGTAGTGTTGTTTAACCTGCTCTCTTTCCCTTGAATTTTCTATAAACCCATGATTACATCTAGATTATGTCTAGAGCTATGAAGGGATTGAGTTTTTATCCTACTTGCAAGCTAAAAGTCAACCTGCCTCTGCTTTATGGATGCTGGCAGAAGACACAAGACTCCTGGGTCAGAGACAAAGGACAGTTATGACTCACAGCAATAGCAGTAGCCAGATTATCAGCACTTGTGCTGGCTTTTCAGCCCCAATTCCCAAAGGGTGACACAAAGAGGAAATTTTACAAACCCCTCAGGTGAATCTAATAGGCAGCCAGGTTTAAGAATCACTGACTTAGAAGCTTGATTGGAGTCAGTAGTGTCTAGATTCCCCTTAATTCTTATACTCTCAATATCTAATAGTGGGTTCTCCTGGCACCAAGTGGGTTCTCAATAAATACTGATAGCTAAATTTACTGAGTATCTGTTACATATTCAAAACATCACTTAATCCTCCCAACCGTCCTTCAAGTTAGGTACTAGTGTCATTGTTCTCATTTTATATTTAAGGTGATGAGGCAGAGTGGCTAACTTACCCAAAATCAAGAAAGTGGCAAAACCAGAACTAAAATTCAAGCTCCAGTGCACATGATCTTATTCACTACACTATAAGGCTATGCAGGACTGTAAAATGAATGAATTAATTAATTAATTTCCTTGTTTCCTAGAGCAATACTTTGTGGTATTAAATATGCCCACAAATAAGAGATATGATACCTGTTTCTCTTCCTGAATTGTTAGACCTGAAGAGATCTTAGTCTATTCCAACCATTTTTTTTTTTTTTTTTTTTGAGATGGAGTTTCACTCTGTTGCCCAGGCTGGAGCGCAGAGGCACAATCTCAGCTCACTGCAACCTTTGCCTTCCAGGTTCAAGAGATTCTCCTGCCTCAGCCTCCTGAGTAGCTGGGGCTACAGGCACCTGCCTGGTTAATTTTTTGTATTTTTAGTACAGACTGGGTTTCACCGTGTTAGCCAGGATGATCTCGATCTCCTGACTTTGTGATCCCCTCACCTCGATTTCCCAAAGTTCTGGGATTACAGGCATGAGCGACTGCACCTGGCCCTATTCCAATCTTTTTATATTTTGTACAAATAAAGAAGTTAAAGTCAAAAGTGACATGAAACAAAATGACATGCCCAAGTTACACAGCTAATTAGTGGCAGAGAGAGAACAAGAACACAATTAGCAAAGTGCTACACACAGATGAGAACTTGGTAAATACTTTGATGTTGATGATGAAGTGCTGGGAAACAAATATGGCTTTTCTATTTCTTCTGGAAAAAAAAGCATTTGAATTTAGCTGAAAAACACAGGCTGGAGTTCTGAGAAAGGAAATGTTTTCAGTGCAAATGACTCCTGACTCAATGCACTTTTCCCTCTTCTCCTCAGAGGCCAGCATGTGAAGGAAAGGCCTTGGGCATCAGTCTTGAAGAAGACCACACCACAGTCGTCTGACAGTTGGTCAATCTCTCTGGTCTGAAAAGGGAAGAAATAACTAGAACTCAACAGACAGCATTTAGTCACCACCACTCACCCTCTGAGTGTCCACAGTGGGAAGCCAGATGTCTTCTCTTCCACGTATCCGTGTATAAAATATGTCTGCTTTATATTTACAGGCAGTGTTCAAGAGAATCACAGGGCATAGCCCATTGTTGGAGACAATATTTTTTAAAAACACCTATGTTGACCTTGCGTTTTGGCCATCTTCTATTTTCTTTGTCACTTGCCCCACCTCTGTTACCTATAATTACCTCTTGCACATGAGGCAGATTTCATTTCCTAAAGGAATGTGACTTAAACTCTCAATTTGACTCATTGAATCACTGAAATCTTTTGTTTTGAGCACCTTAATATACCAAGCCCTACATCAGATAGACGATATCCCAAGAATGAACCACGTTATGGTACCTCTCTTCATGAGGTTACAGCTGGAAAGACATTGTCAAATACACATACAAATCTATAACTGTAAGTCGTATTAAGTTCTGTGAAAGCACAAAAGGGCAAAACGGCCTAGCTTCATTGAGAAAATATAACGTACATTGAAGTCAAAGAAAAGATCTCTCTGACACTTGTCCCAACACCAACATTGGTGATCTGAGCCAGAGTTGCTTCAATACAATGGTGAGGACAGAAGTATTTAGAGCCTTCTATGTGCAAAGCATTGAATTCGGTTGCCCATGAATAACAAGCAATCACAGAAATTAGGAGATAATTGAAAAATAATAATAAAGTGAGAGTAAGGTGAAAATGGAGCATGACATTCCATTCCTATGACATTGGATTCTTTAGGGTAAAGCAGCTAGACATTAGGCTTGGCCTGGGGCAATCATTCAACCTGTATACATTGTGTCAAGCTCTCTGAGTGGTATTCAAGAATAGACTTAAAGGGCCAAATGGCCTGGGTCATCTACGCAGGTCTCATGAAGGTCTTTTCAAGTCAACAGCTATGCTAAGAAGACTACATTATATGACTGGCCCAGACTAATTCTGGGGAAACTGGTAGAAACTAATGTGGATGCCAATTCTGTGTAAAATCTAGTGGCACCGTGTAATTTCATCATATCATTCACCACAGGAAAATAATAACAAAACAGTTCCCTATGAAGTGCTGATTTGCAATACTAGGAAAGCATGTAACCTGAAATATTAAATTGCAATTATTAAATAACTAAGTTCATTCAGCCACAGACATTAATTAATGTCACTACTCCAAAGCATACAACATGATTAAATTGGCCATGGCTGGCTAATGTCCTATTTTCAAATGCCTTCACAACGGATTTTGTAGAGACAGATCAGGCAGTTACTGTCTTGGACTTTTAATGATTAGTCTATCTAAGAGTTTTACTCTTTTCTGCAAACAGCACCCATCTTATTATGGGAACTCTTTCTCCGCACTCCCTTATTCCTCATTTCCAATGATTAGGTTCCAAGGGTTTCTGCCGTCTTCTTTCATGAATCCCTTCCCTGGCCACAGTGACTGTCTCTAAGATGGGTCTATGACCCAAGCAGGACCACATCAAGTTCTTCACTGTCCTGATCATGGTCATTTGTCCAAGAATGGGTAGGTAATCTAAAATAAGGCCACCTGACGGTCCTTAGATTTTTCAGCCACCACTGAGAGAAAAATCTCTTCCTTGTGGATGGCAATGCTGATAAGATATGACTCCAGCAGCTGCTGGCAGCAGCCACATTCCTAGCTTCATGGAGAAAGCTGGTTTACAGAGAGAAGTGAAGATGGGACATGGGATTCTGAAAGCATCCAGGTCCAAGTTCCAGTATTTGATTCCCTGGAGCTTTCCTCGTCCCTATATGCCTGAGGTTTGTGGTTCAGCTGTTCCTCCAATTCCGCGAGTCTTCCACCCAGCCAATATTCACCCACAAATTCCCCCGTTTTACTTGACATGGAGTTGAATTTCTGCCTCTGAGAACCAATGAAGGTTTGAAAAAAAGTGTGATCCACTATGGGTTAAGATGATTGAGATCACCTTATCCAAGATGCTATGCTCTTTTCTACTCATGTAAACATAAATAACTTAGCACACCACTCATGCCCTTCCCAGCTATACAATAGAAGTGAAATAGAGAACTCTCCTTCTCTGAATCACTGGGAAATCTTTGAGAGATTTCTTTAAGGGAAAAACGCAACAAAACAGAACACTTGAGAACACAATAGATAACAAGTAAAATTGCTCCAAGGGATAAAATGTGTCTCATGATGTCAGAGAAGGTGTCCTTTAATTTGCCTCATAAAGGATAAGTAAAAGTTTGGTCCAGGCAGCTAGCAATCTAGACGGAGGAAAACAAACTTGTAAAATCTTAAAAGTATGTTTATGGAATTGCAAGAAAGTACATGTGATTTACTCATTTTTACAAATTATTTGCCTTCTTGGGGTAGAGAAGTCAGAATTTTTTTTTTTAATTGATGAGGCAGCCTGTAGTATAATAAGCATCTGAAATAGCAACAGTTATTTGCTGGGTTCCTTGATTTTCCAAAGCTATCTTACATAAAAACAACATAATGAATTTGATTCAGTTCAAACCAGAAAGGATTTGTCTCAAGGCATTATGTTCTTACTTAAGTTGATAAAATGTAAATCAGATCCAATCTTTAGAGCTCAAAATAAAACAATAAAGTGGGTGCAAAAATAGAGCCACCCCAAACAGGAAGCCATCCCATCCTTAAGCACATGGTAGAGAAGAGAGCTTTTTTTTTTTGAGATGGAGTCTCAATTTGTTGCCCAGGCTGGAGTGCTGGACAGCAGTGGTGCAACCTCAGCTCACTGCAACCTCCACTTCCCAGATTCAAGCAATTCTTCTGCCTCAGCCCCCAGAGAAACTGGGACTACAGGTGCGCGCCACCATGCCCAGCTAATTTTTTGTATTTTCAGTAGGGACGGGGTTTTACCATGTTAGCCAGGGTGGTCTCAATCTCATGACCTCGTGATCCATCCGCCTCGGCCTCCCAAAGTGCTGGGAGCCGAGGCGCCAGGCCGAGAGCCATCGTGCCCGGCCAAGAAGATAAAATTTAAAGTGATTTATTAGTCCCTTTTCACTCTGCTGATAAAGACATATCCGAGATGGGGCAATTTACAAAAGAAAGAGATTTAATGGACTCAAGAGTTCCACATGGCTGGGGAGGCCTCACAATCATCGCAGTGAAAGGCAAGTCTCATCTGGCTGCAGGCAAGAGAAGAGAACTTGTGCAGGGAAACTCCCCTTTATGAAACTATCAGATCCCGTGACACTTATTCACTATCATGAGAACAGCATGGGAAAGAACTACCCCCCCATGATTCAATTATCTCCCACTGGGTTCCTCCCATAACACGTGGGAATTATGGAAGCTACAATTCAAAATGAGATTTGGGTGAGGATAAGCCAAACCATATCAGGTTCTACTTGAAATGCTAGTAAGATTTCCTTAAGCAAAGATAAATTAGAACAGAAGCTCTCAATCTGTGGTCTGGGGACCTATGCGGGTCCCTGGGACCCTTTCTGTGGAAACATGAGTTCAAATTATTTTCAAATAAGTATGCAGAATTATGAGCTTTTCTTTCCCTTCATTGTCTTCATTATATAGCTGGAAAATCTGCATAAATCAGGGAACCAATATTTTTGAAATTACTATTGCATGATATCACAAACTTATACATGGGTAAAGAAATCCTTCAAATTGCAAGAGATACCAATGGATTTTGATACAACAAAGGGTAAAAGGCATAGCAACATGATTTCAGATTTCACAGAGCAACAGCTTTAAAAACTACCACTTATGAAGTTTTGGTGTAGTATCAAAGAAAATTATTTACAATTATCTGAAAAGGCTATTAAGAAAATCATCCCTTTTGCAACTGTATTTATATGAGAGATTGAATCTTCTCCATATGCTTCAACCAAAACAATATCCCAATGAACTGGGAAGCTGGATTCACCACCCTCTATGAAACCAGAAGTTAAAAATATTTATAAAAATGTAAAACAATGGTCATCTTCCCACTAATTCTTTCATTTTAGAAAATATAATTATTTTCACAAAAGAATGTTATTTGTGTTAACACAACATGTTATGTGTTGAATCATGCTCCCCCAAAAAGATGTTGAAGTAGTAAGCACCAGTACCTGTAAAGATGACCTTATTTGAAAGTAGGCTCTTTACAGATGATTAAGTGAAGATGAGGTCATTAGCATGGGTCCTAATTCGATATGATTGCTGTCCTTGTAAAAAGGAGACATTTGGACACAGACACAGACACACGGGGAGTGCCATCTATAAGCCAAGGAACAACTGAGGCTGCCAGAAGCTGCGAGAGAGAACTGGAACAGATTCTCTCTCACAGCCCTCAGGAGGAGCAACCTTGCTGGCACCTTGAATTCGAACCCGTCGCCTTCAGAACTGGGAGACAATAAATGTCTTGTTTAAGCCAGCCAGTGTGTAATACTTTGCTATGGCAGCCCCAGAAAATGAATAAGACATGTAATTATTATTTTTAATCAATTTATTAAAATATTTTTAATTTACCCATTTTAATTACTAGTATGACAAATACTAACAGCTTTAAGGCACATAAAGAAAAGCTCTTTGGGTCCTTAATAACTGTTAAGCATAAAAAAGGGTCCTGAAACCCAAGAGTTTAAGGATCACAGGATTAGCATATTCCTAGTAAAGGGATAAGAAGAACCGAGGCAGTGGTTCCCAAATCCATCCCCTAACATTGACATCAGACTCCAGAGCTGCTCCATGCCCATTGAATCAGAACTGCCAGAGTTTTGTTCCAGGAAATTATATTTCTAAAAAGCTCTCCAGCTAATTCCTATTTGCAACCTAATGATTGGAGGCAGAAGCACCCACAATGAGTTGACAAGTATTTCTGTCAACTCCTTTGGTTTGCAGGAATAACTATATACTCAAGTAAGCTCCAGTAATAGGGGAGTCGATTGTAAAGATATACTTGGCACCACTGGGAGGATCAGTTATCCCACAAAACAGGTGTTGTAATAGATCCCCACCTCAGAAAGAAGTGGGAGGTCACAGCAGGAGTCTGTGGTTCTTCACTCTGTGTTCTGCCATCAGTATGAGTAAGCTTTATGACTACAGGACTCTGTAGACTCCCTCGTAGCTTCTCTCTGTCCCTCCTCCAAATAGCAGCTTCTCCATACCTGTGGCTGCACATGGCTTTGGCTTATGATGCTTCAAATTCACTTCCAAGCAATTTTCAGTTTCTGCTTTATTGCCAACTATCAGCTTCCTCCTTCTTAATTTCAGTCCTAAAGATGGAAAATCTGATTGGTCCAGTTTGTCTCCTAGTGCCAGGTCATGCTCAAATTTGCTGGACAGTCTATGGCTTTGCTGTCTTGGAGTCAGATGCCCATATCTGGTTTATAATCTGTGAGCATGGGGCCTAGATAAACAAGGCATATGACATGAGAGCCAATGCAACAGGCACAGCAGACAGGGCATGTTTCCTTTAGGCAGGACTGTGGGCAAAACAGGCACTGCAATTTGAATCTTCAGAACAATTTTTGGTTTTACTCGTGATTCCAAAAAATTTTTTTGATTTCACTTTTTATTAGGATATCTGATCTGACCAGCTCAAAACTGATTTTTGACATAAGCATGATCATAGCTAAACTGAATTAGATGATGATTAAAATGGTGTGGGCGATGGGACTTAAAGATCTCAGAAATATAACCTATGTATTTCCCTCTGACCCTCTACTTTTTCCATATTCATCTGCTAAGTAACATAATTCTAGTTTCTTTTTTCTTTTTTTTTTTTGCTCTTTCATTTTCATTCCTTAATATCCAGCCCTCTGTCTTCTTCCTCCTCCTACCTCCTCCTTAGTTCTACCTGCCTTGTAGTTTTAGATTACAAAGAAAAAAAAATGAACCTCAAAGCATTTTCTAATTCCATAGCTTTACATTATAGTTCAATCTGATTCTCGAACAATTCTATGTAATGGCCTTGTCCTTTGCAATTTTGAAAAAGGAAAAACATGCAAATATTAAATTTTTTATCATATATTTAACAACCACTGGGTATTTCAATTATTTGAGTTGCCACTTTACGGCCAGCTAGAATTGTTGAGACAGGACAAATGCCCTTTCTTTGGGTCTTGATACCCATGGATTTCGGCATGAGACAGTATAGTTTTGTGTTTGAGTAAATTATATGTGTGCATGTGTACATTATTGTCTAATTTTTTTCAGTGTGTTTGTGTATATATATTTGTAGTTTTCTTGGTGTGTGTGCGTGTGTGTTTCAATGGAATAGAATTGCATTGTTTTCTTCTGTTGTACTGTATATTTTTCATTTGTTACTCTGAATTAAAAGAAGACAGTTTCTATTTTGACTACATTGTTGGATTGCTCAAAAAAAAAGCAGAAACGTCTCCAACATTTTGTCGAATCTAATTAGTTATATGCAATTTATAGTACATCTGATTCTTATTATATGCTTTTGTGTTTTCTCCAGTAAATCAGTTGAAACTAAGTGGCTGTGACATTTGACCTACATAATAGTGAAGGTGTAGATTTAAATTTGCGTGTTGTGTTGTTCTGTATCCTTGACATGTTAACGTTCCTCTTTGGACACTTATAAAAAAATAATGTGCATTTTTGTATGTATGATGCCATACAACAGTGTAGCACATCACCTCCTCTTTGGGGAACGATGTTGATTTAAATTCATCTTAATCAACTCATATTTCCAACACAACTGATTCATTTATTTGTAACAGAAAATATTGGCTCACAAAACACAAAGTTGAGGAAAGTGGAAAACTTCAGGAGTGGTTTGATCAAGACCTCAGCCCCCTTTTTCTGCAGTTGTCAAGGCTCTGTCTCCTTCATTTGCTGGCTCTGTCCTCAGGTCATCTTTCTTCATTGTAGCAAAATGGCCATTATACATCCAGCCTCAGGTTCTTATATCACATCACCCAGGAGTGAGAATTTAGGTCTTCCCACCATTGAACAAAAGTAATCAGCTTCTCCCTTGATGGACAGATTCTAATCGTGTGCCCATTTATGAAGTAGTCCCTGTGGCCAGGAAATTATATGCTTTGATTAGCTTAGTCCTAGTTGGGTTAGATTGAAACTGGTTTCCTCCTTCATGCTAGCAAAATGACCATAGCAATTCTGGCCTCACATTCATATATCACATTATTTAGAAGAGATAGCACTTCTAATTTGGCAATGATTCTACAAAAGACCCATGCTTCCCTCTGTTGGTCACTTGCCCACCTATGAACCACTCACCATAGCAGCCAATGGGGCAGAATTACTCTGGGGTCTGGTCTTCAGGGTCCACGTAGGAAGCTATTGCTAGGGATGAATGTTACTCAAACCGAATGCAATTATGGAATGGGGGAGAGAGATGGGTTGGGTGTCAGGGAGGGAGTCAATCAGCAACACCCTCTGCACTGATGGCCACCACAGTTAATTTACAAATCTCAGAAATGGACAACACCTTCTTCCTTCTTCCTCCTCTATTCCACATCCATCTCTCCTGAAGATGCATGCTTCCTTGAAGAGCACAGCCTTCCCGGATGTACAGGATTTTTTTTCAATCAAACATACATGACTTTATTCAAGTTGAGTTTACTGTAAAGAAACCTGCTTAGAGAAACATCAGTACAAACCCATTTACTCTACTTTTTTCCTAAGTCTAATACATTTTTACAAGTCCTAAGACACAATTTCTCACACATCTTGAAGTTTTCTTGCTGTTTTTCAAATATTTGCTTTCTACCTATGTACAGCTGAATTTCAAAACTGTTATTTGTGTCTAAAATGTGGGTCTTGCTAAGCACATCATAACACCTTAAAAACATTTCACAATCAGGCAGTGCTCCAGCAGCCATATTTTTTAAATCAGGCTTGTGAATTCTCTAAGAAGTCCAAAAACAACTGTGAATGGCTTCCTTGAGTACTTTTGCAGGTGCACAGGAAAGAGTCCTAGCCAGCAGTCTGAGAGGCGCCAGATAGTGGGACACAAATTCAGTCTCCAACTAAACAGACATTCACCTGGAAGATCTGTTATCAGCAATGGCCTGGATAAAGGCTTCTTCACTTATACAACCAGCAAAGATATTTCTTCAGTGATTTTAGTCTCACCTTTACTTTCCAGGGACTGAAAGGCTTTGCTAGGAACAAAAGAAAAGGGAAACTCTTCCAAACTGATTTATGAGAAAATGCAAAGCTTTTGGAAATGTTTCCCAATTTTCCATATCATCATGACTATTAGAAATGTTAAAACACAGGAAAAACAAATGAATTTTTTGCAAATACTATGTTTCTATTTCCAGAATGGTTCTAACTTAACAATAAAAGATTAGACATTTTTAGATCAACTTAAAACCTTATAGAAAAAGTCTCTTCTAGATACCCTCATTAGCTGCCATTCTTCCATAGGGATCAAGAAAAACATCGCAATATTACTAAAGTTAAACATGGAACGGCGAAGTTTTTCAACCATAAAGCCAAATATTCACAACCAAAAGTCAGTGCATATGATAAGTAATTGTGTCAGAGTTTGACAGTAGAACAACCAGCTGGCCATCCAAGCACTCAGTCCCCACTGGGACACTGTCAGTTCTCCTTCCATTTAGTTTTTACATCCACAGCTCCTCACACACCTGGTATAATATCTCTTTATGGGTTTTTTTTTTTTGTGAAATCTAAAATTTTGTTTTTTTATATGTTGCATTTCCCACACAGCATGTGTGTGGTATGATATGTAATTGAAAGTCTTTTTACTAATCCCTAGTATGACACAGGTGGGTAAAAAGCAGAAAATGATTACTGAAAAACTGCAGCCCAAAGGACATATGTTTATGCACTTAAATATTTCTGAAAATTAAAGTTGGGTCGTTATTCCTATTTCCATTTTCGGTGGAGATGATTAAATCATTCCATCCTGATGATTGCTATGTTGCTAAGTAAACTTTCCTAGTGTCATTGTTTTTTTGTCTAAATTAATTCTGAAAGGCTAGTCTAATTTCTGCTTGTAAAGTATATCTGGAAGTTTCTTTAAGTCTCAAAAAAATTCCTGAAACTGGAAAATTTAGGCGTAAAAAATGTTACAGCTCTCCAAACTAAAAGGCATTATCCATTGTCAAGGAGTGAGGCAATCAGTGCTTCTCTCCAGAGCTCAAAAAAAAAAAAAAGGAGAGAAAGGCAGAAATCAGACATCAAGAGATGAAAACAGAACTTTATTGCTTACAGAGGAAGAGGAGGAGGAGGAGAAGGGGGAGGAGGGGGAGGAGGGGGAGGAGGGGGAGGAGGGGGAGGAGGAAGCAAAGTAGATGGGAGGTTGTGGCTTTACAATTATGGATGAATGCGTTCATATTTCACCTTTGAATTTACCAGGCTCGTCCATGTGTCTGGTTGCTAAAGCTGGGCAAATGCAGAGAACCTGGGCAACTGTAGATCAAATGCACTGTCTCTGCAGATCAGTAGGAAAACAGAGAGAGAGACAGAGAGAGAGAGAGAGCCATACCATGCACATTCTTCCTCCCAAACTAACCCGTCAGTCGTCCCTCATTTTCTGGAGAGGAGTGAAAACAGAGCAGTGAGCAAGGGGAGTCTTCCTTGAACCAATGTCCTCCACATCACGGATCTATGAGGCAGTGAGGAAAGACGCTTCCATCTTAACACCTGCAAACAAGCTCCAGGTCATTAAAAAAAGATTCCCTCTTTCCAAAACCTGAATATAAACAAAATGTCACCAAGTGAGAAATTTCCAAAAAAAAACATAAATTTTGAAGACAGAAAAAAAGAAACCGTCAAGGAGCAGTAAAACAAAATTTCAAAGCAACAGAAGAACTCAGAGAATTCCTTGATCTTCTCTAGAAAATGACATAAACTGTCATCTAACCTCCCACCTGGATATTCAACCCATTATCTCAGACAGGAGGGTCATGAAATTGACTCTGGAGAGCAGAGCTGGCCAGAGATGTTGATGCTGGTTCTCCTTCTCACTCTCTGAGGATGTAAATAAACGCAAATGTAGATGTGGAGAAAGTGGTAGACATGGCAACAATCAGGAGGATGTGGGAGGAGTAACAGATTAAAGCAAGGTGCCCTGACATTTCAGGCACAGAAGTCCTTCCCTCTACATGGCTCATTAGACTAGGCCGGCTTTTTGGAAAGACAAAGCTGAGACTAAGAGAAGAAACATTTGGTTTCAGTAGAACAGACCAACCTTGATGGCAATTAACCCTCAGAGACTAAAATCCCATTTCCTTCCAACAGGAACTTAGTCAGAAGGCCATGTGTCCCCAGTTGGAAAGAAACGGGGTAAGTAAATCAGCCCTGTGTCCCACTGAGAGCTAGAGGAATGAGCTATCCAAAAACTACAAGGAGATCAGTATGTGCTGTCCTCTTAAATTTCTATGAGGCTTAAACGTGCCAGGAGAGGAAATGGTGAAACAATAATTTTTTGGTTTTGGTTTCTGATTAAAAAGATGTGATACTGAATTATAGAAACATGAAATATTTGCCAAAATCGACTTTCCTCGTTATTTTCTATTTTCTTGGCCTTTAAACCATTTAAAGGAACTATCACTTGAAAAATAATTGTGGCATAAAAATGTGAGGTCACAGAACTATCAGAGCTCAGATGTTCCAGTCAGAGATGAAAACTGAGATCTTAGGGGTAGTGGTGTGGGAATCCGACTTTCCTAATTTCTTGCAACTCCTTAATACAGAGTCTAGCTGATACACAAGTCTCCTCCCTCCCACAGCAGTGTTCTCTCTGCTGCATGACTTCAGAAGAGCACCCACACACTCATCTTTATGAAGGCACACACCCCTTGAGGCCTTTGGCGTGAAAGCCCAGTTCTTCACAAGCATTGTTTGCAAAGGATATCCAAAATATCCAAGGCAGAAACCACACACTGACCATCGCCACATGTCTCGTGAAGAAAGAGTTGCACATAAGGACATTGACTTAGTTACTGGCTTTTTAGTCATTTCTTTTCCTGACAAATTTGTTTTGAGCTCTTGAGTTTTCTCTGATGTGGGGTACAAGGCAATGAGACCAATTTCTGGAAGTCACGTGAAAGGCTGCATCAAGACTTCTTTGGTCTGCTTTACATGTACAAAAGGTCTAATGAAAGTCAGAACAGGTGGACTTTATTGCCATTTTCAGAAGCAGCATTTCAGGGGCAGCATGTCAAGTATCACAGTTTCACGTCCCATAAATATGCATACATTCATGTTTATGGTTTCCCTGCATGAATCAGGGATTGCACTATTCTGAACCACGTAACATTTCATGTGAATTTCATTTTTTGTGTCTTGAAATATATCATGTATTGATGGTACATTTCTCATCGGATAACTGCAATGGAATTTATTTAGCATTTAACAATGTCATTATGATAGACTCTTTAAGACTATTATATTTCAGATGGACCATAAATCAGAAGATTAGACTTTAGAAGAGCTGTCCAAACAATTGAGCCAGTATTGAATAAGACTATACATTTCCCATCTTTATTAATTTTGATCCTTCTAGCTGGCATGTTAAAAACTTGGAGGAATACTTCAAAGTAAAAACTGTCCATTGTCTACTTTTAAATAAAAATAAAAATTTCAAACTCTTAATACATCTTCTCAGTTCCTTGTACTAAGTGCATAGCAAATGCATAGCATTTAACATTTCCTGTGAACATAACAGAAATATGTCTACAGGAAGCTGAAAAAACTAATCCCTGCGGTTTCTATAAATTGGTGCCATTACTTTTAATGGCAAAAACCACAATTACATTTGGACCAAACTAATAATTGCAAAACAATTAAAGAATTTGGAGAAGTCCTTGATATTCTCTATAAAACAATGCCTCTGAAGAGGGAGTCATCAATTTATAAAATAGCTTACCCCACACTATTATTTCTCGGGATTTTCTTTAAGAAATAAAAGATGAACCTTAAAACATTATGCTAAGTGAAAAA
Source organism: Sapajus apella (assembly GCF_009761245.1). NCBI lineage: Eukaryota > Metazoa > Chordata > Mammalia > Primates > Cebidae > Sapajus > Sapajus apella. The sequence continues at coordinate 17,551,226 of NW_022436950.1, read as the reverse complement.
AAAAAAACAAGCACAGAAAAACTAAACGTAGTAAGATTTCATTTATATGAAACTTATAGAAAGGCACAGTTATAGAGACACGAGGCAGATCCATGGTTATCTGGGACTGGAGGTGTAGGAGAGTCAAATATAAATGGGAACGTGGATACTTTATGGGGTCACAGAAATGTTCTAACACTGGATTGTGATGATGCACACTGTATAAATTTATTAAGTCATTGAACTGTATGCTTACCATGCGTGCATAGCATGTAAAATGTACTTCAATAAAGCTGTTTAAAAACAAAAGAACAGTTCATAGATGTCCATATGTGAGGATGAAGCCAGAAACATGATGGAGAATGTCAACGAGGGCTTGTGTATTATTCTCAAATTAGACCATTCCTCCTACAGACTCGAATGTGTGCATACAACACACACACACATACACGCACACACACACACACACACACACTGATATGACTTACCTGATTAAAACAACAAGTATGTATTAGTGCTGATGGCATCAAGACAGAAATGCTGCTCAGGAACAAATATCCAAAAACAATAATGTCACTTTCTGTAAACTAATTATTTGTGTGTGTGAGTGTGTGTGCATGTGTGTGTATATGTGTCTTCTAAAAATGCATTCGTGTGGTCACTATGATATCTGATCTAGATCCCCACAATGGTCTCCCAACCCTTCTCCCTGATGTCAATCTTGCCTCTCACAGAGCAGAGTGATCTTGTAAAAACATAACCCAGATGTCTCAATCTATCTGTGTGTGTGTGTCTATCTGTCTGTCTGTCTGTCTCTCTCTCTCTTTCTCTCTCTCTCTCTCTCTCAATAAACTGATAAAGCTAGAGGGAGCCACTAAAGACTCACAGCTTAGGCTTAATAGCAAACTGATTTGTTGTGTTTATAATCTGGGTCAGAAATCTGTTCTCAGGGAGTAGCATTTAAGCTAAGATCAAAGTAGTAAGAAGGAGCCAGTTATATCAAGGTCCAGAAGAAAAGCATTCTGAGCTGAAGGAATAGTGAATTCAGAGACCCTGAGACAGGAACAAGCTTAGATGTCAGAGGAACAGAAAAGAGACCAAGTCAATGCAACTGAAACTTAAAGGACCAAAGAAACCATGGGAATTGAAATTGAAGAGGGAGGAGGATACTAGACCAAGCTGGGCCTCATAGGCCTTGGTACAGTGTTTGGATTTTATTCCAAATGCAATGAGAAGCTAGTGGAAGGGCGACACGGGATCTGGGCTGTGTTTTTTACAAAACCACTTTGGGCTACTCTATGGGAGGCAAGGGTGACATCAGGGAGAAAGATTGGGAGACCGTTGCAGGAGTCCAGATGAAATATCATGGTGACCCGCACAAACATGTTTTTAGAGTCATCTGATGGTAAAGAGCAAGGATTACGGCATCCAAAAGAATGAAGGTTCACCTTCCACCTCTGCCACTTCCCATCCAAATGGCTTTGAAGAACTCACTATCCCTCCCAGTTTTCTCATTTATCAAAAGGGATGAGGTTACTATTCATTTCATATGGTTATTATGATGACTCATTGAAACAATACATACAAAGCACTTGGCATATAGTAAGTACCTGACAGTTGATAGTGATTAAGGCACTTTAAATTCATTCTACCAATGGTGCCATTGACCACATAGCAGATGCTGCTGATGCCCTGCCCTGAGCCGCCTTGAAGCCCCTGAGTCCACCAGCAGTTGTCAGGGAGAGCTGCTAGCACAGCCAACTTCCCACCATAAGGACCAGCATCTCTGTTCTCTGCCTGAGGATTTCTCTGGCATCATAAGGGCTTGCTCATCCGTGAACAGTAGTTAACTGCTCAGCCAGAGCAACCATCAACAAAGGGAGGACGGCAGTCGGTGGATAAATTTCCTGGGCTCTCTCTCCATCCTCTAGCAGCACATTTCTCAGATGTGTACCATGCAGCTTCTTGGTTGAGCCTCAGCTGCTCACAGGGTAACCCAAACTCACTGACTTGCCATTCACTGAGTTCCCTCCCTTCCCTGTTACTTTCCCCATTTCCTTATATCTACCTCTTAGGATCACCTCCCAAACAGACCAAGTCCTTGTCTCAAAGTATGCTTTGGGGGAGTCCCAAACTAAGGCAAATTAGCTGTGTGTGCTCAGGCCATCTCACCAGATTCTCTTGTCTGTAAACGGAGGTAATCGGGTAGACAACTTTCATAATTCTAAAGGCAGGCTACTTATTTTTGTTTACATTTCCACCCAACACATGACAAGTGTAATTTATGCTTTTATAATTCAGTCATTTAAACTCTTAAATCTGGATACGCATTTTCCCTTTGTATCAAGAGTGAATGGATTCTGCACATTTCACAATAGGAAATGATATGCAGTTTGGTTTTTGTGATAACAGGACGGGAAATCATAAACTGGACACCAAAGCTCAGAATGGCTTTGAAAATAAGGATAGATTAAGCTCGCTCAAGAATTAAGAATGTGGCAGATTGTATTTTCTAAAGATGGTCATGACAATACCTGTCATCTCCCACACGTGCTTTAGCACTGGGACCTCGCCATTCCCCCAGCAGTAGGCAGAATCTTGTTCCCTCCCTTGGAGTTGGTGCAGGTCCTGTCACTGCTTTGTCCAGAAGACATGATGGAAGTGATATCGACCCAGTCCTCAGTGAGGCATTAACCAGCTTGGCAGGGTTCACGTCCTGTCTTTTGGAAGACAGGTAGAGAAGGGTGACTTCCTTGAGACTTCCATGCTGTGTGAAGCCCAAGTCCCATGGAGAGGGAGGACAGCATCAGAATGAGTGAAGAAATCGTCCTGAACATGGATCCTGCAGCCCCTGCAGCCCCAGCCATTACCAGGAGGAGCAGAGGGAGACTACCAAGTGAGCCTTCTATGAATTCCTGCCCCACAAAAGCATGAGCAAACTAAGCGGCTGTTTTAAAACTCTAAGTGTTGGTATTGTTTATGACACAACCATACAGAATGGAAATGAAGAAAGTTAAAGCAGTAACTGAAAATAAAGAATTTGAAAATTCATGCAATCTTGTTTCCTAGGGTAAGGCTGACTTCAGGGAAAAAAAAAATATAGATATGGTTTCAGAAAATGTGATGAAAGTCCTTTTAGGGAAATAGAAACAATGAAAGCAGAATCCTATTTGAAGTCACTTTTTTCATTAGCTGCAGCATAATGAAAAACAGCCACCCTGAATATCCAATTTCCCCCAATACTTTAATTCTTTTCTTAGGCTGGAAGTTTTAACAATCCATCCCTTACTACAAGTTAGAAAAAAATACATAATGATTTTTAAAACTTTTCTTATTTCTGGACAGCAGATTTTGAAGGTGAAGCTTTAATCACATGCTAGTCTTATAATCACTGCTGGTTTTCAACTGAAGTATTACAAATTGGGCTTTAGTTCAATTTAAGCTGCATGGGCCAAATCCTACCCTTGGTTGTTATAAGCAACTCCCATTGAAATCATTAGTAGTTGTACATGGTTACGAGGAGATAATTTGGCCACATGTGCTTTCGTCTCCATGTGTCTCTACACAGAGGCTGGGCTACGCAGGGAAAACATCTTTTGCTGTTTGGAATAAGTTATCTTTTTTGCCTTACTGAGTTCATGTCAACATGATGAAAAGAAAATGCAAATGTAAGGAGAAGCAGCACTTCCTCCCATAGCTTTCCTTGTCCTGGTGGTTCCTGGCAGCGCTGACTCTATAAGCAGTTGCCCCTCCTATTGGTAATAAGGGACAGGATCCTCCTCACTCCCTCCTCCAGGCCCTCCCGGGAGACCCTGCTCCATTTACAGCTGGCTGGAGGGGCACTGCCTCCTTGTCAGTTCTTGTTTCCAATTCTTCCAAGGACAACTATCTTCCCTGGCAAAGTGCTCACTTTTGATCAAACAAATGTCCAGTACACATGCAGCCCAAACCACTGGCAAGAGAATCTTTTCACAGGAAGTCACGTTGCTCATTCAACAGTTAATAAACCTTTCTAAGCATCTTAGGCAGTGGTTCTCAGTCTTTAGGCTACTTCAGACTCACAGGCAAAGCTTATTAAAAGACAGAGTGCTGGGCCACAGCCCCAGAGTTTCTGATACAGTAGGATGAGAAAGAGGGCCTGAGAACTTGCATATCTAACAAGTCCCCAAGGGATGCCGCTACTGCTGATTCAAAAACCACACTGTGAACACCTCAGACCTAGAATTCAGGTGACACCACAGACACAGTGTCAAGGAAGATAAGGTCGTAAATGTACACAGCTTAGGCTTTAGCAGAGAAGATATAAAGGTAAATCAACAATTGTGAGAGATGGTTGGATGAGTGCAATCACAGAGAAAAATACAGGCTTCCTGATGATCCATGAGTTGATTTAGGTAAAGGAGGAGACAGTGTGTAATATTTAGTGATTAAAGAAACCAACTATAATCGGCATTTGTTGTTTCTGTGTCCCTTTTTCCTTTATCAAAAGAATTGCTTTCCTTCTTGGAATTGACTTGACTGTCCCTGGTTCAATGTGGTCTTGTCAGCACTTGTTATCAGTCACATGGCGGCACTGCTCTGTGACCGGATGAGCATGTGATCCAGGCTGGCCAATTAGAGTTCTTTTCTTGGGATTAACAATAAAATGGGAAAGAGAGTCTTTCACTTTCTGAGATCTCCACCAATAAGGATGATGTATGCCCAGAGCTTCTGCTGACCATCTTTGCCATCATGTGCATAAAGTCGAGCTGAGAATGAAACAGTGACTAATCGTATTTTGCAAAGGTGTCTGTCATCCCCATGTTCTTCTTTGATATGTCTCCTATAAAGAGGTGGAGCCTATGTTCCCTCCCCTTGAATCTAGAAAATGCAGTAGTGACACTGTGTGATTCTGAGACTAGAATATAAAAGGCAACTCAGGTTTACCTGTTTTTTAGGGGGGATGCTTGCTCACCATGCTGCGAGGAAGCCCAAGCAGCCACATGGAGCAGGAACAGCTTCTGTCCAACAGCTTCTGCTGAAGTCCAAGCAAACCACGAGCAGCAATTGTCATTCTTGTGAGTGCATGAGGCTTGAGATTATTCCAGCCCCCAGTCATCACGTAGATTTTGAGTTTTTCCAACTGAGGCTTCAGATATTGTATAGCAAAGAAAAGCTAACCCCACTGTGCCCTCTCTGAGTTCCTGGCTCACAGAATACCATAAACATAGTAGAAAGTTTATCACAGTTCCTTATGCTAAAACATAACTAGACATCAACCCAGAAATAAGCAGAGCTGAGAGAAGGGAAAGAATGACAGTGACCGAGAAAGAGAGAGAAAATGAGAGCCTTGACGACTTCATTTGAATCCCCAGTTCAAGCCTTACCTGAAGATGGAGCTATCTCATCTCAGGCATCCCACTGTGAACTAATAAATTACTGTTTTGCCTAAATTATTTTGAATATGAATTTCTGTCACTTCTAGCCTAAACAATCAAGGTACAACAAACTTTTAAACATGCAGACAAGGGACATAAAGGAAGAGAAAAGAGATAAAACAGTGAGACTACGTTGATACATGGAGCCTCTCAGGATGCTGTTAAAGATACTGTAAATGTAATTAAAAATTTCTCAGAAATGAAAATCACTCAAACAGAAGAAAAATAAATATTGGAATCAGGAAAACAAGAGGTATGGCTGAACATCTACACCGCCAAATCTCGACATGTGCCTGGCCTCTGTACCAGAATGCCTGGTTTCTTATCTCAGACCCACTTCTCATGGCCAAGTCACGTTACATAGAGTATTTGTACCTCAGTCAAACTGTTGAATAATCAATAACACAGAAGATAGGGGTGCTGAGAAAGAGCTACAGAAAAGCTAGAAAAAGAATGTTTGCAAGTGTTTGCAAAGTGTAAAGAAGGAAAACAAGGAAATTATTGATTGAATGGATTTTAAAGCAGGATTTAGGCAAGCTTTGAAATATTTTCTAACTTTTGAAGAGTAATCACTTTTCATTGTGTGATCTCATTGTGTGATCTCAAGAGTAATCATCTGCCTCATTTATTTCACTTCCTCCAGGGACTTTCTGAGCCTTACCAAAAAAAAAAAAAAAAAAAAAAAGCGGATTTTTCCCCGTGAATGTGGTTATCCATCCTAAGCATATCAACTATGAAAAATTTTTCCCAAATAAGAAAAAGGAAGCATTTCAATTGATTTGCGGTTTCAGAGCATCATTATATCATTATTCTACAGGTGCCTTGAGAGGTAGTGAAGGAAATTATTTTTGAGGTTTACAAATGAAGATAGAAGATTTACAATGATTCTTTTCACTGTTTTATAAAAGTTAAGTCAATCTTCTTAAACATATTGTGTTAATTATCATGATTAGTCAAAGAAAAAATGCTCTGCTACACAGTGAATCAGCTTAGGGGCTGACTTGGTTCTCTGCAAGTATGCAGTAATAGAAAAAAATGCTAAACTTGAAGCCATGGTACTTTCACTCAATTATTTTGGAAAACATGTCAACAGATACATATATAAAGCCATAGTGACTCCACTCAATAGATATATTGCTTTGCTTAACTTCTGAGGCAAAATGTTTTCATCAACAAAATTCCTCATCCCATTCATAAGGATGTTATGAGTCTCCAAACAACTAATGTGAATGTTCTTTTACTAAATTTTGCACACTGTGAAGGGCTATTCAAGTTCAAGTTACACAAAGAAAGTCAAACATGTTTAGATTAGATGACCTTAATGTTTCCTTTGTCCGTTTAACTGCTAGCCTTCATCAAAGGAAGAAGTGCTTGAAGGTAAATATGACACAGGTTCACGTACCTACAGGTCACCCCTAACATAAATCCTAACATAAGCACCTGGCAGCGTTGTTTCATGGAGTCCTGACAGCATGGCAAGCACCTGGCCTGGGGTTGGTAAGTGTTGGGACAACTCATGGGAATGTTATTGCATGCTAAGAGAACCCAACAATGGACAATGTAAGCCAATCTCATCTGCAAACTGTAGATTTGATTGGAAATCTCTCTTTATGACAGAATGCACACAAGTTATTAGTACAAATGATGTAATGGAACAATTAGTGGAAGTTAATTAATTGAGCAAGCAGGATCAATATGGAGGTTTCTCCTATGGCAGTTTTGCCTTAGTTAGATAATAAAAGGACATTCTAAGTAGCATCACTGAAGAGCTGGTGGCTCAGCAGCTGGCTGCAGAAAAAGAACAGGAAATAAGCTGGGAGCACTGGCTACTTTCCCTTCTTTGAAACTCACAACCAGGAAGCAGTAAGATGTTTCCAAATCATGACAATCACAACGAGACCTGGCTCACCATGATGGCAATGACATGTCTCATTCACTCCTCAGATCTGTGACAGCTCTACTGTGCTGTCTTGTTCCTTCTGGAGCCACCCAAGGACAGAGTGTGATGAAAAACCTAGGGGACAAAGGTCAAAATGACTATGCCCCAAAAAGAGATTTTTAAAAATTAATTAAATCACTACCTTAACTGTCCACTTACCTTTCTCAGAATAGCTACAGTACAGAGTACCATTATTTAAGCAACCAAGACATATCATAGTGTTACCAGCCTCAATGAAACTGCCAAATCTCATACAACCCATCTGTTATGGGTTGAACTATGTCCCCAAAATATTCATCTGTTGATGTTCTAATGCCCAGTACCTCAGAATATAACAATATATGTAGTTTTTTGTTTGTTTGTTTGTTTTTTAGATGGAGTCTTGCTCTTGTCACCTAGCCTGGAGTACAGTGGAGCAGTCTCGGCTCACTGCAACCTCTGCCTCCCGAATTCAAGCGATTCTCCTGCCTCAGCCTCCCAAGTAGCTGGGATTACAGGCATGTGCCACCACATGCCTATAAAAAATTTTTCTATTTTTTAGTAGAGATGGGTTTCACCATGTTGGCCAGGCTGGTCTCGAGCTCTTGATCTCAGGTGATCCACCCACCTTAGCCTCCCAAAGTGCTAAGATTATAGGTGTGAACCACTGCGCCTGGCAGTAGATAGGGTTTCTAAAAAGGTAATTAAGTTAAAATGAGGTCCTTTCTCAGGGTGAGACCTGATCCAATATACCTGATGTTATTTTATGAGGAGACTAGGACACTGACCAACGTGGGGGATGGGGGGAGGGTCATGTGAAGACATAGGGAGAAGAAGTCCATCTACACACCAAGCGGAGAGGCCTCAGAAGAATCCAACCCTGCTAAGCCCTGGACCTGAGTCTTCCAGCCTCCAGAACTGTGGGAAAAAAAAAATTCTGTTGTTTCAGCCACCTAGTTGACAGCATTTTATTATGGCAGCCCTAGCAAACTATCCATTTGCATTTAGCTAAACCATGATCTAATGGGGCAGCTGTTTTAGCTTTCTAGAGTTAGAAACCCTGTGTTATTCCACAGGAACTATGTCTGAGAGCCTGACCCAGTTTCTGTGCCCACATAGAAGTGAGTTCGGTGTTTTTTTTTGTCATCCAGTTAATATGCTCAAGGTGGAAACCAATTATGCTCTTCTACTCTGCACCTCACTCCACTGTCACTTTTCTTCTTGTTTTCGGCTTGGAAAGTATTTTCTGGTGTCCTTTCCAAGCAGTTAAATTGTTTCCCTCTTCTAATTATGTCTCTTTGTGATCGAAGACTCAAGTAAATTCAAATAACTCTAAGTACATCGGTATCCATTAAATTTTCTCTGACTGAAAGGATCCTTAAGATGAAGTTCCCTTTCATCTCTTTAGTCTAACACCTGCAAACTAACATTTAGATTAAACATTGTGCACAAACTATCGAACTATCTAAATGAAGAGGATTGCTTCCATTCTGATCTTCAACTTCTTGTTCATTTGTCCTCAGTGGTCAGCAAGTTGAGAAAAAATGTCTTTCCACCATTCCTTCAGATGAGAGAGATTATTTTTCCAGTCATATAGGTGGACACAGGTTTATGGCTTTTTGATTTATGAGTCACAGATTAGAAAACAGACTAAGGGTGTTATAAACAGTTATGATTATACCTGTTGTTTAGATGTTTAGAAAATGGCATTTAATTTTGTCACTCAACTACTTCCAGAGGGCAAAATCAAAAATTATGTTTACAGCAAAATGATATTTACCTATTTACCTCAGCAGAGTTTATTAGAATGTCATTCAACAAATTTTGTTGAGTAATTGCAATTAAATTAGCTCCCATTGCAGTAAGGGCAAGTAACATTTCCTGAGATTTCAGTATCCTGGTGGCAGGTGTCTTCAACTCGACTATTCCATGGATTTTAATGATGAACTAGATTAAATTTTCAGTTACAGCTCTAAATTTGTTCTTTCTTTGTTGAAGTAAACTCATCAACATATTTTTGTACTCAAATATGAAGTCCTTTATTTCCTTGCTTACTTTATGGAATGTGGTATTTGTTATTAGCATGTTGTATTTCAAATATTTTGTTCAGCCTTTATAATATTACAAAGTAAAGGCATGCCTATAACCCATTAAAGAATCCATTTCTAATAAACATCACCATTGCATCAAAGAAATTTGCTACATTTGTTTGGATAAGTTCTAACTACAGTGCAGTCATCTTTTCTGACAAGAAGTCAGAAAACATTGATAGTTATAAACATTGATAGTTATAAAACAAAAGCAGACAGTGAGAGGTCTATGGTGTACTCAGGGAATAATTTTCTCTTTGTGTGTTTTTGTTTATTACTGACCATGGAATAAACGATTCAATCTTTCCCCACACTGTTGCAGAGTTAATACATACTTATTCTCAGAAAGATAAATCTGTACCTTGTTTAGCTCTAGGTATAATATATCTGTTGAGAATTAAAAATGTGTTGGCACTCTTTGGGGAGAAACAAAGAATGTTCACTGTGACTTTTAGCTTCATATTTCCTTTTGCCAATTGCCGATGGGGTCATTCTTTTACAGCATCTCCTGGCTAGGATTGAAAGCTTTCTGTAAGTACCCCTTGCCTAAATTAACAGCTCTTACTCTTCCTTTTTTTCTCAGCATTTTTTCTTAGTGTATATCAATCAAGATTCTTCTTGTCACTGGCTGCTTTCTGGCAGGAGCTACTACCATATGGCTCTGCTTCAATTTGTAAAGGGTAGTCTGAAAGTTCATAAAGTTCTGAAAGTCTTCAGAAAGAAAGAGAAATCCATGTTAGAATTTTTACTACTATCTTGCATAGCAGCTGCCTCAGTTTCAGTTGGGAAAATTTATGACTGCAATAGCTTCTACTGTGTTGAAAGGAACCCATAAATGGGTCTTAACTTTACATGATGGCAGATATAGCAGCAGTCAAATCTGTGGTACCCTGTTATCAACAAAGCAAGTGTATTGCCAAAATTATACCTCAGTTGAAAATAAGCCATTATCTTCACGACCTTAGGAAGATCACTGTTCCTCTATAAACCTCTATTTTTAAATTTCTTGAAAGTTAATTTCCAGCACAGGATGCTAAAATTCTAAGACCTATAGGACAATTTTAAATTTCTTTATATAAACATCAACGGTGGTATTTTAATTCTGGAATCTATCTTGTTTTTACTTGGAAGGTAGGAGGTGCAAGCAGATCTGATCAAAATTAGTCACTGCCTGGGAACAAAGAAACAACCAGATGTGTAGCAGGGTCTGCCTTGCCAAAGCTCTTAAACTGAGACTTTATAACCAAAGGCAACTCTTAGAATGGCTTAATGCACATACCATATGCATAAGCATATAACCAAAATTTACCAAGCATTCAAATTAAGCATTCACAACTCATTACAAATCTCTTATACAAACATATCTACAAATAAACTATGTATATGTGAGTTTCAGCTAGATTACCCATACTTCCCCGAACTCAGAATTAGAAACAAGAGTTGATACAGGTCTTTGCTCAGTTCCCAGCTAAGCTCACAAGAGTCTAGCTCAGTTGAATGTCAGGTTCAGTCACTGTACACTTTATACTTAAGACACAAGCAAAAGGTTTCTTTCATCAATCCAGGTGACAAATATATGAGTAAAAAGAATTACAATCAGCAGTAAAGTGAACATGACCTATCATTCATAAAAATGTTTGGCATTCAAGACATGCGCAATACTTATATTTGGAAAACAGAAAATTCTCATAAACCCAAATTACAGAATAATTTAGAACGACCTGAACTCTGGAGGGCTACAGCTAAGTCTGTGCATTTCATAACACCCATTCTAAACTCTGGCTTTCCTTTCAATGCTTTCTATATTCTTTGGTTCTCATCCACAGTGGACAAGACTACCTAATTCCCTTTCAGGAACCCCAGATATTGCCATTGGTGTAAAAAGCTTATCAGAAGATGATTTCCCCAGGTAATAAATTTTTGGTTACCAGCATTTCCTAATTCTTGACAGCCATGCCTTCTAATCAGTTATTTTAAGCATAAATATTAGGAATTAGTATAACAGACACTGCTAGCACCCTACCTATGCTGGGTGCTCACCTTGGAAGTCAGCTCCAGCTTGATTCCCACACATACTAGCAGCTTCTTATTCCAAACACCTGTGTCCATTCTTCTGTCAGAGACCTTTATCTGACCAAAGGAGAGTGCACAAGGCAGGCTAGATATGTCCAGTTAACACCCACTTAAGTGGAAATCTCAAACCATAAAAAATGGTTGGTGGATAAATACCCCAACCTTCACATCTCATTACCTGAATGATCTGCAGTCTCTCAGAGGGACCCCCATGGATTGAATCTGTTTCCCACAGTAGTAACCCCAATCATGAACACACTCTTTTTTGAATTTCCTCTCCTCCCTGTCTCCCTTCCTAACTCCCGCCCTGTGCTTCCTGAAATCATCTTCCTAGTTAACTTTTGTGCCCAGATAGTTGTTTCTGATCTGCTTTGGGGTAACTCAAGATAAGCAAAGCAAAGGTGAACCTCTAATTGATTACTAAGTTACTGAAAGTCAATCTGAGAGAGAGAAGGAAATGAAAAGATCTGTTCCAGAAACTTAGCTGCTGAATCAAAACAGGTGAAATTGACCATTGGCAGTAAATGTTCAGGCACAAGGCTGCCCAAGAACCCAAGATGTGAGCACCAATAAGTGAAAGAGATGAACCTTCCTACCACTTTGTCAGGTGATTAAAGACCAAGACTGAGAGATTAGAATTGTGGAAGATGGGTCAACCAACGTTAAGAGAGCCAGTTCTGAGCAGATGGCCCAGGCAGAACAATGCTGGAGGCAGGAGCTAATTGAGGCAAATGAAGTAACAGACAGGCTTTAAGTTTACATGTCAGAAACCAAAGTTACTTACAGAGACTTACAGTGGAGAGTCAGCTAAAAATGGAGTCATGAAACTGGATTTCTCCCAGGAAGTCAAGTTGCACCAGAGAAACTTAGTGTCTGATTTTCTTTGGTCAACAAGACGAAGCCAAGGTTCATGAGCATCTCTCTACGCAATAGAGCATGTTACTTCCAGGCTTGAGTAGAACAATAATCTAGGTCTTCTGATTTCCTGAGTCAGGCATGCTCTTGACTTACCAGTAAACACCTGGTGCTTTAAAATGAAAACACGCAGACACCTGTCATATCTTAGGTACCTAGGCACATATCAGATGACTGAATGAAATTAGATAAAATAAAATAAAATAATTAAAAAATTTAAAAGTACAAAGCCACAAGTCTTCTTTTTCAAATCTACTTGTTCACATTTTTAAAATTTAGTTTCGCTGCTGAAAAACTACTCTTACGTTTCTGTTATTGTTCAGTTTATAAGCTAATAAAATAAAGATCCTAATTCCACAAGGGTGGAATCAACATGTCAACTTTGCCGATTACATCATGGGTTTATTCCATCTTCCCAAGGCTTGCATTCCTTCTATTGAGTTTGATGTGCCAGGTCCCAAAATTGGGAATTGCATCAAGACAAATATTTTTTAAATAAAGTAAGTATTGTTGGTTTCAAGTATGATTGTCTCCAATATAAACAACTACACAAATTTGAAACATGTTGGATGAAATGGTAGAAGGAAAACAGAGGAAGAGGCAAAGTAAAAATAGAAGCCATATACATAAAGGCATAGTGTACGGAGCAGAGGATTTATTCTAGAATTATATGAAGCCAGTGAAAAAGATATCATTTGGAACGTAGTATTGTGCAATTCTAGTCAATGTAAGAGGTAATCAAAATGTTTCAAGGGGGCTGAAATGTTTGAAACATGAGGACAAGTATTGGCCCATTCAATACCTTAGAGAAAAGAAAACTATGGGAAAATATTTTTCCAAGAGTATATGTCTGAGCCAAATTCTTCACTCACATATTTGAACATGGGACCCAATTCTGCTCTTGGATATTTGTGGCAACTCTGCCTTCTGCAGTCGTGGTGCTTGTGTGAAACAGGAGTTAAGCATATGGCAAACTTCAGCTTTCATGGAAATGTAGCTTCTGTTAGCATTAAACTTCTCATTGGTATGCAATGGAACTTTTAAAAAGGAAAACAACATTAATGACTATAAGCCATTTGTAAGCTATTTTAAAAGTTGGAATTCATAATAAGATGAACAACATAAACCAAATGTGGACAGGATCTCCCCCCCCACCAATCCATCCATCAAGTCCTTTTAGTAGAGCAGGTAATGTAGGCAGTCCAGTTTAACCTAAAAGAGTATCAATCCAAATTAGCATCCAGTGATGTGTTTCTGAGAGGCACACCAGAGGCATATGGGAAGACGTAATGACTCACAACTTTATATCATCAGCCATCTTCCATGGGGAGGAAGAGGAAGGGTTTCTGCTCTGATGAGTGGTGTTCTCAGTCTCCCTGCACCTCCCAGGTAGCAAATGTTTTCCAACCATTAAGAAAACAGCTTGCCCTTCTGCTGCAAATCATGGTCCTTCCTTGTGTTTACATGGCTGCATTGTTTAAACTTCAGTACAGAAAAATGAGCTCTAGCTTTAATATTCAAAAGGCTTTGCAAAGGCAAATCTTTTCTGTGAACAGAACGGCACTGTGTTTTCAATATTCCAGCTTCTTAAATGAGTGGATATGGTGTTTCAAGTTGCTGCACATCCATAATCTCTTTCCTCTTCTTCATGTGTTTTGGTGTACTTGACATTAACCTATAAAAACACACGTATCTGCTTGTGGAAATTCCTTGGATCTTCCAGGTCTGTTCTTCCTTGGCAAAAATTTGATTTGACAGCTATGGAGTATGAGCAAGTGCTGAGCGGAAAAGCTTAGAAGAGAAAAGCAATTAGCCTTAGCCCAAGTTCATTTGGGGTTGTATGGGACACAGTGATAAAATACCAGATGGGAGGGGAACAACCCTCACTGGGGCCTGTTGGGGAGGTGGGAGGAGAGCATAGGGAAAAGAGTTAACGCATTCCGGGCTTAATACCCAGGTGAAGGGTTGATAGGTGCAGCAAACCAGCATGGCACACGTTTACCTGTGCAACAAACCTGCACATTCTGCACATGTACCCCAGAACTTAAAAGAAAAAAATAATAATGAAATAACTTTTTAAAAAAGACAAGATGTTACAAAGGGAGAGATCCACCTCTGAACTTATAAGTTAAAAAATTTAAAAATACATAAATAAAAAAGGAGAGAGAAAACAGTAGACGTAAAATAAGAACTAAGGAAACAATTGAAATAGACTAAGGATCGAGGTCTTCGCCTATCTTTGTTTTGTATTTGTTTGTTGGTTTTTAACAACAAATCATAAGGACATGGGACATGATGCCATTTAACAGTGAAAAACCCCATACAGAGTGCATGAGGGGAATCACTTCATTTGGCTGAGACATTGCCTGACTGTACAAGGACAGAATGTGCAATCAGAACAGAAACCTGGCTCACTTGAGATGCTTTCAGGAGAGCAGACAGGGAAAGATAATTGCCCGTTGAGGGAGAGTAAATAGCACCCCCCCTAATTTCAGAAACTAAAGAAGGAAAGCATATATCCTAAGAACAAGGTCAACAAAGCCCCATAGCCACAGGGAAAAAAAAAAAAAAAAACTACCGAAGGAGTGCTAAGCTGCTACCCAAGCCACAGCAAAGCTAGACTATTTACTCAAGAGAAAGAGCTGAAGAAGGTACACAGAAACGGCAGTGGGAACAAAGAAACTCACTCATTTAACATGCCAAGAGAAATAAGCAGTAGCAACAACATTTTAAAACTTTAATTTATGGGGCAAAGCAGAAAATTATTAGTCTCCGCCAAGGAAAATAATAGCTCCACATATCTTCAGTGATTGAATTTTTGCATTCCTAAATACATGTCTGTGGTCTGTGATTCCCAAGTCGTTTTGTGAGCATGAAAACTGACCTCCTCAAACTTCTCGCTAAGCCATTTTTGCCTACTGAAATGTGGATGAGGTATTCACTATCCTGACCCAGCTGGTGCATTCCATAACACAAGAATATCACCATTTACTGTGAGAATCTTAAAAGTCTCTGAGAGCTCGGTGGGCATTTTCCTTATCACAAATAACCCTCTCCTCTAGATTCCTAGGAAGGGGGAAAGCATAAGAAAGTGAGTGAAGTGTTTGTCTGTTCTTTGACCTTAATCAAAACAGAAGAAAAGCTGGAAATAAAATGAGAGCCCCAAAGAGTATATTTCAATGTTGTCTGAAGAGTTTCATTTCACTATTAATATTTAAAAAGGACTCAGCAAATTTGATTAAATGTTAGCAAGTTTCAATGCCGGATGATGGAAACACAGATGTTTTTGTAAATTATTATTCTCTTTATGTTTCTAAATACTTAAATTTCCTTAAAGAAAAATTTTAAAAATATAAAATGAGATTAATAGGAGAAGTTACGGTGTTAAGTTTAACAAAAGAATGTTTGTGGTTTATACCATCTAGAATTACAAAATGTAGAAGTGAAAAGCACAGAATTTCAGAATTACCTGTTGTGTAACACCAGAGTGTTCCAATCCTAGCTGGAAATTACCATCACATCAGGATGTTTTTTATAAAATCCTGGTCTTGTTTAAGGCTCACCCCAGGCCAATTAAAAGCGAGAGTTGATAAGTGCAGGGCCCAGGCATTTGTATTTTTTAAAAGCTTCTCTGATGGTTCCAATGTTTACATCCAAGATATACCTCTTGAAATATTGTTCTCTGCTAACCTGGAATGAAACCAGAGAACAGGTGTCAACAGAAAGAGCACTGGAGCATAAATCAGAAGACCCAAGGTTCTAGAACCAATTTTATTACAAACTGAGTAACCTTACACAATCCATTTAACCTTTTTGGAATCCACTTTCCTTTTCTGGAAAATGAAAGCAATGTAATAAACAAATTTTAAAAAGTCTGTTCCTTTTTCCAAAATTTCATTAAAAATAAAAAGAAGAAAACAATTCAGCACTGATGAATTAATAGGAAGTGTTTTCTACAAGTAGTATTTTCAAAGGAATAATAAAGTATGCACACTCCTAATTGCAGTTAACTTATATTTGGCTTGCTTCATTTATCGAAGATTCCTATGCATGGCTAATGCAGGAGGATCCTTTCAAAATCACTGTTGAAAGAGGGGATTCCATCTCTTTATTATCGTGAACCAGTGGGTTGCATCAGCCATGGATAAAGCTGCCCAGCTGTGCTTAGTGGAATTGCTTGCCCTCTGTTAGATAAAGATGGATCTTGCATTTTCAAATGAAAATAGTAAAGGGAGAACCATATAAATGAGATATTTTCATAAAGTATCTTCTGTCTCAGCAAATGATCTTAGGGAAACACTAAGACCTTTGGATTTAGCCTTAGACAAACCACCCCCTCCACCTCCTTCACCTCCCAACCTTCTTTCCCCATCCTAAATCTTCCACCTCCATGGAAATGACCAGCTCATCCATATGTGCCCGTGTGCACCTTAAATCATGTGGGTAAAGCAACCTGTGGCAAATGGGTCAGTTGCATTGGATAAAAAGGAAAATGCTCTAATTCACACATTTTTTTTAAAGACCTTAGATGTGGTAAGCTGTTTTTGTGAGTGATTAACTCAAAGAAAAAATATTACCGAAGATCACATATAAATAAAATTATAGTGTCCTGTGACATAATTTGGACAAATGAATTAGCAGCAAGAAGTTGACAAAGAGCAACAGGGGCCCTCAGAACTAGAACTAGACAATGGAGATAGCAGAAGGCACATGGCCAGGCCAAGAACATGGTTTCTGAAGTGGGTGATTATAGATAACCAGTCTACTACCAAATCCAATTGGGGTCGGAAACAATTACTTCTTCAATTCTGCAAAATCAAAGAAAGACTCTTGTTCTTCAAGTCCTAGAGAATGGGGCAGAGCATCACCAACAGGATTTGGGCACAAGGGAATGTAACAGGAACTCAGATGCATATCCCAGAACTACCTAGCAGGACTCAAGATACAACTGAGAGCATCCCCACTACAAACCCAGCATTGCAAAGGCAGAGCAGAGCTGGCCGAAAGCACCACCACTTGCTGACTCCCTTGGGAGCAAGCACTAAGCTGCCCTCTGACTAGCACAACTACTGAAGCCTAGGACTAAGCTGGTAGTTTTGGCTAAGAAGTCTGTCCCACAGAAGTAGGAAAATAGCAGGGCAGCCAACCAACCACGGTTGTACAAAACCCTACTTACACCTTTAGTGATTTTTCTTTTTGAAAACAAGGTAGAAAAACTTAAACGGAGTTAACATATGGCAGAAGTAATTGTCATTACATGCCATAAGACTGTCATTTAATGGATGTTGAATCAAAGCAATATATTTAAAGAACATGAAAAAGCCAAAGGATTAGAAAAAATGAATGATGCAGAAAACCACAGTAAAAGAGACAATGCTGGAGGAAAAGGAGAAAGAGCAGGAAAGAGAGGGGCCAACAAGTCCCACTCACTCAATTCACGTCTCTGAGACACTGCTCTCCCACTTCACAACTCACTCCTCTAGCTTCTGTTTTAAGGCCTTTCTTTCTACCTTCCTGATGAATGGATAAAACAAGACCTCCTTGGGATAGATCTACTGAAATTTCTCTCCTTGTTAAACCTTTTCCACTACGTTGGCAGTCAGTAATTCCCACCTATAGCTCTAAAACTTGTTTCTACCCTTTAATGCCATTGGTCTTTCTCCGTCCGCTGTGACTCCTTAGTCTCTTTGGCTATTGCAGGATCTTAGGTATCCCCTAGGCTTTTCCCAGCTCCAGTGCTCCAGTTCTAGGCTTACCCTTGCAGCCCTGGCAGTGGCCACTGCCCTATCACAGCCAACGTGGAAGATGTCTCTGCTGCTGACAATGAACCCCATTCTTTGGGAAAACAGTTACGGGAATGCCTTCAACTCAAACCAGACATAGGAAGGACACTTCCTCTACCTACCACTTACAAACAACCTGCTGACTGGGCACGCGGGCTCACGCTTGTAATCCCAGCACTTTGGGAAGCCAAGGCAGGCAGATCATGAGGTCAGAAAGTCGAGACCATCCTGGCTAACACGATGAAACCCCATCTCTACTTAAAATTCAAAAAATTAGCCAGGAGTGGTGGCACGTGCCTGTAGTTCCAGCTACTCAGGAGGCGGAGGCAGGAGAATCGCTTGAACCCGGGAGGTGGAGGTTGCAGCGAGTGGAGATCCCAAAATTGCACTCCAGCCTGGGCGGCAGAGTGAGATCCCATCTCAAAAACAAAAAAGAAAAGAAACAACCTGCTATCCGTTGTAAATTTACATCACTCAATTACGTAGGACACATTTTGCAGTACATTTCTGCCTTTTGCATTGGTAGGGATTGCAACCGTTCTGGCTTTGAGAGAGCAAAGGCATGTTGCTTTCAACAGTAAGATTTGTTGTGGAAACTCTGCTTAAGTTCTCAAAGAAAGGTGAAGAAGAGACAGAGCAAGGGCTCTTAGACCCCAACCAGCTGCAACGTCTCCTCAGCTATCACTACAAGGATGCATACGTAAAACTGATGGGAGTTGAGGGTGGATGGTTCTTCCATGATGCTTGGTCATTATAATAGCTCACATAGTCCTCCTCTTTGGTTCAGCACCCTAGTATGTCCAACCAATTCTTTCCTCAAGCCCAGAATCGATTACATTAAGGTCAGAAAGATAATTACATCTCCACATTTGTTTAGTATTTACATAGATTTTAACTTAATGTAATAAGTTTTAGTAGTAAGAAATGTTATGTGATGGTAGTTGGAACACATTTAAACTTTTTATATTAATATTTATGGGGAAAAAGACTACTTATTATAAGCTATATTTTCCTGAAATGTGAACTGGAAGTAGGACAGACTCCTTCAACCTGAATAATAGTGCTGCCCTCCCTTTCCCCTTCTCTGTGAATAAGCCATCTTCCTCAAGAGAACACTGAAAATTTGCTCAAGTCTAAACAGCATCTTTCCCCACCCCGCCTTAGTAGACATTAAGTATGTTAACCTTTAAGCTCAAGTCTTTTCTCTTCAGAACAGAGGAGTATTCTTTCATGGAAGAGAAGAAGCCACCTTTCCTTACCGACCTTAATCAGCATGACCAAGAGCAGGTGAGCATTTTCATTGTGCATCTTCCTGGTGGTTTACCTCTAGAACTTTATCGTATGAAAATAAAATAAATCTGGCATTTTTTGAGAAGTCCAAGGACACTTCATTTTAGAAATAATGAGAGTTCAGATAGAATTGAACTGCCTTTAAATTCAGTTTTAAATTTCTTAGCTCTAAAAACTTTCTAGCATTTCACAAGATTCAGAAGACACACACAAAAGGAAATTAAAACATCAGAAAATAAATACATGTATCATGAGCAAGAAACAATTAAGAATGTTACAAGGGGTGTTTCCACTGAAGCCACTGCATTTTCTTTTTGTGTCTGGTAAGTTTTGAATAAAGGAAGATTTTCCCTGGCTTTTCTAGTTGAGTTTATCATTCCATAATCCCAGAGATACTTAGAAGTTAACTAGAAATTCCCCCCACACTTTTGTCATTTCTTCTGATTTCCTAGAAAAAAACCACTGTAGTTTGCACAAGTTGATTTCTGATGGTCTGTTTATGAGCCTCATTTACACTGTGACCAACTCTTCATAGGCCACGAAGGGCCCATATATCATTGTCATCCACTAAGCCTCAGACACTCCAGTAGCACTAGAGGATGGGATGAGAAGCTTCCGGTGACTTAGAATTTGACAGCACAGAAGAGGTAGCAGTATGGCCAACCATCACAGACATGACCTTGTCAGGCCTGTAGAGAGGCACAGAAGCATAAGGAGGGCCTGTCACTAGACATGATTACTCTCTAGCATGAATCACTTTTAAATCCCAGCCTCTGAGAATAGGGCCTAAAGCCAGACAGGCCAGAGAAGCTCCATTTCATGAACGTTTCAAAACTCCTTCTACAAATATGAGTTATTTCCTTTGTCCTCATTGGTTAGCTATTTTTCATTCATTGCTTTCTGCCCCATTCCATTTTCCTCACCTCACAATCCTAACTTTTTATTTTAGGATGAGTGCTCTTTCTTTGTCTGCATCAGTAGGTGAAGACTCACTGGTAGGTGGATGACTTCAATGAATTTCCAGTTATAGTACTTGATGCAGCTTCTGTAGCTGTTTTCTTGGAAAAGTAGGTTTATATTGTGTTACATCATTATTTTCAACTCTGGACTCTGATAATTTTCCATTCAGTGGTGTGGGAAAAAAGTAACGATTGTAATATGCATTTTAATGTATGCCCTATAAAAATACTATTAGAAAAAAAATTCTCCGAACTGGAATGGTGATGACTGAGTCAGATTTTTTTTTAAAGGAGGATTGTTTTCCAAAGAGTTTACAGAGAAACATTCCTGGAAGGACTGAGGATTTTGCACAGCATTAATTTTGTTGCACAAAGTTATTTTGGGTACACATTGTCAACAGATCGCAGTGGCTAGTTTATTTCAAATGCAGAGTTAGCATACTTCACATACTAGGAAATAATGCCAAGAGAAATCATAACCAAGCTCATGGCCTCAAGTCTTGGTATCCAGGACTTGAAGAAGTCAAATTAGAATGCAAATGCAGCATGGTTGGGTTGAACACACATGATTCTAGAAGTCTGGAATTCCAGGCCCCAGTCTCAACTTTGCCCCCAACTACTGGTGAGACCACGCATGACCCAGATAAACACTCTAGGCCTCTTCTGGACAATAAAAGAGATAGGCTTGATGACCTTGGAGATGTCTCCCAGTCATCCAGTTTTGTGAAGGTGGGCAGGGGTGTCCTTACTAAAACACCACTTTCCAATGAGACCTTTTGCTCCAGAAAGCTGTCATTCCCTCTTCTGGCAGTTAAATTCATTTCACCTGAAAATCTGTTTCAAGGTTAGTTTTTGTGTGCAGAAATGGTACAACTAACTGTTTCAAACATCTGCTACACCACGATCTCAGATTGCTCTCCACCTCGAATGTGCAGAGAATAGCATTCCATTTTTTCTCTGACTGATTTTCATTATAAATTTTCATCAATCTGGTTAGTGAAGACATTTTATTTTAGTTTGATCCAATAACTTCAGTCTGATTCAGTCATTTAAACGCTCTCTTCAGGTAACTCTTCAGCTTTTTCAGGTAGAGCATGCATCCTGGTGTAATTTTGTTCCCTTTCCAGAATCTCTCTAAGAGAATTATTGCAGAATGACTCTGCTGAGCTGTTTCCTGGAGTTGTGGCTGCTGAGATACAACTGGTACTACTGGCTTGTTAGTTGGCATATTGGTGCACACCACAGAATCCGCAGTCCTGACCAATTCCCCAAGGTATCGTAGTCAAAGGACAGTCCCGCTTAGCTGATAACAGGGTTCTGGCCATCCTCTGGCTACTTAGCACTTTGCATCCTCTTACCACACATCCTCTGGACCTTCCCATGGATTCTGCTGGCCAACACCCTGGGACTGTGAAAGTGGATCTTTCAGGAAAGGTGCATTAGACCCTTTAGGCTCTTTCCATATGTAATTGGGTACTTCCAAACTCCATCTCCTTTAAGGGTAAGCCCCGAGTGGGGGTCATAGAGGAAGAGCATGTGATTGGCTGAGACCTTTGGGATCTGACCTACTCACTTTACCTCTGTCTTCCTCCTCACTATAATTTTCAAAGTCCAGAGGGGTGGGTTTACAGTTTTCCACTTCCTCTAAGCCTCCCTTAGGTGCAGACACCATAGGCAGAGGGTAGAAAAGGAGAACATTTTCCACAGTTTGGTTTTTCCATGAACTATGGAAAAACCTGAGTACTGGGCCTATGATCCATCTGAATTCTCCAAGCTTATTCCTGGTATGTTACCAGCAGTTAAAATAATTTAGAAAATCCTTTCTCTCCAGACTAAGTTTGGATTTCAAGGTTATTGGCCTGTTGAAAAAATCTAATTTGTGTCTTTGTCTTTGCATTCCTCTGTAGCAATCCTAATTCTCTCCAAGGCAAATAATTGGGCATGTCTGGAAGAGTAGGGAAAGAGCAAGAAAAGGAAATGCAAAGGAGAGAAGAACATAAACATGCAAAGGAGAGAAGCACATTAACATATTTCACAAAATATATTCTCTATTATATTAGCAATATGTTATGTAGCATTAAAGAGAAAGACCAGAAAAAAAGGAAATATGTTTATTTTTAATGTATTAGGGCAAAGTCAACTCAGCCTTCATTGATAGATCTGGGAGTATGTCTCACTCTCCCATTTGTCTCTTTTGTGGTCTGGCAGTAATATATATACATGTGAAACCATTAACTTGCTTCAACAATAAGAAAACAACCCAATTAAAAATGGGCCAAACACCTTAACAGAAGTCTTGCCAAAGAAGACACGTTGGCAAAAAAGCCTCTGAAGATATGCTCCATATCATATGCCATCAGGGAAATGCAAATTAAAACAATGATGAGACACCACTATGTCTCTAAGTCTCTATGAGAATGGACAAAATCTAGAACGTTGAAAACACTAAATACTGGCAAGAACATGGGGCAACAGGAACTCTCACTCATTGCTGTGGGAAAGCAAAATGATACAGCCACTTTGAAAGTTTGATAGTGTCTTACGCTGCAAAACATACTTTTAACACATGATCCAGCACCATGCTCCTAACCCAAATGAGTTGAAAACATGTCCACAAAAATACTTGCACATGAATTTTTACAGTAATTTTACTCTTGATTGCCAAAACTTGGAAGCAACCAACATGTCCTTCAGGAGGTAATGAATACATAAACTGTGATACATGCAGACAATGGAACATGAATCAGTGCTAAAAATGAATGAGCTATCAAGTTACGACAAGACATGGAGGAAGCTTAAACGCATATTACTAAGTGAAGGAAGCCCATCTGTAGAGGCTGCATACTGTATAATTCCAACAATACCACATTCTGGAAAAGGCAAAACTATGGAGGCCGTAAAAAGATCAAATGGTTCCGAGGGGTTGGAGGAAGGAAGGGATGAATAGGCAGGGCACAGGTGATTTTTAGGGCAGAGGAAACACTCTGTATCATACTATAGTATCATGATGGGTAACTGTCATTCTACATTTGTCCTAACCCATAGAATATCCACCACCTAGAGTGACTCCCAGTGTAAACGATGAACTTTGAATGATAATGATGTGTCCTTGTAACAAATGTACAACTCTGGTGAAGGATGTTGATAATAGCGGAGGTCATGCATGTGTCAGGGCAGGGGACATTTCTGTATTCTCCATATCTAATGCCCAATTTTGCTGTTAACCTAAAACCGTTCTAAAAATATAAAGTCTTTAAAAAATATTTTTGACTATAAACATTAATTGGTGACAAAAGATCATGCCACACTTTACATGTCTAAACAACGTCCATTTTTAAAACTCTGCCTGTCATCATCTTGGCCTAGTTTCAAGGGAAATAATTTTTCTGGAATTGATTCAAATATGCATACAGAAAAGTGCCCACAGACGTGTACACATCAATCCGTTTTCACAAACTAGACACACTTATGTAAGAAGCAACCACATAAAGAAACAGAATCTTAACAGCACCCCCAGAAATCGCCAAAGCCCTCTTTCACTCACTACATGTCCCTTCAAACCTATCATGGTAACTTCCAGTCTGACTTTTAACACCATCAGCTATTTTATTTTTACCTGTTTGTAAACTTTATATACACACAGTCATATACCCTATGTACTCATATACGTCTTGCTCTATTAGGCATTGAGGGAGTCATCTGTGTTGTTTCATATAGTCATAATTCATTAATTCTCATTGCTGTAAATTACCCTGTTGTATAAATTTATTTATTTATTCATTCCACTGTAGACGGACACTTGATTTTTTTCCAGTTTGCTGCTATAGAAATCTTGGTACATGTCTTTTGATAAACTTATGTTGGCTTTATGCCTAGAAGTAGAATTGCAAGGACACAGGTGACATATATTTAGCTCAAACAGATTCTGCAAATAGTTTTCTAAAGTGATTATGCAAATGTACACACTTACCAGCAGTACATGAGAGTTCCAGATAATCCATCTTCTCAGCCACACTTGATGGTGTCTGCCTTTTTCACTTTAGCCATTCTATTTAGGTATGCAGTGGTATTGCACTGTGATTTTAATTTACATTAGAGAAATGCTGTGTATGTGTGTTTGCACACACACATGCCTGTGTGTGTTTGCATCAACTGCTTTGGAACAAAAACAAATGAGTGTTTGGGTCCGAGCTCTGGATCTTACTATGTGAAGTTCATCAGGTTTCATTTTTATTATTTATTAAATGACATAGTGCTTGAAAAAGCAATGCCCAGCATAGCTAGCCATCTTAATTTATATGAAGTTATCCATATGCATAACTCACACATAGAAAGCTAGCTGAAGGATGGACTGGTAGATAAATAGGTAGGTAGATAGGTAGGTAGATAGATAAACTCAGTTTGTTTGGGCTGCTATGATAAAATACTACAGACTCATCACCTACAAACAACAGAAATTTGTTTCTTACAGTTCTGGAGGCTGGAAAGTCCAAGATTAAGGTGTTGGCAGATTTAGTGTTTGGTGAGGGTCCATTTTCTGGTTCATAAGTACTACCTCTCTGCTGCATCATCATATGGTAGAAGGTACTAGCTAGCTCTCTGGAGTCTCTTTTATAAGACAATGAATCCCATTCATAAGGGGCCTGCCCTCATGACCTAATCACAGATAAACACATTGGTACCCTCTTCAGGGAACAGGATCATCTGAAATAGCACCCATGTTAGGATAGCGTACAAAGTGATCCCTAAAGAACCATGAGAAATGACAGCACAGGATAGCCTGGGGATATATTGTGTCCTCAAACTCAATATCATACTTGGCAAGCACTGAATGGACATCTGAATACCTGAAAGTGTCCAGTTCTGCCATTTACCCATTTACCAGCTAATGAAAATGGGGAGCTCATGTGACTCTTATCAGTTCATCTGCTCAGTTTAAAATGAGGATTCAATGGCTGCTATACCCCTCTTTTTTTTTTTTTTCTTTTCTGAGACAGAGTCTCTGTTGCCCAGGCTGGGGTGCATTGGCACTATCTCAGCTCACTGCAACCTCCATCTCCCAGTTCAAGTGATTCTCTTGCTTCAGCCTCCTGAGTAGCTGGGACTGCAAGTGCATGCCACCACGTCCAGCTAATTTTTATATTTTTGGTAGAGATGCGGTTTCACCATGTTGGCCAGGATGGTCTAGATCTCTTGACCTCATCATCCACCAGCCTCAGCCTCCTAAAGTGCTGGGATTACAGGTGTGAGCCACAACACCCAGCCAGTACTCCTCATTTTTGAGGATCAAATCAGAAAATAATCTTGAAACTACTTACCATTATGCCTTACTCAGTATCTATAGAGATTAAATGAAGAAGTGAATGACATGAATCAGGAAATCAAATATAAAAATTCTAAAGTGATACAAAAATATAAGGTCTTTTGATATATTTGTGTCAAAGGAAAATTTATTAGTAGCAAGTACCCTTTCTTGGCTCCCAGTTCCTCCTAACAAATTTTTCTCCATCATCTATTCTTGAAAGGAAAAGATGCCAACATGTTTTCCCAGCAAGGGTGTGGGTCAAACACTAGCTACATCTCACCACATCAAACATCCCAACCAAAGAGCTAAATACTTCTCCCTTTGTGTTCCAAAAATTTATTTATTGGACATCTCATAGACAAAATGCTTGACTATTTGTCTGAAGTTATCAGTTTGGTGTTTTTGTTTGTTTTGTTTTGTTTTTGAGACAGGGTCTTGCTCTGTCACCCAGGCTGGAATGCAGTGGCACAATCTCAGCTCACTGCAGCCTCCATCCCCCAGGTTCAAGTAATTTTCCCACATCAGCCTCCTGAGTGGCTAAAATTACAAGGATGTGCCACTACACTTGGCTAATTTTTGTGTTTATAGTAGAGACGTAGTTTCACCATGTTGACCAGCCTGGTCTCTAACTCCTGACCTCAAGTGATCTATCTGCCTCGGCCTCCCAAAGTGCTGAGATTACAGGCATGAGCCACTGCACCCAGCTGACGTTATTGGTTTTTACGTAGCTACTCAGAATTGTGAAATAGGCAATAAATACGAATTTGTTTCCCAACTTTCAGGTGTGCACATATTGTAACTTTTCATGATTTGTGGGAGAGTACAGATTCCATGGGCTGCACTCATCTCTCTGGGACAAATTTAGCTGCAGTGATATTTTCTGCGTTTGACAATGCTAAAGCACTTGGTATTCTGTCCCTCAGCATTTATGAGGCCTCACCAAAGACGCTGGGGCTTCCTCACCAAAGAGCACTCTGTTGAAGCACAACTCAGATCCCCACCTTTAGGATTTGTACCCTCTTATTCTCTGCCCTTTGGGTCCTGCCACCTTATTTGAACATTCCCAAATGCTAATCTTCATTCTCTCTTGGAGCCAAAGAATTCCTTCCAACTGATTAAGCCCTGACTATTTTCTTGATGCCAAAAAGGGGGAAAATACCTCTCTTGTGTTAAAAATAAGCCAATAGCAAAAACCAAGAGTGGTCATTTTGCCATCAGATAATACCTTTCCAAGTGCATAGCTTTGCTTATTACATCACAGCTTTGCTTCTTCCCTAACAGTGGTAGTGAACTGGGTGGGGACAGATGGTGATGTTTACTGAAAAGAATTGTCATGGAAAGCAAAATGAACTGATACGCGGTTTGTATTTACCCAGTTTGCTTAGTCATGAAGAAAACATGGCTGTCAGTTGCAACAGACTCTGGTCACCTTAAGCAAAAACTACCATCACTGAAAGGACATCAGGCAGAGTGTGGTGGCTCACACCTGTAATCCCAGCACTTTGAGAGGCTGAGGCAGGTAGATCACCTGAGATCAGGAGTTTGAGACACGCCAGACCAACACGGTGAAACCCCATCTCTACTAAAAATGCAAAAATGAACCAGGCATGGTGGCATATTCCTGTAACCCCAGCTACTTGGGAGGCTGAGGCAGGAGAATTGCTTAAATCCGGGAAGTGGAGGTTGCAGTAAGCTGAGGTTACACAACTGCACTCTAGCCTGGGCAATACAGTCAGACTCCATCTCAAAAACAAACAAACAGAAATAAATGACATTAAAGATGCAAAATTATCAAAAGGCCAGAAGACCCAACTTAGACAGTTGAAAGCAACAACAACAACAAAACCACAACGAAGTCTAAAGACTTGGCCACTGGAGCCATAACAAAAATCTCGCAGCAAGAACTGTCTGTTTCATACAATGTTCCATGATATGACAATGGCTCCTAAGCTTCCCAATTTTCCTCATCTCTACCTCAGAGCCCTAGTTCCCCAAGAAAGGAACTAACTGATCAAGCTAAGATCATTTGTTTTCCTCTGGCTACACACAAATGGAAGTGGACTCCTCCCCATCCCCCACCAAAACATATATACATATATTTATCCACAGGAAGAAATTTATCCCAAATAGTGACGAGGGGGTCAATATAAAAGAAAAGATTAAATAATGAACAAAAGTCTATTATAGATGCTCATCAATTTTTTTTATCTTTAGTAGGTCTCTTCTTTTCATGGTCTCAGTTCTTCAACTGCAAACAAGAGGATTGAACTAAATCATGTATAAGATCCTCTCCATCCCCAAAAGATCCTGTCCCCTGCTGTCTCACTTATTCCTCTGACAGTTGTATCTCTGAGCCAGCATTAGAGAGTTTATAGACGAGCAGCATCTAACAAGAGGTGAAAACACAACAAATGTTGAATGGAATAAGCTCATCATAAGGAAAAAAGGTCTGACATTTCACTGTTGTGTCTCTCCGTTTATATGTATATTCTCAAGAACCACCATTTATTTTATTTAATCACAAGGGAAAATGCCCCATTTCTTACCTCTTTTCAGATGGGCTCCTTTCATTTTTAAAAAATTTATATTTACTTATTTATTCTTAGAGATGGGATCTCACTATGTTGCTCAGGCTGGTCTCAAACACCTGGGCCCAAGTGGTCCTCCTGCCTCAGCCTTCTGAATAGCTGGGACTACAGATGTGTATCACTGCTCCCAGCTCAGATGGGTTTCTTGAAGGTGCTTTTGCTCCTGTGTTTCCTTGAGACTCAAAACATTTGTTTCTCTGGGCCTAAGAAATCTTCCTGAAAACCTTGCTCCGAATCCTCTTCATGGCCTATGCACTTGAATCATCCATCTAACCAAATCCAGGAAGCTCATAACTCATTTATTAAACTAAAATTTAGTTGTTCCCAGTTGTCTGTGTACTTTCTCCTTTAAAGAGCTAAATTGGTTGTTTAAAATCAATCATTTCAGCTATTTTAGGCTTTTCTTCCTTAAGCATGCCTTGTTTTGTTTTGTTTTTAATTCCTGCTTTATTCTCGGTAGACATTGCTTTACCAGCACTCTCCTAACCACCATCAATAATTAAAAATTACCGATTTTGATTGTTTCTGTCCATTCTTTTAGCAAGGACATCGGATAATTCTCCATATTTATCTTTTTCCTGCACAGCCCTCTTCAGCTTCCCTATCATTTTGATTTAGAAAACAGGACAATAGCTCTGTAATGACTGTGCTCCCTTTCTCAGCCCTTCACACAGCTCTCCTCGTTTTCTCCACGGTGTTATGCACTTTCCATTTTTGTTAAGTCCTGCATTCTTTTTCAGGATGACTGCAGTTCTTTGAGCTTTAATTATGGTGTCTTAAAAGATTCCTCAGCTGCTTTCATGCTTGTGAATTTTATACTTCCTCTTATTGCACCTTATTCACCAGATTTCTTAATTCCCCAAAATTTACTTTCCTGAAATCTGACGCCTTTGTATAGCTGTATTGTTCAAACCCACATCTTATTATTTTCACTGAGTCATCTGTGTACATGGAAACCCTTTTGCCTACCTCTCTACTATTTTCAAATGATGATGTTTTAATTTCCCCTCCACCCCACTGGGGGGAAAAAAGTACTATTATCTCTTTCCAACGATTCAGAATTTGTAAAGGTAATCAAAATTCTAACACATCACTAAATCAAAATTTTTTTGTTTATAATCAAAATGCATTTTATAATAGTTCTCATCCTTCAGCTATTCCCTTAATAAAGTAAATACCTTTGTTAAAAGGATCAGGCCATCACTACCTAGCACAATGCCAAACTTTGTTTTTGACACTCAGGAATCCATTTCTCAGTGAGACACATCTAGTCTAGAAAGAAGAAAATATTGTATGTGATCCCACCACGGGAATCAGTTGAAAAGAATTAGGAAGAAGGTTAGAGTTCCAGACAAGTTGAAAATAAAATGCACAAGGATGTATCTTTTTAAAATACTAAGTTACAAAGAAATACAGGTTTTTGAACATGGAAGAATAAAGGTTGAAACCACTTCCTGGAACAAACTGAGTTCTTGGAATTCTTTTGGCTCAAATGTACAGTTATGATTGTAAAAGTCATCATGTACTGCAACCCTGTACCAACTTCAAAGTAAAGTATCAACAAAGACGATTGCTCTTAGACATGAGAAAGAATATCTTGATGGAAACAAAGCAAATAACATGAATTCTGGTTGATTTGCATAGAAAGAGAGCTAGTAATTGAGAAAAAGGGTTTAACCAAAAAGATTTGAGCTCATTTGATTAAAAGTATTTTCTAAGTCTCACACAAGCATCCCTGAATATTAGAGTTTCTGAGGTTTATCCATCACCAGTCATTTTCCAATTAACTGTATATCCTAATACCCCCTGATCCCAGTTCAATAGCTTCAGGGACTGATAATTTTGCTTCTTTTCAGAAGACATCTTAAAGCTGATGCATTAGGGCTGTGATTACTATCATTTTGTGGGTTTGAGTTTACAATCCTGATACTTCAGAGAACTTTCATTTCTTCTGGGGCATCACTTTGGCATCAGGTAGTTTCCGTCAGGCAAATTTGGGTGCAACTCTGCAGATCTACTAGCTGAGTTTTTCTTGTTTCTTCTTTTTTTTTTTTAACTTTAAGTTCTGGGGTACATGTGGAGAACGTTCAGGTTTGTTACATAGGTATACATGTGCCATGGTGGTTTGCTGCACCTATAAATCATCATCTAGATTTTAAGCCCCTCGATTAGAAGAAATACCTAATGCCCTCCCTACCCTTGCCCCCCACTCATCCACAGGTTCTGGTGTGTGATGTTCCCCTCCTTATGTTCATGTGTTCTCATTGTTCAACTCTCACTTATGAGTGAGTACATGCAGTGTTTGGTTTTCTTTTCCTGTGTTAGTCTGCTGAGAATTATAGTTTCCAGCTTCATTTATGTTTCTCCAAAGGACATGAACTCATTCTTTTTTATGGCTGCATAGTATTCCATGGTATATATATGTGCCACATTTTCTTTATCCAGTCTATCATTAATGGGCATTTGGATTGGTTCCAAGTCTTTGCACTAGCTGAGTTTTTCTATAAAACTGACCATTCAATCTCATAATAGTTCAGTTAATATATCCCTTTACTAAAAGTTATAAGCATACATGTGAAATTACTGCTGCATTTGCATACATACGTTTAAAGTGTTATATATACTATTCATCAATGAAAATGAGAAAAACTACGATACGATATGAATAAATCTTTAAAAAAAATAATGTTCAATCAGATGAACAAGAAATCAGGAATGTTCTATTTGAAAGAGAGGCAAATGTGTTCATTGCAGAAGTCAATATCATATAAAAAAGCAGGAATGGATGAGGAAATATTCCAGATTAAAGTAAGCTAAAGAAACACGACAACTAAATCCAGCTGACCCTGAATTGGATCCTGTATCAGAGGGGAGCACTTCACTTGAAGAGGAGAAATTTTATAAAGGGTTATTAGGTTAATTAACAAAATTAAATTATGGACAGTAGATTGCACTGGATTAATGAAAATTGATGAGGTTGATAACCATACTGTGGTTATAAAAGAAAATGTCCCTATTCCTAGGAAATATGCACTACAGTATTTACAGATAAAGTGCCATGCTGTGTGCAACTTACTCTCAATTACTTCTTAAAAAACTATGTGCATATGGAGAAAGAAAGCACACAAATGGCAAAAACAGCAGAAAGATGTTAACAATACATAAACCTGAGTAAAAGAAAAATGGGTGTTATTTGTGTATGTTTATTTTTGTAATAGTTTTACATTAATAAATATTAAACTAATAGATATTAAAATTAATATTAAATATTAAAGTAAAAATATTACAGAAATAAACATATACACATTTAAAAATTTTATTTCTAAATAGTTCTTAAACAATAAAAGATTGGTTAAAATAAACCAGACTCAAGGGAACACATTCTGTGTGATCCTGGGTATATAAAGTTCAAAACCAGGCAAAATTAAACCACATTCTTTGAGCATGCATAATTAGGTAGTAAAACTGTAAAGAAAAGCAATGAAATGAATGCTGTAATAGGTGTGTGAATAGCATAATCTTATAATAGGATATCATAAAATGACAGCAGTTATCTCTAGCAGGGAGGGGGAGATTACAAAAGGGAGGGGCATGCTGAGAAATTTGGAGCGCGAGCAACATTCTGTTTTACTTTTCCACTACCCAAGAGTTCCTGACTACAGTATAATACACCTATCTGATGACGGTTTTCCCAGTTCCTAACACAGTATCTGGAATATTGCACTCACGTGTATTTGTAGACTCTTGAATGAACAAATGAATGACTCATTGGTCAATCAGCCTCTCTTATATATTTCTACTCTCTTCCAAAATAGTAGCAAAATGACCAAGTAATTGCTTAAATAATATTATTACAAACTCCTTCACTAGCCATAGTGGATTTTCAGTAGCAGTGGTAGATTCAAATGAGATCATGCTTGCAAAAGCACTTCATATATAAATGTCAGTTTTTTGGGTTTTTTTTCTGATTGTTTGGAGTTCCATACTGGAGACAGACTTATTTTTTCCTTCACTTGGTAATGCCTACCATGGGGTCAAACACATGCTGGGTGTACAATTCATCTTTGTAGGATAAATGAAAATTTAGTTTCTTAAAATGATTACTTTTCTAAGGAATGTTTTAACACACATGTGAACAAAAAAGACATTATATACAGAAAGTGAGGTAGGGAAAATATCTAAACAAAATTTAGCTTGCAGTTTCCCCTTAAGAGTCACCAAAGAATGTCTGTCTTCAGCTCTTAAATGCTGAAATGATTTAAGAGGAAATGATTTAGAGGAAATAGAAAGGACAGTAAGGAGATAACTGGTCTAGAGTTTAGAGACCTAGGTTTTACCAGTGACTGGGCTAACTTTCGCCTAGCCTCGATTAGTTGAGATCACTATATTTTATTTCTCCAGGTCACATTTTGCCCTTGGAAAGGCTTTACTGTGAGCTCAGTAACTTCTTTGAAGGTTGTTAAAATATAGATTAAAATAGTGCAGCCAATAATTTGTTTTACTTTTTTAAAAAAGTTTAAAGGTGTGAGCCACTCGCACCTATAATTCCAGCACTTTGGGAGGAAGATCACCTGAGTTCAGAAGTTCAAGACCAGCCTGGCCAACATGGTAAAACCTGTCTCTACTAA
Source organism: Sapajus apella (assembly GCF_009761245.1). Lineage (NCBI taxonomy): Eukaryota > Metazoa > Chordata > Mammalia > Primates > Cebidae > Sapajus > Sapajus apella. Next base: position 17,518,281 of record NW_022436950.1, on the reverse strand, counting down.
AAATACAAAACTTAGCCAGGCATGGTGGTGCGCACCGGTAGTCCCAGCTACTCCAAAGCCAAAGCAGGAGAACAGCTTGAACCTGGGAGGCTGAGGTTGCAGTGAGCCGAGATTGCATCACCTGCACTCTAGCTTTGGTGACAGAGTGAGACTCCTAAAAAAATTTAAGAACCATTGATTACTGTTTGGAGGGGAGATCTTTCACCACAGGAAGTCTTGGCTTGCTCTTCAATATAAAAGAAGAATCCTGTGGAAACATTTCTCATGATTTTGTAGATTTGAATATAGATTTGTCACTGACGCAAACCGATAACGTGTAGTTAACTTACAATTCAGACATTATTCCTATCACATTGATACTTGCAACGTAAAGGGATTCAACGATAAAGTAACAGCATGTAGAAGAAACTGGATTGTTTCCGAAAACCCCCATCTGAGCAGCTCTGCCTACAGAGCTAATTGAAGAAGGGGGCTCCAACACATCAAATGAAGACTTATGTTTTAATTTGTGCAAATGCATATAAAAACCATGAAATTAATTTGTTCTGCATTGGGTGGTGCCCAAATCCCTAAATTCTAAGTAATATATGGCTAACATTTCTTTAAATTATACACACACAACAGTTGGATGACAGGTGTTCTGCTGACTGACTAGTTTTGGAAATATTTCCTGCCTTCTGTTTAAAGTATTAATTATGGACTTTCTTTAAGATACAAACTTTCCTACGGGGAAGAAAGACACATTTGTTCTGGCCCTAAAAACACCCCCATGTGCAGGCAAGCCAAACAGCAGAGCGCTGGTTACGACAATCCAGTCTTACTGCACTGCCGTCCTCAGTTTCCTTGATGCACACTGATTAGAGCTCTAGAAACCCACATCTTTGACACTGGAATTGTGCTTGTGAACACACTTAATGAAATCTTGGAAAGCAGTTTAGAAAAATACCCCATTCATGTTTCTGTCTGTTACTTGTGTATTTTCAATGTGGAACACTCAGGAGCTAGATAAAAAACTTTGGGCAATAAGATGTGATTCAGAATCTAAAGTGAGAAAGAAAAAAGTAAAGGCTTTGAAAAGAAATTACATGTCTACAATTGTTTGTCTGTCCTAGGCAGGGTTTGGGCTATTCTTCCTCACTTACACCATCACCCTACCACACCCATTTCAAACTTCAGTATACGGGGGGCCAAATCCCACTGCTGCCTTAAAGGAATTGAGCCCCAGAATGTTTGCAGGTATAAAGTTTTGGTCCAAGTGTCCTCCTTCTGCAAGCCTCATTCTTTTAAGAGACATCCCCCTAACACCTGTTATTTGTAAAGCGTTGGGCTATACCTGAGGCTTGAAAAATAGGCACTATTTTGGTGCCTATTTTGGTGAGTGTGTAGATAGTTCCTTGACCACTGCTGGTTCACAAACCTAATTTAAAGCTGGTTTTTAGAAATGAAAGAAGTTATCTGATTTGCATCATTTAAAAGATATTAGCAAGATTCAATATGAAAGATCAAAAATGTGAGGGCAGGGCGTGGTGGCTCACGCCTGTAATCCCAGCACTTTGGGAGGCTGAGATGGGTGGATCTCAAGGTCAGGAAATCGAGACTAACCTATCTAACACAGTGAAGCCCTGTCACCACTAAAAATATAAAAAATTAGCCAGGCGTGGCGGCGGGCCCCAGTAACCCCAACTACTCGGGAGGCTGAGACAGGAGAATTGCTTGTGCTCAGAGGCAGAAGTTGCAGTGAGCCAAAATTGCACCACTGCACTTCAACCTGGGCAACAGAGCAAGACTCTGTCTCAAAAAAAAAAAAAAAATGTGGATTTAAAAGATCACACTTAGAGAATAGAAATCATAGCTTCCTAAGAGACTTTGGAAGTGCAGTACCCCCTCATTAAAAACATCTAGGCATATCAAAGATGCAGGTACACTATGGATCCCACTCTGCCCCTGAGGATACTGTCTCTATATAGTGATTGCCTCCAACTAACACAGGACCATTAATCTTGCCTCCCAACTCCAGTATTTTAAAGGTGGTTCCTAAGGGGCGTAGTACTTTAAAGAAGCAGTATGTTTAATTGAGGTCAACACCCTGGAATGTCATTTCCAGCTGCACATCTAACATTCTGCACTCTCTTAAAAACTTGCTTAATTTCTCAGTGCCTCAGTTTTCCAATAGATACACTGAATATAATAACAACCACTATTTTCTCCAGTATCTATAAAGCAAGTTGTAAACCCTTTTAGCAAGACTACTTAATAAATCAATTGAGGTATCTTCTGATTTTAGTCTTATTTTTAAAACATATAGGCCAGGCATGGTGGCTTACACCTGTAATCTCAGCACTTTGGGAGACTGAGGCAGGAGGATCACTTGAGGCCAGGAGTTCAAGACCAGCCTGGGCAATGCAGCGAGACTCCATCTATACAAAAAATTTAAAATAACCAGATGTGCTGGAGTGCCAGCTATTCAGGAGGCTAAGGCTGAAGATTGCTTGAGCCCAGAAGTCTGAGGCTGTAGTGAGCTAAGATCATGCCACAGAGCAATCATCTGTTGCCTGGGTGACAGAGCAAGACCCTGTCTCAAAAATAATAATAATAATAAATAAATAAACACAGGATCCATTTATCAGGTAATAGTAATAATAGCTTAATATCAAGTCTCTAATATGGTAAGCAGTAAACTAGGTGCTTTTAAAGCACCTATTATCTGACTTAATCCTCACAACTGTTGTCATTAAAAGTAGGTTCATTACCATCAACTTTTAATGTATGAGGAATGTGACACTCTCAAGTTACTTTCCTAAGACCATACAACTAATTGCAGTGCAGACTGAATCCAAACCCAAGTCTATAGGACTCAAATCATAGTTATTTCTACCATACAGTTATAATTAAGAGATTCTAATAAAATTATACTTTACAAAACACTTCCATAAAATTTCTGAAGGAAAAAATTGCTGATTTATCTATCTGGCCTAACCATGTGAAATCAACAATTGAAAATAATAAAGTTGGTAGTATAATTGGCATGTGCAGCTAGGGCCGTCAGTATTTACAAAACACAAAAAAATTGTTGAAGTTGACTAGGCTTTTCAAAGGAGTCAATTCTTTAAGGCAAATTAGACAGTTCCATTAAAAATGTCAAATTGCGTATGCTTTTTGTTTTAAATGTTGCAAATAAAAAACACACGTTTTTTTTTTTTTTTCGTTTCATTTCTATGTGGATAGAGATATAGAATCTCTATATCTTGCAATCAGAGATCAGATCTTTTATTTTTCTCAAAGGTAGTAATGTAATGTAATGTGTGGGAGGAGCAAAGGTCTGAAGACTATTTTTAGCATTTTAAAGACTCTAATATATCAAATATGTCTCATAGATAAGGTAGAACAGTCTAATCATATTCCTAAGCTTTTTACCAGAATTACTTCAACTCAATGTAATATTATCAATGATCTCATCCTGATCAGAAAGACTGATTGAGAGAGTTGCATGTGTCTTTGATTTATAAAAGTGTTTTTAAAAATATAATAATTGCTATATTAGTGCATTTTCATGTTGCCAATAAAGACATAACCAAGACTGGGCAATTTACAAAAGAAAGAGGCTTACTAGATGTATAGCTCCACATGGATGGAGAGGCCTCACAATCACGGTGGAAGGCAAGGAGGAGCAAGTCACATCTTACATGGATGGCAACAGGCAAAGAGAGGGCTTGTTCAGAGAAACTCCTGTTTTTAAAACCATCAGGTCTTGTGAGACTCATTCACTATCATGAGAACAGCAAGGGAAAGACCCGTCCTCATAATTCAATCATCTCCCACCAGGCTTCTCCCATAGCACATGGGAATTATGGGAGCTACAAGATGAGATTTGAGTAGGGACACAAAGCCAAACCATATCAATTGCTTAATGTCATAAATGCATATGTGCCAGGATGTGTATGCTTATTGCAGTATTGCTGTTATGGTACAAAAACAGGAAGGAAAGAAACTAAATGCTCATCAATAAAGGAATAACTAAATAAATTATAGCTAATTCATACAAAAGAATGCTATATGACATTTTTATTTATTTATTTATTTTTTGAAATGGAGTCTTGCTCAGTCACTAGGCTGGAGAGCAGTGGAGTGATCTCGGCCTACTGCACCTCTGCCTCCCAGGTTCAAGGGATTCCTCTGTCTCAGCCTCCTGAGTAGCTGGGACTGCAGGCACGTGCCACCACGCCCTACTAATTTTTGGTATCTCAGTAGAGACGGGGTTTCACCATGTTGGCCAGGATGGTGTTGATCTCCTGACCTTATGATCTGTCTGCTTCAGCCTCCCAAAGTGCTGGGATTACAGGCATGAGCCACCACGCCCAGTCTATACAACTAAAATGGACAGGACCAGATGTTTAATAAACAGGTCACAGAATAACATGTACTACACGGGTACTATGTGCTTTACACACACAGTAGGATAAGATGGTGTGGATAGAGATATGTATGTACACGAATGAAGGCATTCATTTCCGCTAAGTAGCTTTTAAGTACACTAATAGAAAAAGAAATGGAAACAGAAAACCTGAAATGATAACACCAGTTACTACCAGGAAGGAGAAGAGAATGAGGGCAGATAAATAGGATCTTTTACTTTTTCTTTAAACTTTTCTGTGGTTTGAGTTTGGACAATGAGCAGCAATTGTTTTGCAACTTTTTAAATTCCTTAATAAATGCAAGGGAGTTTTTTTCTGCCAAACTTTTTCAAACATGGACTCAATACAGAAACAAAAAGCAAACTGGTCCTTGATGATGACCTGGGTAACCTGCTTGTGGAGACATAACCTTTCAGTGTACATAGAAAACATACACATTCTCTTTACCTAGGAGTGAGCAGCTCTTGAAGCATTTATAAAGAGCGTTCTGTTTCTCATTGCCAGAAATCTGCACCATGCAATGACTCTTTTCTGCAACCTTGAAAATACTGCAAGCTGGTAGTGAAGCAGAGTAAACAACTTGGAAGACTAACATGAAGACCCTTCAGAACCCTGGCACCTTCCTGAGACTTGGAAGGAGTCCTGCTCCTAATTGGAAACAGGAGTGTCTGGAAGGGAAGCTGCTGTGTAAGTCTACACCGTGAGGAACCGAACCAGTCATGCCATGCTCACTAAGGTAACATGGATCAGGGCCTGCTCCCTCAGCTGTGGCATCAGCTTGTTGCCTGTCCAGCTCTGCTATCTGGCACAGCAGCCCAGCCCATCATATGAACCAAGAAACCCATAATCTATGATTTGGTGTGTGCCAGGAGTACCCAAAAAGCTCTACTAAACATTGATAGTCTCCTCCTAAAAGATGAAACCTGGTCTTGATAAGGCCTTGTAAAAATAGACTTCGTCGGATATTCCAGCATGACTATTTCAGACTGGGTTCAACATAGGGCTCAACTGCATGCTCAGTATCAGAAATGAAGAGAGAGGCTTAGAAGGGCCTATTCTTTCCCCTGCTGCACATGCAACCCAAGTCTTTTATTCTAAGTCTTAGTTTCCTTGAAATGGCCTGACCAGCCATGTATTTTTGTGTGCTCTTTCAGCCTAAGCTTTGCCAGGAACTAGACAAGTGTGGATCTACGCCAATATTAAAGTAGTCAGTAAGAAGGAACATCAAGTAAAGGACATGGACAAAGAAATTGAGGCAAGATATCTTGGCAGTTTTGCTGGGTGCTTCCTTCCCTTCTGGTGAGGATGTTATGGGATAGGATGTGCCTTGGACCTACCTTTCCCTTCTCTGATAAGGCAGGGGTGGTGAGGCCAAAAGAAGTAGGTATTGGAGGGAGCTGGTGACTATGTGTGTGGGGTTAAAGCAGCCAACACGCTAAGATCAACCCAACCCTGTGTGGTGACAGCAGGAAGAGATACAGGCAAGGCAGTCTCTTCTGAGTGATAGGGAGAAAACTGAGACACAAAATGACACAAGAAAAAAATTAATAAGGAGGAATTGAACATCTCACAAGGCACCAACAAAAGGACATACCTGTTTCTTCTTTGTTCTCAGATAGTGGGGCCTTTTCTGCCTCTTAAACTTTACATACAATGAAAGAGCCTTTTGAAAAGCTTTGATCAAAAATGGAGGCACACATTTGAGCAACCTTTACTTTTTCTTTGTAAAGCACTGAGCTGAGATCATGAACAGCTGGCATCTGTCCATTGAGAGCAGGTGGTTTGTCGGTGGAAGGAGGGGAGTGGTGGAGCAGAGAACAGGTTTCCAGGGGCTCCATGGAAGCGTCCATCCACAGTGGCTCTTTCCTCCCTGGTTCTGACACCTGAGGCTCTGAGCCTCAGTCTTGGTTGTCCCCACCCAATGTGGCTTCTAGCAGCATGTGCTCCCCATAACGACCCATCTGCCTTTACTGTCACCTGTCACCTACCTAGAGTTCAGACTTGATCACCTTCTCATGAAAACCAAAGCCTGCTCCCATCCACATCTCGGAGTCCCTTGCTGCTCACCCATGGTTTCACTACCAGGCACTATGTAGCTGGCTTCCAAAGCACAGCTCCAGTTCTGAATAAGTCTGAAAACTCATGCAATACATCAAGTGTCCTGAAAAAAAACCATGCATATCATCTTGAATCAGAAAACATAGGTCTAGTTCTACCACTTATAGATTATCACTGCACTGGAAGGTAAGTTTGGTGTCAACAGAGAGTTTGTCTTGAACACCTCCACATGCTGGATGCCTAGAGACATGCTACCTATAACTGTGACCAGTATGCAGTGCTCCTCAGCACTTGAATAGTGGCTCCTCTCAGTTGGGGTGTGCTGTAACCTTTGAAACTGGATTTCAAACATTTTGCAAAAAGAAAAGAATGTGATAGATCTCACTGATAATTTTTATATTGACTACTTGTTGAAATCATATTTTCAATATACCAGAAAAAATAAAATATTATTTAAATTAATTTTACCTGTTTCTCTTTCTTTTTAAAATAGGGACACTAGAAAATTTAAAACAACTGAAGATGGTGACACGCTCCTGTAGTTCCAGAATCTTGGGAGTCTAAGGCAGGAGGCCAGGAAGGAGTTTGAGGTGATAGTGTGCTGTGCTCACACTGTAAATAGCCTCTGCTCTTCAGCCAAGGCAATATAGTGAGAACTTGACTCTAAGATACATTAAATTAATTAAAAATGTAAAAGCACTTATGTGACCTACACGCCATTTCTATTGGGCAGTGTTAGCCTAGACTTTTACCAGGCACACTATTGGAGGCCAATACTTACTAAATGAATAAATACATACATACAACATAAATACCATGGCTCCTTGGACCCAGTGTTTAAACTTGCTAAATCTCTTTTTATTTTTACTTTTTGACACGAGAGTAAAAATATTGATCCCATCAGATTTGTTGTGAGGACTGAGATAACACTGCCCCAAAGTTAAAATATTACCCAATGATAGATTATTTTTATTTAAAGCTTGTTGACAAATGCTTGAAGACTGAGAATACAGTGTAATTGAATAGTTTCCTAATTATTGGCAGTCATCATCAGAACATGTAAACATTGAGAACAACTACTGTAAAAAGAGACAAGATTAATGCTCTCAAACCACATTAATTATTAATCTCGTACACTAAGAAAGCAGACTTTAGCAGAAAATGAAAGATTTGCCAAAATTATGGTGGAATAAATATCTTTGACAAATAGCTTTCTTTGACAGCTTGATGAAAATGTGAATACATAATTGTTTTGCATTCTAGATTTTGGCCTTGTTAGGGTGTTTCTCATTTGGGATAACTAACCATTTGGTTTACTAAAAGTATACTTTACATTTTCCAAGTAGGAAAATGGCTTCAAATAGAATAATAAGATCGGGTAGTGAATAAAAAAATAGTTAAATTAAAATGATGCAAACTAATGTCAGAAAATCACAGCCATTCTGACTTACACATTCCTGAACATCTGCCAGCAGGAACCATATTCTCAATTCTAACACAATTGAAATACACAACTTAAAGGAGAAAGCAGAACAAAAATCCTGGGTTTCTTCTTTATTTCATTCCAAGTTACTCAAATATTAGCACTTATGCTGGATAAAAATTTACCTACTTTGAAATTCAGTGACTGTCGTATAAAATTTATGGGAAGGTGGCTATTAACGTTTTATGCTCCAAACTTAATCAAATGAAATGCATTCTTAAGCACTGACACATTCATGCTTCCTTAAAATGTGCCTTTTCATAGGAAGTCTGGGTTTTGTTGTCGAGATAGAAATCTTCATTCTTCCTCTCTCAGTCACTACCTATTTATAATATACTAAAGCAATGGTTCTCCGCCGGGACTGGTTTTGGACCCCAGGGGACATTTGACAATGTCTGGAGACATTTTTTTTGTTGTCACGTGGAGGGAGGGATCTATAGTGTCTTGTGGGTAGAGACTAGAGATGGTACTAAACCTTCTGCAATGTACAGGACAGCCCTCAATTGCAAAGAATTATCCATCTCAAATGGTCAATAGTGACATTGTTGAGAAACATTTCCCTAAAAAAAATGCCTGTAAGATGTTTCAGGAGGGTTTCTTTTTTAAAAATGTTTTGTGCTACACATAGCAGATGGAATAAAGTAGGGCATACACTTGATGACCTAAAGTGTCCATAAATATATAATTACAAGCATAGGGAAGCATAAACATTTCCCTAGCAGTGAATAAGATAGCTCATTATAGAGAAACTTAGGAATAAGCCATGAAATCAGTTCCTAAGAATTGATCAGGGAAAAGAACAATGCTGGCCAAGTGCTTAATACAACTGAAACAAAGTTTATAGCAACAAAACACTCCTTAACACACTTTATCCAACATTTGTCAATTCATTGAGCCCCTGGTATCTACAAGGGCAGTACTAGAAACTTTGGAGGATATAAAAGTAGGAAATTCAACTGTTACCACCAGCAAGCTTAAAATAGACTTAAGAAAGCCCTTCAAAAAATATCTCTGGAATTAAAATCTAGGAGGCATTGCACCACAGAATATAAGAATCTCAGCTTTGGAATCATCAAAAGACAAACCAAGATATGAATTAAGACCTGCCCTGGGAAGAGTCTCTTAATCTGAGTCTCAGCTTTCTCATCTGTAACATGGGGATGAAAACACCCATTCAGTGGGGTACTCGTGAAGATTATGTTTGATAATGTATGTAAATTATCTAGCAAGATTCTTATGCCAAAACAGTTACTCAATAAATGCCAGTTGCCTTGCTTCTTAAAGTCCCTAATGGTGTTTTCTTCTTAACTACACTAACATAATCATGGTGAGGTGAAATGAAATGGAAGACATTTTGGGAAGTATTATGGAAACATCAACGTTTTCAGAAAAAGCTTAATCAGAGCAAGCAAACAAACCTTTAACTCCAAAGAACTACTATAAAATAAAGAAGTGGTAGAAATATCTGGAAACTTGGTCGCAATACTGATAACAAATGTTAGAAGATGGAGAAGTCTGTTAATGATGGAATATTCCCAGTTGGAAAGGACACTACTCAAGAACACAGTATAACTTACACTATTCCAATAAAATAAGACAGGACCTAAAATTTGAGAAAGAACATGATATCTATACCTAAGCAAAAATCAAGAGCTGCTCATGTTGCAAATGTCCTCAGATCAAAATTTATGTATAAAAATCTTAAATTTTGCACTGCACCTATTTTAAAATTTTTCACAGAAATCCTATTAATTTCTTTGGTGCTGTCATCAACAACAAATTTCTGTAGCTCTCAACATTTTTCAAGTATTTTAAATCCATATTTTAAGTTTTTGTCACCATTCTATAAGACAAATTTAAAACAGGTCTTAATATTCTCATTTTGTTGATGAGCATATGGAGACTGTGAGATTAAGCAATTTGGGGCACTTTCCCACAAATTCATGGCAAAATTGGCTCTAAGTTTCTAACACTCCCTTCACTCTTCCTTTCCTGTAATAACTCTTTCTTGTCACATATATAATGCTACTTAGCAATTAATTTTGAGCATCTAGTCAAGAATGATAAGTAATCTACAGCCTGCCTCAAATACTTACAACCCAGTATGCACATAATTATAACATGGGAGTGATATATGACATTTAAAAAGTGTAAAAAAAAATGCTCTGTGAATGGAAAGGAGGGACAGACATATCAGCAGGCAGGACAGTCGAAGGTAGTATTCCAAGTAGGCATTGATGTATGAATGGTATTTTGACAGAAGGTACAGAGAAAAGGGATCTGCAGGAGGAAAAGAGAACAGAATACTTTATGGTATTTTCAGGAATCCGAGTGGGAGAATTTTGCTGGAATACAGGACACCATATATCCACTGGAAGTGGGAGGTTAATTTGGAAAGTTAAATTGACGCCGTATTGTAGAAGCAAGTGCATGGTTGGGTGAGGAGTGTGTAATTAATTCTGTAACCGCTATGGAAATTTCATAAAGTGAGGGAGATCAGTTTGGATTCTACTACACTTACCAATGAGACAGCCCTGCCTTTGTCTCCCATTGAGTTCTGAGTACATCTCTTTATATACCGGTCACTCATGGCAGTCCCTAAGAGCCTCAAGAATAAATGTTGTATCTTAATCATCTTTAAATTTCTATGGCAAAATAACTCTGCAAATCACATACTAAGCACTCCATAAGGGTTTTCAGAAAAAAGCAAGTAAACATTAATGAATTAATGAATGAATAACCAAGCTAAAGAAGTGAGCATGGAAAGGAAGGGGATTAATATACAAAATAATGTGGAAAGAAACCAGCACTGATTGGTTCACACCGACTCAATAGGAAGCAGTGGAGAAGAAAGAGTAGATATGACTTTGAGGCCTGGCTTTGGGGTAACTGAGAGAATGGTGGATACCAAAAGCAGGGAAGTTAGAAGATAGAGCTGATTTAGGGAAGGAGATGATGGAGGTAGAGAGAACATCAACAGAGAGTTCCATACAGGGATTTGAGAATCACCACCTACGTATCCATATTTTGGTGTAAATGTAATCTGGATTAAATCCTTTGGCAGGGTGTATTGAATATTCCCTCAGTGAAAGAAATGTGTGGTTGTTTTAAAATTGTACTTTGGTAAAAACTGGAGGTTTTAAAAATCATGATAATTAACTACCTGTGAAAATAGTAGCACCTTGAGATGAACACTAGAGGTCAGGATGACGACTCAGAAAATGAGTATAATTCATGTTTGCACAATCTCAACACAACACTTAAAGAATACAGAGACTGACAGAGGGCACCTGTACATAAATAGCCCTGCTCTATGCAATGAGTGCCATACAAGAGGCATAAGGATACAGCAGTGAGCGCAGCACCTAAAACAGACTCAGAGACGTTTTTGAGTGTTTGAATGAATGAGAGAATCAATTAGTATATGAGTGGCCAGGTGTGGTGGCTCACACCTGTAATCCCAGCACTTTGGGAAGCCGAGGCAGGTGGATCACCTGAGGTCAGGAGTTCAAGAGCAGCCTGACCAACATGGTAAAACTCTGTATCTACTAAAAAATACAAAAAAAAAAAAAATAGCTGAGCATGGTAGCAGGCACCTGTAATCTCAGCTACTCGAGAGGCTGAGGCAGGAGAATCACTCAATCCCAGGAAGTGGAGCTTTCAGTGTGCTGAGGTGGTGCCATTGCACTCTAGCCTGGATGACAAAAGCAAAACTCCATCTCTAAATACATAAATAAATATCTAAATGAATGAATAAATATCGACTCAGCAAAATATGTAGAATGCAAAATTATCTGTTTTGTGCATTTGATATATTCCATAGTAACCATATTTCTTAAAATATTTCTAGACAATTGAAATGGGTATATGAGAAGGGTTCATTCCCAAGTATTTTGAGGTATTTTACTCTAATATGACGGAATTGAGTAACCTTTCCCTCTCAAAGAACTAGGTAACTGGTGTTATCTAGTCATGAAGTTAGCAAAGACAAAGTAAAGAGTGGGTGGGTAGTTTCTTATACAACATCACTGTACCTACAGCAAACAAGCCCCACAGCCATCGCGTGTACACACATACAAGCATTTAAACAAAAGCCAAGAACTTTGAGACCAAGGTAGCAAAGCAGAAGGCAGAGCCAAAGCTGAAACCAATACAAGCAGCCCCGGCAGTCATTAGTGAGAAGTAGCAAGAGAGAGAGTGATAATGTGATGCTAGAATTTCCAAGCCACTGGGGGCATCCATCACAATTGCTAATGGGGCTCCTAGCCACTCGGATGGGCCCACCAGGTACATGCAAATGAATCAAAGGAGAATAAATAGAATTATCATGATGATATAAAGTAAGACATTCATAGAGGACATTATAGACAAATGTACAGAGTTTTTTTTCATTTTTGGAAAAGACCACCTGCAGTTTTACACCAAAATTCTTTTCTTAATTTGTCTTCTATTACAGAAACATGTACTTAGAAATTTTTGAACTTTTCATGATATAATACACTCCAACATGCTTTCATGATGTTGTGTTGGTTTAAAATGTTCTAGTAAGAGTCAGAACAATCAAAACATATAGAACACATTTTAGCAATAATGTTTCTGATTTTGTAGAAATTTTAATTTCATTGGATGAGGTACATATAAATGGTACTTCTATAATTAAGGATTCAAATAACAGAACATACAATTTTAAGTTCATATATTATTATATATATAACTAGTATCTTCACTAAATTTTCTTTGAATTTTATACCATTAGACGTGAAATATAGCCTCTATTGCATTCTGTTTTATGTTTTAATTTTTATGAATACATAGTAGGTATATAAGTTTCTGAGGTACGTGAGATATTTTCATATAGGCATGCAATGTGTAATAATACCATCAGGGTAATTGGGGGGTATCCTCTGCGCCATTCTTGCGTGATGGGCAATCTTATCATGGTTAAGAAGTTGACACTTCAACTGCCTAGCAGATATACAGTGTCAGCAGAAACTATAAAGCAACAAAACTAAGGAAGACATGAATTGTTTAATAGTACAATTAGACAACGTACCATTGCTTTCACATCACAGGAAATCTGTGTATGTAATTTGGGCTTTGTGAATACAGATATTGCAGAAGTGCAGGGACAAGGGGAGGAGACAAAAAGATTAAAAATGGAAGAATATTTAAAATTGAGAATTGGAGATTTTTGAAAAGTACCTTGGGCTTCAGATGATAATGGTCTAAGACTGAAATGTCCACCCTGGCAATAACATTTGGAGCAAGCTCTATTGCAAACAGTGTGAAGGAAATGATTGAATTAAAATTTCATTAAATCAGAATATCTAGAAGTCAGTGATTTCTAATCTGGAAATTAAAATCTAATCTAAACTGGATATAAAATCTAGAGTCAGGAAATTAATCTAACCAGATACCCCTGGGGCTTCTGTTCTGCTTTTCATTGTGAAGGAGGAGACAAGCTGATCCCTAAGCTCCATTCATGGTGCTGCCCATGTCATCCACAGAGGAAAATGTCTATCCTACTGCTAAGTGGTTGTCTGACCTAAAGAAAAGTCTTTTATTCCATGAAAGAGGCGGCTCATCCTCACCATTTTATTTTTTAACATTTAGAATGTTCATTAAAGGTCTAATCAAGAATGCACTAGCTGTCATAGCATCTCAATTGTTGTAGGTAATCATCAAGGGCTTAAAAGCATGGGTGTGCATGTGAAACATTTGCTGGGGGCCTGGTTCCCAGGCAAGAACAAGGCCACAGCTGTCTCACTGGAGTTTAAGTTCTCATAGTTCAAGGTATATGTTACTACTAAATCAGATCTGATGAATTAACTTCCATAATAAAAGTTGTTCTTTTTTAGTAACACAGAACAAATGCTTAATCAAACCAAATGCTGGAGACAGAGAGAAACTTACTCAAATTAAAGAAAGAGAGAGAGAGAGAGAATATGTGTGTGAGTATGGGTGTGTGTGTGTGTGTGTGTGTGTGTGTGTGTGTGTGTGTGTGTGTCTGACACAGAGAGAGAGAGATGGAGGGAGGGGTGGAGGGGGGCAAATGTGTTTATGCCTTTGTGGTATAAGATGGGGAAACAGAAAATTTCAAGACCAAAATCATTACTTTTATTATTTTTCTCTTTATTACTGGTTTTCAACAATTTCATTGTTATGTGCATTTATGTTGTTTTCTTCATATTTCTTGTGCTTGGAATTTGTTGATCTTTTTATATCTGTGAATTTGTAGTTTTTATTACATTTGAAAAGTTTCTAGCCATTGTTTCCTCAAATACAATTGCTTGCCTCTCTCAACCAATGTCTTTTCACATGGGCACTGCAATTAGATATGTGTTTATCCATTTGAAATTGTACCAAAGTTATGCCTTTCTTCATCTGTCTTTTCTCTTTCTGTGTTTTATTGTCAATCATTTCTATTGCTATGTTTTCAATTCATTAATTTCTTTTTCCTCTCATGCCTAATTTATGCTTAATCCCATCCAGTACATTTTTCATCTCAGACGCTGTGGTTTTTATCTCTAGGCATTTGGTTTAGGTTATTTGTATTTTTTCCATGTCTCTACTTAACATGTTCAATCTTTCTTCCATTTTCTTGAACATATTAAATACAGTAATAATACTGGTTTTAATGTCCTTATCTACTAATTACATCATTGGCGTCATTTCTGAGTCAGCTTTTGTTAATTGATCCTTTTCTCTTCATTACTGTATTTGCCTGCTTCTTTGCATGCCTGATAATTTTTTATTGGATGCCAGACATTTTAGACTTGACCTTGGATGTTTGATATTTTTAATTCTTATAAATATTATTGAGTTTTATTCTGTTGGATTATTTGAAAAAGGTTTGTGTCTTTCAGCTCTTGCTTTTAAGCTTAGTGAGGCAGAATCAGAGCAGGTTTTTTGTGGCTTTTACTTTCCCTGATATTGAGGCAAGACCCTTCTTGGTTTTCCAATTGATATTCTATGAATTATAATGAAACTTTTCATCCTGGCTATTGGGAACAGCCATTATTTCTGGTCTTGTGTCACCTTCAGGCACTGTTCCCTCTAATCCTGTTGTGTGGTTCTTTCCCCAGCCTGGAGTAATTTCCTCATACACATGTGCTGATTACTGCTCAGTTGAACATTCAGGGAGACATTCTGCAGACTTCTGGTGTTCTCTCCCCATGTAGCTCTCTGCTTTTTGGTATTCTACCTTACAAACTCCAGCTGCCTTCCCTTGCTCAGACTGTCTCCTCTACTCAAAGACTGGGTGCATCTTTCTGTGCTCCCCTCTTTGTGCTGTAGTCACAAAGCTTCCTTTTAAGTATTATCACATTGTTGTCTAGTTTTTTAATTGTTTCAGGTGGTAGGATAAACCATCTTGACTGGAAGTAGAAGTCCTCAAGTCCAATCATGACTAACACAGATAATTTATACATCAACAAATATCAAGGCATAATACAAAATTTGGAGGTGAGATTTGTAAGAAAAAAGAGAAATAAAAATAAGTTTTAAAACTCTACTGAAAAACTTAAATCTCCCAAGAAGGATTTTATTATCAAAAACTGACAACTCTTTGTAGAAAAAAAATGAAAAAAACAAACAAACAAAAAAAAAAAAAAAACGCAAACTTGGAAGTAGTTCATTCCATAAATTTTGTGAAAGATTTGCTTCAGTTCACAATAATCTGAAGTTCTGAGCCTTGGAGTTTGGCAGAAGAAATCACATTAATAAAAATTTGCTCTTCTAATTGTGGGAGAAACTCTACACTTAAGAATGTCATCATGAAGAGACAAAACTATGCCTAACATGATGCGTAACATACACACAACAAATGCTAATAAAGTGAATAATGGTTACTGTAGGAGAATACAGAAAAGAATGATCAATACAAGAACATAAAACAGTCGAGCAGATAATCATGACACAACGTCAAACTGTTCGAATATGAAAAGTTGTATTCATTACATTTAAATATGTACCATTGATCTCTGAACAACACAGGTTTAAACTGTGTGAGTCTACTAATATGTGGATTTTTTTTTTCAGCAAAACACATGAGAAATATAGTATTCATGGAATGCAAGACCCATATATACAGGGCCAATTTTTCATAAAGAGTATATAGGTTATATGAAGGCATGGTGCTTCTGAGTTGCTATGTTAGTCTGCTCTCACATTGAAAAAGAAGTTTAATTAGCTCACAGTTCCACAAGCTGTATAGGAAGCATGGCTGGGGAGGCCTCAAGAAACTTACAATCATGGTGGAAGGGGAAGGGGAAGGGAGGTGAACACATCTTACATGGTTGAAGCAGCAGAAACAGCGAGAGGTGGGAGATGCCACACACTTATAAACAACCAGATCTTCTCAGAACTCTATTATGAGAACAGCACCAAAGGGGGAGACCTGCCCCCATAATCCAAGCACCTCCTACCAGGCTCCACCTCCAATAATGGGGATTACAATTCAACATGAGATTTGAGTGGGGACACAAAGCCAAACCACATCAGTTGTTTGTGATGTTGTTTCTTGACCTGGATAGGCATTATGCAAGATTCATTTTACGTCAAATTGTTAAGATATACCTTTATATTTTATGCACTTTCTGCATGTTTATTATAGGACATATCATAAAAGTATTTTTAAGATTACAAGAGAAACCACAAGCAAGCTGGATTCAGTTGTCGTCTCTGAAACTGAAAGGGTGAATGATTACATTTTGTATAAGAACTCATCTTATCAATTCTATATACAAACTTAAATAAAAATCGAAGAGAGCTCTTTGAGAAATGGCTTTCACATACATTATTTTCTTATGACTCTGAGACATATAATTATTCTCCTCCATTTTGCATTGGAGAAAGGGAGGCTTGAGAGGCTAAATGACTTGTCTAAGACCATAGATGGTACGGAATTGGTGGAATCCTGTTGCAGACACCATAAATGTATTTATCTTGATTTTAGTGTAGTAGGTGAAGGGTAATATGACAAACACTGTTGGTTGTCTCCAAGTGCCCATTTCTCCATTTTTTTTCTTGTTGATAGAATCTGAATTTTGCTTACTAATCTAGGTGATCACTTCCAAAAGGTAATGCATAATTAATTTAAGCCAATCACAGTAAGCTCATCCCCTTTCCAATGATTGGCTTGTGAAATACACATGTGATATATCTTGACCAAGGAAATACAAGGGGAAGCCTACTGTGGAGCTCACCCTGTGAGGACATAAAGTTGGAAGCTGTTCAGACATCTAGACAAAACTGACATGATGAGGAAGACTATGTAGAAAGATGGAAAAGACAACAACAAAAAAACCCAAGATCTCTGATGATATGGCTGAACCCTGTTAAGTCAAACCTTCAAATATCCTGACCTCTAAACACCTTATTATGTGAGTTAACAAATCTCTCTATTGTTTGAGCTATTTTGACTTGGTTCCATATGTTACTTGCAACTGAAAGCATTCCTAATAATATACTAAGTGGTGAATTCGTATATGCGTTATTTACCTTTCATCAGGAATTTTATGAGACAGATATTGTTTCCATTTTTCAGAAAGGACATACAGCTTTAAAAATGGTCAGTAACTTGCACAAGTTCATGAAATTAGAAGTACTAGTATTAGGATTCAAACCCATTATATTTGACTCCAGAGTCCAGACATGTCATATGATAAACTCTGTAACAGAATCTTTTGTGAAAGATGATGACTCTGTCATCACGGAATTATTAAAAGTTAGTTTATTGCTACTATTTTAGCTGTGGCTATGTTGAGAATCCGTGTAATTTTCTTTTCTCTCCAATCCTCAGAGTCCTTCAAGACAAAATTCTTGCCTTCTGGTACTCAGCAATGAGTTTTATTATAAAGATTACCTAAATACTAAGAGAGGACACATGTTTCTTACTCTGAGAGAGCGCTTTCTACTGATAAGATGATTACAAAGAAATAAAGGGACTGTCTTAGGAAGTAATTTCCTGTTATGGATGTTTTTTCTTTCTTGTTTTTTGAGACAGAGTTTTGCTCTTGTTGCCCAGGCTGGAGTGCAGTGGCACAACCTCAGCTCACTACAACCTCCACCTCACGGGTTCAAGCTATTTTCCTGCCTCAGCCTTCTAAGTAACTGGGATCATAGGTACCTGCCACCACGTCTGACTAATTTTTTGTATTTTTAGTAGGGACAAGGTTTCACCATGTTGGCCAGACTGGTCTCAAACTCCTGACCTCAGGTGATCCACCTGCCTTGGCCTCCCAAAGTGCTGGGATTTCAGGTGTGAGCCACCGTGCTCAGGCTAAAGGGGTTTTAACATAGACTGAGGGTGGCCGTATAGTGAATATGTGACATTAATCTAACAGGTAGCTGGTCAAAATCATCCATTCTTAATCAACAATAATAAAGTTTTCTGGAACTTGCAGGCTTTCTATGGAATAATTTATCTGTATCCATTCTATCTGTCGACTTTCATTTTGTTTCATCTCTCAAAAGATTGAAAGGATAAATGAGGTAAAAACCAAATAACTTCCAGTTTCTCTAGGGAAAGATTTTCAAAGGGTGCAGTATAAATATTGGCATTTTATAGCCTGTCATTTATTTCAATCTGCACATTACACAAAGCTAGGGAAATATATATAAAATGCTAGCTCTGTCTAAACCACTTTGCCAGGCATTTTCTAAATTCAAAGAAATGGATAATATATATTCCTTCCCCTGAAGAATTTGAGACAACTTACTTGATCAAATACATGCACATAAGAAGTTAAACAAATTATAAGACCAATCAAGTGGTGCTATTTGACAAAATAAAATTTGATCAAAACTTATGGTGGTAAATGTCAATGGGTCTGGGATTTTAAAGAGGAGATATAACCTTCTTGCACTTTTAAAGAAATAACCTCAAGCCAAACAAATAAACCATTTGCTAGTTGTTGGTTTTTTTGTTTTGTTTTGACCTCTTTGGAGTGAAAATCCATGTGATCAATATTACTTACTTGCTAAAATAACCAAGATATTAGGCAAAATCTTGACCAAAGGCAAATATGTGAAACAATACATTGCTGGCCATTACCTTACATTTTACATTTAGATCAGGGCTTTCTAACCTAGGGTCTTCAGATTCCATGAAGTTGAACAGAAAAAAAAATTATATCTTCCTAGGTATTTTATTCTCTTTGTAGCAATTGTGAATGGCAGTTCATTCTTGATTTGGCTCTCTTTAAGTCTGTTATTGGTGTATAGGAATACAGCTGACAAAGAATGTACAGGACCTCTTCAAGGAGAACTACAAATCACTGCTCAAGGAATAAGAGAGGACACAAACAGATGAAGAAACATTCCATGCTCACAGTTAGAAAGAATCAATATTGTGAAAATGGCCATACTGCCCAAAGTAATTTACAGATTCAGTGCTATATCCATCAAGCTACCAATGACCTTCTTCAGAGGACTGGAAAAAACCACCTTAAACTTCATATGGAACCAAAAGAGAGCCCACATAGCCAAGTCAATTCTAAGCAAAAAGAACAAACCTGGAGGCATCACACTACCTGACTTCAAACTATACTACAAGTCTACAGTAATCAAAACAGCATGGTACTGCTACCAAAATAGAGATATAGACCAATGGAACAGAACAGAGGCCTCAGAGACAATGCCACACATCTATAACCATCTGATCTTTGACAAACCAAACAAAAACAAGCAATGGGGAAAGGATTCCCTGTTTAATAAATGGTGTTGGGAAAACTGGCTAGCCATGTGCAGAAAGCAGAAACTGGACTCCTTCCTGACACCTTACACTAAAATTAACTCCAGTTGGATTAAAGACTTAATAATAAGACCTAACACCATAAAAACCCTAGAAGAAAACTTGGACAAAACCATTCAACACATAGGCATGGACAAGGACTTCATGACTAAAACACCAAAAGCATTGGCAACAAAAGCCAAAATAGACAAGTGGGATCTAATTAAACTCCAGAGCTTCTGCACAGCAGAAGAAACAATCATTAGAGTGAACCAGAATCAACAGAATGGGAAAAAATTTTGCAATCTACCCATCTGACAAAAGGCTAATATTCAGAATCTACCAAGAACTAAAACAGATTTACAAGAAAAAAACAAACAAACCCATTCAAAAGTGGTGAAGGATATGAACAGGCACTTTACAAAAAAAGACGTATATGAGGCCAACAAACATATGAAAAAATGCTCACCACCACTGGTCATTAGAGAAATGTAAATCAAAACTACATTGAGATACCATCTCATGCCAGTTAAAATGGCGATCATTAAAAAATCTGGAGACAACAGATGCTGGAGAGGATGTGGAGAAATAGGAACACTTTTACGCTGTTGGTGGGAGTGTAAGTTAGTTCAACCATTGTGGAAGACAGTGTGGTGATTCCTCAAGGACCTAGAAATAGAAATTCCATTTGACCCAGCAATCCCATTACTGGGTATATATCCAAAGGATTATCAATCGTTCTATTATAAGGACACATGCATACATATGTTCATTGCAGCACTGTTTATAATAACAAATACTTGGAACCAACCCAAATGCCCATCGATGTATCTATGCAACAATCTTGCATGTTCTTCACATGGACCCCAAAACCTAAAATGCAATAAAATATATACTTTAAAAAAAGATAAGGCAACAAAAAAATTATATCTTCAATTTCACTAACCTTATCTGAAATGTAACATGTCTTTCAACAAACCACAGTGTTATTAGCAGTTTCTATGACATTGCCAGGAATAGAAATTACAGATATTTCCATATCACATTGCAACTTTGCAGATATTTTAATGTATCATATATGCTCATCCTACTTCAAAAATGTCAGTGATTATCAAGCCTCCTGTTCATTCTTTCCTTTTACTGCTTTAATAGAGACACAAATATTGCTATATCACAAATTTGGTATTTCTTTACCTATTGTGATCAACCTATTGTGATCAACATTATATTTCCAAATGATTGGTTTTCTTCATAAGCCTGTGTTTTGTTTTATTAGAAACATTAACCAGACTGCCAAAGGGTCCATGGCACCTAAAAGCTTAGGAACCTCTCATTCGGTCACTTTCACCTTCTGCTTGAAATTTGGTGAATATTTTGCTAACGGCAGCAGATATTTATCAGTGTTCTATGTTTCCAGGTTTGCCCCATGTTTGACTTTTGGATTTCAATATTCGAAAGCTTGGATACATAAAAGGACATTATTAGTGTTAAACAGAACAGAATTTTTAAATTAATTTTTCAAATTTGTCTCTCACATATACTTTGGGCATTTTTTATCCCTATTCAGTAAATGAAAGAACACCACTCTTAAGCCTCTCTCTATGACAGAAGTGTCCAGATATGATGCATGAAGTCTTGGACCTGGAATGTATTTTATGGATTTCAGAAGTCTCTACCCTGGAAATGAGCCTCTTCCTGCCATAAGGAGAAGCACAATCTTTTTCTTTCTTTTTTACCTTAAACTCCCTGAGCACAATTTAACCTCAATGAACCCAGTTCTTAACATTCAGATGCTTGCTCTTTGACAAACCTATATCTCTTAAATATGAGTTAATTCATATTACAGAAACACCTTTTAAATCATACATGTAAAACATTTTTTGTCAAAGCATACAAATTTGCATCACTTCTGAAGATTATTCGTTTGGTCCAAAATAAAATATGGGGTGCATTTTATTTCAAAGAAATAAGCATTAAAAGATGACTGTTGGCCATTTAAACTGAGATGACCAGTTTATTTTGCTCTGTTGATGATGTTTCCTAGTATTTAGGTGAAGATTAGTAAAAATTAAATATAAGAGAGCATACTGCAAAGAGATGGCTGTTGTGCTGTTTTATTTTATGTGACTTTGAGAAAATAATTTTAAGATGTCACATTTCAGAAAGAGTTTTGTATGTGTGGAGTGTTTTAAATTTATGAATTTCTTAAAACACTCCCATTACAAATAGCTTCTGGGCATATGTACACATTGGAGAAAGAAAAACAAGAAACTGGCCACAAAGAGCAGCCCCATAGGAAGTCATAGTCCAACCATGACATTCTCTGCCAGAATCTCGTCTACAGACTGCTAATTCCCATGGAATTCCAAGCCAGAATTTAAGCATTTCTGAGTATGTTGATTTGCCCCCGTAGCATCGAAAACATGTTTTTAGGGAATGATTAGGAAAATGGGGACAACATAATGAAACTGATCTCTATCTTTTTTTATTTTCCATGTGATAAGTCATATGAATCTCAACATGGACAAACAGTGCTATTTCAAGTACTTAACTCCAAAATAAATGAGCGTGGTTTAAGCCCCAAGGAAATTTCACAGATGATGTGTTCTTGAAAGAGTTGTTCTTATGAGACGCATTTTCATCCCTCACACAGTTTTCTGACTATAATTAGATAACATTATTTCTTTTTCAAAGACTCATGTTTTGACTCAATTTGCAGGTTTTTTGGTCACATGTCTCTTCATAGGAGGTCCAGTATGAAAATTAGAATGAGTCAGATGATGTGAGTTTTCAAGGTGCATTAATAATACCAGTTTGGGTATCTTCTTCAAGTTTTCAAACACAAATACGCAAAAAAAAAGAGTCAATTTCCATTTTTTAAGCCCTACAAGAATCTACGAGAGATTATCATTATGAAGTGATTTTAGGGCTCAGTGCTCCGTCTAAAAATGAAAAACAAGTTTATCTTGAAATCAGTTTGCCTTGAAATCACTTGGGCCTCCATAAAGGTGTGTCTCACATTGGATTAAGGAAGATTGTGACACCTGATATGCTAATGACTCACAAGCAAGAATGGAAGGTGCAGAGTGAGTGGAGCTTCAAGGCTGCAGTAATCCATGCACACTTAGTTTATCTGGAATGTGCCTGTGGTTATTACCACGAAATTCTCCAAAGATGAGTAATTTCCACAATGAGATTCTTAAAGCTTACCAACAACGCCACATTTTGAGTAGGTAAGGAAGGAAGAGAAGACTTAAGAATCTTTTATATTCAAAATACGAACTTAACTATTTGTATTTGGGAAAATTGGAATGAATGGCAGAGTTTTGAGAGAGAAGAAGAAAGATCTTTTTCATGGGACTCTTGTAATATAAAAAATGATTCTAATAAAAGGTCCTGCTCTGAAATTGAAAACAATTTTTCACATTTGAATTTGGAATATCCAACTAAACATGTTCTGATACAGAGATTCTCAGATAAAATATGTATTGCATACTGCCTTTTGAACACCATTATCCAGCTTGATGATTGCTTCCTTCCAGGTTAATGAAACCAGCATCTGGGGCCAGGCACGGTAGCTCACGCCTGTAATCCCAGCACTTTGGGAGGCTGAGGCAGGCAGATCACCTGAAATCAGGAGTTGGAGACCAGCCTAGCCAACATGGTGAAACCTGGTCTCTATTAAAAAAAAAAAAATTAGCCGGGCATGATGGTGGGCACCTGTAATCCCAGCTACTTGGGGGGCTAAGGCAGGAGAATTGCTTGAACCAGGGAAGTGGAGATTGCAGTGAGCCAAGATTGCACCGTTGCACTCCAGCCTGGGTGACAAGAATGAAACTCTATCTCAAAAAAAAAAAAAAAAAAAAAAGAAAGAAAACCATTTGATTCACACAATAAATTAAGAATGAATTTTTCTTTTCCCATGTGATGAAGATACTAACTATATAACCAAGGCTAATTTTGAAATACTTCCTAAGAAACATCAAATGACTTGGTTTCATAAATATATAAAAATTCAAGTTAAAATATCAGCCCAAGTATGATCTATATTCTCTATGTAAGATGTGGCATATGCAACTTGGCCCAAATGCAGGAAAAATCTTGAGGGGCAACTCAAAACAATGGATTCAAGAACACATGCTGTTCGAAAAACATGAATTTGCAAGTTAATTTTTTAAATTACTGTATTATGCCCTCAAAAATCTTAAGTAATCTCATCAATCAATTGTAAACATTCCAAAAGCTCAAGCCCTGGAAAGAAATAGATCAGAATTAACATTCGATATGACTTTGAACAAGTTACTTAACTTTTCCAAGCTTATTAGGCTGCAAAATAGAACTAGTGATACCTATTTCACGGGAGTGTGTGAGAATTAAATAAGCAAGTGTCTATAAATTACTTAGCAAGACACCTAACACTCAATAGCACATAAGCACTCAGTACAGGATACCTGTAATTATAATAATACATAACATTTTGCTACTATTTGATTCAAGGCAGGTTACAAATATACGTGAAATACAACATAATAAAATAGAGACACAAGTAATTGGTAAAGAGGAAAAGCAAGGGTAGGAAAAAGAACATGAGGCCAGTAAAGAGGTGAACACAGAAAGGTGAAGGTACGGCTCCTGCAGTCCTTCAACAAATATTTACTGTGTGCCTACTATGTGCCCATTTCTGTGCTGTGGGACACCACAGTGAACAAGAAAAGTGATCCTGAATTGGTGGAACATCTGTCCTGTGTCTGGTAAAGATGAGGGACATAACTATAATTGATACTAAGACATTTCACATTTTTAGCCCATTTTTAATTTTTCTTTCCTTTTTTTTTTTTTTTTTTTTTTGAGGTGGAATCTCACTCTGTTACCCAGGCTAGAGTGTGGTGGTGCAATCTTGGGTCATTGCAACCTCTGCCCCCTGGATTCAAGTGATTCTTGTGCCTCAGCCTCCTGAGTAGCTGGGATTACAGGTGCGCACCACCATTCCTGGCTAGTTTTTGTATTTTTAGTACAGATGGGTTTTCACCATGTTGGCCAGGCTGGTCTCAAACTCCTGGCCTCAAATGATGCACCTGCCTTGTCCTCTCAAAGTGCTGGGATTATAGGCAGGAGCCACTGCGCTCGACTAATATTTATTTTCAAATCACACGTATATCAATATAAATTATAGGACAAATTTTCTTCCTTGGGCAATTTATAACAAATCTGCAACACTATAAGAAATGTAGAACACACTGCTTCCTCTATCAACATGCTTAGGATGACATGAGCACATATACACACAGAGCTCATGCAGAGTGAGCATAGAATGCTTTGTACTGTGTGTCTCAATCTGGCCTCATGTCCCCCGGGATGGACCCAGACGGTGACGGTTGGATGTCCTGCATCTGTGTGTCCTGCCAATATGAGCACTGTCTCCAATTATGTACTGAAGCTCCCATCTCTATAGTGGTGATACATGGGGATGCTCCAAATGATTACCAGGTTAGAGGAAAACAATTTTGGACATTCTACTTATATTGTATAATAATAAAATAAATTGTGTTTTACTACTGTTTAATTTGTGGGTGGATACTAGTGCCCTCACTCGGCCTGCATGTCACATCGGGTGTGACCTGGCACCTGCAGTAACCTGAGAGAGGAAAGCAGCTCCTACCAATGGAGGAAGGCAAAGGGGGAGCCAGCACTTTACAGGGCCTGCGCAGGAGGAAGGGGGGAGGTGCCACATGCCCTTAAAGAACCAGATCTCTTGAGAACTCACTATACAGTACCAAGGGAGGATGGTGCTAAACCATGAGCACTTCACCTCCATGACCCAACCACCCCCTACCAGGTCCCTCTTCCAACACTGGGTATTACAATTCAACATGAGATTTGGTTGATGGCGCAGATCCAAATCAAATCAGAGTTTCTATTATTTGATTTAAATGAACACATAACAAAATGGACAAGTGACTTAAAAAGAGTCTGGCAAGGAAAACATGCATGGAAAATAATAAAAATAACAAAAGAACAAGTCAACAATTTTTTCTAAAAAGGCAGCGCTGATCAACCTCACTACTCATCAGGGAAATGCCAATTAAAACCTCAATGAAATACCACCTTACTCCTGCAAAAAAAAGGCTATTAGACATCAAAGCACAATAGATATTGACGTGGATATGGGGAAAAGGGAACCCTTTTACTCTGCTGGTGGGAATGTAAATTAGTACAACCTCTATAGAAAACAGTATGAGACTCCTTAAAGGGCTAAAAATAGATCTCCCATTTGATCCAGCAATCCCCCTACTAGGTATCTACCCAAATGAAAAGAAGTCACTACATGAAAAAGACAATTGCACACATATGTTTATAGCAGCATAATTCACAATTGCAAAGATGTGAAACCAACCCAAGTGCCCATCGATTAACAAGTGGATAACCAAAATGTGGTATATGTACACCATGGAATACTACTCAGTCACTAAAAGGAAGGAAATAATGCCTCTTGCAGCAACTTGGATGGAGCTGGAGGCCATTATTCTAAGTGAATTAATTTAGGAGTCAAAAACGGTATGTTCTCTCTTATAAGTGGGAGCTAATCCATGAGCACACAAAGGCATACGGAGTAATATAATGGACTTTAGAGACAGAAGGGGGAGGTTGGGAGGGGCCTAGGGATAAATAACTATGTATTAGGTATAATGTATGTTAATCAGGTGATGGGTGCACTAAAATCTGAGAATTCACCGCTGTATAATTCATGCATGTAACAAAAAGCTCCTTGTACTCCAAAAGCTATTGAAATAAAAATTTAGACAAAAATAAAAATAAAATCCATTCAGACCCATCCAAAAATAAATTAATTAAGAGACAGAGATGAGACTTCTCCTGTCTCCAATACAAGTTTATATTATTACAAAATAGAAGTAAAATGTCCAAAATTGTCACATCAGTAAAAGCAATGACAATATAACCAGATCTGACGAAAGGATGACCAACCATATTAGACATTATCAGAACTCTCTGAAATTTGGGTTTTTGTTCACTTTAACAAATAATGACCTCACTCAAAGCATGTGGTGTACTTTAAGATATTATTTAATGGTAGAATTCAGTCATCATGATTAGCAAGACATTTAAAACCTAAGCCTCAAGAACATAAAATCAAAGCTGTGATTTTTTTTTCCCCAGCAATGTTTAAAGTCATGTAATAGTTAGGGCTTTATGAAATTTTTCTGAAACTTAATGGAAAATGTTT
This sequence comes from Sapajus apella, assembly GCF_009761245.1. Taxonomy (NCBI): domain Eukaryota; kingdom Metazoa; phylum Chordata; class Mammalia; order Primates; family Cebidae; genus Sapajus; species Sapajus apella. The sequence continues at coordinate 17,491,351 of NW_022436950.1, read as the reverse complement.
TGAACTCACTTTGGGGGTGCCTTGCATAATAGTGAAAGAAAAAATCTTTGGCACAATTTCAAGCTAAGATTACAGAGATATAATTGCACTTGAAACTCATACCCTGCCTCTCTTAGAGGTATTGCAATAAAGAAGTGAAAGCCAGAAGTGCACAAGTTCCTAAGATACCATTGAATTGTTTGCTTTTCAAAAAAATTAGCACTTTTGTAGAAGAAAATGTCATCATTCATTGTCATGAGATGAGAGTAGTCATGAAGAGCAGAAGTTCCCTGGTTGTCCCTTGATTAAGTAAATTACAAAGGTTAATTACTTAATTTAAGAAAATCAAGTACTTTTCAAAGCATCTCAACTTAAAAATGAGTTGCATGTTTTTCTTTTACTATAACACAAGTGTTCTAAATTTGCCATCAGTTTTCATGATGACAAGTATCTCTCAATTGTATGCTGTCTAGCAGATCTACATCTATAGATCTGTATATATCTATATCTATTGACAGTTCCCCTGTTCCTTCAAAGTAAAGGTGATAATTCAACAATAACTAAAAAATGATACTGTTTTTAGAGAATAATACAAGATATAAATTGCAAGCATTAGAAAGCAAGATTAGAAATATTTTCATTGTCACATAATTTGTAGAAGGGAAAGCTGTACGTCACTATAGAATTCAGATTTAGGCAATCAAACCTAGAAAAAAAACTTTCTAACCTCTTTTGAAGTCTTCCAAATGTAGAGTTTCAAGTTTTTTTTAAAACCATTGGTTAAAAATATAAAAAATCAGCATATTCTGATTCATTAAAAGTAAAACTAAATGACCTCTAAAATATGAAAACTTACCAGAGAAATTCCAGTAAAAATATTACATGATCAATGGATGAAATTCAAAAATGAGTATTATAGCTTAGAAAGCACAGCCCTAGATACATGTCTTTCATTTTGAATCTATGCATCTTTGAAAGGTACCTCTTTCATCTGTACCCGTTATCACTAAGTATCAAAATAAACTGAACTACGAGACAGACCTTCAAATAATGGCTTCGTGATATATTTAACCCATATTTTTAAAATAATAGAATGTGTCTGATCATACTGCTATTGTCAAAATATAATTAGTAATAACTGAGAAGAGCAAGCTATACAAATAGTATTTTAGTAAGGGAAAATAATATGTAATTAATGAATAAAATAAATGTTTAATATTTATAAAATATGACTTGTTCTTGAGAGCATCTTAAAATGTTGAATTCCCAATCTTATATATATTTTACAATGGACAGAATGTTTGTATATATTTAAAACATTAGATTGGATCTATAATTTCAAATAAGTGTTAGAGATGAATGTACAGACGTACTAATGGGAGTTTCAGGTTTAAAAAAAGCGGGGGTTGGGATGCATAACACTGCTTCACATGACTGTTTCTTAAAATGTGGCCCATGAACAACCTGCCTCTGGGTCACTGAGGGTGTTTGTTAAAAAATGAAAATTCCTGAATTTCACCCCAAAACTACTAACTCAGAATCTGTGGAGGTACCTCTCAGGGTTTTGCATTTTTAATAAGCTCTGCTGGTGATTCTTAAGCATGCTATGGTTTGCAAACCAAGGCCTCTAGTCAAGAAAATTATGCCAGAATCCAAGCCATTATATACTCCCTGCTACCAGAGACAATATATGAGCATAAATGATCCATTCCCTGGGTTGACAATGATAGGTCTATTAACCTATTCTAAGACTTAATAAGCAGAATAATTATCAGGGAAAGTGGCATCTTTGTGATCAGGAAAAAGAGAACAGATTATCCTTTACTGTTTGTTAGAGGAAAGAATTGAGTTTCTTAGGAAATTTTTAACTTCTCTAGGACGTTTCATCCTTAAAGTTCATTGATGTATAGGTATTAATTTCCCTTACTGCAAAAATCCCTATGGCATGGTCAGGAGGCAAGATTATGAAATTCTGAACATGAAACCAAATGAAGAATAAAACAACAAAGAAATGTACATATTTAAATAGGCGTTTTAAAAATCAGTCCTAGTTTCACTCCCAGTAAAATTACATAGGAAAAAAAAAAAGTGTCTTTTATCAAAACTTCTGAGAACTTGTAAATACTTGTTTTTACCCGTTTTAAAAATAAATAAGACCTTGCTTCAATAATACGAAGTCAAGCATAGCAACTCCAGTGCTTCCTAAGTCCCTCCCTTGCCTTCTACCCACAAAGTCATATACTCTTTGGATCTTACCTTACAACTTGAAGGACCATCTCAACTTTCCTTGTCAAGCAAAGGCTTTCTACATTTTCTTAGTCCTGTTCTGTGTCATCTGCCTGTCAAGAAAGCAGTTGCTCGTTTGATTGTTAATTGCCCTTGTTTTTTTATTATAGAATGCATTCAAATTTTGGTAAGTAACATGCTCTTCTTTGTAATTAGATACAGTGGTTAAAATATCCTTCAATTCACCATGCCCTTTCCCTTTAATCAGCATACCAGCCAGGCTTTAGGATGATGTTGGAACCATATCTATATTGTTACCACAGCAGGACTGCTCAAAGAAAATTGTGTTACAAATACATTTTGCAAATGAAATAAAATTCAAGGGTAGGAGAGTGCTTATATTTTACAGGCCCAAAATGTGCAAATGAAATGAAAGTAAAATGTGGATATTTCAATTATTTGTATCATCAAGATTCAAAGATTTTCTGTGGATCTCAGGGTATCTATGGCTACAGTTATGTAGTGATGCCACTTAGAGTGCCTATTAGAGGATGTATCAGTCAGAGGAATCCAAAACTTGCTCTGTAAAGCAGACAGGCTGAAAACGAAGGCGGGAGCTGTAAGCAGAATTTCTTCTCCAAGAAACCTCACTTTTTGCTCTTCAGCCTTGAGCTACTGAGGAAAAGTCCACCCACATTATCAAGTGTGATTGTCTTTACTTAAAGTCGACTGATCGTAGATGTTAACCACATCTAAAAAATACCTTTGCATTAATTCCAAGATTAATGTTTGATTAAATTATGAGTATTGTAGCCTAGCCAAGTTGACACCAAAACCTAAGCATGACAGAAGACAAGAATGTCTTAAACACTTCCTCTTTAAATCCTCTTGAAGGGAAGTTGTATTAGCTCCATTTTACAGAAAAGGAAATTGAGGATTAAAGAGGTTAAATGATTTTCCCAATATCAACCACAAAATAAGGTCAGCCAAGCCTCTCCAAATCCAAAGCACAGGATGTTTCCTGGAGCACAACACAACCTGTGCAACCTTCCCTCTCCTCTATCCATTGGGAAGCTGTGTAGAAACGGGGCTCAATTATCCTGCCTCCCGTGTTTATCTCCTGGTGAGCTTGCCCCATGTGACCTTCCTTACCTTCTCTTAGAACCAACTCATTTATGACTGATGAATCAACCCTAGAGAAGCCAGAATATAAGGGATCACTCAGTACAGGCAGTGAATAAAAAAACCCTGGAGTCACACTCCAGAAGTTCAAAGCTAGGTTTTGCCATTTACTCAGTGTGTATTCTTGGGCACGTAACATCATCTTTCTAATTTTTTCTTTTTAAAAAAAGCATAATGTTAAGCACTTGGCTGCTGCAGCAGAGACTGCCAAGGTTAAATCCCAGCTCTGCTTCCTAACAGCTGGACAACTCTGGACAGCTCTTTTATATATATATATTGCATTTTAGGTTTAGGGGTACATGTGAAGAACATGCAAGATTGTTGCATAGGTATACACATGGCAGTGTGATTTGCTGCCTTCCTCCCCTTCACCTATTTCTGGCATTTCTCCTCATGCTATCTCTCCCCAACTCCCCACCCCCTGCTGTCCCTCCCCTATTTCCCTCCAATAGACCCCAGTGTGTGATGCTCCCCTCCTTGTGTCCATGTGTTCTCATTGTTCAACACCCACCTATGAGTGAGAACATTCGGTGTTTGATTTTCTGTTCTTGTGTCAGTTTGCTGAGAATTATGGTTTCCAGATTTATCCATGTCCCTACAAAGAACAGGAACTCATCGTTTTTTATGGCTTCATAGTATTCCATGATGTCTATGTGCCATATTTTCCCTGTCCAGTCTATCATCGATGGGCATTTGGGTTGGTTCCAGGTCTTTGCTATTGTAAACAATGCCACTATGAACATACGTGTGCATGTGTCTTTATAATACAACAATTCATAATCTTTGGATATATACCCAGTAATGGGATTGCTGGGTCAAATGGAATTTCTATTTCTAGGTCCTTGAGGAATCCCATACTGTCTTCCACAATGGTTGAACTAATTTACACTCCCACCAACAGTGTAAAAGTGTTCCTATTTCTCCACATCCTCTCCAGCATCTGTTGTCTCCAGATTTTTTAATGATCACCATTCTAACTGGCATGAGATGGTATCTCAATGTGGTTTTGATTTGCATTTCTCTAATGACCAGTGATGATGAGCATTTTTTCATGTTTGTTGGCCTCATATATACCTTCTTTTAAAAAGTGTCTGTTCATATCCTTCACCCACTTTTGAATGGGTTTGTTTGTTTTTTTCTTGTAAATCTGTTTTAGTTCTTGGTAGATTCTGGATATTAGCCCTTTGTCAGATGGGTAGATTGCAAAAAAATTTTTCCTATTCTGTTGGTTGCCGGTTCACTCTAATAATTGTTTCTTTTGCTGTGCAGAAGCTCTGGAGTTTAATTAGATCTCATTTGTCTATTTTGGCTTTTGTTGCAATACTTTTGGTGTTTTAGTCATGAAGTCCTTACCTATGCCTATGTCCTCAATGGTTTTGCCTAGGTTTTCTTCTAGGGTTTTTATGGTGTTAGGTCTTATGTTTAAGTCTTTAATCCATCTGGAGTTAATTTTAGTGCATGGTGTCAGGAAGGGGTCCAGTTTCTGCTTTCTGCTCATGGCTAGCCACTTTTCCCAACACCATTTATTAAACAGGGAATCCTTTCCCCATTGCTTGTTTTTGTTTGGTTTGTCAAAGATCAGATGGTTGTAGATGTGTGGCATTGCCTCTGAGGCCTCTGTTCTGTTCCATTGGTCTATATCTCTGTTTTGGTACCAATACTATGCTGTTTTGATTACTGCAGCCTTGTAGTATAGTTTGAAGTCAGGTAGTGTGATGCCTCCAGCTTTGTTCTTTTTGTTTAGAATTGACTTGTCTATGTGGGCTATTTTTTGGTTCCATATGAAGTTTAAGATGGTTTTGTCCAGTTTTATGAAAAGGGTCATTGATAGCTTGATGGGGATAGAGTTGCATCAGTAAATTACTTTGGGCAGTATGGCTATTTTCACAATATTGATTCTTCCTAACCATAAGCATGGAATATTTCTCCATCTGTTTGCCTCCTCTCTTATTTCCTTGAGCAGTGCTTTGTAGTTCTCCTTGAAGAGGTCCTTTACATCCTTTGTTAGTTGTATTCCTCAGTATTTTATTCTCTTTGTAGCAATTGTGAATGGCAGTTCGTTCTTGATTTGGCTCTCTTTTAGTCTGTTATTGGTGTATAGGAATGCTTGTGATTTCTGCACATTGATTTTGTATCCTGAGACTTTGCTGAAGTTGCTTGTCAGTTTCAGCAGATTTGGGGCTGAGATAATGGGGTCTTCTAAATATACAATCACGTCAACTGCAAATAGAGACAATTTGACTTCCTCCTTTCCTAATTGAATACACTTTGTTTCTTTTTCTTGCCTGATTGCTCAGGCTAGAACTTCCAATACTATATTGAATAGGAGTGGTGAGAGCGGGCATCCTTGTCTAGTGCCAGATTTCAAAGGCAATGCTTCCAGTTTTTGCCCATTCAGTATAATATTGGCTGTTGGAACATATGAAAAAATGCTCATCATCACTGGTCTTCAGAGAAATGCAAATCAAAACTACACTGAGATACCATCTCACGCCGGTTAGAATGGTGATCATTAAAAAATCTGGAGACAACAGATGCTGGAGAGGATGTGGAGAAATAGGAACACTTTTGCACTGTTGGTGGGAGTGTAAATTAGTTCAACCATTGTGGAAGACAGTGTGGCGATTCCTCAAGGACCTAGAAATAGAAATTCCATTTGACCCAGCAATCCCATTACTGGGTATATATCCAAAGGATTACAAATCATTCTACTATAAGGACACGTGTACACGAATGTTCATTGCAGCACTGTTTACAATAGCAAAAACCTGGAATCAACCCAAATGCCCATCGACGATAGACTGGATAGGGAAAATGTGGCACATATACACCATGGAATATTATGCAGCCATAAAAAACGATGAGTTTGGGTCCTTTGTAGGGACATGGATGAATCTGGAAACCATCATTCTCAGCAAACTGACAGAAGAGCAGAAGATCAAACACCGCATGTTCTCACTCATAGGCGGGTGTTGAACAATGAGAACACATGGACACAGGGAGGGGAGCACTACACACTGGGGTCAGTTGGGGGGAAATAGGGGAGGGACGGTGGGGGGTGGGAAGCTGGGGAGAGATAGCAAGGGGAGAAATGCCAGATGTAGGTGATGGGGAGGAAGGCAGCAAATCACACTGCCACGTGTGTTCCTATGCAACAATTTTGCATGTTCTTCACATGTACCCCAAAACCTAAAATGCAATAAAATAAATGGGAAAAAAAAAATATTGGCTGTTGGTTTGTTGTAAATAGCTTTTAATATTTTGAGATACGTTCTGTCAATACCTAGTTTTTTGAGAGTTTTTAGCATAAGATTAAAAAAAAGAAAAAAGACAATAATCAAATAGATGCAATAAAAAATGATAAAGGAGATATTACCACCGATTCTACAGAAATGCAAACTACCATCAGAGATTACTATAAACAACTCTATGCACATAAACCAGTAGACCTGGAAGAAATGGATAAATTCCTGGACACTTGCACCCTCCCAAGCCAAACCAGGAAGAAGTCAAAACCCTGAACAGACCAATAACAAGGGCTGAAGTTGAGACAGCAATTAATAGCCCATCAACCAGAAAGACCAGGTCCAGATGGGTTCACAGCAGAATTCTACCAGACATACAAAGAGGAGCTGGTACCACTCCTTCTGAAGCTATTCCAAACAATCCAAAAAGAGGGAATCCTTCCCAAATCATTTTATGAGACTAACATCTGGTACCAACATCTGGGTCCAATATCCTGAAACCAAAACCTGGCAAAGACTCAACAAGAAAAGAAAACTTCAGGCCAATATCCATGATGGACAGCTCCTTATCTCTCTGTGCCTCATCTATAAAATAAGGACAATAGCACCAACCACGTTAGGGAAGGAGTTAAACGAGACAATTTTTGTAAAGCACTTACAGCCAAGTTTTACACATAAAAAGTGCCTAATTATTATTATTTATGACTCTCCCTTCATTTCCTATCTGTAAAATAAGAATAAAAACAGGATATGAAGGAGTTACTGCAGAAGCAACGTAGGATGGTTAGCATAGAGTGCTTTGTCCAATGCGTGGTGCAGTGGCAGACATCCAGTACATGTTCACTGTCAAAGGTGAGTTCACAAAAGTGGGACTTGTCATCCTTCTTCTTCATTTTATCTCAGCACTTGGCATGTGGTAGGCAATTTAAATATTGAGAAAAGCACTTCATATTATCTGTAACCAAAGCCATGTCTAGCAGAATGGGATATTAGGAGGACTGGTGCACTCACTGAAAAAGAAAGGATGCTGGAATCTATTGCCATAGGCATATGCAGAGAGCTCCACACTTTTTAATAAACAAAAATGAAATTGAAGATTGCTACTACTTTACTTCATGCATACTCATTTTTGAATTTTTACATTTCTCTACTTTTCTAGCCTGGGCAGCAGAAATAAATCTGGACCTAGCACGTCAATGAGTGGTATCCAGGATGGGTTCTTTTAGTATAAAGTCCATGGATCAACCTGTTTGTGTATGGTCCATATACCAAGAATGACTTTTAGCAGATAAACATTTACAATTGATTTAATGATGTGGAATGCTAACATTGAGCTCCAATTAACTAAAACATTACTGCTCCCTACAATGAAAATTCCACTCTTCTCATCAGTAGACACTATACACAATGATTATTATTATTATTAGATTTTATTATTTTGTCAACAAAATGTGGAAAATACTTTTTCCATTTTATTATATAAGTACCTACATAATATTCTCAGTATTGCCTCTTGCCAGCAAAATCTAAAATATATTTACTTTCTGGCCCTTTAAAGAACAAAAGTGTGCTGTTCCCTGTCTTAAGAATATTTAGCTTGTGACTTTTCATTTCTAGCAGCTGAATACTATGAACTAATTACTAGCTCTTCACTGCTAAACACATTTGCTTTGCAGAGGGAGAGTATATTGTATCTTAGAACACTTCCTAAACCACAGGAGAAAACACAGTTCTGTGTCTTGGCAGTTTTAAACTAAGAAAATTTTGTCCATCCAGTTCCTGACTCACACACTTAGCCGTGAAATAGATTTATAAAACCATGTGATCAGAAACATTACATAGTGTTTTCTGGTCGTGAGAAACAGGGTCATCTTGTTGCCTAAATGGACCCATTCTTTGGGAGGAAGTTATCTCATATCACATGATTAAAAGTTGATTTCTCAGGACCACTGCTAAGGCTCTGGAGGCTACAATCTAATTTATTTCACTTCTTCATTTTTTTTAAATGCCATCTTCCTCCCCCCCACTCCCAAGAGCTCTTAAAAGTACACACTACCTTAGTTTCACATTGGATTAGGACATTTTTGGCTCTTGACATCTCTTTAATGTGACATCTTACAATTTTGACTAGATTCAAACATTAAAACTCTACTAAAAAAATATGAGCTAATTTTCTATTAGGTAAGAATCCTTGCCCAACAGCAGGGAAGTCAAAACTTCTGATTTATGAAGCCTATAGGGAAAAGAAATTACAGAAACAATGCCCTTTACCCAGATCTTTATGATTCAAACAAGGTTTTCTCTGGGCATTCGAAAATTATGATTTGGATCAAAAGGAAACAAAACAAGCAAACAACAACAACAAAGGACAACTAAAATAAGCTAGAAATCTTCAGCAGTCTCTAGTGAAAAGGTGTATATATACACACACACAAAATATCCTACAACATGTCAGAGTACGAAAGAAACAAAAATGCAGAAATGCAGAAAGAGAAAGGCAGGACCATATAGACTTTGCTTGTGTATTATCTCAAGAAACCCAGTAGGAAAATGGGGTCAGATGCCTCCTGGGATACCCCGTGCTGTCAGATCCACAGATCATCAGAGAGCATCACAAATACTGCTCTCCCAAAATAGAAGCTTTTCACTTATAGAAGCCATAGGTCGTGACCTCCTGGATTTTGGCCTCCTTCTGTATCACCCATTTCTAAAATTACCCTTAGCCGTCTGCCTGCAGGCTCCATGCTGGGAAAGGACACAAAGGGGTTTTGATAATTCTTTAAAAGTAGAAAAACGAAAGAAGCAATGCCTTTGCCTGTTTTTTTTCTTTTTGCCCATTTGGATAGGGAACATCAGATTCCTTACACAGCAAGTCATAAATATGTTATTAATATATCTAAGTATTAAAATGGTTTTGGGGGCTGAGATTGTTTCAAGCATTCCATACAACATTACTTTAAAAAGGCAAATATGTATCATTTCTCATCACACAAATTTAAAACACTAATAATAGAAACTATCAAAAGATGTTCAATAGTGCTTTTTTTCAGACGTCATTAATTTCAGTTCTGATAAAAGATCCATCTAGCTCCATTGCTTCTATAACAGGATTTAATAAAGAAGGAAACAAAATCCAAGGGAAACCACAGAACCAGAAATCTTAAAAAGTGAAATCTACCTTGAGAAATTAATTAGTCCATCACTCAGCTGCTCCTGCTCCCTCTGCATTTACCCCATTCCACAACTCAAAGAATATCTTTAATTTTAAGCTTCATCATATAAAACACCACTAATTTCCAAAACAAGCAATTGTCTCTTTAAGAAAATTTGACTTCAAATATAAATAGCCACTTCCTGCCCCTTTTGATTTTGCACCCACAGGTACTAAGGCTAGTCCTTTTATATGCTCTTCAGGAAGCCCTCTGTCTCCCCATTCCCTCACCTCTAACTCTTCTTGTAAGACTCAGATCCCACACCCCACCTCCAGCCACAAATGTACTAGTTCTCATAGGAGCATCTTTCTAGTAGGAGTCATTGGAATCCATAAATTTTATTCTTAGTGGTCATACCTCTGCCTCACCCCTTCCCGAAACCTGTACCTAACTACCCATTCATACCTCAATATGTCCAAAAAGACCCTAAAGGCAGTGGGGAGAACACTGAAATTCAAAATCATATATTTATAAGCATACAAACATATAAATACATAATATATGCACATTGCAAATATACATGTACATACAGGTACACCTTCATGACTGTGTGTGTATTACATGCACAGGGAATGTATAGATATGTGTGAGTAGGGAAGGAAAATAATTGACACACAGAGTCAGATAGGGAGAGTGGCAGGCATGGCTAGTGGCTGTATTAGTTCATTCTCAAATTACCATAAAGAAATACCTGAGGCTGGGTTATTTATAAAGAAAAGAGGTTTAATTGGCTCATAGTTCCATAGGCTGTACAGAAAGCCTGATGCTGGCATCTGCTCAGCTTCTGGAGAGGCCTCAGGAAACTTTCAATCGTGATGGAAGGCAAAGGGGAAGCAGGCATGTCTTACATGGTGGGAGCAGGAGGAGGAGGGTTGGGGGGAAGCACTGAACACTGTTAAACAACTGGATCTCATGGGAACTCAGCATCACAAGAGCCAATGAGGATGGCGTTAAACCATTCATGAGAACTCCATCCCCATGACCCAATCACCTCCCACCAGGCCCCACCTCCAACATGGGATTACAAGTCTACATGAGATTGGGGTGGAGACACAGATCCAACTATATCAGTGGCCCACCTAGGTTTCTGTCACTGAACTGGTGTTCCCATCCCCTAGTTTAAGTGGTTGCTAACGGCTGAAAGTTGTATCCTCCTGGTAATTACCCTTGGCCATAGGAGATGCACTGTACAAAATACGCCTGGTCATTAGCACCTTGAACAAAATGCCTGCTCCCTTTGGCCTCAAGGTGGGACAACTCGTGGTGTTATTCACATTCTAGGGTTTTGTATTGGACCAGATGGAGCCTAGACTTTGGTGAAAGCCATATTTTTCTGGCTACCATCTTACTCTGCTGCTCTCACTCTCTTATAGTTTTCACTTGAGAACAAGCATTGCCTCAATAAATCACTTGTTCAAGAATTTCTGTCTCAGGCTTGGCGTCAAGGAATCCAATCTAAACCAGGCAACAACAGAGGAAATAATCAAATACAAAAGCAGAAGAAAGCATTTAAGGGCTCAAGCATGCCAAGTCATCTGTTTTGTTGAGTGTTTGCTGAAGAACATTACAACTAGAGAAGAATCACACAATGAAATATATTCCTGCTGCTGTTCCCAAGAGGGAATTGGACCTAGGGTAGAATTGTAGAGGAAACACAAGCAACATATTGGGGACAGGGCTGGTGTCATGGCATGCTTGGTTTCACAAAACAGAAACCTACCCAGGCTGGCTCAAGTTCTTGGAAAGAAGGTAGGGGCAATGAAAATACAGAATTTTCATTGTATTGTCTGATCACATGTTGCATATATACATAAATTCATATGTTGCATATATACATAAATTCATGGAATTTATGGAAAGGCTGAATAATCAACCTCTAGAAGAATATAGAAGAGAAGAGCACCAGGACCTCAGCAGGACTTTGTGACTCTGTCATCTCATAGGCCACCAGATTCTTTTCTTTTCACCTGGAATAACACCTGACTCACGTGTTTGAAGTCTCAAGTAAAATTTCTCGGACACAATGCTGAAAAAATGGCCAAAGTGGCAGCAGCAGGTTTTGAGTCTGCTTGAGTCCCTACACAAAAACTAACACAGCAACTAGTGAACAAAACCAAAAGCCCATGGACAAATTTACAATAAAACTAAGTGATAAGAATGAATGTCTAAAAAAAATTGTAGCATATGCATAAAATGGAATATTACTCAGTGATAAGAAGAAATAGTGTACAAATACATGCTACAAAGTGGATGAAAATTGAAAACACTTTGTTATGTGAAAAATGCCAGACCTAAAATATCATATAATTTATGATTCCTTTTATATGAAGTGTGCAAAATAGGTAAATCCATAGATACAGAAGGCCAATTGGTGACTGCCAGAGCCTGGGGTCAAAGGGGAAAAGGGAAGAACTGTTTAATGGGCACAGAGTTTTCTTCTGAAGTGATGAAATATCTTAGAACCAGATAGAGGTGGTAGCTGTACAATACTGTCAGTGGCTAGATGACACTGAGTTGTGATTAATTTTATGTTATGTGAATTTCGCCTCAACTAAAAGGAAACCTAAATACCGATAGTCCTATAAACCCCAAAATATAAGTGGAAACGGCTAAATCACCAACAGCACCTATGTGTTATTGGCATCTGAATGGATGAAAGCAAAATGAAGCAAGAGGACATCTGCTGAAGCTGAGAAGAGGAAAATCCCAGAAGAGCAGATAAATACTTCCTGGAAAGGATAGAGGGTCTATTTGAAATCAGTAGCTGGACAGCCATGCCTCCTCCAACAATTAGTACGAGCAAGGGGTTGCCCAAGAAGTTGCAGGAGTAGCTGAGTGATGGACTAATTAATTTCTCAAGGTCGAGTTCACTTTCTAAGATTTCTGGTTCGGTGGTTTCTCTTGGATTTTTTCTTTCCTTCTTTATTAAGACCTGTTATAGAATGATGGAACTAGATGGATCTTTTATCAGAACTGCAAGTTAATGACTTCTGAAAAAAAGCACTATTGAACATCTTTTGATAGTTTCTATTATTAGTTCTGAAGAGCTAGCTAGGCAGTGTAGCCCCTGTGAAATCTCAGAAACTATATACCACACAATCTTCAAAAACAAAGCCCCACATTGAAGAGGGACTGCTAGAAGAAGAATCATTGTTAGACAAAACAGGGACAACAGAAATAAGGAAAGGAGAAGGTGCAGAAAACGTGCAGCATGAGGCAGGTGGTGGGGACAGCCAGGCAACCCCAGAAACGAGCTGCCATTTTATTTAGCTTGAAAAAGAAAAGGAGAGTTAGTTTTGTGAAGCTGAAAGGGTCTCAGAACACAGTTTCTCTCTAAAATGTCAGGAAAACTAAATTTACACAAAAATGAGGAACTAACAGCAGTGAGGTCAAACCCATTCAAAAGTCCAAAAAGGAACGGAGTGCAATGACATCCAGCCGGATGAAAAGTCATGCCCAAAAGCAGATCAAAACAAAACAAGACAAGAAAGGCCGGTATAAATCAGCATTAGGAAAACTCAATAGGTACACGACTGAATTGAAGGAGTTAAAAATAAAGGAGAAAATTGTATGAGAAACAAAGACTGAATTAGACAAACAAAAGAGTCAGTAAATACAAGAAATAATGGTTTCGGAGAAATAGAAGCTGACAAAAGAGAATTTTTAAAAATCAGATAAATGAAGTAAGAGATAAAAAGGGTTTGAAAGAATATGACAAATATTGAAGATAGGCAAAGATAATTCAACTGATAAATAAGGAAAGTCCCTGAAGAAGAAACCCAAAATCAGAGAATAAAACAAATAAATATTTAAAACTATAATTCTAGAAAACTTTCCTGAAATTAAAAAAAAAAAAAAAGTGTATAATTCTTGGCAGCATGAGAATTTTGAACCAGAACATCCAAAACCAAAATATATTCTAGTAAAATTACTGGGCTTTTAAGAGAAAGAGAAATTTGAGTGACATCTAGGCAAATGAACACATAATTTAAAGAAAATTAAATTGGCTTCAGAGCTTTTCACAATGACATTTATAGGAGAAGAAAATTGCCCCATATATTTAATGTTCCCAAAGGAAGAAAATGTAAGCTAAGGATTTTGCATCCTACAAAGCTTATTTTCCAAGTATAAAAAGTACAGAAAGTCATTACCAACAACTGAGGAAATATTGTTCCCATGAACTTCCCTCTCACCCCACCCCTCGGCAACAAGGACTCTGCTAAAATCAAGCTTGAGACAATGAAAATAACTAGAAAGACATCAACATAAGGACTGCTAGTGAGCATTAAACATGTGATAACTCACAGCACACATACTAAGTGAGCACTAAACAGGAGAAAATCTAACATGCAAATGGCCCTATGATCAGACAATCACGATATAGTACAACCAGAAAAATGTGGGAGTGTGAGGACTGAATTTACAAATAACAATGACAATAAATAACAATAGGAGTAACTATTTTCAATAACTATTTTTAGGAGTAACTGTTTTCAGTAATCAGAAGTGGCGAAAGTATTATTAGTGTTGTTATTCTGAGATCATTGCATGAGTAATGTGGAGTAAAGTGTTTATGAGATTTTAATTCTATCATTCCCTGTGGCCTTGAGAAATAGGATTCTTAGTGAAAAAGAGAGGAATACAGATTTAATATAGGAGATGTTAAATAAAAGGCAATTCCTAAATTTGAATCAGAAATTTCAGTATGAATTAATAAGATTGTTGTTATACATATGTATGCATGTGCTTGTATATATTATTACATGTTCTACTTTTGAATACCTATATATTGATTTCATATATTTATTTACCTGTATATTGTATATATGGATTATACATGTGTATACTATGTATATATATATGGATTATATATATACACACTATAAACATATGGATTATATATATAGTATTTTAAATACATGTACATATGTATTTATTTCAAATACTTATATATGTATGTGTATATATGCAACATGTGTATATATGTTAAAAATAAATACACATATCTATTTATTTCATATACTTATTCCTCTTCACATTTTTTCTCTCCTTTGGCTCTCACCACTTAAAAGATCTGGAAACAATGGCCCAACTCAAAAATCAATGAGGATCCTTAAAACCCAGATTATGGTCTTGAAATACTGTTTTACACTGTAAGAAATCAGGGTTTCTTGGAGAAATGGCTTATTCCTGATCCAGGACAAGAAATATGTAAAATAAACCAAGGACCTCTTGATTTATATCAATAAATAAACCAAGCTCCCTCACAGAGAGCAGGGGAGCTATAAAAGACTATTAGGGTCACAGCAAAAAAAAAAAAAAATAATAATCAGGAGCCCATCCAAAAAACATCTTACTTGCCAAGACAGGCCAACTTGAACGCCAATAAAAATAAAAATTGCAATAAACTAAAATCTATAAAATATGTCTTAATTGTGAGATTATAATGTTTAAAAATCATACAATGATTGCTCATCTGAGGAGAACAGGAATCCAATTCATTGTCTCAAAAAACTGAGTAAATGAAAGGAAAGAATCACATATTTGTCTTGTGTTTTCTACATGAACTACAGCACTAGGTAAATGAAGACAAACATTTCTTTATAAAATTATCCCTGCTAATAAATAAAAAAATAATAATAAAATTCAAATAGCATCACTTTTTAACCCCAAATGAATTATTGCAACTAGGCATTGAGTATCAATATCTCTGACCAATATCAAAAAAGCAAAATAAACATTATAGGTCATTTTATACATGAAATACCACCACCTATGGTCTTTTCAAGGGAATGGAACTGGAGTCTCATCCATTCCCTGTATCCAACTGCTAATTTGCAGAGAAGACAGAGGGCAGAGAAGCGTGCTGACATGCATCAGGAGTTTGCAATCAGTCAAATCCAGTTAGCGGGAAACTCTACTCTTCAAAAGGGAAGTTGTAAGGAAAGGAAATGATCGGAAGGGTTTCCTAAAAACAGATTCTGAGACAGATTTGTGTGCAGAGGTTTACTGGGGAATGATACGGAACAACAATTGTAAGAAAATGAGGGAAGCAGGATTGGGCAGAAGGAGGCTGATCTACCATGCAGGTGTAACAAAGACACAGCACTGGAGGGTGGCTCTTCACAGTTATTCGAATGGATGGAAGAGAGACAAGCCAAGCCAGGCTTTGCCTACACCAGTCAGCCCATACAGGCTATCCCCAGGAAACTGACCTAGAGGCCTCCAGGGTTTGGCCATCATTCCACAGCATGGCCACTTACTTCATCAAACCAGCAAGGACAGTTTCCAGAGCAACTCTGCTGGCAAGGCAGGGTCTTATATAATACAACATAATCATGGAGGATGTTCCCCCGCCTGTGTCATATTCTATTAATTAGAAGCAAGTCCTAAGTCCTGCCTGCCCTCAAAGGGAGAGCATTATACAAAGGCATGAATACGAGGAAACAGGGCTCATGGAGACCATCCTAAGAGTCTCCCCAGGGTCCCCCTGACAGATGGTGATGAGCACCTTAGTCCTGAGTGGGGAACTGGAGGGCACACCACAATATCACCTATAAAAAGCCACCTGTAGATTACAAGAGACTTCTAGGTCTAAGAGACTTCTGTGATTTTTTTAAAGTGTTCATGACTAAACCATGGTACCTAAGGCTGCACAGTTGAGTGATAAGAAAAAAGCTTGGGGAAGTGATCAATATAAAAGTTGGGATAGTTATTGGGATGGGGTACGCTAAGGGGCTTCAGAGTTGGGAAAAGTTCTACTTCTTGATCCAAGAGAATGGTGATAAAGCTGATTGCTTTATAATAATTCATGAAGCAATGCCTTTGTTTTGTGTTCTTTTTGATACCTGTATTTTATTTTAAAGCAAAAAAAAAAAAAAATCCAGAATAGGAATACAATTGGTCAGCTAAGACAATTGTTTAGCCTCTTTTTTTTTAATTTTAAATTTTGTGGGTATGTAGTAGGTGTACACATTTATGAGATACATGATATACTTTGATACAAGCATGAAATGCATAATAATCTCATCCTGGCAAATGGGGTATCCATCATCTCAAGCATTTATTTTGTGTTACAAACATTTCAATCGTATTCTTTTAGTTATTTTTAAGTGTGCAATTAAACTGTTATGGACAATAGTCACCCTGTTGTCCTATCAAATACTAGGTCTTACTCATTCTAACTACTTTTTGTACCCATTAATCATCCCCACTTTCCCTCCCCCTCCCCCACTACCCTTCCCAGGCTCTGGTAACCAAACTTCTACTCTCTATCTCCATGAGTTCAGTCATTTTAATTTTTAGCTCCAACAAATAAGTAAGAACATGCAACATTTATCTTTCTGTGCCTAGCTTATTCCACTGAACATAGTGACTACCATTGCTATCCCTGTTGTTGCAAATGACAGGATCTAATTCTCTTTATGGCTGAATAGTGCTCCATTGTGTATATACACCACCTTTTCTTTACTCATTCATCTGCTGATAGACACAGGTTGCTTCTAAATCTTGACTATTGTGAATAATGCTGTAACAGACATGGGAGTGCAGATATCCCATCCAGCCTCTTAAATCAAGTGGTTACTAGAGATAGTAACAACAATCTTTGTTAAAAACATGGCCTGTCTTTTCAGCAGGGCTACACCAGGTGAGCAGCTTCAATAAAGGATGAGGGAGCAAGATAGAATGAGAATTTTAAAAAGTGCTAGCACTTCCAATTTAGAAACTTTGTTCATTTAGGGTAATCTAGGTCAAAAAGCATGAATTTCTGGGGCTGGGGCCAAGTTGGGGACCCAGGAGGCAGGAAGTGACGAGGGAGAGGAGATGCACAGTTACCTCATGTTGGTGTCTGCTGGGGAGGCCTCTGGGAAGAAGGGGGACAGGTACCTGGCAGGTACTTTTCTTTTTTCTTTTTTTTTTTGGAAGAAAACTTTTTATTTATTAATTTATTTTTTAATTGCATTTTAGGTTTTGGGGTACATGTGAAAAACATGCAAGATTGTTGCATAGGTACACACGTGGCAGTGTGATTTGCTGCCTTCCTCCCCATTACCTGTATCTGGCATTTCTCCTCATGTTATCTCTCCCCAACTCCCCACCCCCCGCTATCCCTCCCCTATTTCCCCCCAACAGACCCAAGTGTGTAGTGCTCTCCACCCTGTGCCCATGTGTTCTCTTTTCTGTCTTTTATTTCCATATTTATTTTTTGGATCTAAACTTGCAGATTTGTATCATACATGGACAGCCAATAAAGGAATAATATAATGGCAGGGGGAAAAAAATGCTGTATTTCTTTTTACCCAAGCAGCAACATGGGTACAGAATAAAGCTGAGTCAAAAAACTTTTGGCACCATGGAAATAATAGCAGATAACATCAATGAGAATGTTTTTGGCAACAAAACCAAATTCAAACTGGCTTAAGCAAAAAGGAATTTTAATCTCTTACATAATAGAAAGTCCAAAGCTGAATCAAACTTCAGGGTCGGTTAATTCGGCAGACCAACAGGGTCAAGAAGAACCAAGTTCTTTCTTTTCTCTTCTGCCCACATCAGATGCCTGATAAAGTTGAGTGGAAATGGCTGAATTAGCACCGAATACCATATCATGAGACAATGGCAAGAGGAAGAAGATAAAGAGTCTCTGTCTCTTCTTTTGCCTTTTTTTTTTTTTTTTTTGGCTGTGGGGGTTGGGGGCAGGAGAGGCAAAACTTTTCCCAGAAACAGTTTGTAGAGTCCTCCTAAAGTCACATGCTTATTTTTAAATAAATTGCCATTTAGGGAAATATGATTCCTCTTAGTGAATTACACCCACCCCTAGGGCAGGAGGGAGGGGGATTCAACCCCTATTAAGTCACACAGCTGCACAGAGTTGACTAAAGAGCTGAGTAATATCAAAGTTCTATTAGGATGGGAGAAGAAGGGAATGGATGCTGAGGAACCCATTGAGAATTTAACTAACAATGCAGCCAGCACCATACACCACATAGATTATAGTCCATTAGGGGACTTTGCTCCTCAAAAGATTCAGTTATTGACTACAGAATTTTGTGATTATCTTATATACAGAAATCAGAAATCTAACAAGAAAAAAGAAGATAGGAAAGTGTATTAGTCCATTTTCATGCTGCTGATAAAGACACACCCAAGAATGGGCAATTTACAAAAGAAAGAGGTTTGATTGAACTTACCATTCCACGTAGTGGGGAAACCTCACAATCATGGCAGAAGGCCAGAAGGAGCAAGTCACCTCTTACATGGATGGCAGCAAGCAAAGAGAGAGCTGGTGCAAAAAAAACTCCTCCCTTTTATTTAAACCATCAGAGCTCATGAGACTTATTAACTATCACAAGAACAGTGCAGAAAAGATCAGCTCCCATAATTCAATCACCTCCTACCAGGTTCCTTCCATGACATGTGGGAGTAGTGGGAGTTACAATCCAAAATGAGATTTGAGTGGAGACACAGCCAATCCATCTCAGAAAGTACAGTGCAGCAAATGTGCTAATATTCTCCTTGTTTGTTTATTTCCAATAGATTCCTAAAATAGTAGAATGTCAAGCATAGCAGACATTTAAAAAATTAAAGTTTGCTAGTTCCCTGTAAGATCCCTGCTCACATAGACTTCCTTCATGCACAATTGGGTCAGTTGATCCCTAATCCCTCTCACTTCCGTCTCCTTCCGTAAGTGCCTTCCTGTCTCAGCCCCTGAGAGGTATCAACCCCAAGAAGTCAGGGAGAATTAAAAAAACCATAATACAAGAGCCCAAGTTACATTAAAATTAACCAAACCGAATCTTTAATTGTGGATAGAACTGATCCACAGAAGGATGGCCAAGCAGAACTGCACTTGGTTGTTCTCAGGCTGCACATAATCTGCAAATGTATCTGAGCAGCCCTAGGTCTAAGACACTATAATTTCTCTCCTGGACCATTTCCGTAGCTTCCTAAGTGACCTCTCTGACTTCACTCTTGCCTCCCTAAGTAATATGGCTTGGCTGTGTCCCCACCCAAATCTCATCTTGAATTGTAGTTCCCATAATCCTGATGTGTCATGGGAGGGACCAAGTTGGAGGTAACTGAATCATAGGGGCAGTTACCCTCATGCTGTTCTCATGATAGTGAGTAAGTTCTCAAGATACATGATGGTTTTATAAGAGGCTTTTCCCCACTTCACTCATTCTTCTCCTTCCTGTCATCATGTGAAGAGGGCCGTGTTTGCTTCCCCTTCTGCCATGATTGTGAGTTTCCTGAGGCTTCCCCAGCCATGCTGAACTGAGTCAATTAAACCTCTTTTCTTTATAAATTACCCAGTATGTCTTTATTAGCAGTGTGAGAATGGACTAATACACTAAGTGTCTATTCTTCACACAGCAGCCAGAACAATGTTTTCATTCTACAAACAATTATTTTGTTTTATTTTATTTTATAAAATAAATCAAAATACTCTAGTTCCTTCTCTTCATGCTTAGAATAAAAGCCAGTATTTGGACTGTTCAACAAAGCTTTGCATCATCTGGATCTGTCCAGTTCTCCCAGACTCATGTCCTGTGGTTTACTCCTCCCTCTCTTCTCCCCAGCTGCCCGTATTATCCAACATCCCACACTCTTCCCCTTTGCATTCATTGCCTTCATACTTTCTGGTCCCTTTACCTAGAATCTTCTTTTCCCAGATCATTGCATAGTTAACTTCTTGTCATTCGGGTCTGCTCAAATATGACCCAGACACATGGAATCTAACCACCCTACGTAAAACAGCACTCCCAACCCTATCCTTTTGTCCTACTTTACACTTCTTATCATGACAACTTGACCTGGCATTTATTCCTCATCTGTCTCCTTCACTAGAATTTAAGCTCCATGAGGGTAAGTGTGGTGTATTTTTAGCACATCTCTAGATCCCCAGCTCCTAGAATAGTGTCACATGATAAACAATTAATGAATGTATAGGACAGTAGTGGAAGTTGGCCATAAAATAACTTATTTATTACTCATTAATAATGTTTCCAGTACAATGTTTGTTAATATTGATAGTGTTATCTTATTGCTCCTCAGGAGTGCCACTAAGATTTTTGATATTTAAAACAAGCACAAAGGGTCACTAAATTGGTTTACAACCTCAAAAAAAAAATGAGATTAGTCTGTTTTGGCTACAAAATACCATAGTTATGGCTGTCATAAAAAAATACCATGGGTGGCTGTGGCTTATAAACAACAAACATTTATTTCTAAAATTTCAGAGTCTGGGAAGTCCAATATCAAGGCATTGCTAGATTCTGTGTCTGGTAAGGGCTCACTTCCTGGTTCTTAGATAGCCATCATCTTGTGTCATTGAGAGGGATCTCTCTGAGGTAACTTTCTCCATTCATAAGAGCTCTGCCTTTATGGCCTAAACATGTCTCAAAGGCCCCACCTCCTAATATCATACTTTAAGGATTTAGATTTTAGTGTATTAATTTAGAGGGGACATAAGCATTCAGTCCATTGCAATAATTGACCAAAAAAGTTAGATAATCTGGCATCTTGTAAATAAATTCACATTAAATATACTACTCATTTGCATTAACTTAATAGATACTTAAAATGTACTATTTTTACATTCATGAAAATAACCAATGGAATTACATGATCTTTAATAACCACTAATGAAAGTCAGGGAAACACTTGTGTTGTGAGATTTCCAAATGTTTCCAAATCATAGAAAGAAAAAATGTTAGCCTTCAACTCATAGCTTTCCTGTCAAAAGATATAAAACAGCACTGTAATTATGTTCTGCAGATGTTGTGCTAATAATTTTTCCATTGCATATAAATTCAATCTAGAGGGAGAGAGGGAAAATAGGGAATTGATATATTTTTCCACATTCAATGGGATTAATACACAAGGAAGTTTGAAACATGTTCTGCTATACTGCATATACCCTCAGACTTAATGCCCAAAGAAAGTAAAAACTGTTGGCCTTTATAGCCTGATAATATCATAAGTGGCAGATTCTTGTGAATTACTCACATTATTGATTCAAACTGTTTTTCTTCTTTTCCTGCAGGATAAATTAGTGGCATGTTAATACTAACTCAGTCTCCTCTGACGTAAAAAATAAAGGAGGGGAAGTTATTATAAGTCACGCTGGTCCTTGAGAGGCCTCTTGCAAATCAATCAGTTTTCTAGAAAGTTCATCTTTTTTCTTTTGCTTCAGAAATCACCTACATTTAGACAATAATTTTGCCTTTTCAAGCAGTACATAGCTGAATAAGTTGTCTTCGTATCCCTGAGATAAGTGCTTTCTGTAAGTATTTAGCACAGTATCCTCATTTAAGTGTTCAAAGAATACTTTTGTCTTCAAAGTAATAGTTCTCCACCATGGACGGGTCACATTCTTGTTTCAGTGCTTACTCTTATTTAATTTCTGCTAAAGATCTTTCTTTGAAATGGCTTTCTTGGAGCGAAAGTAACCCAAAAGACAGTTAATGCCAGGAAAGAGTAAAACAACATGACAAAGAAAACGAAGAAATAGGCATTGTCATATGGTTTGGATTTGGGATTTTTTCTCTTCTCTAGCATTTTTTACTTCTCTTTCCAGTTTTCTTTCCAGCAATTTTCAAACACTCAGAGATTAATCTAGTTTTCTTGATTTATGCCATAGCATTTCTCAAGAATAAAAAAAGGGTGACTTTATCTTGAGATTCTTCTTTGTAAGGCAGAATCTTTCCATTTACGGAATTCTAACTACTTGATAATGAACAAGGGTTGGCCCTAAAACCCTCAGTACCCCAAGACGGAAAACTCACTTCTAAAATTGAAACTAACATACAACCGAAGATCGAATACACATAAACCGAATACACAATGACCGAATAAACATTCATTGCAACTTTGAATAAATCAAGTGCTAATATTGGGGAGACACACAGGCTTGGCTTCACATGTTTTTCCAGGAAAAATTAAAAAGTTTAAAAGGACAGATTGGTATATAATATTTTCACACAAATCTGAATCATAACTCTTGGTTTCATATATTTGCTCTTAGAAAAGTAAGAGGTAGAAAAAGTATATTTTAGAATCTTCAGGATAGACTCAAAATTTAACATTTTCACTTTAATTCCCCAACAAGGTCATGTTCTAACTTTACCCCCAAGAGAAGAAAATCTTTTCATAAATTTCTCAGAAAATAAAATCCTTAACTGTCCCAGGCAAACAGACAACATGATTTTATTTTTTATTTTTATTTTTTAGTTTGTCCTAAATCAGATTCCCTTGCTTGATATCAGGCACCTGGGCTCCTGTGGCTTCTAACTTCCTATTGGGTTTTACCAGCAAAGTCATTCTAAAGTAAATTGTTGTTTTACAAAGTAGTGAAACCCTATCTCAGCTACAAACATGCCCAAACACACACAAACTCTCCATCTCTGAGCAAACGACAATCCCAGCTGTTTCTGCCTGTGATCCCAGTCCTAGTGGCCAAGCACGCCTCCTTTGAAGTGGAGAGCACCTCTGCCGACCTGCATTTTGCTAACTTTGCACTGTTTCTCTAAGCCTGACCCCTGAACTGATTGTCTGATGACTAATTCACATGCTAAGAACAAGGTATATCAGTATCACTGACCTGCCTGCATTTGTCATTAAGGGTTTGTAGTAAAAAGAAAGATGAAAGAGAAAGGTGTAATATTAGACCATCAGCCAAACATATTATGAGTGTGTTTTGAAAATGTGACTTATAAGATAAATGGGCAACTCATTTTAAATGTCTTTCAAGTTATGTAGAAGGCATATATATATATATATATATACACACACACACACACACACATATATAGACACATATATATACATATATATATATATACACATATATATATACATATATATACACAGATATATAACTATATCAAAGGACTATATATATTTTTAATTATAACTTCCTTAAGTGTTATTTCTTTTTCAAACTAGTAGCTAGTGTTAGAAGTATATCTTGTACATGAACAACATGACTGCTATATGAGTTTCAAAATCATATAAAAAGAATATAAATATTAATTCTGAAACAGTGCTTGTATCTGAAGCTAACCTGTCCTTCCACCACTATGGCCATCACCAAAGTTGCCCAACAGAAATTATAGAAAAGCTTGTATATAGATGCTTCTGACTGAAAAAACTAAGTAGCTTGTTAACTCAATTGCCACATTTTCTGAGTTGCTAAGATAACATTTTATCTTACATGTATATGATATACAGAAGACAAAAAAAATCTTTTTTAATCTCTCATTACAAGAAGTAATTTCATTGTGTCATTTTGTCAACAAAATTTGTGTTCTATTAATACTGTGAAAGATAGTCTGTTCAAACATCTTGGCAAATGCTGCAATCAAATTGTTTAAAGAAATAGTGAGGCCTCTAAATGTGGATAATGGGTCTTTGAACAGACTCTAAAGACCATTTCCATAGACTGGACCAATTCTTTCAAAGCGATACATAATAAGAAGTCAAATAAAAGGGGTGGGGCAAAATGAGAAGATTAAAAAGAGCAAAAGATTAAAAGAGGGAAAGAATATCAGGAAAATTCAAACGGAGAAAAGATCAAAAAGGGGATTAACCACGTTACTTGTTGTTTTTCAGAAATTAAAAAAGGATGGTGGATAAGGAATTTGTTTCCTTTCGGCCCAAGAAAAATGCCAATTATGGTAGCTAAACTGCCTGGATCACATGTCGGCATGCTTTGGAAATGTGAGAAATGGATGGAAAATATAAACACAGAGCAATAGCGTACAGTTATGTTATGAATTAAGCCAGAAAAATATCAAGATTTAGTCGCTGAATAAGCTGCCAAGGTTAATTTTCCCTGATAAACTTGAGCAAGATCAGAATAGAAGCGATAGCAGTATAGTCTCATGTTTTCTACAGCACCCCCACCGTTTTCTAGAATCAAATTCTTCACTTTCTTAGAGAAAAAAAAAGGCTAAGAGAACATAGTCAACAATAATAAATTTATGACATTCCCTTTCATTTCTTAATTTTTATTTGATCAGTGCCCTAGGTGCTGAGTTTAGATCTCTGATATAGTAAAATCAGAGCCAACCCTGCTATGTAGAATTATTTAATAATGTTCTTTCTTTTTTAATTATACCATTTTGATAACAGAAATAATCACTTAAATTCACTGAGGGTTATAGAAAGTGTTTCAGGGTGTATACATTATATTAATCAAGTCGATAAAATTAATTTTCTACATCTTAAAGTGGAATATACAGTTTGCCATTAAATATATGTGTTTCATAATCTGTTTTGTCTATTTTATCCTTGGTTTACTTATAGCAATTTTTTCATGATACTTTTTTCTGGTCCACATATTTTCTTCTGAGTTTGACTTTTTGTTGTCATTGTTGCTGTCTTCACTCCAGTTAATCTAAAACTAAACTTTTTCTTAACTACGGATTTTTTAAATTTTCAAACATTGATGGCTTGGAAAATAATAAAATCAACAAACTTGGAAACTCTAAAAGATAAGGCAGAGAAGCAGTCAATCATGAGAGAAAAGATAGAAAGAAAAAATCAAAAAGTTGTTATATTACATTAATGCCAGATGAATTCTAGTAGAAATTAGATTTAAATTCTAAATTATCTGGTGGAATTATATTAAAAATTTGTCTATACCATTTAGGTACTCTAGTAATATATTTAATATACTGTTAGTCAAACATCCAGGGGTATGTAGACCACCAGTATAATTTCATGGGATTTTGAATAGCATTTAACAGCATCTCATTCTGCCACTTCTTTTAAATTATGCAACACTTTTTCTAAATCCAGGTGCTTTTAGTTTCATTCAAATTTCTCTTAAAGGAACATAGTATAGAACAGAATCCAGAAAAGCACATGAATTTTATAATAATTGCCTCCTTTGTCAGCAGTCAAAAGGAGCAGGCTGTCAGCTTCTGAGGTTGGGTCACTATAAACAAACAACTTAGGTCAGGAGCCACAATAGCTACTTCCCCTCCTGCTGTCTCCATCCTGTGTGCACTTTGTTGGAATGGGTGGGGGTGGGAGCCAACATGGCCCAGTGCTAAGGGGAAAATGATGGTAGGCTACTGAGGAGCATGGGAAGTCAACTGAAAATAGAGTTCCTTGCTCCAGCAGCCCCACTTCTGGGAATCTATCCTATGGAACTAAAAGCACAAGGTTGGAAGGATGGAGAGAGAGAGAGAGAGAGAGAGAAAGAGAGAGAGGGTTTACTGCAGTGTATTCACATTCATGCACCAGGAAATGGTGTAGTGAATTATGACAGACCCACCCTCTGCAATACTGTTTAGCAGGCTATCCATGATCTACTGTTGAGTGAAAAAATAAAGTTTACATGAGCATAAGGATTAAGTAGGACACGATTAACATTGTGAGACTGGAGAGAGATAGGCAGACTCTTAACTTTCTTTGTATGCCTTTCTTGGATTTAGTCACAAGTAGTATAGTAGCAATTTATATATATACATATATATGTGTGTGTGTGTGTGTATATATATAATATGTAAAGTATATTATATATGTAAAATAAAGGACTATAAGGAGATAACACATAAGTTTTGCCCCCTATCCATTTTTTGTTTTTTTGGAATTCTTTGTTCTAGAATGCAATGCTTTGAACCAACCCTTAGGGCCTCTGAAAATGATGAAGAGGAACAGGGAGAGGGTTTCCAAGCTGGCAAAGGAAACTGAAGTTGCAGAATATCTAGAGGATTAATGTTTCGGAAAGAAAAAACTCAGAATACAAAAGTGCTGAGGTGGAGTGTGCCTGGAGTGTTCCAAAATAGCAAGGAAGTCAGCGAGGTTAGAGCTGAGTGAAAGAAAGGATTAGAACAAAACAGGTTATAAAAGAACCCGGGGACCAAATCATCCAAGGTATTTTCAATTTCTTTTAACTGCAATTCAAAGTAAGAAAAATACTTTAGCATCATAAACAAGTCATCCCTACATACACACGTATACACACATACACACACACACAGAGACTATAAACCACAGTCTGAGAAACACTAAACTTTATTCTAAGTTTGAGAAAAAGTCACTGGAAGCAGAAGAGTTACAAGATTTTACTGGAAATAGACTGTGGTATTATAGACTGAAAGTGTGTGGAAATAGACTGAAAGTGGTTGGCAAGAGAGAAAACAAAGATTCCATTTGGGGTATATTGAGGCAGTGGACTAGCTAAGACAGGGTGGTGTCAGCAGTGGAAACAATGAAAGGTGATTAAATTTAGCATGTATTTTTAATACAAAGCCACCAGAACCTACTGATAATTTAGATATGTCATTGAGAGAAGAAGCGTCAGTAACGTCTCCTAGAGGGGCATGATCGACTGGGCGAATGGTGATGCCATTTCCGTAAAAGAGCAGCAGTAAAGTAGCAGCAGATCGTGGCAAAGAGGGACTAAAGAGGTCTACTTAGGATTATTACTGAGTTTCCTTTCAGACACCCACTTGGAGAAGTTGAGTGGCCCCATTTGAAGTTAGAATGGCCATGTGGCTTGCTTTGGTCAATGAAGTATGAGAAAAGAAAAGTGTGCCACTCTGGTGAAGATATAAATTTGGGTGATATCACTATCTATGTGGCCAGCTAGTCAAGTTACGGAACAAAGGGAAAACTTTTAGGGCAGGTTTTTAAAACTGTGAATCTTAGCCCATTTAATCAGTCATGAAATTCACGTATGGGTCACGGCCAGCATACTTTGAATGAAATGAAATGGATAGGATACAATGGGATGAAATGGAATAGAACAGAAAGGAATAGGATAGGATAGGATAGGATAGGATAGAATAGAATAGAATAGAATAGATCAAAGGACACCACATGTACACCTAAGCAAGAACTACACACTCGACCAAAAAAAAAAAAAGAAAATGCAACCAATTATTTACTCTTTTATTCACCTGCATCTCATCTGACTTTCCAGTAGGTAATGGTTTACCATAACAGGATGGTTCATGTTGTACTCATTTTCAGTTAAGACATAGGAATTGAACATAAACTGATAGAGAAAAATGCCTAGGTCACAACCTAAAGCTAGGCCTCCCTTCACTGGCCCTGTTTTACCTTGTTCCCTTTCTTTATATGGGTTTATAAGCCATCTGGAATACATAATACTGCAAGGACGAAAAGGCCCATCCATGACCACCACTCCACGGTTATTTTTGCATGTACTCAAGAATCTTGATGATGATGTCATTTTGTGTGTTTACGTCCATGCCTCCAGTCGTATTTGTGTGCCTTCATTATTGAAAATCGTAATATTAATAAACTCACATTTTTTCTCTTAAAATTCAGGTTTTACATATGAGATAGGAAAAAGAATGAAAGAATCTCCTGACTTGCATACATTTGAGTGGTGGCTAACCGTTATCTTCTATTATAATAAGATTCATATGAACAAGCACTTACATTCAAGTTAAACGACTTGAAACACTCAACCGACAACAAATATTTATTGAACAGCCATTAGGTTCCAGGAAAATTATCTCTGTTGTTTCTCATGACAACTTTTGGAGGGATAAATTAATGTCTCTATTTTATAGTTGAGAAAACCAAGATGAGTGAGGTTTAATGAGTTGCCTATTCAGCTAATCAGTGGGACTTGGGGTTGCAAACCAGATCTTTCTGGTGTCAAGCCAAGCTGGTTTTTGTTACACTATTATCACAACCGCTTCCTCTAAGAGTGCTGTTGGCATTGTTTATCAAAAGAAGAGATTGTAAGCACCCTACTTTATTGTCAAAAAGGGAGTGAGTAAGTGAATTATGCTACATAATTTAACCAATTAAGCACTAATGCAAGCACAAGAGCTATTTGATATGGTATAGAAAGGTCTCCAACATATGCTATGCAGAAATAAAATGACAAAATAATCCAACAATCAAAAAAGACAGAATAATGTTTATTGAACATTCTTATTTCAAAGAATAAAAAAGGATACATACCCACTTACACACCACATATGCTTATACATGAAGGGAAAATTTTAAGCATTATATATGAGAGTCTGATAACAGTGGTTGCCCATGTATAGAAGGACTTGAGGGTCTAATATAAGAAATAAAATTACTGGCTGGGCACGGTGGCTCACCCCTGTAATCCCAACACTTTGAGAGCCCAAGGCAGGATTCATCATTTGAGGCCAGGACTTCAAGACCAGCCTGGCCAACATGGTGAAACTCTCTACGAAAAATACAAAATTAAAAAAAATTTAGCTGGGCATGGTGATGCACACCTGTAGTTCCAGCTACTCAGGAGGCTGAGGCAGAAGAATCACTTAAGCCCGGGAGGCGGAGGGTCCAGTGAGTCAAGATCACGCCACTGCACTCGATCCAGGGTGACAGAGCAAGACTCTGTCTCGAAAAAAAACATTACTTTTCATTGGTTCCTATGTGGGCTTTTAACCTGTGTGGTAGTTATGAGTGCTATAGTTCAAATAATTTCAAATCTTTGCCCTAGCACATGGCAAGAATGCACTCCTCCCATCCTCTGTGAGGTTAGTCTCTGTGACTTGCTTTGGTCAGTAAAATGTGAGCAGATGTGAAATGCAGCATGTCTGAGCCAAAGTTTTAGGAATCAATGCCTAACTTACCACATTCCCTTCTCCTGTCCCAGACACACTGAAAGCATGTGTAGAAAGAAAACTTTCATCAGCTGGGGTCCCTGAGTGACTGTGATGAGCAAAGCTCTGCTGCCAACTCATATCAGACACATAAAATGGAAATAATCCATGTTGTAAATAATCCTTAGTGAAGCTACTAACATTAGGAGTTGTTTGTTTTGGCAGCATCACCCAGCCTATCCTGGCTGATAGAACATTACAAGCCCATGCCTGTAATTCCAGAGCTTTTAGAGGTGAAGTGGAAGGATCATTTGAGGCTAGGAGTTTGAGACCAGCCTAGGCAACATAGCAAGATTCCATCTCTACAAAACGTTAAAAAAAATTAGCTGAGCATCGTGGCACGTGCCTGCAGTCCTGGCTACTTAAGAGGCTGAGGTGGAAGGATTGCTTGAATCTGGGAAGCTGAGGCTGCACTGAGCTGAGATTGTGCCACTGTCTTTCAACCTGGGTGACAGAGAGAGAACTTGCCTCAAAATAGAAAAAGAAAAAGATATATATATTAGCTGGGCATGGTGGCACACATCTGTAGCCCTAGATACTTGGAAGGCTGAAGCAGGAGGATCGCTTGAGCCTAAGAGTTCAAGGCTACAGTGAGTCATAATCATGTCACTGCACTCCACCCGGGACAACAAAGTAAGACCTTGTCTCCAAAAAGATTTTATTAAAAAGAAATGCGGGGAAGTACAAAGGAAACACAAACCCAACAATTACATTGTAACATTTTCATACTTTTAAATTTTAAGGAAAACATGTTTTAAAATAATAAATTAGATTATTTACTCTTTAAGCAAACATTTATTGAGGACCAAACATGTCCCAGGCACAGGGGAAGTACCATTTAAAAAGACAAAAAAGATCCCCACTCTCACAATTAACACAAATTAATAAGTAAGATGATATCAGGTAACGATGCATGCTCTAATGGAAATAAAGCCGCATGATATTATCGGAAGAGACTGGGTGAGTAGTTTGTCAGAGAGGCTCCTGGGAAGAAATCATGTAAGCTGATGGTTGCAGTTATAATACAGTGGACCCTTGAACCGCATGGGTTTGAACTGCATAGGTCCACTTATCTGTGGATTTTTTTCGACCAAACACAAATCAAAAATATAGTACTGCATGATGAGAAGCCCACATATAAGAAAGGCCAACTTTTCCAGTACACGAACTTGAGTATGCAGTGAAATACTTGGGGGTGGGGGAGCGGGGGGGATGTACACTGAGGGACAACTGCTTCTAAAACCACAAAGAAGTTTCTTTAAACTTTTCCATAGTCACCACATTTTCTCAAGTAGGTCTATGTTTCATTTTAAATCAGAATAACACCATAAATAAATAAGGGTGAGTAAAATGGTGGGGTAATGAAGTCTTCAGCTAGAAAACCCAGGCAGCCCAGGCTTCATCTGGAAAATAAAGGACCATATTCAGTTACACCTGCAGATGGAACCGATAGAATCATAAGTGGATACAGAAACAAACGTTGGCACCTCTCTAAGTAGAGAAGGCCACCAATGGGAAATTTATCCCATAAAACATCAATCAAGATAGCAGTAAAAGGGGTGAAATGCGTACACACGTAAAAACAATTGAAAACACATTTGCCTAATTATACAGACAAGGATATCAAGATGAGTGCTGAAAGGGGATGAAAAACTAGGAGATACGGAATCTCTGTGCTAACGGAACCCAATGCAGAGGCTGGCAATATGGCCCCAGGGACAAACGCCACCAATTACAAAAACATTAAAGAGTTAATCAAGCTTGTGAAGTGTTTCCAAAGAAAGGAGGATCTGAAGGAAGCCACAATTCTGCCTTTATCAGCAATTACCCTCATATTTTTGTATCAAGCTAACTTTGTTAAATCATTCTGCAAAGGTCAAGTGGGATGTGTCTTTCCTGGACTATTTTCATATTTCATGACACAGACTAAATAACTGGATAGTACACACTGTATTTCCAAAGTCTGGAAGATATTTACACCCAAATGCTGATTTCCTGTGGTGTGATATTAGTCACTTAGACAATGGGGTTTTATATGACGCTGTGTATGTACAGTCTCTTGGCCAGTTCCTTCTTTGGTGCCTGAAAATTTTCCAGTTACCAGCTGTCAGAAGCCCACTTTAACTGTTTCTCATTAAAATAAGAAACCAATTTCAATTCATCTTGAGAGCAACAGAGCATGAAATCCTCAGGTTGTCATAGTCAACATGTTTCTTGAGTGAAATAATTTATTCAAAAGGCATGAAGTCCATTTAGCTCCTAGGATAGTAATGTTTGAGCTGCCAAAGTTATCTTAGTCAATATGCCTTCTTTTTCCTCACATTAGGGCAAGGTTGGAGGCACTGAATGGTTGATCAATCCAAAAGAGGAACCCCAGTAGTTAAATTTTTATTGCATCACTGTTATAATAATTTTGAAAGTGGCTATGAAACAATAGTGCACATATTTAGGTAGTATCATTTACTCAGAAATTATGAAACTTTCTTCAAATATTATCTCATCTTTCTTTCAGCATCCCTAACAAGTGGGCACTGTCAGGTGTTATTACCCCCGTGCAAGGAGGCAAACAAAAAACATTTTTGGTAGATGTGTTTGAACTGTGGCTTTTTAATTTTTTTAAATCTTTCTACTCCTGTATTTTCAGTTTCTCTTTAATTAACTATTATTATTTTTACAATGCAAATAAAATTTTAACATTTTGAAGCAAACGCTAACAGATGTCTCTCACGCCATCACGTACTACCTAAAACATGGATTTAATCTCTTTTCTCTGCCTTATTGTCACCAACGTATTGGCATCTATGCCACAGATGCTTCCTCCTTTAAGAAGCAGAGTGTCATGGCGTTTATACCCAGGAAGGAAGAAAAGGCAATTAACATTTTTGAAAGGTCACTGTATGTGCCAGAACTATTCTAAGACATATAAACTTAACCCGGTTAATCTCACCAACCTATAAGCTAAATATTACTTAATTTTCACTTGGTAGATTTGAAAATGGCAGCTCAGATAAGCTATGACTCAAGGATGTAAGTCAGCCAATAATAACAGACCAAATCAGGATCCAAACCCATGTGTGACTGAGTCTAAAACCAACACGCTTTCCAGTCCTAAACATGCAGCTCAAGTCTCTGCTTGCTACTTTCTTAGTGTTTCCAATTCTGCCTCCCTTCAATGCATTCTCCATCAAGAATGGAAATGCAATAATATCCCTCCTCTGCTTGAAAGCTGTCAGTCAAGTTCCCACTGCATAGAGAATCAAATCCAAGCTCATTACTGTGTCCAGCCTCATCGTATGCCACATTACACCACCCCGCCCCATTCACCTCCTGCACACCTGACGCAAGAACCTAATTTCAGTACCTTAAACAGGCAAAGCTCTTTCTCAAATCTGGGCCATCACACACATTGTTCCCTCTCTCAAGAAAACATCACTGTTTTCTTTCCAGGGCTTAATTCCTGGACCTTCATTGACCACTGAGTCCAAGTGGGCCCTGTTATTTTCTCCTCATTCTATTCTTTTCCTTCTAACAATAAGCATAATTTCAAATTAGATGCTGATGTTTTTATTCATTTGTATCTATCTTCCCCACATGAGCTTCAGAAGCTGAGACTCAAGTCTGTTGGTTGACCAAAACAACAAAGACGCTAAAACAATTCCTGGCTGGTAGAAGATTTTCAAAAAAGTATTTACCAAATAAATGAATGAAAGATTTGGATCTCAGGTCTCACTGACTCCCAATTCACATTCTCATTGTTGATATGACTTTTTAATATTCATTCAAAAGGTCATTTGTCCTGCCTAGGTTCAATTCTACCATAAATTAGTATTTGCCTTGCGTTCATCTTCAAGAGTGTGTCAGTAGTATTATTGAAACACCATTCTTCTTTCCTTCTCCATCATTTTCATGATCCCCACAAGGTTCATCTGAGCTAAGCACATGGCTGCCATATGCCTTAAAACACTGGGGTTCTTTGAGCAAAGAAGAAGATAGGAATGGCCATTTGGGTGGTCAAAAAATAGACCGCTTCTTGCCATGGACCATGAGATTAAAAGCCCACAGACCTGTGCCTGCAAAAATCTATTCACAATTTCTCCCTAAAAGCATAGACTTCTGTTAAATCCAAACAAACAAAACTAGAAAAGTCTTTCTACCAGAGATTTTGATACTCCCCGTAACTGTTCACCCAGAATTCTTATGCCAGTGTTAAGAATCAGTCTTGCTATGAGTTAGTCCTCAGTGTACAAATGCAGAGGAGGTGGGGGAGCTAGTTCAAGAGCCATTGCCTTGAACTGACTCTTACTGCACTTTCTCTGAGCATTAGATACACACCTGCTTTCATGACTTAAGTTGCAGTGATAAATAAGCTACTATCAGTAAATACTTTTTGAAGTAGAGTTAAGCTTACTTTTTTCTTGTTTATAGTTTTAATCCCATTATTTCCATAACTCTGTATTAAAGGAGAGTCATTTAAAAACGTGACCATATATGCTGAAAAAAAGAAACTATGGATGTATCTTCTTAATAAATTATATTCACATGAAATAATTGTTTTGTGGCTCATGCTTCTAATCCCAGCATGTTGGGAGGCTGACGCAGGTGGATTACTTGAGGTCAGGAGTTTGAGACCAGTCTGGCCAACATGGTGAAATCCCATCTCTACTAAAAATGCAGAAATTATACAGGCATGATGGCCTGTACCCTCAGTTACTTGAGGGACTGAGGTGCTTGAATTTGGGAGGCGAAGGTTGCAGTGAGCCGAGGTCATTTTAGATACAGGGAGTACATTTGTAGGCTTGTTATGGGGGCATAGTGCACCTAGGTAGTGAGCATGGTACCCAATAGGTAGTGTTTCAACCCACACCCACCTCTCTCTCTCTCCACTCTGGTAGCCCATAGTGTCTCTTTCCCATGTTTATGATGGTATGTATTTCGTGTTTAGTTCCCACTTGTAAATGAGAACATGAGGCATTCGGTTTTCTGTTCTTGAGGCGTTAATTCACTTAGGATTATGGCCTCCAGCTCCATCAATGTTACTGCAAAAGACATGATTTTATATTTTATAGCTGTGTAGTATTCCATGGTATATATCTGCCACATTTTCTTTATGCAATTCACCATTGATGAACACCTAGGTTGACTCCAAGTTTTTGCTATTGTGAATAGTTCTATGATGAACATAAGGGAGGATGTGTGATTTTGGAATAATGATCAATTTTTTAAGGTATATCCAGTAATGAGATTTATGGGTCAAATGGTTGTTCATTTTTAAGATCTTTGAGAAATCTCCAAAGTGCTTTCCACAGCGACTGAACTACTTTGTATTCCCACCAAAAGTGTATAAGTGTTCTTTTTTCTTCACAGCCTCACTAGCATCTGTTTTTGTTTTTTTTTTTTTTTTGACTTTTTAATAGTAGCCATTCTGACTCACGTGAGGTAGTATCTCTTTGTGGCTTTGATTTATATTTTGATGTAATGATGCTGAGAAATTTTTCACGTGTTTGTTTACTGCTTGTGTGTCTTCTTTTGAGATGCCTGTTCATGGTCTTTGTTATTTTTTAATGGGGTTGTTTTTGCTTGTTCATTCAAGTTCCTTATAGATTCTGGATGTTAGACTTTTGTCAGATGTGTAGTTTGCAAATATTTTTCTCCTATTTTTTTTTTCAGGTAACAATGAGACATATACAGCTTTATTTAATAATCTGTAAAAAGTCGTACTCTGGCAGAGTGATGCATTCCTTATCTCAGCAGAAAGCAAACAATGTGTCTGAAAAGCCCCTTCCTAAGATTTGGAACTGTGTAACCCTGAGCTTACATCTCAATGCTCCCAAGAGCTGGGCTCTTGCTATGTGGCAGCTGGTATCCACAGTTCTTTCTCTCACCCTCCAGTGACACTCTGTGGCTGGCTGTGACTCCCTCACCTAACAGTAGACAGGAGGCTGAAAACAACTTTACCTGGACAGGATGCCCCTTCCTTCCTACAAAAGGGAGTTCATAGGATTAAGAATGTTTCTGATGGTCAGGCACAATGACTCACACCTACAATCCCAGCACTTTGGGAGGCCAAGGTGGGTGGATCACCTGAGGTCAGGAATTTGAGACCAGCCTGGCCAACATGGCAAAACCCCATCTCTACTAAAATACAAAAACTTTTCTCCTATCCTGTAGGTTGGCTGTTTGCTCTGTTAATAGTTTCTTTTGCTGTGCGGTAGCTCTTTAATTTAATTAGGCTCCAGTTGTCAATTTTTGTTTTTGTTGCAATTGCACTTAGCCAAAAATTACTTGTCAAGATCGACTTTGAGAAGGATATTTCCTAGGTTTTCTTCTACGACTTTTATAGTTTGAGGTCTTCCATTCAAATCTTTAATTCATCTTGAGTTAATTTTTGCATATGGTGAAAGGTAAGTTTTGTTCTACAGGCAAACATCCTAAATGCTCCTCCACCCCCACCTTATCACCCCTATCCCCTTAACGCCCTGCTCTCAACTTTAGAGAAAATACAGACAGCAGAAGTGAAATCCCTCAACTTCAAGGCTTCTTCGTCCACTTGCAAATGTGTCTGCATTCTTCCCCATTTCCCCCCTTTAAGTAGAAAAGATTTAAAGGGCTGGCTGCTTCCTGGATAAAGCCAGTCCCTCTATATGTGCACCACACCCTATTCATTT
This sequence comes from Sapajus apella, assembly GCF_009761245.1. NCBI lineage: Eukaryota > Metazoa > Chordata > Mammalia > Primates > Cebidae > Sapajus > Sapajus apella. Next base: position 17,455,211 of record NW_022436950.1, on the reverse strand, counting down.
CCTTCCTGCTTTGCAAGGACTTGCTTGCTTCTATCCATTGGTCCCCTTTCTTATGACACTTCTGTTAGTCCTCTGGGGCTGCCATAAAAACGGTACCACAAACTGGGTAGTTTATGAAAACAGAAATTCTATCCTCACTGATCTGGAGTCTGGAACCCTGAAATCAAATGTCCACAGCGTTGATTTCTTCTGGGTGCTCTGGGAGAATCTGCCCCATGCCTCTCTCCCATCCTCTGGGCTCACAGCTGTGGCCCTTTTACTCTTGGTCTCAGTCCTCACATGACATTCCCCCCTCATGTGTCTGTGTTGTTTCTCTTTTTATAAAGACACCAGTCATATTGGATTAAGGACCCATCCTACTCCAATATGACCTAATCCTAATTTACATTTTAATTATAGGACATCCACAAAATTCCAATTCCCAAATAAAGCCACATTCACAGATATCAAGGATTAGGGGACTTGAACATATCTTTTTTGGAGGGGCAAAATTCAAAACACAAAAATTTCCCAAGTTGGCAACCTATTCCCCTCAGCCTACAAACATGGTTAAATCTCTCCAATCTTAAGAAAATAAATACCCTGTTTCCCCAGCCATCTATGACTTTTAAACCAATATCTCTGGCCAACATCACTTCCTAAATTCAGATTTATTTATCCAGCCACCTATTAGACAGCTCCCCACGGAGGTCTTAGGGTCACTTCACCATCCGTAAGTCATGTGCAAAAAGAAAGCATTACCTTCTCCACACCTACTCCTCCTCCTGTATTCCCTGTCTTGAGTAGCAACGCTGCTAGCCCATCACCCAGGAGAGAATCCTGGAAACTACACTAGATTTCTCTGTCCTAACCTTGCACAAATATCTGTCAACAAGACCTATCAGCACTTTACCTCTAAATACCTCCAAATTCCTTCCCCTGTTCCATAGTACTGCTCTGAGCCCTATTCAAATTTCCTTAAACTACGCAATTGCTTCTTCAACTAGAATCCCTGCCTTCAGTCAATCCCATTGAAACTGGTCTCCACAATGATTTTAGATCCTACATTAAAGACAACTGTGTCCTGTAGAGCAGCAAGAGCAATGCTCACTTAGAAGCTTTGACACTTACTCCCTGTTTGTTACTTTTGTAAACTAGTGTAAGATTTAGGAGAAAAAATCCAAGGAGAGTATGAAGATCTGCATTTGGGGCAGCAGGGCAGGGAGAGAGCTAGTCAGATTCAATCTTACCAGACATCAAAGCTTGCCTGTTGCTTTAGGAGAGTTATTTACACTCTCTGAGCATCAGATGATATCACCACAATGCTGAGTTGCCGTGAGTATTTTTGGATAATATATAAAGTCCCTTTCATGATGCTGGAGAGGTTGTACTTTGTAAAAGCTCAGTAAAATATAACTATTATAATTATAGAGTTATTTTTAAATTATCAGTCTAAGTTGTTAGTCTTCTACTTAGAGCTCCTCAGTGGAATCTTTCCTTCTTTAGAGTAAGACACAAATGTGTCAACACAATACAGCACAAGGCACTGTGTCACTGGGTCCTGGCTACTGTTTCAAGCCCATCTTGCCTTGCTTCTCCATGATCTCACCCAAAGGCAGTTCTCAAAGTATATTAAGCTCTTGCCATGAAAAACTCACTTCCCCACAACCTAGTCAAGTCAAGCCTCTACTCCTGGGTGTTTTTCTTTTCAACTTTCAGACCCAAACCAGTGTCCCCTCTTCCAGACCTTCCTGGATCACGCTACCCAGGTCTGACTTAGGAGACCCTCCTCTGTGTCCAACCCTCTCCAGGTGAGGTATAAATATCTGCTTACTCACATCTTCCTAATTCTGCTATGCACTCCTTGAAGAAAAAAAAAAAAAAAAGATCCATTCATGAACACTGCATTATGGGATTCAAAAGGTTTACATTTAATTAAAAACCTGTGGTATTAAAACTCTAAGAAGAAGCCATTTACCTTATAGAGCTGAAATTGGTGCATGAATCTGCAAAGCAGTAGACAGGGCTAAGGAATGACTAGCTATCAACAATAGGTGGTTAAATTCTCCAAGTATCTCCGTCAGACCACTTCCACCATCATTCTGTCATTTAGACAATTGGTATATATTTATCAACAAGATTCAAATGCAGCTTAGACATCCCTTTCTCCCATCATCATCATTTCCCTTCACCCCCATCTGCTCTTACACAGTTGAGTTGGAGCTGTCAGTACTGTGAGGATTGAGCAACCACAGCCAGCAGGCAATTTTTTTTTTTTTTTTTTTTTTTTGACACAGGGTCTCACTAGGTCGCCAGGCTGGAGTGCAGTGGCACAATCTTGGCTCACTACAACCTCCAACTCCCTGGTTTAAGCAATTCCCCTGCCTCAGCCACCCAAATAACTGGGACTACAGGCACGCGCCTCCAAGCCCAGCAAATTTTTGTATTTTCAGTTGAGACAGGGTTTCACCATGTTGGCCAGGATGGTCTCCGTCTCCTGACCTTGTCATCCACCCACCTCAGGCTTCCAAACTGCTGAGATTACAGGCATGAGTTGATGCGCCTGGCTGGCAATCTTAAAAACTGGCTCAGTATTATATTTGTATTATATTAGAGGAGTAAACAATGATCCATAGTGCCTTATAAAACTTAGAAAGCCAGTTTCTCTTACAAGCTTAAATAATGTGAGCAGGGGCCTAGAGGTCTAGTAGATGGTAACAGTAAGCAAGTATTTAAGAATCCACTGATGGCATAGTTTACCTGAGGCATAGTGTTGTGGAGAGATATCTAAACTGAAAAGCAGGAAGCCTGAATTGCATTCCTGATTCTACCATTACTAGCTGAGTGGGAAATATTAGACAATCATTTGACTTTTCTGCTGCTTAGTATTCTTGCTGTAAACTGAGAATCATATTCACAAGCTGCCTTCCTAATTAAGATATTGGGAAGAGCAATGTAATGTACGTGAAAATTTCTTGAAATTCTAAGGTGTTATACAGACCATCACAGACAGATAATACTCATAATACTACTCCTCTAACATTTTGATATTTACAATTAAATAAAAAGTCTACAAATACAGAAACAGATATGGAGCTATTTTCTAACTATCAATGTTCAAGTTAACTTTTTCTTTTTGATATTAAATTTGAGAGCAAAAACAGAATAAAAAGGAAAATAAGTTAGGTGAGATAAGAAGCTAAAACAAAGTAAAACAAACCCCCCAAAAAGGTACCTGGATTTTGAAAAAAAAAAAACAACAGATATTAAAAATTAAGTTTTTATTAATATTCCCTTTATTGTACACTATAGGCAGGAATAAGTCTGAACAAAAAGAAGAAATAAAAAAGCCCTGTACTTTAGACTAAATCATAACGGTAACTAGAATTTTAGAAAATTATAGTAGACACATGGAGAAATCAGACAATTATGTAGTAATTGACATTAGTAATAGCTTTTCTTTTCCAAAATTTTTTTGTGGCCAGGCACAGTGGCTCATGCCTGTAATCCCAGCACTTTGGGAGGCCAAGGCTGGTGGATCACTTGAGGTCAGGAGTTTGAGACTAGCCTGGCCAACATAGTAAAACCCCATCTCTACTAAAAATACAAAAATTAGCCAAGTATGGTGGTAGGTGCCTGTAGTCTCAGTTACTTGGGAGGCTACACGGGAGAATACTTGAACCTGGGAGGCAGAGGTTGAGGTCAGCTGAGATCATGTCACTGCAGAGCGAGACTCCGTCTCAAAACAACAACAACAACAACAAAAACCCGGGTTTAACCTGTTTTTGTTTTTGTTTTTGTTTTAATTTACTGAACTTGAATGAACATGTAAAGACATACTTAGTATACTCAGGTATACTTGGCTAAAGGCTGGAAGAGAATATACAAAACTGAAAATGTCTCTCATGTTGGTAGACTAGACTAACATACTGTTAAGCTTTCTCTAAAATTGGACTGTTGTCTTTATTTTTTTAATTGGAATGAAATTGAATTGATAAAACTTTTTCTAAGGAAAGAAATGTTACTACTTTCAAATATATATAGTAACTTCAGCTGCCAACTAAAGAAATGTTGCCAAGTACAAATATCTGTTAAGTCCTTTAAAAAATATACATGCTCTCTGAATTATAACTGTCATATAATTCTGTTCATTCATAAGTAGTTCTTCTTGTGATCTTGAAGACTTGACTTTATTAAATACTCTTATTACTGTCAATATAATCATATTTACATCATAATTTTCTTGGCAAGTTCTTCATTTCTAGCATAAAAGTTAACTAAACTTTAACTTTTATCAAATAATCATACAAACTATATTTTAAACTCATCCATAGATTAGAGCTTCTTATTTGTCTTTCTATCTCCCAAACATCCAGGACGTAGAATAAATGCAGTGAATTATATAAAGTCCTAAATGCTTTCTGTATTTTTTTCCCAATTGTAATGGACCATCCCTTTTACACTGTCAGAAAACCATAAAGACTAAAACACCCAATTACAGAATTTTAGTATTTAAATCAATTGCAACTGAAAAGTAAGTCTCCTATGTTTAAGGTATAAAGAACTATTCATATGTTGCATAATAATCACATATAAATGATAAGCAACAATTTAATTCCACTCAATAAACATGTCAGACAGGTTGACGGTGAACAAAATAAAGTTGGAAATGCAAGAATGACCGAGACACTGTCTTTATCTTTCAAAAATTTAAACTATGGAGGAAACAGACAAATCTAAAACAGTTATGAAACTGTTCTTGTGGGTAAGTCTGTTGTTCCAGATCTCCTGGTATGGTGACTAAAATTGACCATTCTCACTTTCCTTTTGATATCCTTTTGATGTACTTACTGACAAGAAGTACAGCCTTTGACCACATTCCTCTCCTCCAAACACTTCTGGGAATTCCTGAGAAAAGATTGTGTCTTGCCTAAATCTCACTCTGTCATCTCAGTCAACCAGCTGACTTTGAATGGGCACTGCACATGATGCTGCTTGCCCTCTGGAGATCAGCCTTCCTCCAGCAGTGTCTGCATGCATTGCATCACCTCTCCCCACCTTGGGCATGGATCCTTCCCTGAATTCCTTGGGATGATGGTTAAGGCTGTCCAAGGCTTTTTAAAGGGTTGGGGATAACTGAAAGGGACTGTGTCATAGTTCATTCAGGCTGATAAAACAGACTACCATAAACTGGATGGCTTATGAACCACAGACGTTTATTCATCACAGTTCTGGAGGCTGGGAAGTCTCAGATCAAGGCACTGGCAGATTTAGTGTCTAATGAGAGCCAGCTTCCTGTTTCATACATGCTACCTTCTCACTGTGTCCTCAGATGGCAGAGAAGAGGAAGCTCTTGGGACTTGTATGGATAAGGACACTAATCCCATTCATGAGGGCTTCACCCTCCCAACCTCATCTAATCCTAATTATCTTCCAAAGACCCCCACCTTATAATGACATTACCCTGGGGATTAGGATTTCAGTATATAAATTTGGGGGTGGGGTGGGGAGGGGACAAAAACATTCAGACCATAGCAGACTGCAAAACAGAAAACTCAAGCCTAGGCATCAGCTGCAGAGTCTCCCAGATCCTGCTCTGCCCTCACTACCTGGATCTCTCTGCAGGGGATTGGTGTATGGACCACATGCTTGACTCCTTCGCCCTCTGGTTCTAACTAGGTTCAGTCAATTGGAGCCCCAGCAGGACTTTGGAGAGAAGGAAATTAGACCAGGACATTTGTCCCCTGGATCCCTCCCTTTGAGGGTTCCTCTGGATGTCTGCATCTCTTCCTCAGAGGTCCCTGTCAGAACCACTGCTCTGCATGGCTCTTTAGTTCCAGATTTCAGTAAGCTCACCTCCTTGCCAACTCCATAGCTGTCCAACTATCCTCAGTTTTCTACATCATCCGTTGTGATTTTCCTCCACTACTTCACATTTGTAGATCGTCTCTTCATTAAAAATCCTTCTCCAAATTTCCAGTTCAAGTGTGGAGGCTCTTTTCTGTTGGGAACCTGACTCAGCCACGATTGCCTGAGAGGACAGCAGCTCTCCCAGCCCCACATGCTTCTACCAGGGCCCTCAGCCTGCCCCTGTGTTTCTGGGAGCAGTTTCCTTCCCTTGCGCAGACCTCTACTCTTAAAAGCCAAAAAGAAGGAGTTGGTTTCCTGCAACTAAATATGATTTGCAAACATAAAACTCTACCTACAAATTGAGCCTTTGGCATCCTTGTACAAAGCTGCTTAGCTTCTCAACATCTTTATGTGCATCCACATCTATGTGCACCTCCATCTCAGAGCCAGATATTTGATTTTCCTTGACATAACCGAGAGACCCGCTAGTGTGCTTGCAAAAGAAAAAGGATAAAGCTTGGCCCAAAGAAGAATTTAAACTTGGAGCTCAAAATACAAGAGAAAAAAGGCAGTTTTTCACATTTTGACCCATCAAAGTTGAGCAAAGAGATCTTGGGGACTGTCCTCGGCAAAGCACCAGTGGCACACAACTGGATAATTGGTAAGAACAAATCAACCCAGTAAGCCTGGAACAATCTTTAGAAGTATTGAGGAACACTGCAGCTTCATAGACAAATGCCAGGGACAGGCACAGAGCAGCTTCCAGATGCCCAACAAAAAGATGTCCGCCTAGAAAAATGCAGCTGGGCCACTAAGAGTGAGCATTACCCCCCTACCAAACTTTGGGGGGCTCAGCTTAGGAAGAAGAAAATGATAGCAGACATATGTTCCTTCACCATGAGGTTTTTTTTTTTTTTTTTTTTTTTTCCTTGAATGGATTCTCACTCTGTCACCCAGGCTGGAGTGCAGTGGCACAATCTCGGCTCGCTGCAACCTGTGCCTCCTGGGTTCAAGCAATTCTTGTGCCTCAGTCTCCCAAGGAGTTGAGATTACAGTGCCCACCACCACACCCAGCTGATTTTCATATATATATATATTTTTTTTTATTAGAAACAAGGTTTTACCATGTTGGCCAAGCTGGGCTTGAATTCCTGACCTCAAGTGATCTGCCGCCTTGGCCTCCCAGAGTGCTAGAATCCTATGAATTTAACTCACCCTTGAGACAGAGTCTCTCAATCTGATTTTAGGAAAGGAAGAATTGCCCCAGTGTGCCTTATCTCAGACCTTCTGAACTCTATCAACTAGGTATTCCCAGAAGGCTCTGCCTGCGGACCCTTCTGACTAGAGAATCAAGGCTCCTAGCCCCTGTCTGATCTCCTGACTCCTTTTATCTGGTAACCTAACAGCTGGCATCATGTAAAAATGGACTGGCTTGCCCTTTGCCATGCATCCGCCCAATAAATTTCAACTTAACCTTAGAGATCAGCCCCAGGGCCACTTTCTCTGAAAAGTGCTCCAGTGTCAAGTGGAATCGTACCCTCTCTTTTGTTCTTATACTAATTTTTTGCTTACATGTTATTTGTGTTCCAACTCTTTCTTGAGTTACTCAGCTCATTCCTCTGCCCTGGGGTCTTTCAACCACAGGGACTGTGTTTTACTCACCATTAGAGTCCTACTGCTCCTACTCACATGGGAGGAGTTTGGTTAGTATCCAATGTATTAAGCCATGCATTAGGAAATAAAAATCACTGTCCATCTCCCTCATCCGTACAAGTAGTGAAAAAAGTCAGGATTTGTGGGGCTTATTTTTGAGACTCGGGAGCTCTATATATGCTCAGTGGCTTGGAGTGGAGGATGCCAGACAAGGAGAATGGAAAGGCGTTTAGGTTTTCAGCCCCATAGTTTACACTCTCCCAAATGCCACAGGATCACATGAGCCTGGGGGACAAGATGTAGCCACACCTCTTGGGGAAGAGCTGAAGCACTCCCCATTTGTGCATAGTGGGGCTTTGTAGGTCTCCAGATGGGAAAATGATGGGATCATAACACAACACTAACCAACGTGGCATGACTCATCCTCCTAGTTCCACCCTTCTTCCTCACGCACCATGACTGAAACTCCTGTCTTTCTATATGTCACCGTCTGGCTTGAGAGGGCGTAGTCAGGTTTGTGGAGAGATAAGGCTAAGCTGTGTCCATATTTCCTATCTCAGGTATGCTGTGGCGAACAGCCCTGACCACTGCTTCAAGCCCCAGAAAAGTTGCCTGGTCTGATGTGGACAGGTTGCAATCCAGCCAGAGCCTTGTTTCTCCCCGAGACCCTGCTCTGTCAACTTACCTGGCATTTGTCTTCATGGATTCTGAATTCCATGGTCTGAATGGTCTCTCTTTTTCTCTCTCTTTTCTCTCTCTCTCTGAATGGTCTTTTTCTCTCTCTCCCTCTCTCCCTCTCTCTCTCTCTCTCTCTCTGAATGGTCTCTCTTTTTCTCTCTCTGCTTCTCTCTCTCTCTCTCTCTCTCTCTCCTTTCTGCAGATTACTATACTATACAGCCAGGGCTAACAGCCACTTTTCTAAGCAATAAACCATCTAGCTATTTCCCTTTTCTGATCTAATCCTCCGAGTGGTGAATCCCACAATCACTACTTCGTATCCTCTGCTACAGTCAAAATCATCAGAAATAGGGCTTTTGATTGACTTGTTAGGCTGCCTGCCTCTCACTCCTTCCCTAAGACTTCGCACCAATCTAACCTCAAGGCAATCTGTGCATCTTTGGTCATACAAATGTCTCCCTGCCTAGAAGATCAGATAGGGACAACATAAGAAAATCATTCTTCATCCATTTATTTATTTATTTATTCAACAGACATGTACTGAGTACCTGTAATGGGTCAGACATGGTGCTAGGCACTTAGAATGCCATGGTCAGCAATTCTGAAGTGGGGTCTATGAACAAGGGAGAACTAGCTCATATCACTGGCATCTGGCGAGAAGCCCTGTACCCAGCTCTGTTTTCTTCCTTTTCTCTCATGCATCCTCTACCACTGACTTCCAGCTCCATGAGCACTTGTCTGAGGCTGAGGCTGGCCACGTGGAACTTGTTGCACAAATACTGCCACTCATCACTTACTGTGCTCCACCATGTTTGACAGCAGCTTTCCTTATTCATGAATGACTTGCCACCAAGATTCATTCACTCGGAATGTTTGAGGTCAGGTAAATAAATTTCCTTCTTACAGATACTTCTGTTCTGGTCCTGTGTATTAATTTTAACTCTTAATTATGTAGTTTGCAGATAGATTCTTCCATGCTGTATTCCAATAAAAGGCATTAATTAATCCATCTCCTTCTCTACTTAAGACTTCCTAAATTTACATCCATGAGCCAGTGATCTTGTGTTTTATTCTGGTTTTATATGCCAGCATTAATGAAGATAACTTCTAACCTAGGATGTTTCCCAAACATCCAAGTGTGCATGAAAATACATTTCCAGACTGGGCTAAATTAAGAGCATAAAACAATAGGCTTGTTTCCATCACAGATGTGAAATGTATGATATCTATTCCTAGGAAAATTGCTGCGAGGGAATGACTCAGCAGCTGACAATGGTACAGCCACAATTTAATAATTTGAGTTTTAATTTTCAGACGAAATCAAATAACTACATGGACAAGGGGGAACCCCCCACATACAATCAGGTTCAAGTTCTGTTGAATGTCAAAGGTTCAAAGTTCTTAGGGGTACTTGTCCCAGCAAATGAGAGTAGGAACACTGATTGAAAGAAATCAGGTTGCATTTCCCCAGAGATTGATTAGATATTTTAAGAGTCTGGAGGAAAAAAAAAAGATCTACCAGGACTTTCCACATGAGAAGTAATAGCAAAGCAATAGATTTCAAAGACACGCAGAAATAAGAAAAGGACACAAAGAAGTATGTCAAAAAAAGATATGAACCATTCATGGAAAGTCCTGAGATTAATCAACAGAAAGGAAAACTGATCATGTAAAATCAGTTTCTCTGTGTAATCTGAATCCTGGCAACATTTATCTCATGTATTGGGAGTGAATGATTTTTTTAAATGCCTGTTTGCAACCTGAGTTTGACATAAGGATAGATTGATATAATTAAGTGGGTATTGCAAGCAGCATTTGGAGAGGCAAATGTCACAAACAGGTTCTGCCACGTGGTTGCATAGAGTCAGAGCCTTCTTCTGCTATTTCTGGCTATATGTGATGTTGGCCCAACTGCTTAACAACTTTGGCCTCAGTCTATTCATGTACAAATTGGGGCTAATAATGCCCGCCTTAAGGGACCTCGCAAGGATTAAACAAGACAACTAAAGTGAGTGTGCTGTAAAGATTACCTTCCTTTCCTCTTATATTATTTTTGGAATAACTGTCAGAAGAAGAGCAGTGTATTTGATCAGAAGGATAAATGTGTGAGCTTAAAAAAAAAAAAAAACTAAAGCATTTTACAACTTTGGAAAAATGTTACCTACTGCACTTCAAGTTTTTGATATTGTTAAACTATGATCTTACATGCATTTGGTCAGCTGACCAGCGGAACTTTCCTGTGATGTGGGATGTTCCACAGCAATGATGCCCAGTATGCCAGCTTCTGGCCCCATGTGGCAATTGCACACCTGAAAAGTGGCTAGCGCAAGTTAAGAACTCATTTTGTTATTTCTTGTACTTTTGCTTTAAATTTAAATAGGGATACATGGCTAGTGGCTTCTGAATTGGACAGCACCCTTTTAGATCTTCCTGACTGTAAAGTTCTCTCACACCAGTCTTGAGGAAGCAGAAGAGCATGAGTTTAAACACCTCAGGTGCTGAGATTGTACTAGGTTCAAATCCTACCTCTGCCACTGAGTGATTCATGTAAGTTCACTGAGCCTGTTTTTTCACCCATACAAGAGAAATGTTAATGACATCACTTGCTGCATGTGAGATGTGGAGAGCAATAAATGAGTTAATACAAGTAAGAGGTTCAAAGGGTTTATGATTATTCCTTCTAAAATAACAGTCCTCACACTTTATTGAAACTATGCATTTCCTCTGCCTTCTTCACTAGGCTACAAGTACTGCTATAATGCAAGTGCCAATCACCATGCCTGGCACGTTTGGACTCTTATTATTTACTTTCAGGAAGAAGGGAGAGAGAGAAGAAGGGGTCAGGAGAGGGAGGGAAAGAGAAGGAAGAAAGGAAGAATGAATGAAGTAGACAATAATATCTTTCATGAAGAATAAAGCAGGCTGCTAAAATAAAATAAATAAGAGAGTTTTAAACAAAAATTTCAGTGGAGATAGATGACTCAGGGAAAACATATCTCTAAGAGACAGTAAAGGGATTGGGTAACTCTCAGAGAACCAAAGGGAGATGAAAGAAGCTAAACTGGAGAGGTTTTCTAGATGCTACACTGATAAAAACATAAACTTCAATCCTCAAAAGTGTGTTCAACCAAGCTTCTTCAAGCGAATACATCTGTGGGTTGTGTAACCTTTTTTGTCTACAGTATATTCTCATAGAAAGGTTCCATTAGCAGTGAAGTGCATGTACATTGGGTTCCCCATTGCCAAGTTTTCATTTATACTACATTCACCGGTTCCCCCAAAAAAGCAGTATTGGGCAAGTTTTCATAACTGTTTATTCATTATAAATAGTAAATATTTACTGCGCTTTTTACATGAAAGACATTTTTACAACACATTGTTGTTGGTTGAGGCTGCAACGCAAAGATAGTACTTCTCTTGTTCCATCACCCCTAAGACGAATGCATGAACTAAACTCGGTACTACATCTAGTCTCACTAACTCACTACATCATAGTTCTTAACTCTGAAAGGAATGTATCTGTGCCTACCTCATTCATGGTTCCAAGAATAGAAAGAAATAAATAACACTGCCTTCCACCTTCTTGTTCCCTCAACATTTCAAAAAACAAATTTATTGACATTCTAAAATGTCACCACACAAACGTATGTAAACCTCAGTTCCTATAATCTTTTAATATTGGATATCATTGTATAATTTAAAAATACATGAGAGCCATGTGAACATTTCTGTTCTTGCCCTGCCTTTCATAGAAAAGAGAAGAATGTAAACGTAATCCGTTTAAAAGCGTAATTATCTGATCTGGTCTCTAATCAAAAGGAGAAAGCCGGGTGTTGGTTGTCTGGTAAATGGCAAACATCACTGCACTCTATCACTATGAATTATGGACTGCGAAAATAAAAGCACCTGCAAAAATGTAGTTCTGATTTTGTTTTTAGAGCCTTGGCCATTGCCAAAGCATCCATGAGGTACACAGTATTGCACACTGATAAGCAGATATGTGAATGCATGTCACTTTCTCTCCACCACGCCCTTCCTCCAACCCAGGTGGGCTACCAAGTAAATATGAACTGGAAGAACGTCAGACACCTCTCCCCGCACCAGAAAAGGAAACAAGCTTTTCCTCCTGGTAGCCCATATCCTGTTAGCAAGATGTGTCCGGGACATTTACTGACAACTAGATTAAAATGAGGATACAATAACAAATAATTTATTTAGGAGGTCCTTTATGCTAGCCTAGCTTCCTAAACATGGTGGCATTTACTTTTATATCAATTTCCAGTGTGTAAGAGTCAACGATTCTTCTGTTCTTGCTTCATGAAGTGAGCAGTTTTAAAGTTGTAGAAGTGTCAGCATCGAACATCAACATGTTGTACTTTAAAGTATTCTCCTATTAAATTTCAGAACAGTCTGCTTGCCCAAACCAGTCTTGGTAAATCTCAGTACATACACACACACACACACACGCACACGCACACGCACACACACGCATGCTCGCACGCAAGCAAATGGAATGTCCTAGCTCCTTGATGATCAGCACTAAAGAACTGGGATATTTTGATATGTAAGCATGTGAAACCATTGCCTTAAAATGTTGCATTTGTCTTTTATTGCTCCAGGTCTTCCTCTTCTCCACTGCTTTTGGCCAACATGTTCAAAAGAATTTGAAACCAACTACTGGAGAAGGAAAATCGATCACTCTCCCTTGTCCCTTATTGGGACTCCCCCCAACAAAAGGGTAAATTTTTTTGTTTTCTGAGCAGATTCTTCATGTCTAGGCTGTGAAGACCAGAAACAGGGCCAGTTTTACCTCCAAGTGGACAGTTCACTTATGCGATATCTGGCTTGAGATAATGAAAGGCACCTGTAAGGAAACACACGCAGCTTTTTAGATCATGCTGGGACAATTCACAGTCGGGCAAGATCAGCTACAGGCTGACAATGTCATATTTAATACCGTGGTATCAAAGCCTTGAGACTAATATTTTTATTCCTGAGACAAGTTTGACACAACTCTGTGTCCCTGGGATTATCCCCCATATGATCCTGCAGTTGACCTCATTAAGAACATGTGTTTCTAATGTCAGGGATTATTTCATTTTGGCCAACCCTTGTGTTTTACCTAGTGGCAATCAGGTTTCACATCTCAACAATTAATAACCACAAGATGTTGTTGACATCAGTTAAGAAAATAATTATACCAGGAAGCCCTTGCTGGAAGTCAGCTGGCTTTGCAAAAAAAAAAGAAAAAAATTGATAACTGGCATGTGAGGCTTAACCATGCCTCTAATTCACTTTCTTAAGCAAGAGTTGAGTATCTCTGCCTTCCAGGAGTAACTGCCCCCTAAAAAGTCCAAGGCTTACTTTGTCCGTACTGCCCATATTGGTAGCCCGTGACAGGGTCCATACTGTAGCCTGTGGTGCTATAGGTGGGTGGACAGTAGGACTGAGATGTTGGCAGGCTGTCCAGGCTCTTCATATGGTCTAGTCTCTGACTGCAGCTGGCCGACACGGTGGTGGTAGGTTCCAGGCCCCCGGTGAGAGGGGAAAGCGCGTAATCAGTCTGGGGCTGATGAGGTACCCCACCGTGGTTGGTCAGGAGTCCCATTACCTAAAAAAACAGTCAGATTGGGAAGAAGTTAAAATGCAGACAGAACCAGATTGCAGCCTACGGCTGAAAGAATAATGTGACAGTCCAATTTTTATTTCTTTGGAAATCTGTTAAAGAACTGTGCAGGAGACTGTGACCCCAATTCAAAGCAGCAGAGGTATTACATCATGCCTGATGATAACATCTGACTGTAGTTTCAGAAGAAGGAAAGGGGGAGGGAGAAGAAGGGATAAGATGAAGAAAAAGGAAAGAAGGAAGGAGAGAGAGAGAAAGAGAGATTACACCATATCCCCAGTGATAAAATCTTGACTGGAATTTCAAAGAAGGGGGAAAAAGGGATGAAAAGAGGGAGAAATTGTATCTGTTCATATAGAAAAAAGTCTAGTCATACATTATATCTGAAAGTTTCACATGTGATTTTTAAACAGTCACTTGCGCATATTTTTAAAAAGATAAATGAATCCAAATCAAGTTATGTTTTAGTACTTTGAGACCTCTGTAACTTTTTTTTAATGGTGTTACCTCTCAAGAAAGCCCCTTTCCTCATCTTGGCCATCCATTGTTAATTAGAAGTATTTACTCTCTCCCTGATAGTCCCTGGTACTTTGCTCAGCCCTCCCACTGTATATTCATTAGTTAAATCACTTGCTTTGGTGAGAGCTTTGAGAGGAGAAACCTACTCATCTTTACATCTTAGCACCTAAAGCAGTGAGTGCTTGACACATATTAAATGATCTGTAAATGATTCTCTAAGTAAAAGTCTCCATTACCTATTATTTTATTTCTTCTCTAAACCACCATTTACATATACATATACATATATATACACATATATATATATATACATATATATATATATATATACACACACACATATATGAAGTGTTAAAAGGAAAAACAAGCCTGAAATGCAAACATGTTCTTTAAAAGTTCAGTTCAGTTTTGTAAATACCTGGAGAGTAAGACAACTCAGGGAAAAAAAAAATCCTGTGACAGAACAACTTTCAGATCAGCATGGTGAAGTGTTTCACAAACTCCAGATCCCTGACCCTTACAGCACCTCATGGTGAAAGTAAGTGGATAATTAATTTTGCAGCTGGAAAACTGCCACATGAGAGAGGAATTGATCTTTCTAAACTGCATACCCTTCTGTGGCAGGGTTCAAAGCAATTGCAAAAGAAATGTAATGCCAGGTGAAACCCCCCCCCTTAGACACACCTACTTACAAAGTATTTAAATGCAGGATCCAACAATTACACAACATTTCCATAACAGTCCTGTTTTATTTTAGGAAGTCTGAAGCCTGTGGAGATTAAAGCGTACAAATAAGAGAAAGAGAAGAGGGCAGACATAGCAACGAAACCCTTACTATAAGCCTTTGTGCTAATTGCAAAACAACTCTCTTAATTCAGGCAATTGAACCCTGGATCTAGGAGTTTCAGCAAGGCAGGAATCTGAGAGGCAGGTTAGGCGGTGGGGAGTGGAGGGGGGTCTAGTTTTGCTTCTCAGAAAGCATCCCAACTCAGATTCCAAAAACAGGTATCCCATAATTACCTTTGGGAAAGGTTTGCGTAATCCTTATGATTACACAAAATCTTCTTGAACTAAAGCTCTAAATTGATCCATCTTCAGTTAGTACCAAAAGACAGAGAGAGAAAAAGCGATCCACTTTCTGTGGATTATCAATTATCTGCTCTTCCTCCATTTTAACAGATCATTTGAACGGATCTCCCTTCCTTCCTCAGAAATCCTGTTTTTCACTTTGTTGTCACCCTTTCATTTGAGTTACTGTCTGTACACACACATGGGAAGGTGGGCCCATGTGAGCAAAGCAACACAGCAATGCTCACATTTTGAAAGACATCCCAGGAATCTACATTTTCTTGAGATATGTGGTGAAACACCTTCTTAACAATTTCTAAAAATTAGTCATATTCTTTTTTAAAAAATCATTTGTGGCAGAGCCTAGTTTTGTTTTGTTGGGGATTTGGAGAAAGTGAAAAGTCATAAAATAAAGCATCAATAGGACTGACAATTTCAGGAAGATAGAAAATCACTAGAATGTGTGTTCTTTTAGGGCTCTACCCAGCATGGTTTATAGCAAGTTAATTTCTCCACTTCACTGTTTTAAAAACTTGAACCTAACTAAGTTGCATTTAAATTAGTTTCTGGATGTGTTTTCCATCTATGTGGATTCTTTTTGCCTTTCTTTGAGCTTATATAGATGATTTTACAGTGTAACTTGGACAATTCATGAACTTCAATTGATACACTAATTTATTAATTATGTAATTTCAGCCCAAATTAGACATCTCTATTAGATGAAAAAGTCTTTAAGTTAGGGGTTGTTTGGTACCAACCACACTCCTTTCGAATCAGGACTATGTTTTTGTATGTGAGCCTGATGGGTAATGATGGACATGAACATAAAAACATTTAAAAATGTGACTTTTTTAATGGAAGGGAATAATCACACAAGGCAAATCATTTACCATGAACAAGTTGTGTTAATCAAAATCCAGAAACTTAGAAAAAGCAATTTTGTAACTGTATCAGTCCGGAGAGGAAAGAGATCCAGTGACACTAAATAAAAGGAAAACAAACATTAAATTAAGAATGTCCTTCATGAAGATACTTACTTGAAATCCAGTTAATGGTATGTCACTTTAAGGGAGAAATGGAATGCTCTATGTACAGTTATACTTGATGAGCTCAGAGCACAATTTTATTCAAAACATGCACACTTTCCCATGAGCTATGTGTACATTTTTGTGATAAACTTTGAAAAAATATCCCCTGCCATACATTTTTGTTTGCATAACTTTGAAGGCAGCAATAACGTTGTTTATGGAGCATGCGAGGCAGGGGGCTATGAAGATCCTAAAAAGAGAAGAAACAAGTTCTTCCTATAAGCAAAAATTGGCTTATGATGTCGCTCATGAGCAACTTTTGGCAGTTGCTGCATTAGAAAATACTTTAGGACAGGATTTAACTTTTAAGACCTTGAAGTATATCTATTGAAGGATGGAGAAGATACCCTGTCTGCAGGGCTATATTTTAGGGCAGTAGAAAAATAGTTCCTCAAAGATTCCAGGGCATGGTAGCCTTAAGACATGCCAAAACATGACCCAAATAGGAAAGACACCTGCAGGGTCTTGCTGTGTGTCACTATTGTCACACACAGGAAGCTAACGAGGGTATCTCCTTTAGCCACAGAGCTCAGCACAGCAGCCCAATACTTACAGGGGTTGATATGAAGGAATGGACAAGGCCAGAGACCAGTTATCTTTTGTTCCTTTGACTGATAGATCCCCCAAGACAGACATTCACCACAAGTTCTTATTTCTACTGTGATGGTCACATATTTTAATCATAATCTCAAGAATCTTATAAGGATGGGGAATACAGCACTAACACTTTCCTACATTTGACCTGAAACTGAAATTAATAAATAACTATAATGTGATTTATTTCAATATTTCACACTGAGAAAACTTGAGAAACATACACCATTTTAGTAACCTACTGTTTTAAAGTTTTTAAAAAGAATGTGTTGACAGGGGTAGTGAGGACATCAATAGAAAATGCATTACTCTCCCCTCACATAATTTAAAACCTCAAATCTCTGTGGAAGGGTTCCATTACACTTTCATGTATGTTTCCTTAAAAGCGATGTTTCATGTGGTTCAAGGGAAGCTATGGAAATTTCTTTTTGTGCACAAAGAAGTTGGTAAATGAACTTCTTAGAACTTATCCAATATGGTTATGGAATGTCTTCCTGTCACATTTTATTTTTAAGAATAATGTCAGAATTTCTTTTATGCATGTTTTTCCTAGAGATTCCTTTGAATTTTACTTCAAAGCCTAAAATAAAATCTTCATTTGTTGTAAGTGGATTTTTTTTTGCCTCCCCTTAAACCGTTAGTAAGCGATTTCTACTACAAGGCTGGCATTTTACCTGATTTTTTTTTTTAATTTGGGGTATGAGAGAAGCTCACCTGCTTAGGTTTCACAGACAATTTAGAAGAAAAAGAAACAAATTCAAGGCTACTCAGTTCTGTCCCTGAACACTGATCACACTCATTAAATGCCAGGTAAATTCAGGAGACTCAATGACCAGAAAGAATTTTTCCTTAATAAAGATCTCTGTTCTGCCCCATTAGAAAAGGATGTAAGGAGACCTCTTTCTTTTTACTTTTCTTTATGAGCCATCTAAAAAAAAAAAAAAAAAAATCTACTAAGCAAATTTCTAAATTGCTACCTCCAAAATGTTTCCCACATATTGTTTCTAGATTGTTTTTTGAACAACCTTTAAAAATAAATTAAAAGCTTCAGAATTTATGTTCACACTTCTTCTACCAGTACCTCTATCTTTTGCATTATTAGGGAGACATTTTCTGAAGATCTCTTTCAATTCATTCTCAAGTTTCAGAATTCCAAATAGGTTGTTTATATCTCGATTGGAAGATTATATGGTTCAGGAAAAACTAACTCTTTACAATTGCTCCATGCCATATTTCTCTTGAATTAATTTTCTTATTGTAAGATTAAATAAAAAAGGTAAAAACTATGGGCCAAATTAAGATTTACCTTTAAAATGGTATGTCTGGAAAATATTTGTCTTGGCACAAACATTATGGTTTCCCCATCAGTTGAAAGTGCCCAGAGCTTATCAGAAATCTAAAATGATTTAGTAAATTATGGTGTACATCCAGGCGCTTTTTTTCTTTAGTAGGAATCCTTGGTTCATGTTTTTATTTTCTTTCTTGTTCTTAAGTAGTCAGATGTTCTCATTTAACATTTAACATACACATTTTTTTTTAAAGTTGTGAATTACAGCTTTGTATGACATTAAAAAAAAGAAGGTTTTTTAAGCCTTCTAGCCTTTCCTCCAAAAGTCTACTGATTATATTTTTTTATTTAAATATAATTTATTTTCAGAATCAAACAAAAACGTTAAAACGTTCATCCAAATATTTTTTGCCAATATGGGTGTTACTGGAGTCATCTAACGGTTAAATTTCAGAACCGTATCTGTGAGGTTACAAACCTAAATTTAAAAAGCAGAGACTTTCCTGAAGATGTTGTCCTCAGATTCAAATGCCTTAGGAATTATCCTGCAGTTGATTAGCATCTAAATAATTAGATTTTGGGTCCTGTCTGTTTGAAAGCTGTAAGAGGGAAGTTGCCTGGAGGCAAGAGGTTTCTCCTAAGGTATGTGTGGTGACCTTCTCACCCATCCTGAGAGTTAGGGAAAGGCCATGACTGACCTTTACCTAACCAGATAGAAAACCTGTGCATGTAAAATGCCCAGCTAAGTATGTCTTTATCTGTTTTATTTTAATCCTTAGCCTACATTTTACAAGTAACTGTGTTTCACACATGATGAAAAAGTGTGAGGGCCAGACAAGTGTGCTTCATATGTGGCATGCGTTTCCAAGCTTTCACTGTAAAGAGTATGGTAAGTATCGTTTCAGTTAAACTCTAAGGAATTATATATGTTTCATCTCCAGCCCTGTGACCCATCACAGAAATGACTTATTTTTATTAGTTACATTGAATACCTATTGCTCAATAGAGTTAAGTGTTCAATTTAATAGCAACATTTTTTAGGAACTGATGACTAAAATATAAATCTAGACAGAGAATTAGCAGAAATGAGTTGCAGGGGGAAACCACAGATACTTGTTCTTAACTAGGCAGATGTTCTTCTGATTGAACATTTGATATACACATTTAGTTGTTTTTTAAAAACTATTGTGAATTATGGTTTTGTGTGATATAAAGCGTTTTTCAGCCTTGTAGCCTTCCCTCTAAAATTACTTCTAGTTTACTGCTAGCCAGTGATGAATAACCATATCATGTCCATCTATTATTGATAAAGCCCATTAAGAAAAAGCTCATTCCACCTAAATGAAAAAGTATGCCAGTTAATACTGCTGGTATTTCACCATGTTAGACCCACCATGGGCATAATAAAATTCTCATATGTTTTAATTCATTTACGCATGCCTGCATTTAATATGCTTTGTGACCACATCTACAATTAATATGATTTATGGGAAAAGAACACGTGCAATATTGGGGGAGTATAACAAACATTTTTTTTTCTTTTATGAATGAAAACTATAACAAAAACGGCTCAAGGAAAATTGTTGGCCCTTAGCATATTAAAAGGGACTGACAGAGCCCTGAGTAAACTTGGGGGAGTTAATGATATCCTCTTATCTGACCCTGACACATTTGCAGCATGTAATTTACAGAAGCTCTGTCCAGGGAATCTTGACAAATGCTCCTGAGGATGTCAGGGCAATGTTCCATTCTAATGTAAAACAGATGTGGGTCAGATACCCTCATTCATCACTTAACACAGAGAGCCTCAAACTCTTTCTGGGAGGAATGACATTACCTGCTGTTAACTCTTCTCATTTCAGGAAATTTCTCACAACCACAGTAGCCCTCTAAAGGGTGTATGTGCTGAAACCTACCACCATTTCAAAATCCAGTCTGAGAACATGACTGTGGAAAATCAAATGTGTATCCTGGTTTCATTTCATGACTACTCCAGGATACGTTTGCTAAATATTAATTGGCCCTTTGAGACTCGAGATTCTAAATATAGAAAGAGAAAAGCTCTATGTTTGGGCATCTCACAGTACTTCGGTGATACGGCATTCAAAATGTTCTCTCTAATTGCCTGTAAACCAAACTTCCATGTAAGGAAATGCAGGGCTGATTCACCCTAATAACCATTCATAAATGCAAATCTTGCTGACCCTTAACTGCACAGTTCCACTTGAGACTCACAAATCACTTATAATAAACCAGAAATACTGCCATTTAACGAAAAGAGCTTCAACTCTGCCTCTCCCAAGCAGAGGGATGTTTGTCTATATATACTATATTCCCATTCCCCTAAAAGTTTTCCCTCCACCTACCACTCTGAAAATGGTTGTCCAGCTCAATAAGGAGATTTCTTCTTTTTTCCAGACTCTGTGTGATGTAAGGAAATATTTCTGTGACTACCCAAAGTCAACAGCATAAGATTCCATCTATGAAATGTCTGAAGCCTAAAGAAGAGAAACTTCCCTACCCTTCTCTTCATGTGAGGAAGGTCTGTCCTTAAGATAGAAAAGAACCGACTGAAAAGATCTAGTGATACTGATTTACCTGTGATACTGATGAGCAGATGTCAGGAAAGGTATTTCTGTTGATCATGGGGAAATGGAGAACAGGTTTGCCAAAGTTGAAGAATGAACCTACTCTTTAGAAAACACTTTCTGGACTATTTCATAGGCTCTGTGGTAAGGCAGAATAAGAATTCATTTAAAATTCAAGAAATTTGGCCAGGTGTGGTGGCTCATGCCTGTAATCTCAGCATTTTGGGAGGCTGGGGCCAGAGGATTGCTTGAGCCCAGGAGTTCAAGACCAACCTAGGCGATACAGCGAAACTCTGTCTCTACAAAAAAATTAACTGGGTATGGTGGCATACACCTGTAGTCCCAGCTACTGGGAGGCTAAGGTAAGAGAATCACCTGAGCCCAGAAAGTCAAGGCTGCAACGAGACGTGACTGCACCACTGCACTCCAGCCTGGGTGACGGAGTGACACTCTGTCTCAAAAAATATTAAACGTAATCAAGTTAATGGAATTTGTACCATCTCTACAAATATGAGACAACATCTGAGAATACAGTCTTCCAGAAACTAGAAAGTACTACACCATTAAGCTAAAATCCCATCTACCTTAATTTGCTCTCATACCTAATTCCAAGGATGCTGAACCAATAATCATGCTGGGTTCTCTTTTCCACCTGACAATTTGTGTTTCTGGTCATAATTTGGGCAGTGGTTATGTCTCCTGCTGCACAGGCAACTTGATAGAGGCTGGCAACATACAGATCCTACAGTAAATTCACTTACGTAGTTCTTCGATCCACAGAAACTAAGTCTGCTCCTGCAGATCTTAGCAAAATAAAATCTTTGTAATCTAGTGATTTAAAAAATGCTCCTCAAGTGATAAACTCAAAATTACTGAGATTGCCCCTTATCTTCCAAAACCTTTTGATGGTACATGATATTTTAGCTACCTTTATCGTTGGCTGGTGAGAGAGAAGCATCACTGCATATCAGATTCCACTGCCTTTGAGGCAAGTATCATGCTTCTAATTTACCCAGTATCTGTTGTTATTGAAGATGGTTCATATATTTTCAAAAATATGTTCATGTTGATATTATATTTCAATAAGTCAAAGCTAGAACACAAAAAGAAAATCAATAGGATAACTCTCTCCCTTTCCTCCTCCTAGCCCCATGGAATGTAGGATAGTTAACTTTAGTTTTCATTGTAGTGGGTTCTCATGTTATTGTAATCTGAATTTCTTAAACAGATTAATCTTAGTACATTATATTTCTGGAGACTATCTTACCCAGCCACCTTAGAATTACTGTATTCTGAATGGACATCAATAGGAATCCTTAGATCTTTGAAATGTCTAACTGAAATACTTGAAAATACTCCAGTCCACCAACATACTGTCTTTCCTTTGATGTCACTCAGTTTCCATGTTTGCTTTCTTTCTCACGGACAAGCAAAAGTATATGTTTTGTCAGAGATTCACATGATTTTTTTTTTTCTGAAGCAGGTTCTCACTCTGTTACCCAGGCTGAGTGCAATGGCGCAATCATGGCTCACTGCAGCCTCAACCTCCCGGGCTTGAGCTATCCCCTCATCTCAGTCTCCTGAGTAGTTGGGACTACAGGTGCAGGCTACCATTCCAAGCTAATCTTTGTATCTTCTGTAGAGACGAGGTCTCACTATGTTGCTTGGGTTGGTGTCAAACTTCTAGACAGAGTGATCCCACCTCAGCCTGCTAAAGCACTCAGATTATAGGTGTACTAAATGTAGGTGTGAGCCACCGCACTTGGCCATACGTGATACTTTTAACTCAGCAATAATGAAGCCCTGTTGTAATAGCATTAGTATTTTTAGTATCTTCTAAGCTGAACAAGAAGGTACAACAGAAGCTGAGATGGTTTAAACAGTTTATGTGAAAATGCACAGCTAGTAGGTGGCTGATAAATTTGAACTCTAGTGCTTCAGACATTGGGGCTGTCTTTAGATCAATGAGTTATACCCACACTGTAATCAATTCACTAGATAGGAATCATTTCTTTTCCTTTCCTTCCTTATCTGCCTCATCCTAAATATTATTGGGTAGTTTATAGCCTTTTCTTTAAAATTAGTCTCCCCCTACTCCAAGTTCTTACACAGAGAGCTGACACTGTGTTGAGGTAGAAGACACCATCAGATATTAAGAGAAATAAATAATTCACCTGCGGAAAAAAATCAAGGTACTATTTTAGAAACAAATGGATCAAGAGTTGGGTCTCCACCTGGGTTTTCCATCATTCAGAATATCCCAGGAAATGTTCCTCAAAACTTGATAGTTTGGTATTTAACAAAAGGGCTCCATAATCAAATTAGAATACACTGAATTAAACAAAGTTAAACATGTTTCCATACTGCAAGACTTGTCAGAGCCTTTAGTAGGCTAATGTGCACTGGGACACTGAAAGGTAAAGGGATATAATCTCTGACTTTTATCAAATATTTCCTTCTGAATACTTTTCTATCAAACCACTGTTCTACAGAGGCTGCTTTGGGGAACAAGCCTTATCATGAGGTTTGGTCTGGTTTCAGGGTGTTCAGGATAGTATCATTCTTCCAGAAGCTTATAATCAAAGGCAGTGGAGGTGTGGATACATTATAATAGAATGGAGTCTGGTATATGTTTTAACAAGGTATAAATATAGCAATGTGGCATCACTAGAGACTAAAAAAGAAATTTTGCCTGGATTGGAAGGGTTCACATTGAGCTAGAAGCACAGTGATACAAATAGAGGATCATGTCTACAGCGGGTATTTTGAAATCTCAGAATAGATGCAATAGTTTAACTAGACTTTTTTTAATGCAAGCTGCCCAAAATGAGACATTAGCTTTTTCATGAGAATAAAGAAGAGTTACTTATTTAAGTAATGCTTGCTTCTTTCATTAGTTCAGTGCTAAAGGTTACCCGAATAGTCATCTGACAGCTAAGAAATATTTCTTTCAATGTAGACACGCTAGCCCATGATTCTGCAAAGTGCACTGTCTCCAAATATCTCCCAATTTGCCGTCTATTCCATTGAACAGCAGGAGCAATGCAATCGCTAATCTCAGAAACTCTAGTTTACTGAATTCAAGCTAAATGTCAAGAGCAATTTTTAAATATTATACTATACACTGAAAAATATACACCTCTGATGAAACCCAGACTGTTTTACAGAGACAGATTCTTTGGAAAAATAAAAACACACACATGCACACAAACAGTACACAACTAATGACTGAATCAAGTCTTCTGTGTCTGTAGTACAAAGCACACATTCATCCCCTAATTGAATAAATATGCAAGTATTCAGATTTCTGAAGATATTGCCATTTAGCAAATGCAATAATAAATTAAAAGCTTTACATTGCATTCCAACCACATATAAAGGGTTGATTCAGGCCATTGGCCCCACGTAGTATCTAGCACTGATTTTCTGTGTATTACTGACTACAAAGAAAAACTTTTCATCCTGGTTGCTTAGTTATAGGCGAAGCAATAATGCTCTTTTTTTTCCTACTCAATAGCTAGAGGAATTCAAATGGGTTTAAAAAAGAAAACATAAGGTTATTGCATTTGATTTTTCCAATGTACAGGAGAACACAGCTGACAGAATTTCTATTTAAATCCACTCAGCAGACACAAAAATAATTAATTCAGCAGGAAAGGGTTTCTTGTGGCTCCTTTCAGTGACATGATGTAAGATTCAGTCACTGGCTGCTGCGTTCTCCCTTTCTTTAAAAAGGAGATTTTGGCCAAGCAATTGTCTCTCTCACAATTCTCCAAATTTAACTAATTCAAGAGGCTATGACTGGAGCTGACATAAACCAGGGCTCTCCTCATACTCTTTAAGCGTAGCAACCACAGACTTAGAAAAAAACCAAAAGTACCAGGTCAAGTACAGCCTGCATTGATTCAACAAATGGATTAACAGCAATGTTTTCATCTAGGAGCACAACATCTCAAAAACCTAACATGGCAGAATGGAAACCTGCAAATGGCCAGCCGTTATTCTGGTATAGCTGAAATGAGCTTGTTTATGATCATAAACATTCTTGAGCCTTCATAAACATGGAGGCTTCTGAAGCTCTGGCAATCAGCTCACAAACTGCTTTAGAAAAGAAACAGAAAGAGGTTCAAGCCTTTGAGAGGCTGCCACTTTTGCAAAAAAATATCTCTCTGCCCCCAGATTTGTTTGACACCCAACAAATTTCTTTAATCAAAATCACTCCTTTTTCTTCTGCAGATGAATTCCTGGAAAGCGTAAAGGGAAGAAAGCCCTTCCACTGGGAAATAGGTTGGTGGCAGGCTACCTGCTTGTCTGATGAAAGCCTGCTTCACAATGATAAGGTAGGTCGAGGGCATGGACTTTGCAACCAGTGTGTGAAACAGACAAAATGAATGGCCTATCAACAAGACTAGCATTAAGTAGCTTTTGGACGTACACCCAAATGCATCCCAAAAAAATTAGCTATCTTGAAATAGAAGCTGGCTGTACTACCAGGGTGAAACTTTTTGCTTTGACCTGTAACAACAGCACAAGGAAGGCAAGGAATTACCAGACCACAGTGGGAAAGATTTTCACAGCAACAAATGAAACAGAGAAGTACCCACTGTAACAATTTTTAATGACTATATCCCTTCCACATAACAAGTCCCCTTACCCCTTGGATGAGCAAACAGCTATCATTTTGCTTTGGCAGCTAAAGAATTTGAGATCACTCTTAGCATTGTGGTCCCAAAAATGACAAGCGAAATCAAAAGCAGTCTTGAGTTTTGTGTACACATATTAACACTTATATGCTTTTTCCTAATAAGTTTCAGGATTAACAAATGTTTGTCAAAAGGAAGTGTGCTGAACAATTGAAATCTAATTTGAAATGGAACCACTATAGTCTAATACATATATGCATGAAACGAAGAAGCTTCCTAATAGGCGTAGCTGACACCAAATATGCAATTTACATACATTACACACTAATAATCTCAATTTTAATATTATGCTTTAAAAGCAACTGGATGGGTGGGAGAGTTAAAGGTTTGCTTTTGTAAAATGTGAATAAGAACAAAAAGTTGATCCTGGCATTTTATGCCATTAACCACAGTCTCGTTATGTAAAGAGCTATCTGCTCTTTCTGTGCCTGTTTCAGAGACAGTATCTCATCACCACAAGGCTGTGATGATTCAGCCGGACTTACTAGATGAATGGTGGATAAACTTGATGAGATCTGCAGACCTCCTCTTTGTTCCTGAGTGGTGCTGAGTGGTAGGCAAACATTCAGGCATTTTCAAGCCCGGTACACAAATCTTTACGAGAATTTTTTCTTTCCCCAGTAGATTATCCATGAAATAGGACAGGTGTACTGGTTATTCAATTACATCCTACCCAAGACCTGGACAAAATTTGAAATGAGGCCTCAGAGCATAGTTCTTACCATGGGGATTTATTAATAACAGTTAAAAGTTCTCTAAAACATAACGTTTTTTGTAATTTAAGCCTATTTTCTTATTTTGTCATTGGTTTCACTCGTAAACCAGAAACTAAAATCTGCCCATCTGCTCTAAACATATAATGTGTTCATAATAATCCAGATTTATACCAAATGTATTTTTAAGTATTGCTGAATTGAGAGGTACTCAAAATTTATGGGCTCTGAGGTTACAACAGAACTTCCTCTTTTTAGGGAGGAAAATGCTTAAAATGAATGTAGGAAGGCTCAGAAAGCTTCTTGGATATCAAATGTCTTCATAGGGAAAAAAATGTCAATGATATAAGAGTAAATGAATCAAAACCATATGGATCAAATTTTCCCTAAAATACACAGTTTGAAAAATTAAGGAGGAAAAGTGCTTGGCAAAAATGTGTTTTAGGTTTTACCAAACCCAAAACATTTGAAGAATCATTTGCAATGGTTGATGAACCCTAAATGCAGCCAAGTTGGCCCATTTCGTATACTACAAAACAAGAGAAAAGCGTCCTAGAAACCGTGTAACCCATTGATACTGTATTTCACTCAGGAAATCTTTAGAAACTGTTACCGAAGAACTGTGGAGTTTGTAGAAGCGGGGTGGGAGATGAGGTATGAAATGATACAAGTTTGTTAATTTAATTGCTCTTGTTTTGGGGGTTTGGCTATGTGTGTCTTGGGGGTGGGGGAGCAGTGAGGGTAGTATTTCTTGCAAAGAAAAGTTAATTGGAAGAACATGGGCCAAATGTTAATTAGCCTCACATCTTGAGCATATGGTAGTACTTCCTTGGCACTCTGTATTCCAAGGCAGCATTCTTTTTTCCTCCTGCATGTGTAGGAAGGTGCTGGTAATATGCTCTCTGGGGATGGAGGGGAAATAAATGGTCTGTGTTGCCGCATGTACTATATTGTCCTCACATCAACAGAACAAAAACTTTCAGGTAGATGGTGCTACAGAAGAAGGCCCTTCTTGCAGTGAGTTAAACTCTTTCCTTCCCAAGGGGTATTTTGTCATTCATTATAAGCCCCATCTCCAAAAAGGTTATGCAGTTCAAACAGCTATCCAGAGATGGTAGAAAATTTTGAGGTCATTAGCCTCTCTCCACCCTCTCACCCATCACTGAAAATCTCGCCTTAAGTTCCCTGACACATCCAGCCTTTGATGGAATGTGAAACCAAGCCCACCATTTGTGAAACCATTCAACCATGCAAGCAGGAAAATTCAGTCGAATATCACTGGGGCAGCCCTTGGGAAACTTCTTACCACATTATGCTTCCTCTTGGCGACCAGCCACTAACATGTGTAATTTGTGTTCACAGGAGAACTAGTAAGAACTGGACAAGAGATAGCGTTGGCTCTTAACCCTGCCACTAACGCACTCCATCATTTAGATGATTATGTTGCCTTGGCCTCAGTTTTCCAATAAGTAAAATTGATAATATTCCCCAGATATTGTTGCTGATTCCCTCAGAACAAGAAAAACTTGCCAGTGATTAAGCAATGCACAGACCCTTTCAGCAACTTGAAAAGGAATAACATCAGAGTTTCTAAACGTTGCTGTTGGTGTTCTGAAATGTAAGCTGTTGCAAATACAGATCAATCCATTGTCAAGCTCTGACCATCTGGACAGGTGTGACCTCCCTGAGATACTGTTTCACACCAGCCCCTCATGAAGCTGAGACCTTCTCTGAGGAAAGGACTGAGGGCATCTATGATTCACCATTTGGCAAATGGTTCTAAATGCCAGCCTTTGCTCGGGGGAATAGATATGTTAGAGACACAAAACAAAAACCAACTAATGTACACAGAGAGAGAAAGAAAACAAAAAAGAGAAATGCTTTGGCTATCCTTATAGTGTCTATTAATTCCTTGACAAGAAACTAGAAAGCCCATGCTACAGTGGTTCACACACACTCTAGCTCACAATTTCCAAGTGTGGATGGCAAACAATACATCAATTTCAATGACCCTAGGGAAAAGGCCAAATAAAATGCACAAATATTTTTAACGTGTCAAATAGCGTCCACCAGAGAGATGTATAGTGAATTGACCATAATGACTCAAAAAACTGTATCCAATTTGCCTTAAATTGACAGGTAACAAAAGGTGTATGAGGACATGTAAAAACAGAGAAAGGCAAGATGCAAAGTTGTATATGTTACTTTCTACTTTCTCAATTATGTTTCTAAAAGAGGCATAAGACCCTAAAAGAGCTAGAAGGCAATATGCAAAAATATTCATGGTAGTTTCCCTGGGGTATTTTTTTTCCTACTTCACCGACACTTTTTAAGCAATTTTTTCATTTCTCTACAGTGAACATCCAGTGCTTTTATTACGGGAAGAAGATAAAAGATTGATGGAAATTAAGCTTAGCAAAAAGAGCTGAAATTAACGTGAACAGAAAATTAAAAAAAAAAAAACTAGTCTCTGCTAAATTATTTTATAATATGACTAAAACCCCCTGCATGTGTTTTTTCATAAAACTTGTTTTCTCTTCATTCAACTATGGACTAAAATGGACAAGGTCCTAGACCAGGAACCAGGAATTGTAGATTCTAGTCCCAATTCCCTCCCTCTCATTCCTTTGGCCGGCAGAAGGTGACAATCATTTTGTGCCTCAGTTGATTTTTCTGCATATTAGATAACCAAACTTCAGTAGAGGAGGTAGAAGAGTAAGTA
Organism: Sapajus apella; assembly: GCF_009761245.1. Classification (NCBI taxonomy): domain Eukaryota; kingdom Metazoa; phylum Chordata; class Mammalia; order Primates; family Cebidae; genus Sapajus; species Sapajus apella. The sequence continues at coordinate 17,426,142 of NW_022436950.1, read as the reverse complement.
GCGAGGAAGATAAGAAATGGTCATCACAATGCTAGCAGTTACTATTAGTTAGCACAACACTGTCTGTGTTATATGATCCAATATATTAATAAGTATTCTATGATAAGCAGTGACTTATAGGTCACCAGTCTTTCTCTAGCCTCTTCTGGAGTTAACGGGTAAACCAAGGTGTTAGACATGAGCTCTCTGCTTCCCATTTTTCTTTAAAATATTTTTAAGAAAGCCAGGCAACCAAAAGTAGTGTAGGCACCTCTTGTTTAAATAGAGTCATTACAGAGAGGTGATATAGCCCAATGGTTACAGAAATCCAAGTTTGAATCCAATTCCCCTACTCCATTGTTTCATAAATATGTTTGCCAAGATATGATTGACTCATGGTCCTTTGTTCTCTAACTTTGCCTGAGGAAATAAGGAGAAACTTCATATTATTTGTCTCTTTTCTAACTCAGCGGGGTTGCCACAAAAAACAAGGCAACATAAATTCCTAGTGGTGGTTTGAGGTAGAAATGTATGGTAGAAATGCAAAATACCCTGCGTATTGCAATGTAACAAGGAATTAGCATAATATGTAAGATGTAGTAAAGAAATACAGGAAAAAAAATTGCCTATGGAATTTTCCGTTGCTTAGTATTAGAATGATTCCACCCTACCATCAACTCCAGAATCATAGCCAGGCTTCTTGAAGTCAAGGATTAATAGTTAAGAGATCAAGTTCTAGCAGTTCTACTTATGTAATACTTATATAATACAAAAGAATACACATCATAACACACAAGATAATACACTTATACAAGAAACTACAAGTTTCACTTATAGAATACAGGTTCATGTTACTTTTATTACTGTTGAATAAATAAGATACTCGGAAATGCCAATGGAATCCTGGATCTCACTTTACAGAAGCAGCTAGGGTGGGAGTTTACTTTTATTAAAACTTTCAACAAAATCACGTTCATAATAAGCTTTGCTATGACCCCAAAACTACAAACGTTAAAAAAAAATCACAGAGATAAGTACTTCTAATGCTACTTCTAAGTTGTGGAAGAAGCTTATATGCTATGAATCTGGGCATTTTAAGGATGACTCTTCAATGTAAGTCCATGATTTTCATGCAGAAATCACACTCACGAATGCCAGTACTTGGAAACAAAATGTATTCAAGTCCTGTAGGAAGCACTTTTATTGTTTCCGTGTTGTTATTTTTCAGCTGAGGTTTAAAGCCACCTCATTTTTTTTTAATCCCAGGATGTGCTATAGGAATCTATGAAACTTAATTACATTTACTGTTACAAAAAAGGATTTATGAACTTTTGCCTTTAGGCGGAAATGTTTATTTCATTGCCTTTGCTATCCATTCTTTTCAACTCCTCCGGCTTTGAACTTTTCAGCTGCTCAGAGTTATCACCGTCGTGCAGAGCCCAGGAACTCCACTCCCAAGACACACACCACAAGTTGAAGAAAACGAAGAAGGCAAAGATATAGGAGTTGTTATTTTGGCCACCCTTTGTGCCATTAAAATCTCATTTTCTGCCTATTAGAATGCCCTCTCGGTGCTTAGGCAGCGGTGATAGTCGGTGATTAGTGTGTAATTGGGTATAATTGTCTTTTCACTTTTCATTTGTGTCATTCTGAGCTTCTTTCTGTTTTTCTAACCACCAAGAGGAGAAAGGGGGTTGAGAACAGATAAAGCTGTTTCAAACTCTCTGAAGAGATTCTCGATTGCAATTATAGATTGGAACCCCTTGTGACATTTCTCCAAATTTAGTGGGCAGCTATCCTCACCACCTGGGCCAAGCACTCTCTAATAAAATCAAGGAATCTGTATTTAAACAACTGCTAATAATGTCAACCTCAGACAGATGTCACATGTAGGAAATTTAACCAACCCTCTCACATGCAATTATCAAGGCAATTTATTAATATGATCTCCCAAGAAAAGCTCACAGTCCAATGCAAATTAGAAAAACAATTACAACATTCAAATATTTATATAGTCCCAAAGAGCAGTAATTCCCCTAATTTGGGCATTTATAACTCATTTCTTCCAGAGTTCATAGTCATCATCTGGGTCTCTCTCCACAGGAATTGTTTGCTTCCTGATTGTTTTGTCAAATCTTTAGTGTTTCCTTACAAGGTACTTTTGCTTGAAACCTCATCAGCTGACCAAACACAATTTAAAACAAAAAATAAAACAAAAAACCTCCCACTGTTTGCAAGCTTCTTAACCAAAGTCCAGAACTAGGATGGAGAAGACAAAACATGGCAAACACCTTCACAACTAAATATTAACATAAAGTCTCCAAGATAATATCAAAAATCACTTGAATTTTAAGTCTAAGCTACAACTTTTGATGCAGCCAGTAGGAAGGGTGGAGAGAAAGGAAACTAGAAAACTGAAATCATGTGGCTTGTATAAAGAATACATTATGGTTTAAATTTGGCAATTCATTACACTACTGCCTCAGGGAATCGAGTATTTGGTTCTGGTATACAGCAAATCATCTGTCTAGAAACACGGGACTGACCTGAGGTGAAAGGCCATTGCCAATGGTGGGGTTCATGGGGTTGGAGGGCCCCGACGGAGGCACAAAGCTGTCTGTATAGCTGGAAAATCCATGCCTGGTGCTGGGGAGGCAGTAGGCAGAGCTGCTGTCTGGGTTGGAAGGAATCGTGCTTTGGTGTACTGTGCTCGGAGGAAGCGGTTGAGGTCTGTGAACCGTGCTGCTGGGATCCGACACGGCTGAAATGAAAAAGGTTGTCAACTGTCATGTTTTCTTATAGGCCAGCAGAGAAAATTCAGTGCAAAAGTTCATCAGCCACCAAGCCATCAGGAGCATCTATTGGTCAAATCAAATGTTCACTTCAAACTGCATTTCTTAACATGCAGGTGTAGAATCACTCATAACAGATACAGTCATATTATCTCTGCACACATTTGCAAGTAACATATATACTCTCACGACATGCCTACCCAGAATACAAATGCAGAAATCATATTAGCAATGCTAACAAGTATATTTTGGTAGTGAATGTTATTCATCAATATGATAATCAACTAATGTGAGGTCAGCAAGTCTCAAATTTCTCATCTAATGTACTTTTAAGGCACCTAAATAGTTGTGCAATAATATAGTTTCAAATGCCTGGAATGCTCTTTCATAATCCAAAATAACTGGGTCTTAGAATTTAACATTATCCCATTCACCTCTGTGTGCTAACAAATAATGACTTTGTCAAAATTCACCTTCCTTCTATTATTCCTACAGTTAGTAAGCATCATAGAAATCCAATTAGTTGCAAACTGTAGTAAAATGTAGAGGTAAAATTTTAACAGAAGAAAAGCAAATCCCATGGTTATTTAGGAAGGTTGTTTTGTTTTAAAATACTGCCATGGAATTATATTACAGCACAGTTTATCTAGAGATATTCAGATACATCACAGAACAAACTATGTTTCTGAAATGTGACAGGTACTTTCAGGACAACCTGATGTATTATAATTAACATACAAACAACACGGACGTCAGCACTGCAGAAGGATTCACTTGTATAAAATATCCATCAGAGAAATTGCCTGAAAGTTACTTTTTAATTTCCTTGACTCTTCCTCTATACCTTGTGGAATAGATGTGGGCTGGTAAGAGGTCTCCGACAGCTGGTATGTTGGCAGGGTCGGCATGGCAGTGGGAGGGAACCCCCCCGGAATGAGATGGTTGAAAGCCATCAGTTGATTGGCCCCAGCTTGCTTCCTCCATCTTGCACGGCGGTTGCTAAACCAGACCTATGGATTTAATTTAAAATTTAAGGATTTCACTGATGAAATAATAGTACATTCTTCATGAATTTTTCATGCTAAAACAGATTAAAGGCCCCTTACTGACAGGGCAAATAGATGCAAGAGTTCTCTGCCTTCTGTGTTGTTTGGGTGAACTGTCGGGGTGAAAGAAGTGTTTAGTGTCCAAGGTCAGTAGAGGGGCTTCAGGGATCCTCCATGGTCTTGCAACAACAGCCCCCATCTACCTTGTGATGGCTATGGGTAGGAATCACTGAGCTCCTCTCCCTACCCTCAACACCCACCCACCTGCATGTAGACAGACTTCCGAGGAGGATACATGAGCCTCTGTGACCCCTGCATGACACATGTCCTAAATTTGGCCTTGCCTATTACATCAAGACTTATATCTTATATTCTTATTAGTCTATCTCTGTATTTCTGTGGTCACTATGGGTATAGCTTCTGGATGGTCATATAGATTGAAGAAAGGATAAGTGGAGCAGTTTTTTCATCTCTTCTAAAATATGAGATATTGCACTGATCTCAGTGGAAATAAATGCCAAAGAGGTAAGTGTTTCAAGAAATGAAAGCCTTTTTTAATCTAAAATAATTTATTTTTGCCTTACTTCTTTCAACAACGGCTTTAGGCTCCTAGAATACCCTGTGTCAAGCACTATGCCAGCCAGGTGCATTCAGAAAAGCCTGATACAGTGTAATAAAATGACCTCAAGGAATTCAAAGCCCAAGTATTTTGTATGAGTCAATGGAGAGAAAGGGCAATCAGGGCAGCAAGAAACATCTAAAATGTTGAGAAGCTGTGACATAACGCCTTTAATGGGTCCCATGCTCCTGCCCAACTCCTACAGAGTTTAAATGTTGGACTTGGAGTGATTTTTCCACGAGGCACACATGATGTTTCCCCCCAAATGAGAGAGGATTTCTACCAATTAAAGATATTCAAATTCCTACACCAAAAGTTTATTGAAACTTTATTTTTTTTAAGACAGAGTCTCCATTGCACTCTAGGCTGGAGTGCAATGGTGCGATCTCAGTTCACTGCAACCTCCGCCTCCCAGGTTCAAGCGATTCCTCCCTCAGCCTCCTGAGTAGCTGGGATTACATGCGCCCACCACCACACTCAGCTAATTTTTGTATTTTTAGTAGAGACGGGGTTTCCCCATGTTGGTTAGGCTGGTCTCAAACTCCTGATCTCAGGTAATCCTCCCACCTCAGCCTCCCAGTGCTGGGGTTACAGGTGCGAGCCACCCATTGAAACTTAATATGGAAGAAAGCACGGTGCTTGGGGTTGGAAGGATATGAAGGAAAGAAAGTAGAGTCCCTGCACTCCTGTAGCTTCCTGCCTTGTCCTCGTGGGATTCACAGCACAGTCAAGGAGACCAAAATAATTGCTCACTAGAGGTAGAAACTCCACATTTGGAAGCACAGAGAATCAGGAAAACTCTAAAGTGGAAGCAAAAAGTTTCAGCTCATTTTAAAGTTTGATTCTAATTTCGACAAGCTATCACTCGAGATGGAAGTAATATCTCCTTCCTGCAGTCCAGGGCAGGAAGATGTGGCTTGTTCCAGGAGGCCAGCTTGTCTAAGAAAAGATGAGACTTGATTTCCTTACAGAACAATGTTAACAATTTTGCAACTTAATTGTCATTTTTAAAGTCAGATTATTGAAGAGGGGAGGAAAAGATTTCTCTTTTCTGGGGCAGGAGAGTCCAATTTAGCAAATCCTTTGCCAAGGGATTTGCTGAAACGTTTTGGTGTTCATCCAAGCATTTGTCTGAGAACAGTTTTATCTTCTCTCGCCATTGTTGCAAGATACTGATAAGAAAAGCTGTTTGAACTTCCTCAAAACATCAACGTCTAATACTCCTTAAGTTTCCAACAGGAAAATGAAGTAAGTTAATATTTTCCCATGTTGATACCTAATTGAATTGGAGTTTTATTTAACTTAATAAATTGCCACCTGGGGTAACAGAATCGTGAACAGCACTTAATTTCAGACCTGCATCAACTGTGTTTTCTCACTGCAAGTCTGAGTGCCTGTTACCACGACTCCCAAAGGCATCCGGACAAGAAAATCATTTTCAAGAAAGTTCTGGGAACAAACTGTTAGCCTGGGGAAGCTGAGGGTGGGAAATTAGGGTCATGTTCATGCCTGAGCGCACTGTGCCATACCACACACTGTGGTTGTAGCTTATATTCTAATACTTCAAGATTAAGGAGGTACTCCCAGCTCAGATGAGGTAGTCCTCTGCAACTATCTAGACCAACAGCATATGGCACATCTCCAGCTTTATAAACTAGGCTGGGAGGAGAACTGGACTCTCAAAAGTTCTGATGTAACTTCACTGATGAAGATTTACTCTCCTCAATTCCACTGGTGAAATGCTTTATGAAGAACTCAGAAACGTACGCTTTGGTCGTTAGATTTGCTGCCAATCTCTCTGTGCCACCTGTCTTCTGTAGCCTTCAGATAAGTAAACCCAGGGTGGTGAAGCCTGATCTCTCCATCAATCTCACTTTACTATTGATTCAAGGTTCATTCTAATGCCACCATAAGCCAATTTTAAAAAACAAAAATGTATTTGTTCAAATAACAAAGAAGAAACATCATGAGTTTCTACAAATACTTCAAAAGACAGAATCCAAACAGAGTAGGAGTATAAAGGTTTGGGGGTTTGTTTTCATATTTTCTAAAATGATATAAATAAGTACCAAGGACATTGAGTAAACCCACCAGGAGTTGGATTAAAAAGTCTTCATATTTATAATACAGTATCTATTATATCCACAACCAAAAATGAAGAGAAATAGTTGTGAAGCACATCTTCACTGAAAAACAAACCTTCAGCAGGAGGTTCAAGAGATTCCCAAAGGAAGGAATTTAAATGTTTAAATTTAGGCTCAATAAATCCAGAGGGCTATTCCTGACAGAACCAGGGCTTGGTGAAGACTGGCCTCCCTGTCTCTGGCCATTTAACCAGAGTTTTATTATCTTACCATTGCCAGCCTTCTGCATTGCCTAGAACCAGCTGAATTTGCGAAAAGAAGGAAAAATTAAAGGAAAAATATACTAAAGCTGCAAATTAAGAAGTAGTTTTGCCTTCTTTATGCTTTGAAACTTAGAAAAGACAAATCTATCTTTAGTAGAATAAAAAGAGTGCCCTAGAAATGATATTCACTTTCAATACCTGAACAAACCAAGCACAGTGATCCTAGGAAGCTGTTAGCAGCCCACATTTAACTGAAACGTTCTTGTTACTCATAAGTCTTAAATAACTCTTTCAATATTGAATCACGAATTCCTAACAGACAATCAATGAATAATCTACGGAATGGCATGTGTGAGTGTATAACACTGAATACGTTCCTCTAAAATATACATATTTATAATTCCGTGGTTACACTTTCAAGAAATTTCATCATGTTTTGAAAAGAATAGCAATGGCAACAGAGGCAAATTGGCCCATGACTGATGTTCTAGGAGAGAACAGAAATTTTCTACCCAATGTCTTTGCCAGTAGGGTGGAAAGAACAAGCTTTTCAAAGTTGGCTACACACCTTTAAACAAAATTTTATGATCTACAATTTGATATAATTCTACCATCCCCACACAAGACTACCTGGTCTTCCACATCACACTTAGCACGGTAACGAAGCGGGGGCGGGAGGCACAAATTGGTCAGTAACCTACTGTTAAGCACAGTTAATTGCTTCTCATTGCATGTATAATACTACATCAAACATCTCCTTCAAAGCAAGTTGTTATTTCATTTGATAAACAGCAGCCTGGTTCATTTTTATCTGCCCCCTGTCCTTCTCAACTTGGATGTCTCTCTGCTGAGCCCTTACATAAAGCCATAGTTCATATCTTTGAAAAAGGATCTTTAGAGGCATTTCCCTAGTAGTATAATGTCCAGTGACTTTTTTGAAACAAAATTTTAATTGGTTGAAAGAACCTCATAACATCATGATTATAAGGAGGAAAAGATAATGAATTAGAAAAGAAAAATTGGATTTTCATAACTTTTTCTCTTCACGAGTAAGCAAACCAATTTGTTCAGACTCTCAACATTGTAAGTTTGAGGGGAAAAATCTAGTACTTTCTACAGTAAACATACAACAATATGTCTTATTCACATGGGTGCAATGCAGACCAGGCAAAAGTTGAATTTCAGTTCCTCCCTTATATTAATACTTCTGGGACCACGAACAATTTGCTTAATATCTTGGGGTCTCTGTTTTCCCATGTGCTAAATGGGAAATACAAAAACTACTTCACAAGATTGTTACGATGAATATATGGATATACAATGCAATCTAAGCACTCAAAAGAATACCAAGGAGATGTTAAATGTTCAATAAATGTTAGCTATTAAGTGAAAGGTCTCACAATGACACTTCTGAGAAAACCAAAAATTAAAGCTCTGTTTTGCTTCCTTCACTAAGTGGTAACTAGCCAAAGCCTTTTGTGCCTGTGAGTAAACAGGAAAGTGCCCAGAGAACACCTCAAATAATTGAAAGCCAGTTTGAATTGAATGAAGGCTTAGGTCAAATTTGCTTCCAAGTTTCATGGATTAGCGCTAATTGTCCCATGGTGTCACCCTAATTTTGCCCATCAATAAATTACTGGTTCACAGCTTTGGTGTTGTACTCAAAGGCAGTTCAGCCTACCTTATGCAAGATGGATTATTGCAAATGCAATTTGAAAAATGGGGAGATAACACAATAGTTAATCCTTAGAAAGAGAATTCGCAACAAGATTGTAAAACATTTGGCTAAACACTAGACTTAGGGTGTGGAATGCTGCAATGCCAAGTACAGTACTTTCCAAGTAGGGAAATTCAGGGCAAGCTGCTCACTTCCCTGGACCTTCTCCTTCACTCTCATTGTTTTCTCTTTCTATACCAGGCTCTCCCAGCTTTCCTATCACTGCTGCTATGTAACTTTGGCCACCATTTGGAGAACTGGTTGGGAACAGGATGGCAACATTGAACAGGAGAAACGCCATGCTCCCATGCATCTGAAAAGACCATGGACACACACAAAAGCACACTCAATTGCATCCTGAAACATCCCAGAAGCAAACTCCTGTAGAGAGCTTTAGGATATTCTATACCTATCTGAACTTCTGAACTCTAGAGATCAGTTAAATGGCTTTAAATCACCACTGTGCTTTTTTGGAAATTCCAGATTACTGATGCTATAAGGGTTCTGCTATATTCTCATTCCCAAGAGTCCTAAGAAATCGTGCGTTTGGGTCATTCCCAAAACGCATGATTTCTCAGGACCTTTGGGAATCACCAGTGTGATTTTTTGGGAATACTAAATTACTGATGCTATAAGGGTCCTGAGAAATCATGCATTCTACTAGCTTTTAATTTGGGTGTAGGGGGAAGGTATTTGAGCATATAATGAAAGCCAGAGGCCGTTTCTCTAGTTAACAGTTGTATATGCACATACACAAGTAAAGGCACAAAATTTTGTGTACAAATCTCAAATCTCCCAGATCTCCTGAAGTCCGTCCATGATTATCCCCGTGGGGCATGAACCCAAGCTGAGATCATGTGATTTAACCAACCCCATATTTTTAAAATTAAAAAAATTAAAAACCTGAAGTCCAGAAAGATTCCAGCAGGATTAAGTAACTTGCTCAACAAAACACTTTTGTCGGTTAGGAACGAAACCCATGTCATCTGACTCCTAGTTAAATTCTATTTCCCCAAGTAGCTTTTGTTTCTGTCTTCCGTTGTCTTCATGGTAAAAGAGGATGTTACTTGCCTACTTCATGGGATTCTTATGCGGAATATTTACTACAGCTTTTGCACGTCATAAATATTTGGACCAGGCACAGTGGCTTACACCTGTAATCTCAGTTCTTTGGGAGGCCGAAATAGTAGGATCACTTGAGACCAGGAGTTTGAGACCAGCCTGGGCAACATGGTGAAACCTCATATCTACAATACAAAAATTAGTTGGGTGTGGTGGCACAAGCCTGTACTCTCAGCTACCCAGGAGGCTGAGGTGGGAGGAGCATCTGAGCCCAGGAGGCAGAGGTTGTAGTGAGCAGAGACAGCGCCACTGCACTGCAGTGCACTCCAGCTCAGGCAACAGTGAAACCCTGTCTCAAAAATAAATTAATCAATTGATATTTGCAAATAATTCCTCGTCACAAAACTTTGATGCTTGTGATAATTTGCATAACAGCTACCCTAATTACAGATGAATTAGGCAAATCATCCTTAAAAAAAAAAAAAAAAACCTTGTAGTGTGATTATTACTAGGCAAATAGTCACTGGTATACAATTCTTACATTGTGTACTCTAATTTGGCTATGATAAACGCAACACAGTCCAGGCGCGGTGGCTCATTCCTGTAATCCCAGCACTTTGGGAAGCCAAGGTGGGCAAATCACCTGGGGTCGAGAGTTCAAGACCAGCCTGACCAACATGGAGAAACCCCGTCTCTAAAAAATATATATATAAAATAAAAGATAAACTCAACACAGCTACAGCCCAAATGAATTTTTATAAAACACTGACAAAGGCTAAAGTTATAGTTTTAGTCCCATCTCTATTTAGAAGAGTGTAGAAATATTTTTCCTCAGGGGGAAAAAATGAAATGTAGACATGGTTTGGGGTTTTCGGGAGGGGTTGGTGTTTGGTTTTTCCAGGTGCCCCAAATTAAACTAACTCACACTTTCTGGCTATCACTCAAACTGAGTTGACTTGGCTACTGCTTTCCCAGATCCTCTAAAAACTAAAGGATTTTCTTCTGGCATTTTAATCAGTGATTAACTACTCCCTTCTTTTTCCTGCTGGGTTAAGTAAAAGATCCATATGCCGGGTGTTCTAGGGAATTTGTTAGGCTATAGATCACAGCCATGGTGCAAGACATGATGTCTCTCAAGGGAACTAAAGAAGCCATAAGGAATGTCAAGAGTCACCGGGTTAAAGCCACATTAAGACAGCTGTTACGTTAATGAAGGCCCTGCTTGGAAAAGGAGGTCGCTGTATGGAAGAGTATGAACTACTCTTTATTGGTTTGATCCCATGTCCTCTGAAAGTTAATGGGACATTATTATTATCCTTTGACATTCACTGACCCAGATGAGAATGCTGGGTACTGTATAAGCTACATGGGTTTAAAATATATTCTGTCTCCATCCTCAGTTTTGACAAAGGCAGGAATGAAAGAGACCAATACCGAACCTCCTCAATTTTCCATCACACTCCTTGTCTGATCTCTACAATAAATGTTTATTTTTTTGACTCACACTGAGTTCAGAGCTGATACTCGGCCTGTCTTAAAAATAGATCTGGTGCCAGTGGCTCACATCTATAATCTCAACACTCTGGGAGGCCAAGGAGGGAGGATCACTTGAGTCCAGGAACTCAAGACCAACCTGTGTAACATAGCAAGACCCCATCTTTACAAAAAAATAGCAAAATAATTAGCCAGACATGGTGGCACACACCTGTAGATCCAGCTACTCCAGAAGCTGAGGCAGAAGGATCACTTTAGCTTGGAAGACGGAGGCTACACAGTGAGCCATGATTAAGCCACTGTACTCCAGCATGGGCAACAGAGTGAGACTCTGTCTCAAAAAAAAAAAAAAAAAAAAAAAAAAAATCCAGTAGATTGGATTGACCAGTTACAGAGGACAGGTACCAAATCCTGGAATATAGTGGTCACTCAAAAGAGGAATGACTGGACCTCACCTCATATTTGCAGGTAATCACAGAACTATAATAAAAGCAAAGTAGATTTGAACCATATTATTTATAACATTGTTATATAGAATATTATACTATTATAATGAGATTTAATTTCTCTGTCCATTTCATTGAGACACAGGGTTACTCTCTCCACTGCACAGTACAGAAATGACCTCCATTAATCACGAATCATGATCTTATATTGATATGCATGTTAAGATCATTTTAGTGATATAGCAATATTAATGTTATGTTAATATACTATTCATAGTGTTATAATATATATTACTATATAGATACTGTATTTCAATATTTTTATAATGAAATACTGTAATTTAGTGAATAAAGGTCATTTCTACACGGTGTGATGGGGAGAAACACTCTGTTTCCCAATAATAGGTTTCCCAACTTTAAAACATGAACCTTGGAGTATCTGTGACTTTTCCTTTCACTCACCTTCCTCCCCACTTCTAGCTTACACAACCAGATGCCCATTCTACCTCTGAATACCTTCCACCACCATCTCTCCCTTGGTCCCACTGCCACTACCTATCCCCATGCCACTGCCTATCACCTCAAGTGTGAGCTCACTAGCCTGAAACCCAAGAGCTCCACAGGATGTCCTCAGCCTAGCTACCAAACCCTATTTCTTCCATGACCCTATGACTCCTTACATTCTAATCAAACTAGTCTCCCAAAATGACTACAGAGAAAATGAAAGGTCACCTTATATGTAGCCCACCACTTCTATCTCTCTGTGCCTCTGCTGATATAATTCCCCATTATTAGTATACTCTTTTTACTCAGCTGGTCCAATGAATATCTATGCAGCCGGGAAAGTTCATCTTAAATCTGCCCTCTGGCCCCAGCACGATAGCTCGTGCCTATAATCCCAGCACTTTGGGAAGCCAAGACAGGCGGATTGCTTGAACTTGGGAGTTCGGGAACAGCCTGGGCGATGTGGCAAAACCACAAAAAATTATCCAGGTGTGGTGGCATGCACCTGTAGTCCCAGCTATCTGAAAGGCTGAGGTGGGACCATCACCTGAGCTCAGGAGGTGTGATTGTATACTCTCAATGAGCTGTGATTGTACACAGCACTCCAACCTGGGCTACAGAATGAGACCCTGTCTCAAAAAAGTAATAATAATAATTAAATCTGCCTTCTTCATGTACCTCTCTTTATTCCTTCAAGATCTCATCCCTTGAGTTCATGTCCTTTGCAGGGACATGGATGAAGCTGAAAACCATCATTCTTTAGCAAACTAACACAGGAACAGAAAACTAAACACCATACGTTCTCACTCACAAGTGAGAGTTGAGCAATAAGAACACATGGACACAGGAAGGGGAACATCACACACTGGGGTCTGTTGGGGGTGAGGGACTAAGGGAGGGATAGCATTAGAAGAAATACCTAATGTAGATGACGGGTTGATGGGTGCAGCAAACAACCATGGCACAGTATACCTATGTTACAAAGCTGCATGTTCTGTACATGTATCCCAGGACTTAAAGTATAACAAAAATAAAATAAAATAAAAAGATCTCATCCTTTCCTCTTCTCAACTCCCATTGCACTTTTTCTCTTTTCTGCACTTATCACATCTCTGTTATTTTTAAATTATTTGGATTCATACTGCCGTCGATCAGTATTCGGTTACTGGATTTTGTGAGCTATCGGAACCAAAGGGTGACGACGCTGCTACGATGAAGCTTGTGAGATTTTTGATGAAATTGAGTCATGAAACTGTAACCATTGAATTGAAAAATGGAACACAGGTCCATGGAACAATCACAGGTGTGGATGTCAGCATGAATACATATCTTAAAGCTGTGAAAATGACCCTGAAGAACAGAGAACCTGTACAGCTGGAAACGCTGAATATTCAAGGAAATAACTTTCGACACTTTATTCTACCAGACAGTTTACCTCTGGATACACTACTTGTGGATGTTGAACCTAAGGCGAAATCTAAAAAAAGGGAAGCAGTTGCAGGAAGAGGCCGAGGCAGAGGCAGAGGAAGAGGACGTGGCCGTGGCAGAGGAAGAGGGGGTCCAAGGCGATAATGTCTCCCATGATTACTGTTTCAAAGTCATATGGGATCTGGGATATTTTTTGTACAGGTTGTGTTTGTTTATGTCAGTTTTTAATAAACATAAATGTGGGACCAAAAAATAAATAAATAAATAAATAATTTTTATGGTTACTTTTTTACCTTTCTTAGACGGCGGGTCCTTGAGAGAACTGTCTTAATTGATCTTAGCATTCCTTGACTTTCCTAGCACTGTGATGATCATATAAAAGTTTGAATATTAGGCCGGGCGTGGTGGCTCACGCCTGTAATCCCAGCACTTTGGGAGGCCGAGGCGGGTGGATCACGAGGTCAAGAGATCGAGACCATCCTGGTCAACATGGTGAAACCCCGTCTCTACTAAAACTACAAAAAGTTAGCTGGGCATGGTGGCGCGTGCCTGTAATCCCAGCTACTCAGGAGGCTGAGGCAGGAGAATTGCCTGAACCCAGGAGGCGGAGGTTGCGGTGAGCCGAGATCGCGCCATTGCACTCCAGCCTGGGTAACAAGAGCGAAACTCCGTCTCAAAAAAAAAAAAAAAAAAAAAAAAGTTTGAATAAAACAGTCTCTCTGACTGGGCTCTGCAGACTGCAAGAGGCTATTTCTGAAAAATGTTGTAATAAGAGTTAATTAGCTGCATCTATGAAAGTGTTGATCAATCTAGGGACCGTGTCCCCAGCCTGCACCTTAAGTATCTGGAAATAACAGTATCTGCAGACAAGGTAAATTCTGGGGTGAGGAGTTCCAGGATACCCTAAGAAGTCTGCCATCTTTCAAACAGTGTTTTACTAACTCCAGGGGGATGTTCCTCATTAATGATGAAAACATTATTCTATACTCAATAGAAACATATTATATCTTAGTAGCCTTTTCCAGAAGATTCAGAGCACCTCCAAGAGTTCAAAGGATAATTCAACGTGCTCTTTAAGTAATATAATTACTTGAAATGCTTCTTAATTATAAATCCTTAAAGGAAGGAATTTCACATGATACACGTTTGCACATTTTCATAACTGAAAGGTCACAGAGATGAAGCGTATAGGATCCAATTATCTCTGTACTCACTTTGTAGCTATGTCACCTTGGGTAGTTACTTACATAGTCCAAGTCCCAGTTTCCTTATTTGTAAATGGAGAGTAGCAATCACAGTACTCACCTAGGGTTTTAATAATGATTTAATAGGTTAATTTATGTGAAGCACCTAAAATAGTGGCTGGGACAGAGTCACCACCTAAAATTTATTTGCTCTTACTTGTGTATCACCCCCAAAGTCCATATAGTGCCTGATGTACAATAAGGATTCCTGAAATGTTGAGTAGGTAACGTGAAGTGGTGCACTACTGCGCGTCATAAATGATATAGTTGCATTCTGTCAGTAATAATAGTCAAAGTCTTAACAATATGCATCCCTAGTAAAGGGCCACTCCTAATATATTTTTGGTGGGGCTCGAAATATGCTTTAGATGAAAAGATGCTTGTTTGTTTCCTGTCTAAACTGAAGTAGGACACAGAGGTTTGGGCATCAATACCTGTACTCGGGCCTCGGTGAGCTTCGCCCTCTGGGCCAGTTCCTCCCTGGTATAAATGTCAGGGTAATGAGTTCTCTCAAAAGCACGCTCCAGTTCTTCAAGCTGTTCTGCTGTGAAGGTGGTTCGGCTTCTGCGCTGTTTCCTCTTCAGTGGTAAATCTGGTTCAGAGTCAATATCAGAGCCTTCATCTGACTGGGGTGCTGAAGCTAAAAGCACAGAAGAAAAAAAATCATAATAAAATGTGAATTAAAAAACAAAAACTAAGTTTGAATCCAAGTTCTCTCCCCGACTGCAAGACCTCATTACAGTGGTCCCTATATCTCAAATAAAATAAATGTGGATCAAAAAACAAGTCTGACCAACACATAATAACTCCAGTCTTAGTCTACAATGCATTCCCAATGTCTTCCATGGACACCAAGTCCCCCCATGCAGTCCTGTATCATTAAATAATATTTAATCTCTTCCCCTGCTCTATCTTTCTGCCCTCTAGGCAGAAATAATTGCTCACAGCATCAGGCATTCTAGGCCAATTATGAGCTCTTAGAAAACAGGGACAGGACTTATTCCATTTGTATGGTCCTATACTTACTACTTACTGGGTGCTTCCTTCATGTCTAATGAATGAATCACATTTAGTTTTGTTTCTGAAAAATTTTCACCAGCCTTTACACTAGGAAATCTGTTGCGTGATTTTTAAAAATATTCCAAACTTGACTTAGCACCTAAGAAGCCAGTAACAGTAAACTATTGCCAGATTCCCATATATTTATAGACTCTACTGCTCATAAAATTTTTATTTAAATTTAGTGTATCGTTATCAGATAAGGGGAAATACTTTAAAGAAAATGTATGTACTATTAAAATGTCAGTCTCTAGAACTGACCTGAGAAGAAGCAGGCATTGTCTAGTGAACTGTCCCTAAACAGAAGTTTAGAGTCTGGGACTCTGCTCAGTAGATGGGCATCTGTCCAGAACAGCTGCTTTATTTAAGAAACTCAACGCAAAAAACATGTACAGTACCTTTCGAAAAAAAAAAATATATATTACAAGCTACAAGAAGGAAACAACAGATTATTAACCCAAGCCCAGAGCCATTCTGAGTGTGTGGCCCTGAGAAACTGCATAGGACAAATGAATCCACCCTGTGGTGGCCTAACACACACAAAGCTTGGGTATATTTGCCTGTGTTCATATGTGGAAGGGAACTTCAAAACTGAGTGGACAAGTACACAGGCAAGAGAAATGGAAACTGGGAAATTAGATAGAAATTACGTTAATGATACAATAACGGTTAGTACTCCTGTAAGAACAGGGTCTGCATCTGTGGCTGCAACTTGCAAAGCTTGGGTACAAGTGGTTCCATTTCCAGACCAGAATTTGATGAGGGCAGGGGTGGAGCAGGCATTTTCCCTGTTTCTGCTAGGAATGTATTAGGGATCCCATAGCAATAGCAAAGCAATCGTGATAGTAATAGAGCAATGTTGCTAGAGAGGGCTCTGCAGTGTGGGGGAGAATGCATTGGACCAGGGCTCTGGGCAGCAAGAGCAGCCCTCTCCAGAGCCCCAGGTACTGCGGTAGTGGGCAAAGGTCTGTGCAAGGGTTATCAGGCCACAGACCCTGAACCTAGAAGGGGAACCAGAGCAGCCTGGCTCTTGAACACATCCAAATGTGCTCTGAAAATTCTCCCAAATAACTAAGGGATCCTGTAAAGAAGCAGCTGAGGTTACTGTCAGCAAACGCCACAGTAAGCCAGAAAACTGTAGATTATTAATGTCAATGTCATGCTAACTCATCTGCACCCTCAGGCTGATAGAACCTGGGGAAATGCAGGTGGCACTAGAAGCAATGTGAAAATATGTAAGTCCTAACCTTCTAATTCTCTTTTATCTTAAACTCCAACCTGACTCTGCCCTACAGAAATCTAGAATTTCATTCTATTTAAGTAGAAATTTTAAACTGCCCAAAATGATACACATCCAAAATGAACCCATAAATGTGATTTTCAGTTTTCTAACATTTTAATACCTCCATACTATTCACATCTGAGCATTACGAAACTAACCGGCAATAGAGTGAATTAATAGTGTATGTGATAAATTTGTTTTAAATATATCTGAAAACAAACACGTGCATAAAAACAAAAGTATAATCTATAACACATTTAATGTGTGTTTAGATATTATTTTTGATTTTTCGATTACCTAATTTAATATAAAATGTTTTCATTTAACATAAATTTTGTGTTAGGATATTTTAGTATTAACTTAAAGAAAGAAAAATAGACTTTCTCTTGCTATAGCAGTATTTTAAAGCACTATTCACATGCTAAAAAATATGCCATGCCTTCCATTATAAACTCCAAAAGCTCCCAATGCAGCTTATATGGATATATGATTGATAAATGTAAGCTAAACTAAATGAATGATAATTTGTGCTGAGTCATAGAGCAGTGTTTCATACTTTTTTGGAGCATTAGAATCACCTGGAGGGCTTGCTAAAACATAGACTGGTGGCTCCCCTTCCATGGTTTCGACGCAGCAGGTCTGACGTGGGCTCCAAGAGTTTGCATGTCTAACACATTCCCAGGTGATTGATGCTGATTCTACTGACCTCAGACAACACTGAGAACCACCTCTATAGCATATTCTAGATTAACTCTTGCCACTCTCAAGATGACCAACTCTATAAAATACATCTACCACAATTGCCTGAAAAAGTCACTCCCACATACATATTTTTAAATTGTGAACGATATGCTCCCTAAGAAACAAATTACTTATTCCCCTAAGAAGACAATAAATTTCCATAAAATATTTTCCTTCCATGCTTCCAGTTTCTAAGCTTTCTTTCCAAAGTGAATTCAGGTGAAACATTCAATAGCATTTAAAGACTGACCAAAAGCTTCCTCTGCCCAAGAGGACACTAAATCTCTGCTTGCACATTCTCTTACTATGATCCCATTAGGATAATAATATGTGGAAATTTTCATGTTTCCTTTGGGAGTCTCTGGGGTTATTAAATTCTTTCAAGTAAATATGATGTGCCATGCACTGTCAGGTCAATTAATCAAAATCATCTCCAGTTTCTGAAGAAAAAGACTGGTTAGATTTACAAGCACCAGCGAGAATTAATCCTGAGGGTCAAGACCACAGTGTTTCACCTTAACAATCAACATCCCCCAGAATATAAGCTGAGTGATCCCAAAGCCCTTCTCTGCCTTGTTCGCTGCTGGAACCCTCAGAACACAGTAGGCGCTCACTAAGTACATGTTGAATGAACATGAAGTGTGGGACAAACTTCAGATTTGCTCCAACGCTGATTTATTTGCCACTGTTTTACATCTTTATTTTTAAGATGGAAATTCTGCTCTTATGACATCTCCGAACCTCTACTCAGATGGGCTTTGGAAGTCTGTGTACCCTCAGCAATCACTCTGAATGCTTAGCATGTATTTGTATACCTGCATTGTTTGGGAAAATGATTACCAATTTTTTCAGAGAATTGTGATTTTTTTTTTTAAGATGAAAACTGGTATAGCTAGTAATGCAAAAGCCTCAGAATTTGGGACAGAACACCTGTCAAACGGGAATCCAGGTATCCTAAGGTGAGTTCAGGGAGGACAGAAACCTTCAGTGGAGCAGAAGGGCAAATGTTCCCTTGATCCTTTCAGTACAAATATAGGCCATGAAAGCAGGGCCTGGTGATTCTTCAAAAGAAAAAAAAAAAAAAAAAGGCTCAGAATTTTTAAGAGTTCAATAGGACAGCCGTGACCACCAAAAATAAAATTCTCTGTAACAAGCTTACAAATCACGACTCTTACTTCTAGACTATTTATTCAAAAGCAATGGAATGGTTGCATCTAACTGGGAAAACCACCATATAGCATCATTTCAGAAGATGTTGAGGAAATGACTTGCCTGATTTTTTGGCTGGAAACTTATTTGAGAAACCAGATAATTTTTGGCAATATAAAGCCACAATCTTACAAGTTAATTCTAAATTTTCCCCATCTGCAAACCCCAAAGGGATGTGGGCTTTAAAATATGTGAAGTCAGCAACCCAAGATTAATCTGCCAGTTAGGAGAAACTAGCTATTTCTAAACATGGAAATACTATTTCTTATGTCATTCAGGAGAAATAAAATTTCCCATTCTAAGAGCACATAAGTGACCCATTTTGTTGGATTTCATCTATTTTATATATTTAGTTTTACTTAAGCTGCTAGAACAAATTAGATACTAGATATAAAGAATCTAATTCTAAATATTACACAGAAAGTAAAAATACGGCTCTTTTTCAGGAAGTTTAATAGAAAGAAATTATATCTTTTTTCTGTATAGAATATCTAATGCTATGATTTGGAAGCCACAAATGTGTTAACAGGACAGTTGTGTCAATGAGTTAATAAATTGCCAGGATTCAATAATTAGATTATAAACTCTTTGGACTACTACTACTACTGTAAAACCTTAATATTAAGGGAGATTTTAAATTACACTTAAGTTGCTCAATCATATTTTACAGATGCCTTCACAAAGAAAATTTGCTTTATTACTAGAGATACTGTTCCCAAATTTGAAAATTCCAGAATAGATCTCATAAGAAAATTCATATCAATACATCATGCACAGCCTTCTAAATGGAAATTTCATTGCTTTAAATTTCAAAACAATTTGTAGATTCTATCCCAATCTATATTGTTATCAGAATTCGAATTTTTTGACTCTATTATTAAAACCCCTTTACAATCTATTCTCTGATTTACCCATTAGTTTAATTCAATGTCACCAATAACCCTGCAAAGCAAAGCTTTTCAGGAGAACGAGGATTTCTCTTCCTTCACTCAACTGCACAGCAACCCAGGAATTAGGAACTTATCCCACTGTGCAGAAAAAGGAAACTGAGACTCCAAGAGCTTGATCATACAGCTAAGGAAACTAGAATTTGACCCAGGTCTATGGTACTTCAGAGGACATGGTTGCTTGCTTGCTTCTAGCTTAGAGTATCTTAAATGAGTGTTGAGTCTTTTATCACACATGCTCACGCGCGCACACACACACACACACGGGCCTTTTGAAGAGGCATAACAGAAATGAACAAATACAGGAATTCAAATACCAATCACTTAGCTAATCACCACTATTGCTACCATTTATCCCAAATTTTCAAAAACTGCCCTGAATAAAATGAAATTTACAGAACAAATAGAGTTACATTATCAATATTATACACCAAATCAAACTATTTTCCAATGTATGCAATTCAACAAACACTTATTGAAATCTTTATATGTTTCTAACATATAGTTTTTAAACAACAATAAAGCACTAAGAAACAAATCAACTTTGCCAGATATTAAATGGATTTAAGAAATCAAAATAGTTCATCAGACCATTTGCAGTCTCTTCTAAGAACCATCACAGACTATCGGTATCTAGGGTCAGCCTGGAACCTACCAATAATCAAAAGCAGATGAATTGATTATACATTTTATATCTTTATTAAAGCTTTATTTTTGGTATTTTGTATTAGAATGAACGTAACAAAAATATATCAAGGTCTAAAATGGTTTTCTGAAGCAAAAGTGCAGGAAGGAATAACTTGAAACATATCAGGATAGTCACAAGTTATTCAACAGAAACTCCAGTGTGATCACTGGAAAGCATTACCTCTCACTAGAGTATTTCAACTCTGTGCTTTATAAGAAAGTTCTATCTCAAGCGAATTTTACATACAGGAGCCAAATTTTTAGTTTTCCTAATGATCTCACATTAACTCCCACGATTAAACTTGGGAAAATGGACATTGTCAATAAAAAGAAAGAAAGGATCAAGCACAGGGCAACTGTCATACCCCACAGGATTACAAACTCTTCCTTCAGAGACAAATCAAACGGGGAGGAGAAGGCAAAAGTATTACCACCAGCGGGCTAACCATGAAGTTTAATTAAAGAAGGAATTACAGAATCAGAGAGTATGTCTTTGTCCGCTAGCCCCTTGTGACCTCCTCTGTAGCCTCGGGAAATATTTCATCCTAGTTAACACTATTATACATGAAATCTTGCTTCAATTTTATAGGGATTTAGTCATGTGGAATTCTATAATTATTGGTGTCCAGACAAATATAATTCAGAGATGGGAGACAGGCAAAAAATGGAGAAACAAAATAATTCACAAGCATGAATTTGGTACATTGTCTTTCTTCTCAGCAAGACGTTTCATTTGAATAATTAAAGAATCAAAACATGACAACCATTTAAACTCTATGTTTGCCCTAGATATAATACAATGTGATTTACAGACACGGGAGGAGGTGGGGGGATCTCTGAAGGCCGAGCTTCCTAGTCATAGCTTATTTACTCTAGGATGGCCTCATACCAAATCCGATGGTCTTTTCGTCGGTTTTAATCTTTCTCAGCTAGATTTGTCAGCACTTCTACTCCCAGCTGTGTCTCACTGATAAAAGAACAAGATAAAAATAAGAATCCTTCCTGAGAGCTCGCTGAAGCCTTTTTATAGAGTCTCATCACTTAAGAGTATTTCACAAGTATATTCCAGAAGGTCTTTCACAGGTCAACTCGAAGTCTGATGCACCTACTTGGCTAATTGCAGAACGTCTCTTGTGCTTGTGAGTTTTGCCATTCAACGTGAAGGGTACAATGGGACAACTAACTGCTCTCTGATCTGAACTACCCCTTTTACGCTGAGAAAGATGTGAATGACCTCTCTCGTGTTTACTCGGGTGAAAGTCAGGAGGAGTGAAGCAAGACTGATATTCCCTTGCAGACCCAGAGTAAATGACAAATGACATTTTCCCTTTGTGATCTTTGGGATTTTTGTTGACTTATTTGGAGGCTTTTGTTGGATCCCAAGAAATGGCCTGTGGCTGAGGCCTATTCTACCAATTTCCACGCTCCATCTGTGGAATCCATCAGCGGGGCATTTACCCTCATTCAGGGTTCTGACACCTGCCTGGCAGGGCGCAGGAGACACAAAGAAAGCTGGAGTGGATGAGAAAGGGGAGGTTGGGGTGGGTTTTTTTTTTCTTTTTTTTTTTTTTTTTTTTTTTTCAGAGAGAGGAGGAGGGGGAGGTTGAAATGGATACACAGTAGGGGTTAATCCAAGCCAGTTGAGAGACTTCAGCACCTGGAAGCTTCTCTTCCACATTAATTCACAAGCTAAGAAAGAATCGGTGATGTTATTTTTAAAGTGTTTTAAAGTTGTATATATGTTGAGAAAAGAAAACAGATATGCAGCTGAAAAAAAAACCCAGAGATTTAAAATAAAATTCTAATGTGTCACTAGAAACTATACATTGTGTAATTATCAAGAAATACATTGAACTTTCTGGAATTCTTAACCCAGAACTAGGGTCCGAGTAATTGTTATTTTGATAAACAATTGTTAGTTGATAAACTAGGAGGGATGGTTTATAACCTGTTCAATGGTGTCTTTGGTGGTGGGGGTGAGAAGTAGGTAAGGGGGTCTTGATTTGCTTTTATTGTCTTTATGATTTCTCCCCGAAATGTGCCAGCAAAAGACTCTTTCGAAAGTGAAAAAAAAAATTATTTTGGCAAGGATAGGCTGGGCTTTCTTGAGCAAAGGTTCTTTCAAGAACACTAAATCTAATTAAGACCCTCCAGCCATTACCCACTCTTGTTCCTGCCCAGCAGTCCCCCATTTTTTGGCTGGAGAAAAGTAACACTATTCCCCTCCCTTCTGACCCAAGCACTTCCCTCGGAAGCTGCCGTCTCACAGCACGAGGTCATTAGAAGGAAAATAAGCTCCTGCCAGGTTGGGGCTAATCAAAATAGCACAAATAAACCCTGACACTCAACAACTCCCCGAGTGCCTGCTGCCCTGGGAGGAGAGTACAGATTGGTTATGAATATGGCCGGCCACGGGGGCAGTCCAGGAGGGCCTGGCCGTGTGCTCCTCCGTTGCTCTGGAGTTATTTTTAATGCACAACATGGACCGTTGGGTGTTTATTTAAGATAAGGGCTGACAAGCAGAGGCTGGCAGCACAGCAAGCTGCCTCTGAAGTGCTGAGCTGTGCAGCCCCAAAGCCCCCCATATCCTAACGTTCCCAGAATTTTGAGTTTCAGGTGTGCGCAGGATTTCTGTCCACATTTCCTTGAGAAAACTTTCTCTGGATGGAGTTATCTCTCAAGCCACCACCTGACCATTGGTCATCTTTTTAACAGCAGCAGCAAGCAAGAAAGGCTTATTTCTCCTTCATTCATTCATGTAGCCCTGCTAGTGATAATTTTTGGTAGATGTATTCACTGTTATGTCTATTTAAAAACATGCTTGTGTCTTTTTCAACCACTCATACAAGCAACATTTTGCTTAAAGGAGTCACAAAATACCAACCAAGCCATACCTGTTTAAGCAACTCCTTTCAAAGGCTTAAAGTGAAAGAGGAATCCGTTATCGTCTTAAGAACCCTAATGCTGACCCAAATTAACCCAGTGGCTTCTTAACCACCTTATTTTAAGTATGTGTGTAACAAGAATTCCTTTTACAACAGGAGTGAGATCGCCCTTTCCTATACTCCCCTGTAAAAGACTTCTATTTGCGATTGTTTTTAATGGCTTTTTAAAACCCCCACGGTAACCACCACCAAAGCATTTCAAAGAGAAGAAGAGAGGAAAGCCCCCAAGAAAATGTGTCCCTACTCAATTAGGAAAACTGATTAGTTAGCTAATTAATCAGCTAACAGCTTTCCAGTAATAGTCTCCCATGATAAGAACTTTCTCCCCTCCCAAGCAAGAGCTTAAAAGTCAGTCATAATTACAATTAAGAGCCAGGGCTGCTATCTATAGTAAGTCTCCACGTCTCTAAAAGCAGTAGGCTAAGTTCTAGTTTGCCAAGATTGGATAGTAAGGAGTGAAGAAAGGTAATTTGCACGCTGAAGGGGAACGGGAAAACAGTAGTTCTCGTCAAAGGAAAAGGGCCAAGTGACTTTTATTTACAATTGCCAAGAGAGAGGCCATTATTGACCATATGTGCCACAATTGCCCTCTTATCACGGGCTGGCCATCACGTCCTTTGGGAGCTGTTAATGAACTGGGTAATTGAGCTGCTGACATGTGTTACCAAAACAAAACAATAGGAAGAAGAGACAAATGAACATTTTATTTGCCAATCAGAGTAGGTTCAGCTTTTCACGGAGCTGCCGCTAAGTAACTGACTGAATGCATAAAACAGTGCGTTGAAAGCAAGCAGATGCAGACACAATAATAGTTAACTGACAGCTTATGGCCCATCTGTGCTTAACATTTTGTTAAAGAAATTACTTGACTTGCTAAAGAGACAAATCATACAGCTGCCCCAAGTGCTGCATTATAAGAGATAAATCATTAGCTAAACTGTTTCATGCTTAAAATGACAATGCTTATTAACAGTTATGTTGGGACATTTTGTCAGCACAGCTTGACACAGTTATTACTTACTAAAAATGTGACAACTCGTAGATATTCAGTGGAATTGAGTCAAAATGAAAGAACACTGCAAACAATTTGAAAGAACAATGAACATTTTTAATCTCTCACCATTAAATATGCATTTCTAAGATGTTATAAATGAAAATAATTAACTCCATGAAACAGGACATAAGATCATGTTCCCTGTAGTAATTATTTACCTTTCTGTCATTTACATCTTACTTATCCAAGACTGCAGGATTTTAGAAATGCTCTCATTCTGGGTTGATTACTATGACGGAACAAAATCAGTGATCGTACAAAAAATAAGCAGATTAAAGTCATTCTTTCTGGCCACTTCGTTTTTTCAACATACTCACCTTCTTCCTTTGGAAAGATATTTCTGTAATAGGGAAAGAAAAACCATGTTGCAAAAGACTAGTTTTATGAGGGGATTTCCCTTATGTTTTTGTTACTACAATTGAATTGAAACCACATTTTTTGGTTCAAGTATGTTTCATCCATTGCCCTGAAGAACAACTTACCTCTGAAATCATAGCTATGTAAACTGGTTAACTAAAGGCAGAACACAGATCTCTCAAAGCCCTTCTTGTGATGGGTTTGTTTTTTTTTTTTTTACCATTATGGGCAAAATTAACTTAATAATAGTAATTATGATATAAGAAAAGCAGCTACTTACCAACCTGCTAAAAACTTCCTCCGCCCAATCCCTGCTTCCCACAAAGTCCTTGGTGTGCATTTTCTTTCACCTTTAACAAAACCCTCTTTGGAGTGGTATCGTCATCCCCATCTTACAGATGAGCAAAAATGAGGTCTAGAGTGATATCACCTACCTATCACCTACCTGATTCATGAGAACTCAGAGAGGCTACACTAATTTAATATCACATCAGCATTGTCATTTGAGGAATAGGATTGATGAGGGTTGAAAGAAAACTGTGGCCAATATCTTTACTTCTTTTTTCTTCCTGATCTACTGAGTCAGGACTCAGATATCACAACTCCGTAAATCAGTTGTGAAAACATGAGCATAAAAGGTGAGAAATACTTTCAATGGTGGTTGGATAGGTGAAAATTATGTTATGTAAAGTTACCAAGAAAGCTTATAAAATCTAAACCTCAGCTATATTAACAGAACTTCAAATGAGACATGAGTGCTCAATAAGGCTCATGACATAATTGACCAAGACAAAAAACTACTCTGCCTTCATCTTTACTTTCCACTATCAAATATTGTGTGCCTAAGTTGTTTAAAAGTCAACAAATAAACTAACGCTCAATATGTAAAGGAGATAATAAATTACACAGAGAGGCTCTTGGGGTGGGCAGAAAACAAAAGAATTCTTTTGTCACCCTTATCAAGACAGAACTACCCAAAGAAACACAAAACCTAAACAGCTTTATCCACGTTGAAACTGTGCCAAGATTAGCATGACACGAGATGTTTGGAAAATTAAAAAAAAAAAAAAAAAAAAAAGGCAGATTTTAGAAGAAAGTTAAATACTACAATTTTGGGGTCAAAAGCCTATGCAAAGAGGTAAGAAGATAAATGAGTAGAGAACTGAAAATCCCAAGTCAAAGCATTTACAAAATTGCAGAATCCTTGAAAAGAAACTTAAGCCAATCCCTTCATTATACAGATGAAGTCCAGAGAGAGCAAGTGAGGTTATCCCAAAGGACACATCATTCAAGAAACATTTATTGATTTTCTGAGATGTGGCTGATAGTGTCCTTGGCACCAGGGATGCAAATATGAATAATATACGGAGCCTAAACTCAAAAAGTAAAACTCCCATTCCAGTACTCTTTCCAGTAAGGCAAAAGAAAGTGTCAGTATACGTAGGAGTTAATCTAGTCACGCCCTGTGGCAACGGAAAGATTAAATAGCCTGTCAAGGCTGAAAAACCCAGATACGTTATTTTTTAAAAATCAGAGCCGTAGATTCTGTGATCTTTAGTATAAAGATCAAAATAATATATAAATGCTTTCAATGACATTTCCCACAAGGCATTTCAAGATTGTTTCGTTGCTTCCCGTCTTCCCTTGGATTCTATAAAAAAGAAAAAGGATAGCACAGGAAGCTTGTTTTGAAAATCCAAATCTTATCTGGGTCAATTATTGCTTGTTGGAAGATAGAAAGAGGTAATAACTGAACATAAGAGAAAACTTTTTTCCCGGAGGCAACAGAGAAGGCTGAGCTTAATCCTTGCTGGCAAAGGAATTAGCAGCAACATCAAGGTCATCATCAGAAATCATGCTTGGGATACCTACTGTGCAGGAAGTACTTCCCTGGAGGCTGTGAAGAGGGGATAATGACTAAGAAGAGAGTGTGATTCCTCCCCTTCATCGTGCAAAAGTGTACGTCTTCTGTCTAGAAGGTGACTCTAGACCTACCTAGACCCCTCTGCACCTATTCGCCTTCTTGTTAACCAGTCCTACCAGGCATAAAGGAATAGCATGAGAACGATGTTCCCTACGTCCTAAGACTGAGAGAGAAAAATGGCTGGTCACCAAAGCTTTGCAGGTATTTGTAGAAGTTCCCAAATGTGCAAAATAAGCAAGATCCAATTTCTCATCTGCTGCCTCTTTGGAAGAACCTGCCCATAATTGGACAGTATATTGTTCACACACATAAAAAAAAAGACATTCAGCTCTTGCTCATTCCCAATTCCTTTAAAAGTCAAAAAGGAAATCAAAGTTACTCAACTTCACCCAGCCCAGGACCTCTATCTGTACTGTGGGATCAAAAATTAGGCCAGGTATGCTGGTGCATGCCTGTAATCCAAGCACTTTGGGAGGCTGAGGTGGGCCTATCACTTGAGGCCAGAAGTATGAAACTAGCCTGGCCAACGTGGCGAGATCCCGTCTCTAATGAAAATAACAAAAATTGGACGTGGTGGTGCATGCCTGGAATCCCAGCTATTCAGGAGGCTGAGGCACAAGAAACACTTGAATGCAGGAGGCAGAGTTTGCAGTGAGCTGAGATTGTGGCACTGCACTCCAACCTGGGCAACAGAATGAGACTGTCTCAAAAAAAAAAAAAAAAAAAAAAAAAAAAAATAAGAATAAAATTAAAGTAGCTATGAAAGTAAATAAATTCTGTGCTCCCAAATACCTCAGGGCCTAACCAAGAAGGCCAAGCTTTACAAAAATCAGGCAACCAGTCTAAAAGAAATTAAGTATATGCCAACATTTAGTTGATTTTCATGGGGAAAAACTGAATATTTTTGCTTAGAGGCAAATTCATGTCCTCTCTATGTCTACTGATATGGGTCTGCATAGGCAAAATGAAGTATAATTGTGAGCAATTCACTATCTGATCATTTTTATTAGTGTCCACAACCAAAGTGAATAGGTCAAGTATCCAAAACCAAAAAAAAAAAAAAAAAGAATTTCTTCAGTAGCAGGTTTCTGCATGAATTATTGGACAACTGCCTTTCCTCTCCACATTGCCTTTTCAGGAACAATCTTGCAGAACTGGGAGGAAATGAATAAAGAAGTGCTACATAGGAAAGAGTAAAGGAAGGGAGGAGAGAAGAAGAAAAGACGGGAGAAAGAAAAGAGAGGCCAGCCACTGTGGCTCATGCCTGTAATCCCAGGACTTTGGGAGGCTAAAGCAGATGGATCACCTGAGGTCAGGAGTTCAAGACCAGCCTGGCCAACATGGTGTAACCCCGTCTCTACTAAAAATACAAAAAAATTAGCCAGGCGTGGTGGTACACACCTGTAATTCCAGTTACTCAGGAGGTTGAAGCAGGAGAATCGCTTGAACACAGGAGGCAGAAATTGCAGTAAGCCGAGACGGTGTCACTGCACTCCAGCCTGGTCAGCAGAGCAAGACTCCGTCTCAAAAAAACAGGGAGAGAGAAAGAGAAGAGGACCAACTTTCCTTCCTAGCAAAGAAGGATATATAATAAGGCAATTATTATACAGGTAGCTTCAGAGTCAGTGGGTTCACCACAACCGCTTTTTTCCCCAAAAGTCTCCTCTGACAAGCCTTTATGAGTTAGGAAAGCCTGCTCTGAGGGATTGAAGTTGGGGCTGAGGGTCTGACAACGTATTCTGATCCCTGACAACTTTAAATAAATTAAAGCTTTTCCTGGGTAAAAACCGAAAGTAGTCCCACTCATTCTTCCCACCCACACCAGCCCATGGTTTTAACTGGAAATCATCCCATCACTGTTAAGACAGATGCCAACATTTAAACCATTGCCAGTTCAATTCAAACTCAGGCTCATTCTTTACCACCCAATTATGTGTTTGCTCCTAAGAAAAGTTTTTTAGACAAAATATATTATGTTTCTTATTTCACTGTGTGTTTTTGTTTTCATATTATAAAAGTAAATTATATTATAAAAATAAAATTTGAGCAATGTCTACAAATAAAAAATAATGATAGTCCCGGAATCCAAAAGAATTACTATTGATTTTAAATTAGAGAATTAGACTATAGAGATGGATGGATCAATAGATCAACAGATAGATACAGAGAGACTAAACTCCTTTACTGTGTTTTTTGCCATTCTTTTTTTCTGTGTACATTATTAACAAAATACGTTTTAAAAAATTTTCTTAATTACACATCAAAAAGGTAAATAAAACTCTTTCCTCCAGCATGTTTTCAAGTGAATTTATCCTTGTTATTTTAGCAATAACAAAAGTTGTTTGGTTAATAGTATTGTTTTTATTTGAAAATTTAACTTTCTGAAAGTTGTTTTCTGAGATTACAAAGCACTACTTCTTCCGATTTGTTCACATTTACCTGTAGATGCATTTGAATATGCAGATATGAATATCTGCCAATTTCTCTATATGAGGGCTGATAAATGTACATATATTCTCATTGTCTTTGTGTAACTCAGGTATCCAATTCATTCAAACAAACATTGAACCCACTTATACATCTCTCTTTCTTTTCTCACAATAAGTTAGCCACAGGTTGCAGAAAGCTTGTCAAGGGCCTGGGTCATCAGAGGTTTGTTGATCTTACAGACCACTCCTTCCCAAGTCCTTGCCCTTATTCCTATTCAGGCCACAATGAAGCAGGAGGGGGCTCTTCAAATGCTTTCTTCTTTCTGATAGAAGAAGCCAGAGCAGGATGAGAGAATGAATGCCTCTGCACAGAGAGAGTGGCAAGAGAAAAAAAACCAGCAGAAGCACAGGAAGGCAAATCCCAGGTAACTAACAACGTAACCAAATTCCAGGGAGAAAGTTAGAAATAGATTGTTTTTAAAATTTTTTTCCCACTGTTAGTGATGTTCATGTTTTGTGCTAAATGTGCTGCTTAGCATAGAATTTTAAAACCTAGAAATCACTTTAAATATCAGCAGATAACCCATTACCCTAGATTTTTAAAATTCAAGAAACAAAAACTGAGTTTCAGATGAATGAAATGATACCTCCATCACCAACTGTCTTGGTGGCAGAGTTAAATTTCAAATCTATATCTCTGAGTTCTAAATTCTGGCTCTTTTCACTTTATCACATGATCAACTCATTTTCTGTGAATCTCTGGATGAATTTGCTCCTATTTTCCAATGGTAGCTAGAGTCCTTCTCTCACCAACAGACCTGCTGAATCTGAAAATTAGTGGAATGAGATGGACTCAAGACTGCGCCCAGGGAGGAAAAAAAAAATTAGCATCTTAACCATTTTATTTACATCTAGCCATTATATAATGCTGTTTTGTTTCTGATTTTTAAATTCTCACTGTATCTCATTGTATCTACCTCATTACATCTTTATAACTACTCTGTGTGATAGATAATCTTTGTTTTAAAAATGACATTGATAAAAGAACTTGCCCAAAGTCTCAGCAGGTCAATTAGATGTGAGAGGTTCAAAGATAATCATCAGTCTTCACTCTAAATATGCATAAAAATGTCCCCTGTATCATCTATTGTTTAGCATTATTCACAAATTTTTTTTCACTCAAATAACATGTATATTCAAATACTAATTAATAACCAATTTTATAAGAAATAACGATTAATAAATTCCAAAGTAAATCATCTATAAAACATAGAAAACTAGTAATTAATGTGAATTTTAATATGCACATAAAAACCTGCTAGAAATTCATTTTATGAAATTTAAAGATTTCATTAGAGTGGAACAAACCTACTTCCCATAATTTCAAGTGCTTGCCAAAGTGGAGCAACCATCGGTCCTAACTTGGCTTTCTCACCATCTGTGCTACCTTGAATACCTTTCTGCACATCTTCACACAATGTCATACGCAGGTCTCAAAGCCCAGGTCCACAGAGTATTCACGGAACCTTGCAGCCATCAATGCCCCTCCCTTCTCTGTACTGCAAGAGTATTTTATACTCTCCATGCATGCTGCAGTTTTCCTTGGTAATTGAACTATTATTGACTACAACTTGTAGGTCAACTCTTGTTGCAACCACACTTATATCTCTGATTGACCACTTCCTTGAATTTGTATCCATTTAGCTGTTGGTCCCAGCAATACTTTTTCATTTTAAAGGGTCAAATAGTCAGAGGTCAGCAAAGCAACTGGTAAGTTCATACAGATAAATGTAACAAATGCAAACATTGCTCTTACTAAAAGCAGATTTTGAGGGAGCTTGGTTCTTTGCTTGGCTGTTGAGTAGTTTTGTAAGCAAAGAATTAGAGGCCATTCTAAGAGAAATGTCTTTGTGTGTCAAAGTTTAGTGGTTATTTCGACTGTCACAATGCTAAAAAAAATCTGAGGAAAGGAGGAAAAACTGGCTGATGGTATGATATGGCATTATCACAAAATAAGGAAAGTGACCGAAGAGCATGTGAACAACTCTACTTCAGTCTTTCATAGGATTCCAGTTAATTTTGGAGGCATTCAAAAGCCGTAGATAACAAGACTCTTTCTTTGTTTCAGTATTTACCAATGCGGGGGTGGGGGGGGGGTGGGAAACCTGTGAAGGTGTTTTGTAAACTGTAACATTCATGTAACATACATGTTTTCATCAGCAACAACACCCCCACCAGATTGTTATTATTTATTATAGTAGGTAACAAAGCAGCAATTAAATAAACCTTCCTAGCAAGAATTAAAGAGGCATTATATTAAGACTTTCACTTTCTACAAAAAATAAAAACATAAGGGTAAAGTCATTTTCTCTGATCAACTAAATACACTTGCGCCTCTTTTTCTCAAATGTCCTGATTCTTTTCCTTGAATACAAGAAGACATCAACAGTATCATTCCTCTCTCAGTGACCCTTTCCTTGAGTAAATCCTTCCTTTTCCCATTTTCGCCTTCAGTCTTAGGCCTTAAAAAAGGCTCACTCGTAAACCCCAGTGTGCTACATATTTGTCAACAAAGAGGTTTTTTCTTCTCCCCTTTCAAAAAAGGTTTGATTAAGTCCTAGCCCAAAAATGCAGTGTTAAAAGTAGATCCGTGTTTTGCAGAGATCTGAAGCTTTTCCAATTTGGGAAGATCCTCTTTAAAAACACAAAACTAGCTTTCTTCTGCATGTTCTACAAAATCACGTGACCATGTGACACATTGTAAGAGCCCTCTGCAGAGATTCAGAAGGAGCCCTTGCCCCAGAGGTCCTGCAGTTCTCTCCATTGTAAAGCCACCTCTGCCCATGAACCTTTGGTGAAGCCAGTCTTCAAGTGAAAGACACTTTCCTTCTATGTCTGCCCTTCCTGTCAATGACACAGTATAAAATATCCCTAAATAACAGTAATGATAGCCCTCCCCCAATCCCCAAATAGCAGGAACAGTCAAGTAAATCAATACTCATGCTTATAAACTACCTAGAGTCTTTGACAGGGGAATAGGCTTTCTTCCCCAATTCCACTTGAAATCAACCTAACTTGGCTTATGAGTAAATGGAGATATAAAGGCCATGGATAGGTAAGAGAATCTCATGAATAAAACTGGGGTTTTGTTTTTGTTTTATGTCCTAAACTTAAAGAAATGTCTTTAGAACCCAGCCTTTATCACAGGTAGGGGGATCTTATGAGTATGACTGCACCCTTCCCATCAGTCTGGTACCTCCATGTGCATCTCTTTACACTCACTAAGCCTCAAAAGAATGCAGTTGAAATAATTCGTGAAATTCTACTATAAATATATCTTCTGTAGTGAATATTTATTACTTTCGTACAATGGAAGTAGTCCCATTATTGAGAAGTAACCCCCAAAAAGTGTTGGTATTTTTATAAGAACTTGCAAACAACCGTGCGTCAATTCAGGATTTTAGCCAGCATGTGTAATCTTTTTGTCCCTAAAAAATGATACTGCCAGCACCCTCCCAAACTTGAAAAATATCAGAGTGACAATAAAAAACCCCACTAAAAATTCTATGCATGTCAATTCACTTTGTAACATCTGGCATAGGAAATATATGCACCACAGAAACTTGGAAAAAGGTTTTATGAAAAAGAGAATATGTACCAGACATAGGCCAGACTTAATACCCTAGAAACTGAAATGGAACACAAAACTGAAATGGAAGAATTAGGGAAATTAGAAATTTACAATAAAAAAGAATGTTTTGGGTTAGATTGGTTGGTTATTTGAAGCACAAGGGCTTTAGAATTTCACTTACCTAAATACTATCTTATATTTCTCCTTCATTTGCATCCGAAGATGTTGCTTTATTCTCATCTGAGATTTCTTAAATTCTAAATGGTATAGAGCCTCATAACCCAAATGATTCATTAGAAATCATAGCCCCAAATGATTCATTAGAAACTAAATTTCTCTACATTTCTTCACACTTTCAAATAGATAAAACACAAAGTTTCACTTATCTGTGCAGTTCCAACACATGATCATTTAAGGGAGATTTATTTAACATAAAAGTTTTGGGCTGACTGCCAAGGTTCCTGGATTATAAACAAAATTGAAAATGCACATTTACATTTAAAGAACCACCTCCCCCCAACACTTCACTGTCCTCTAGTGGTAACGACTTTGTGGTCCTAACCACCCTCAGATGAAGGAGGAAGACTGTCAATACCCCTCACAATTTCACCATGGCTGTCTGAGACTGCTTTGCTACATAACCAGAATTTAACAACAGGACTCTAAGAGGAATCATCAAAAGCATAGATGGAATGGTAGGAGACAAAATAACACTTCCAAATCAAAGATGTAACAGTCCATATGAAAGGTCAGCCAAACACGACCCACTGCCTGTTTTTATCTCTGAGCTAAGAATGGTTATTATGTTACTTAATGGTTGAATAAAGAGTAACATTGGCACATGAAAATTACAATTTTAGTGTTGATAAAGTCTATTAAAACATAGCTATGCTCATCCATTCCTATACTTTCTATGGCTCATGCTACAACAGCAGAGCTGAGTAGTGCTAACAGAGACACGTGGCCCCAAAAAGCCAAAACTATTCACTATATGGGCCTTGACAGAAAATATTTGCCTAGTCTATATGATAGCCAACATTCTATATGTGCTTACTATGCACCAGGTGCCATGCCAGGCATCTTTACCTGCTTTCTTTCATCCAATATTCAAATCAACATTATTATTATACCCATTTTACAGACTGAGAAAATGAGGCTCAGAGAAGTTACATATTAACAGCTAGTCTGTAGTGAAGGTAGAATTAACATTAAATCTCATGTAGAAGCTGTGTTTATGAATTCTGTGCCAAACTTAATCCCCACGTTCCGTTACCACCAAAACCCATCATCACTGCCATCATCTAAGACTCAAAAGTCCCATTATCCGCAGCGTAATGCAAGTCCCAATGCCTCTGCCATGAGGATGGAGAGATGCCTTGCCCTATCTCCTGTTATTCTCCTGTGTTCAGACATTAATGAATCCAGAGTTGTGTGTAATTTTTTTCTATAATGGTCCAGGTCTCTGTGCTGTTACTCAACCTTACAGGGCAGGTGTTTAACTTAATTCATGAATTAATCATACCCATGAACTGACCTATTGCTCAGTTCATAAGAAGGGTAAGAACCAGGAAAATCTTTTAGCAGGACGGTAGTTTTTTAGGCGATCTGGAGTCTTGGTGCTATGATTAGTTTAGCTTACTGATGATCCTTGCTTTGACTTCTAACTCAGTGACCGCTGACATGAACCACCAACTACTCTCCCAGAAATGCTAGAACCATAGTTGTCACCTCACTCCCCAATCCCGTGCCCCGGTGCCCCATAGGCTACTTCCTCACCTCTATTTAAATGGCCACCACCAGAGCAACAAGCTTACCTCCTTAGTAAACAAGGAAGCTAGAAGCAGCATGAAAGAAAGAACTGTTGTTTTATTCCCAGGATTCTGTTCTCAACCCAGATGAGCAGCTGGGTGAGTTGCCTAAATGATATGGCTCTCAGATTCCCTGTCTGTGAAAGAATGCTAACACTCCACATGTAGCTCTAAGGAACAAATTTACAGGGGTACAAACAGACTTTGGAAAACATAGAGTACTTACGGAATGCAAAATACAGGTAAATTACAGTGTTGAAGTATGAAATGCAAATCCTGGTTTGACATTAGTCTGTTGACTTTCTCAAACCCTAAAGACATTTAAGGTGTTTTATCATGTGACTTAGCATCCAAAGCTTCATGCAAACTAAGACTCTGAATAAACCTAGATGATGCACCACAGAAACAACAATGAAACAAGTTGTCAAAGATATAACCAGAGTCCAGATAATAGGACATAAACTACAACATACATAAATTTAGACATGTCTTTTTCCCAGGAAAAAAGGAAGTCAAAGTTTTTAATGACCTCACTACAAAATTTTTTTTCTCTCTCTCTTTTTTTTTTAATTTCTTTTTCTTTTCTTTTAGAGATAGAAGCAAAGAACCTGTTGCCCCAGCTGGAGTGCATTGGCATAATCCTAGCTCACTGCAGCCTCAACCTCCCAGGCTCAAGTGATCCTCCCACGTCAGCCCCTGAGTAGTTGAGCAGCTGGGACTGCAGGAGCATGCCACCACATCCCACTAATTTTTAGAGATGGGAGTCTCACTATGTTGCCCAGGCTGGCCTCAAATTCCTGGGCATAAGCAATGCTCCTGCCTTGGCCTCCCAAAGTGCTGGGAGTATAGATGTGAGCCACCACACCTGACCTTTTTTTTTTTCTTCTTCAAAATGTTTCTCTAAATTTACATTCATTTGTTCACCAAACGCTTACTCAGTGCCATGGTATTTCCAGTTCTGTGCAAAGCAGAGCACAAAAAGCTGAGCAGAACAGAACTCACAGAACTCACAGTACAGCAAACAGCACGTTTTTTTTAAATCTGACATCCAATATCCAGAAAATGCCAATTGCAAATGCTTTTTTAAAACAGAAAGTTTCACTTCAAGTATTCAGTCAGACATGTGAGATGGCTAACCAGATAATAGTTGGACTTCAAATCCCATTTTGTGTTCAGTTGATATGTTATTTGCCTGGGAAAAGCAGGGTAGCTGTCACAGTGTTTTTTCATCTTACATTTTGTCAGTCTTTTCTCACCTTACATTTAGATTGGTCTCATTGTATTGAAATACGCTCGTGTGTTCTGACATGCTTCCTCTTGCAATAAGCGTTGTCCAGTGCATCAGACATATAAGGTTACCCTAAGGGTCTGAAAATCAGAGTCTTTTAGATGACCAGAACGACCTTTGGAAATTTGGGTTTCCCACAGTCACCAAGTATTATTTTATCAAAAAGGCATCTCACAGATCCATCTCTGGATCTGCTCCTAATGTCTCCATCAATGTCATAACTACTTAGGATACAGGATAACATTGAGACTGGCTAGGACCACCAGAAGATCCCTTAGAGAGAGTTAATGAGCAATTATTTTCATGTTGTTTAATGTTTCTGATGATGCTCTACAGCATGAGCATGTCAAAAACTCAGTATAAACACAGCATTTATCAAAGATTCTTACATACTTAAGGCTCACTATTAAGCTTTTCATTTTTTCCTTCCTTCCTTCCTTCCTTCCTTCCTTCCTTCCTTCCTTCCTTCCTTCCTTCCTCTCTTTCTCTCTTTCTTTCTTTCCTTCTTTCTTTCTTTTGAGTCTCACTCTGTTGCCCAGGCTGGAGTCCAGTAGCCGCTGCAATCTCTGCCTCCTGAGTTCTGGCCATTCTCCTGCCTCTGCCTCCCGAGTAGCTGGGATGACAGGG
The DNA here is from genome assembly GCF_009761245.1 of Sapajus apella. NCBI lineage: Eukaryota > Metazoa > Chordata > Mammalia > Primates > Cebidae > Sapajus > Sapajus apella. The sequence goes on along the minus strand of NW_022436950.1, from coordinate 17,389,476 downwards.
CCTGTCACCATGCCTGGCTAATTTTTGTATTTTTAGAAGAGATGGAGTTTCACCATGTTTGCCAGGTTGGTCTTGAACCCCTGACCTCAAATGATCCGCCCACCTCGGCTTCCCAAAGTTCTGGAATTACAGGTGTGAGCCACCACACCTGGCAAGCGTTACATTTTCATCTCAGGGAGTCGGCAGGACAAGTTGCAGCATAAATACAAATCGAGATGTTGTTTTGTTCAGGCCAGATTCCTTTATGGATTTCACTAGGCAGGAAGAGAATGTGCAGCCTTCAAAAATGTGAGTCATGGGATCTGATTTTGATACTGAGTGACATCATTCCACTATGGTGTCATGCGATGGAAAATGCCTGCCCTGCCCAAATATGGTGAAGGCCTCTAGGAGATAGGCTGAGCAATGTAGAGACCTCCTACCTGGAGAATCCCCACTAGGTGATCTCATGCAAATCATCTACCAGCACCTGCATCAGAATCACCTGAGCTGTTTGTTCAAAAGGAAGACTTGGGGGCCCCACCTCAGATAAAAATCACTTAAAAGTTGTCCCAGAAATGTTCCTTTTAAATAAGAGCCTCAGAAATTAACTGTAATAATACTAACACCTATGTAGCATCTACCATGTCAGCCAGTCAGTGTTCTTGCCATTCTACGTGCACAAATTCAGGCTCTCTTGCAGGTAACTCAGGCCCCTGATGTTAGGGAAGGACTGACCTACCTAGATTTTGAAGGAAGATGCACATAGAGTGAATTCCTCAATCTGTCATATTTAGCAGTGTGGCCACGGCACATGCTATCTTGCAGTGACTACTTATAACCATATAGAATAGCGATGGCATGCCCAATTATATTCTTTACTCGAAGTTGTTAGTGCCTACCTTGAGATTGAACTTTGGCTTGTACCAAACGCTGCTTTTGGAAACTTCAGAGTCATGGGCTCTTTTCTTCCTCTGCTATTTGGAATGTGCCAGAATCAATTACATTCCAAGGAGGCAGGCAGATCTTCGTAAGTTTTCAGAATTTGCAGGAAGGACTTTCTCTGTTTATAGAAAACAATTCATCCCTCCAGCCAGCCTTGAAGACAGTGCTCACCATCCTCTGGAGGAGGCCTGGATAGGAGCAAGATGTCCACTGATCCCAATAATGCCATCCCTCCCTCTCAGAGACCCCTGCCATCCTTCCTTGATCCCTTGGGCTCACACTGAGGCAGGCACTTCCTGATCCTTCCCTCTCCCTCTCCACTCCCACTGAGACAATCCCTCAGGCACAAAGACCCCCTAACCTCCTCCAAGTCCTTCGGCCCCAGAGACTCGGAAACTGCTCTTTGATTTCTCTACTGCAAGGAATTAACTTTTCATTACCACTAGTCTGGAAGTCTCATTTTCTCATGAATGCAAAATTAAATACTGTATATAACAGTGCTTTTTAAACGAATACTCTTTCATTTTCTCTTCCTAAAAATCATAAAGTGAATAATAACGCAGTGTCTTTCATGTTATGCTTCAATGACACAATTTGTTTTAGAGAAGGTAACCTGACGTCATCTCAGAAAGCAGTCATTGCATTTGAAGAATTTGTTTTCCATTTTGAAATTTGACAGACTGGCCCAAGACTTATTCTACCTCTAACAAGAGAGATAAGGAAGGCCACCTACCACTAAACTAAATTTTGCTTCCATCTGTATCGTTGAAACAGACCCTGTAATTGTGAGATGGTTTTGTATAATAAAGCTAATTTGAGACAATAAATATAGTCAATATGTAGGTAAAATAAATAGTCACAGAATGGGCACACACAAGCACACCATGCCATGGGCTCTTTTATGGTAAGAGAAAAGAGTATTTGGAGACAAAGATAATTGACACAGATATATATTTTGCTGTTTTGCTTAAATGTCTACCAGTATCCTGCTCTTAACAGGGACACAGCAAACATTAGCTATATAAATGGCTCAGCATTTATTTGGCCTTCAAATAAGTTTCTGTTCCTTCACACTCACTTACTGTTAAAATTTACTATTGAGTTTTCATGCCATAACAGTTCAAGATGTAGGTTATTTTCATGTTCTTTTAACTCACAGAGCCAAATATAAAGGCTGATTAATAATGTACTTTTATGTTTTAAGCATAGTACCATGCTAGAATAATTACTTTTCTACTTCAGCAGCTACAAAAAATTTGAAACTCCATAGCTAGTGAATGCTTAACACACAGTTATTTGCTCTTTTGCCATGCAAATTATTGAGACTTTTTCTCAGGAACTTCCACTGAGATAGTGTCTATTTTCCAGACATTGCTTTAAACATGTCCTTCATTTTGTGATTTTTGTGTCAAAAAAGTCATCTAAATTGACTACCTGTCTCAATTCATCTTTTCAAATGCCAGTAAGAATGCATGCACCAGTCACTGTACAACATGTTCTCCCACAGAATTATCCTTAAAAAAGAAAACAACAAAGAGTAATAAAGACTAGAGGGCCCTTCGCATCTGACAGCACGGCAGAAGTCAGAAGCCCGGCCCTTCTAAGGCTCAAGGCAGCGCATGGCTGGGCAGGAAATGGGGCTGTTTTGTGCCCACCAGGGCCTCCCCACGGTCGCCCCCATGCTGCTGACCGCATTGGTCCGGCTTAGGGAGTTCCCACACCACCTCTGTGAGAACATCCAGGCAGGGCACAGAAGAGCTTTGTAATCGGGATGGATGACAAACTCTTCTGGGGAAAAGGAAGGAAGAAAGACCTGCTCCAAGAAAGAGGAATGTTCAAGAGACATCCTTACATTCTGAAATTTAGTTTTCTAGAGTGCTTTCAGGGACATCTATATTTTAAGTTAAAGCAAATTAAGATGAATCCTCCACCGCTAGTGGAAACAAGTAAAAATAAAAGCAAACCCCAAAAAAACTAATCCATATTACATCATCCAGCTTTTTCAGAGGGAAGTATAGTGGTAGAAAGAACAATATATTTGTCTGCCTAAAGGAAGCAGTCTTGTTTTTAAGCCTCAATTATTTTATCTGCAAAGTGGGAATAATAATATTTACCTCATAGCATTGCTGTAAGGATTAAATTGTGTAATGTGTGTGAAACTTTCTTACTATTGCCCATTATTGGATTATTATAAGTAAGAACAATTTTCTGATTCCATTATTAAATACTTAGTAAACCTAATAGGGTAATTTGAATAAAAATCTGAATATATTACCACAAATTTATTTAAATATGGAGCATATATTCACAGCCAGAATGATGACACCACCACCACCGCTAGCACCCCGCCCCTGCCTTTTCATTGACCTAGAGATAAACTTTGACCTGTTGTTTGATAATCACACTTTTTCTGAAGACGCCTTGTTCCTTTTAGGAAGGACAGCTTGACCCCAGAGTCTGGAAACTGACATGCATCAATGTCTGGAAACTGACATGCATCCCCTTCCTCTGCAGCTCCCCAGGAAGAACCTTTAAGCTTGGGACTTGATTCCCCAACCTTGCATATTGTTTGCAATTACAGAATATATGGTGTACATGGAGGACTTTTTAAATCTGTGTTTCACTGGGTGTGGATCACACAATAATGTGTGGATCTGAAATTCAGTTCTTAAAAACAACAAAAAGTCTCTTATTGGTGATGCTAAGATTTCTTTTTTTCCTGAGTCTTATTCTCTAGAGGAGTCAAATCTGGGTTGACTGTGTGGCACTGATTTAAAACACACTACTAAAATCTCAAACCCTGAGCCACACTGTGGAGTGAGCTAAGCCAGCCTCAACAAGAGGACTAGCATTAGAAAACTCTTCCTGAAGATTTGTACCTCTGTGCCTTTTTTTTTTCCAAAAATTAATCTTAACATTTCAAATTTCCTAAACGATATTTATTCTGTATTTTGCCACGTCTGCAGCAGCTGAGATCTACTTTCCATGAGTGGTTTCTTATAAGAGGGAAAATCTACTTTTACTACCTCGAAGTGAACACCTACCTCAAAATGAACATACACACATACATAGACACGCACGCGCGCACACACACACACACACACACACACACTTGGAATCAACTAACTCAACTTGTCCAATAGAACATTATTGTTTGAATATGCCCATTCTCCACTTCCTGATACATTCTGAGATGGAAATTCTTAATTCCTGGAATCATATTACATTAAAGTCAGAAATGGCATTGCTTCTGCCTGTTTTATATCCAGATCAAAAGGTAGGGCCATGAGATTGTACCAAACAAATAAGCACTTTGCAGGTAATACATGATATATATCAAATATAACGACTAGGCATAGCATTATACCAATCAACATCTATTAAGAACATCAAAATAAAAGGGTTTGCAATGACTAGTCCAAACAAACAAATTACATTGGGAAATAATATTGATTGTGTTTAAAGAAAGAAAAATGCAAGTGTCCATATTTTTGAAACATTTTAAAGCCAGAGTTGATACTGCAACATTTAGCATTCCTACCTTTTTTCATCTGTCTTAAAGGAAAAAAATAAAACCTAATAACTTTTGCCTCAGGATCAGAAATTCAGGATTTTGAAGTCATTCTTTCTCTTTTCTCACAGATATAGAATAGGAATTTGCTTTACCTAAATGTAAAATGCCATTTCGGATTGGTGTGTGAATGAGGTGATCATCTCAATTCTGCTACTTACAAGCAGTTACTTACTAGTGAAGTTAGCTTCGTTTAACTTTTCTGATCCTCACTTTCTTTTTTCTTCAAGAGATAGGGTGTCTCTCTGTCAAACAGGCTGGAGTGCAGGGGCAAAATCATGGCTCACTGCAGCCTCGAACTCCTGGGTTCAAGCGATCCTCCAAAGTAGCTGGGACTATAGGCACATACCACCATGCCTGGATAATTTTTTTAAAAATAAAATTTGTAGAGATGAGGTCTAGCTTCGTTGCCCAGGCTGGCCTGGAGCTCCTGGTCTCGGGCAATTCTCCTGCCTCAGTCTCTTAACGTGCGAGGATTATAGGCATGAACCACCATGCCTGGCCTGTTCATTTTTAAGATTTGGAATTTAATGTCCTTCTGTTGTACATCACAAGACTGAAGTGACAAATTAAGACTACATGAAAAAAAAAAAAAACTATAGAAAAATAAGAATTGCTTGAGCCTGGGAGGTCAAGGCTGCAGTGGGCCATGATCATGCCACTGCACTCCAGGTTGGGCAGCAGAGAAAGACCTTTCTCAAAAAGAAAAAAATAGGAAAAGAAAGCTTCATAATGACCACTGCGGGATTGTCATAGTTTTACTGTGCTATTTTTCTATTTGTTCTTTAACTAAGAAACCAAACTCCCTTTCATTTACACGTGTCTACATTTTAATACCATAAGGTCTACATTTCAATACCATATGGTTGGGGAATGAAAAAATTATTTCAGGTAACACAGATTTTTTTTTTCTTTTTTGAAGCAAAGTCTCACTCTGTCATCCAGGCTAAAGTGCAGTGATGTGATCTCAGCTCACTCACACCCTAGGTTCAAGTGATTCTTCTCCTCAGCCTCCTGAGTAGCTGGGATTGCAGGCATGAGCCCCCATACCTGGCTAATGTTTGTATTTTTAGTAGAGATGGGGTTTCGCCATGTTGGCCAGGCTGGTCTCGAACTCCTGACCTCAAGTGATCTACCTCAGCCTCCCAAAGTGCTGGGATTACAGGCGTGAGCCACTGCACTCCACTGCAACACAAGATTTAAAATAATGTTTTCCTTAGAACTATTGAATAATCACCTAGAGTCACTCAGACTTTATAAATAGTTAAGATGGACTTAGGTTGTGGCCAAAAATACTCAGCACCACATCCTTCAAGGCAGGGAGTGCAATCTCAATGGATAATTCCTAAAATTACTTTACTGATAAACTTTATGCTTAAATATTTATCTCAATATGCAGTTTTTTCAAAGTAATCTGAAAGGCAGACGTGATCTAACCCAAACTTCCAAAATTATATCAGCAATGATTTTGCCAGAGCTGGCACGCACTCAGTGGATTGCCAGGATGACCACAGCTACCTACTGCCAACAGGTGCTCTCAAAAAGCTAAGGGTTCCACAGACAGCCTCGGCCAAATCTGAGACGCACTTGTTGACTCCTTAATTATATTATAAGCACATTTTCATAATGCTCACATTGACTTTGTGTTAAATTTTAATCCTGTTTGAAATGTTAACTAGGGAAAAAAATACTAAATACCTAGAGCACATGTCAATTTGTATGGAACATTACGACACAGCATTCAAAGTTCACTGAAACATGCAAGGGAATTCCACATTAGGAGGAAAAGACACCAAGTAGATTGTAATGTTTCTCTAATTGTCCTCTTCTGAGGCAGAACAGAGGCTGGGTTTCTGTCTTCACTCAAGCAGAAACAAACAAACAAATAAAATTAAATTAAATTTAAAAAAACACCAACTTCTTACCTTCTACTTCCCTTCCCAAGTTCCTGATATTGCAGCTTTTAATGCATGGGCCATAACATTGGCCTGCAAACCTTACAATGTTCCACATTTGCAAATACTTTTGAGAGGACCCAAATGCTTATAACTGTATAAATTAAATAAATGATATAAAAGCTATGAGGAAATTGACCTTTCCTTTATGAATGCACATTATGCTTCAGGTATGCCTTCTTATTCTCCGAAAATAATTTTGAGTGTTGCCTGACAAATTAGTAAAGCAGATTAAACGTGCATGATAGGTAACCAATATCCCAATGGGTTCCCAAAGTAGAATTTCCCAGCACCCCAAATCATTCCTTAGTGCCCCTTCGGTCAATTCATCTAAGATACAGCTACTGTTCTAATTTCTACCACAACCCATTGGTTTTACATGTGTTGGAATGCCAGGTAAGTAGAATCAGGCAGCATGTGTAGACTCATATATTTGGCTTCTTTTGCTCAACATAACATGTTTCAGATTCATCCATGTTGTTGCATATTCAAGCAACACATTCTTATGTTGTTACTTATTTTGTTTTGTTACTACACATTCTAATGTAGAGTATATAGCACAATTTATTTATCCACTTTTATCAATTCTCTTGTTGGTGGACTTAAGGATTATTCCCTATTTGGACTACAACACATAAAGCTACTATGACCACTCTTTAAGAAAAACAAACAAACAAACAAAAAATGCATGACAATTCAGTTTTTCTCTGGTGTGGATATCATGACTCAACCCCTCTGACCATTTTACTAAAACTGAGCACTTGTACAGAGGAAAAATTTGTAACAAAATGATATCCTCAGTTTGGCAGATAATTTTATTAATTGTGTATGTAATAGAAATAGATTCATTTTTTTCATCACTTTTGGATTTCCAATATAAAACACTTTTTGAAAGTAAATTGTACTCAGAAGGATTTTTTTTTTTTTGTAAATACAGACAAACTAATTCATAAATGTATGTGGAAAAACAGAGGACTCAAATAGCTAAAAACAATTTTTAAAAGAATAATAAAGTTAGAGGAATCATGTATTTTGATTTCAAGAATTACTCTGAAGCCACTGAGATCAAGACATTGTGGTACAAGTAAACAGACAGACGTATATATGGAATGGAACAGAGAATTCAGAAATAACCACACAAATATGGACAGTTGATTTTTGACAAAGGTGCAAATGCTATTGTATGGAGAAAGGAAAGCCTTTTCAACAAACGGTGTTGAAACAATTAGATATATAGATGCAAACTAACAAATAAATAATCCTTGCCCTAAACCTAACACCACCACATACAAAAATTAACTGAAAATGCTGAAAATGGGTCATAGAACTAAAAGTAAAGTCTGGTTTTTCAGAATATTTGCAGGACCAAGGCTAGTCAAATAGTTTTTAGATGTGATGCCAAAAGTACAACTGATAACATTAAAAATTGACAAATTGGACTTCATCAAAATAAAACTTTGGTTCTACAAAAGACACTGTTAAAAGAATGGAAAGACAAGATAGAGATTTAGAGAAAACATTTGCAAATCTGATGAAAGACTGTATTGAGAACATAAGAAGAACTCTCAAAACTCAATGATATGAAAACAAAATATTTAACAATTTTTTAAATGAGCAAAAGAGTTGAATAGACACTTCACCAAAGAAGATATATGGTTGGCAAATAAGGACATGAAAAGTTGTCCAACATCATTATCCATTAGAGAAAAATGAATTAAAACTATTGTTAACTATCACTAAGAATGTAGTATAATGGCAAAATAAAAAATAATGACAATTCCGAGGGTAGGCACTGATACAGAGTACCTGGGACTTTTGTGTATTGCTGGTAGAATGCAGAAGGATAGAGCCACTCTGTAAAACAATCTGGCAGTTTCTTATAAAGCCAAGCATACAGTTAACATATCACCCAGAAATCATACTTCCAGGTAGTTAGAGAAATGAAAACTTGTGTTTATATAAAACCTCTAGGCGATTCTATTTATAATGACCAAATCCAGGAAATAACCAAAACCCTCAATTGGTCGTTGCTTCTCAACAGGTGAATGGATGAACAAACTGTGGCATACCCATTCCATAGAATACTACTCAGCAATACAAAGGGATGAAGGATTGACACATGCAATGACTTGGGTGAATCTCAAAGTAATTACACTGATTGAAAGCAGCCAGTCTCAAAACATTACATACTGTGTGATTCCACTTATAAGATATTCTTAAAGAACAAAACCACATTGATAGAGAACAGATCAGCAGCTTCCAGGGACTAAAAGCAGAAAGGGATGCAATTTCAAATGGAGGTTTTTGGGGTGGCGGAACTATGTGCTCTATCCTGGTAGTGCTGATGATTGCATAAATTAGCATGTGTTCAGACTGCAAGAAAAGATCAAGTACATGTTCTAGCAGCACTACTGATAATAGTCAAAAGGTAGAAGCCTGAATGTCAACTAGAAGATTAATGGATAACCAAATCAGGACATATAATACAATGGAATATTATTCTGCCATAAAAAGTAACTAAATACTGATGCATACTACAATATGCGTGAACCTCTAAGACATAATGCTAAGTGAAAGAAGCCAGACAGAAAAGAACGTATACTGTAGAATTCTATTCTTGTGAAATAACAAGAATAGCTAAATCTATGTAAAGAGAATGCAGATTGATGATTGCCAGGAGATAGATGGGGGATTGGGAAGCAATTGCTTAATGCGTCTCAGGTTTTCTTTTTGGGTGATTTAAATATTTCATAACTAGGTAGAGCTGGTGATTACAATATGCTGTGAATATACCAAATGCCACTGAATTGTTCACTTTAAAATGGTTAATTTTATGTTATGCAACTTTCACCCCAATACAAAGTAATCCAAAAAAGTCTATTTTATTTTTAATTTCAAAAAATAAATTTAAAATCATAAAAAGAAAGAAACTAAAAAAATTAATAATCATTTCTAACTCCATGCTTAGACTACCTCCTTGAACAAAGCACAAAGGAAGTGTTAGACTCAAGTTGTTAAATTCCAAAGGACTTCCCATTTCCATGCATCAGGCTCTGTTCTTTCCCAAAATGCTCTTGCAAAAGGGTGACCCACAGCTTTTGTCTTTGAAGACTGAGGCATTCTGGTGACAGGACCTCTTGTCTCTAACTTCTTGCCATTCTCACATACATCATGTGACCATTCCATACCTTTCTCCATGATGTTCACTCTGCCAGTAATATCATTTATTTTTTGCTTCTTCAGCCCATTAGTCATCCTCGAACACTCTGCTCTGAGATTTTCGCTTCAAGGAAGCATTTCCTGAACTTGGGGGTGTCTAGACAACCATCCCCTGCATTCCCACAGTGCCCTCAACGCTAAAACGTACTTAAACACATGAGGTTGTTGTAATCTGCTCATGTGACCATCTTCCCCTCCAGGCTATAGGGTCCTGGAAATGAGAGAATATATCTTATTAATCACTGTTCTCTCCAGTATCTAGCATAGAGTAGGCATTCAAGTGTGACTTGTTTGTGTGGATTTTACTGTACGTGTCTCATAACACACTCTAAATCAGTTTCTGGGCAACGCCTAGTTTCTCCTGAATGTATATGTGTTCTCTTACCCTTACTTTAAAATAAATTCTTGTTCCCTAGGTTCTATGCTTTCCCAGTAGTTTTGTTAGCCTCTTGTGAATCCTTAATACTTGGAGCAAGATTTTTCTTTTCGGCCAGGCCTGTAATCCCAGCACTTTGGGAGGCTTAGGTGAGCGGATTACTTGAGGCCAGGAGTTTGAGACCAGCCTGGGCAACACGGCAAGACTCTGACTCTATAAAATTTAAAAATGAGCCAGGCATGGTGGTGTGTGTCTGTAGTTTTAGCTGATCAAGACGCTGTGGCAGAAGGATCACTTGAGCCCAAGAATTCAAGGCTATAGGGAGCTAGTATCTTACCATCGCACTCCAGCCTAGGCGATAGAGCTAGCCACTGACCCTAGGAATGATGGAAGGAAGGAAGGAAGGAAGGAAGGAAGGAAGGAAGGAAGGAAGGAAGGA
>NW_022436950.1:17349381-17378592 GCF_009761245.1 Sapajus apella | reverse complement strand
AAAAGAAAGAGAGAGAGAGAGAGAAAGAAAGAAAGAAAGAAAGAAAGAAGAAAGAAAGAAAGAAAGGAAGGAAGGAAGGAAGGAAGAAAGAGAAAGATTGATTCAGATTTTTCCTCTAACCCTTTCAGGACATTAAGAGTTAGACCATTTAGCAAGTCAGACTTTTAACAATTCCAGAATACATTCTGACTTCTTTAGTGTATGCATATACACACAGAAACTGACAGATAATGTACTTATTAGCTAGAATTCTTGTTAATACCTGTGGGTGAATCAGACTCTTAACCAATCAGCAAAATGACCAAACTCCTACATCCTGCCAGAATCTGGCTCAGGACTTGTAGAAGGGCTTGAAGACAGGGCCAATCCAGTAGTCCTGGGAACAGCCAACAGTTGGTTGATCCAGGTTTGGCAGAGCTTGAAGCTTATAAAATTTGGGGGACTTTCTTTTAAAAAGAATATAGATGTACAAGTGAAAATCTGCCTTGAAAAGTGAATTATTTGTTTAGAACAGGAAAAAAAAATCACAGCGAATTGCTGGAGCTTCCTTTTGTGTGTATCTCTTGAGGCAATTTACTAGGAATGCCTACACAGAAACACATCCTGATGGCATCCTGGTTTCCCCTCCTCACTTAGGACAGCGCTACAGCACTCAGCAAACTCTCAGCACACTCAGGAATTCAAGTGTGCAAGAGTCCCAAAGTTCAGGCTCTTTTAGCTTCCTGGGAAAGCCCCCTCTGGGCAAGGCCCTACAAATAAGATTAACAAGACCAATACTTGATGCTTATTGAGGGGAGCTTGACACCCCTGTATATTCTCATATAGTCTTTATCACAATTTTATAAGGCAAATACTATTATTGGCCCCATTTTATAGAGCTAGCAGCTGCAGAGGCACTAGATCCACTCCCTGAAAATAGCCCCCTCCTCAGTTCTTTCTTAATACCACTTGTCTTCCCAGAAGGCACAAGCCAGTCACATAGTGTGGCAGTTAAAAGTACAGGTTCTAGAGTTGTGCAAACCTGGATCCTGAGCCCAGCTCTGCCCTTTGATAGCTGTTACACAACCTCTCTACACTTCTACTTCCTTAGCTTTATAATAAGTACATTATTATTTTTGCTTTGTGGCTTTCTGCCTGGCCCTTGAAGGGGGCTGCTTGTCAGATCCAAGAACAAATTTATGTCCAAAGGGTGTGGGAAAGAAAATTCTCTTTCTCTATGATTTGAGAGAGTCACTGAAACCATGAGATCCAAAGATCATACAGATCCCAGGAATTCCTTATGTGTTTCTAGGAAGCAGCTCAGGGAATAACAGAATCAGTTTGCTGCATTTGCAACCTATGAAATCACGTGGCACTGAGCCTGTATACAGCAGGCGCTACAAGTGCAATAACTGCAAGTCTGCTCTATAAGCCAGATAGAGCCACTTCAATCCAAATTCAGCAAAGCATGGGTAGAGCAAGTGATCAATTTTATCTTGATAAATTTATTTGAGGCCACAGTCTTACCCAGAGATTGCACGTGATTCTAACCAATAGTTCAGGAACGTGGGAAAAGTTAAAATGGGAGACAAAGTAACTCAAAGTGTTCTCTCTCACCACTGTTCCCCAGCCTTCACTCCTTGTAACACACACTTTTTAGTTGCATGGAAAGCAAGTAAGAAAAAAGAGACTAGAAGGGCAAAGGTTGATGGAAATTTGCAAGTCACCCAGAAGATGTGAGGGGGAATACAATTAAATAGTCCTCCATATTTCTCTTGGCAGTTCACTAACTGTGAGCTACAACGTATATCAATGTTTTCAGTATCATAAGATGATGGACATTTCCTACTCTTTCCAGCTATATGATTTTTAGTCACCCTTTAAAAAGACATCAAAATAAGCTGTGCATTTTTTAAAAGAAAACACTTTTTCAAAATTATTGTGAAAAAACAAATCCATTTTCTGTAAGTGGAAGAGAGTTACTGGTTACTATTGGTAAAAGTGTCCTCTATTACTTGAGTTTCCCCTTATTTTATAATTTACTTTAAATTACATTTTTATTATTATTTGGGACATTTTGTGGTACTTTTTTCCCAAGACACCTAAGGAAATTTGCAATGCCACCAAGTTGATTCCTGTTTAATTAAGCAGCTACTGCTCTGTAGATCATCTCTGAGATAGTGACATAAACCAACCACTCAAACATTGTTCTGTTTGAATGAGACAGAAGATGAAATTTATTGATTGATCCTACTGAATAGCTAAAGTTACTAATACGTTTTCTAAAAATCATATAATTTATGGTTCATAGCTTTATATGTGATTTACACTTGGTGAATCCCAAATTGGATTTTGTTTTTTAAGGAAAGTTTTCAAGCACCGGTATATGACTGTTTCATTAAAAAGCACAGCAACTGAGTAATTGGTTCAATAATGGGCTTTTTACGAAGGCCATAACTTTTATATTAATAGCTACATTCTGGAACAGTATGTTAAAAAGCTGCATAACAGATCCTTCAGATCTGTTACTGTCCCTCTAAACGAAACCCATTATGCATAAATGCCACATCAAACAACAATCTGTAACAGCCCATGTTGCAAATAATCTGAACAGAGTCCTCCAGGACCTCTCTAAAGGCTGGTCATGTTTTGCGATTACAGACACATTCGACCTATCTGCAGACATTTATGTGGGTGCCTGGGATCCTCCCCACTTACCCATACACCCCTGGGGGAATCTGGAAATATTTTTTCAACCGGTTTGCTCACGCTTGCAAAGAAGTGCTTGGCTTCTGTTGTTCTTTTGATTTTTATCATGACCAATAAAAATGGCATCCAGAAATGTCCATCCTAACCACACTAATAGAAAGCGATCAAATATCCAATCAACCCCCCATCCCTACCTACTAGCCTGGCGCTCTGTAGGTAACATACGCAACTCGCTGAGGCTATGCGGTTACCACGGAGGGCTTTCTGGCTGTCTCTCCCCAAGGGTGTTTCAATAACCAGGCACAATGGGGAAAGCTAAGAGTTTCCAACCTCACTCTCCATCTCCTTGTTTCCACGGGGTATTGGGGGGCAGAGAGGGGTGTTTGCCGAATCTTTCATATTATTTGAGCACAGCTCTTGCAGGCTATTATATTTTTTCTCAAAGCGAACATTCCTAGACGAATAAACGTGTTTGTCTTTAAGAGTTGTTCTAGGAGAGATCATGCATATTTCAGCCAGCTCCAGATGAAACGAGTTAAGCGATTCTCCAACATGCTAATGTTTGGAAATGCCATGTTTGTGCCATATTCAGACATTTTACTAGGAACTCAACTTCAAGGCAGCCTCCGAGGCCCCAGCCCCCTTCCACCTCCTCCTACTCCTTTATGTATATATGTTGCATAATTATGGAGCAGTAAGTATTTATCACCTTTTTTGGGCAGTAAGCAGAAAGAAATACAATACCATTACTTCCAGTTACTGCTTTTCCCAAGATAATTAGGTAACACAGTGGAGGAGCCTTGGTAAGCCTAACGCTGTTCAAGTTAAGTGATTGACATGGCTCTGTCTGGCTGCTCTATTAACTGTTTCATTTTGTTTCTATTTGCAGTTTTCTTGGCTAATACTCCGAACAAATACAGACTGTTTCTTTAGCCCCTTTTTTCTCTTTGACCTTCTCCTGCCCATTTTCTTTGACTCACTTCAAACTGCCTTGAAAAGGCCTGTTGAATGTGCACAGTCCATCAGGGGCCCAGGTTCGTCCCTACCCTTGCCCTGAATGCCTTACTTCAAAGATGGCCCGCATTCTTTAATTGCCCTTTGAATTAATATCAAAGGGTCACAATGCGAGTGCCAAAAGAGAAAGGGGCTTTAATGAAGCAAAGAGCTGCCATTCATTTGCAGATAAGCACGTTTTTATGCCTGAACGGTCACTGCAGCTAAAGGCTTGGTGAAGAGGAGGCAAGCCTGTGAGGGCTTTTCCCTAAGTAGTGATAAGTGCAAACAAACAAGAGTAAACAATTTTTTTTTAAATCTACAAACAACGGCAACATAAAATAAATAATAAGGCTAAATCCATGAGCTGCACATTTTCCTCCCACCCTTTAATAAAAAAAAAAAAGTCATACTTAATGAGCAAATCCAATCACCATTTTTAAGCTCATATTTCAACATTTAAATTCCAAGGGCAAAGTTCAACAATATGCCATAGATAAAGTATTTTCAGTTTGAAATTGTGTGCCATGGGGAGCACAGAGGGAAACATATGAGGACTTTAAAATAGAGTGAAATAATGCTACTTTCACAAAAAAGTCCTAGTGAGCTCAAGACAAAATTACTTTTGATATGAACATTTGTGCTTAAATTATTGACGCTTAATTCTTTTAGTACAGAGAATTTCCTTCAAGCCTAAAATTGTAAAGCTGTATCTTTCTATCTACACATTTAGACCATATTTTTTCATTTCTTACAGAGAAATCAGCATGCAGTGGCCACTGTCTGCAGTGGCCACTGTCTGCATTGCCCCCTACATTGTAACACTGTAGCTGCAGCTATAGAATGAGCAAACCAGCAGCACCAGAGGTCAACATAAGGTAAAACACAGTTCAAATCATAAATAATTACAGAGTGAAACAGTAAGCCATGTTTCCCCTCTTCATCATTCTCCTTGTAGAGAGGTTGATGATTAAAGAAGGATTTCAGTCCTGGTGAATTATCATCTTAGCTCAAGCTCCGACTAGCATCCTTGGTGCCCAGCTACAAACTGAACGGTTGGCCTCTTGGTAGACAAAACATTTGGACCATCCACGGGGCTTCTCTGCCCTCACTGGATGCCTTGGTAAACAGAGTTTATGTTACTCTCAATGACATACAAGGGAGGTCCTTGTTCAGATGTTTCCATCAGTCTCTGAAAGTGAGCTGCCAATTTTGCATTCATGCACATAAAATTGCCACTGCTATGTTAAAGGAAAGAGAAAAAGAGAGAGGTTTCCCTTATCTTCGGGGAAATCAAAAGCATCTTCTCCTCACTGGCCTTATTTTCCATGAGCTTATCCATCTAGTTTAGAGTCGCCAAAATGGAGTGAAAAAGGGCAGCAAATAAATGTCAGAGAGTCAGCCAATCTGCATAAATCTCCAGCTCCTTCCAGAGAAACTCCTTCCTGGCCTGCTGGGCCTTCCAATCTTGTGACATGAGCCAACAGGCATCAGAACAATGTGGAAATCAAACCCAAATCCAAACTTTGCCCAAATTGAAATCCTTAAAAGCCGTTTCTCCCATGCCAGCTTTTCACCAGCTATGCAGCAGTATGCTGCTTTGCAATAAAGCAATGCTATCCCAGCCACTAGGTCCCACATGTCCTAGATGTAGAATTAGTTCCATGTATTTTAGACTGACCATGGGAAGATCCACTTAATTCTTGTTAAACTGTACTCGGAGACAGCAAGAAGGCAAATCAATCAGCTACCAAACCTTGTTTCATTGAATACAAAAGCAATCAGCAGATTGTAAGTAAATAATACTTTATATTTTCTCACAACTTCCCATTGGTCACTAACACATCACAACCATCATTTGAGGTAGTGGAGCAAATATTATCATGTACATTGAAGAGAATTCCAGCTCAGAACACATAGTGACGTTTCCATGATCACAAATATTCAGAGAGTGAACCAGGACATAAACTAAAGTCCTTAACCCCCAAACCTTTCATAAAGCCATGGTTATATCTGGTGCAGAGCTAGACCCGGGCAGCCCAATGTTCTAATTCTTTATCAAAATCTGTAAGTGGAATAAACTTCAAGACCCCTGCAAATCCAGTTTAACAAGACACAAGAAAAGTGTTTGAAACACATATTGCAATGCTTCCTCAGGATGCTATGGTCATGTAAATATAACCGTGACACATTCCCCCCCAAACACAGCAATAATGGTGACACTGATGATGACGGTGCTGGTGACAGTAGCAATTAGATCTTACAGTTGTCTAGGGCTTCGCACTTCCTATAGTATTTTTATATTCACTATTTGGTGTAACTATTTAATTCTTTGAGTTGAGAGGAAAAAACTTTTTTTCACTTTAAGTGTCAAGAAATAAGGCAATGTATCTTGATGTCAAGGGAAGTAAAGCAATTTGAAGTTTTTAAACTTAAATAATCTAGTCATTGAAGCTACCTAAGTAGTGGGTTTCTTATTTCCTGTGTAATTCTCAGTAAAGCTGAGGGGTGTTTGATACCCAAGTAAAATTTGTATTCCCAAGGGACAAATCACTCATGACAGCATCCTCTTTCCAGCCACCTTCCCATTGGCAGTTTGAAAAAGGGGCTTCTGAAATTCAGTTCCACATGAAAGAAACCTTCTAAGGCTTAACCTGCAAGCTGCAAAAATGCAACAGGAAAGGTGTTCCAACTTCACAAGGAGCTATTTCATTAAAGAACTTTCCTCGACTTAAATGAAAGCCTTGTCCAGATGCCTGGTGGACTTCTCTCCTGAAGGTTTCACTTTCTTTGCGTCACTAAGTCATGACCACAAAGCTGATCACGTTGCATGAAACTGTCCTATCAGACAACATTGACCTGGGATCTGATGACTGTTTAGTTCAGGAAACAGTGCATAGTAGCCCCCACTGTTTATCCCAGTTAGGATTCAGAGGCACACTTGGAAGAAGCTCTTGCCTTCAACATAAAAAAAAAAAAGTGCAGGAAGCCGTTCTGAAATTTGTAGTTACAAAAGTTGCGCTAGCTTCAGTTCTTTAAAAATGTCGTTAGATCTCTTCTAATCTTGCTGCCCCCTTCTCCCAAGCACCAGCATGTTTCCCAAGCATGGAATAAGTGTTATGTCAACTAAAGAGGCTTAAAGGGGAAGAAAATGTGATCTAAACAAACCTCTAGGAGCAGACATCCTGCTGTAGGTTTCAATGGGTAACATTTGTTATGAAGTAATAAGAATTTGCATAATTTTGGGGGAAGACTTTGTTTTCAAAGTAATTCTCTTTTTCACCTGCTTAGGCCTTTACCGTGTATGGCTTTGGTTAAGTTTTGTTGATGGAGGCTCATGTTTAACCAACTGTTTTTAATTTACAAATTAAACTTGTCAGAAGTAGAAATCCTTCCCTTGGAACTCTTCCAATATGTCAAGAATTAATTCTAATGAAAACGGCATTGCCTAAATGCGGGATGGCCAGTCACTTATTTTATTTACACAAAGTCCTTCTCAGTTTCTTTGATAAAAGCAGCTAAATCTTTTTCCTCTTTCATGTTTTGTCAGCACTTGATTCCTTTTGTCCCTTGGCTATTTGCCTAGCTGTGGACAATAAGGCAGGAAGAATAGAAGCAGATTGTTGGAATGGCCCTCAATAAACCTAATTATGACATGTTGACTGCCCTCACCATGACACAGTCAGGGGACCCAGGCTTATTCAATTACCCTTGCCAGGTTTCTCTTTCAGACCTAAAGTTATCCTTTGACTGTTTGTATTTCTGAACAGTATTCATGTTCATTGTGAAAGAAAATCCCCTGGACTTTGAGGGGTTTTTAAGTTGATGCTGTTATTGTAGCTAATTTTTATTAACTGAATGATAACATGATAAAGAAATAGACTTTTGTTATGTAATAAGAACAAATCAGTGTGTGCTTAAAGTTACACCTTTCTTTCTTTTCTCTTCCAGCCAGCCTGGAAAGACATGTAACCTGAATTAATAAACAAAATAATTTCTTCAACCAGCATGTTGCTTACCACATGACACTGAGTCTAGCAGTATGGAACAGGGTTGTAGCTTTCTTGTGACACTTCTTAACTGAAAAAAATAATTATAACCACATGATTTTCAGGAGTGTGTGTGTATGTGTGTGCATGCACGCACGTGTGTGTTCATGTGTGTTTAAATGCTGAGAAGTTTCTTTGCTCTGTTAACACCAGGAAACATAAGTTCATTGGTACCTTTACGCCAACAGCTATTTCTTCAACAGTTTAAGGTAGACAGGATGGACAGTATTTAATTAAAACTCTGGCTGCTGGTTGGAAAGACCCTTTCCTCCTCAAACATTGTCTGGAGTACATATCAGTGGTTCCTGCAAAGCCAATGTATAAAAGCTGTGTGTCAAGTGAACAAAAAGAGTGGAAAAATGAAGGAATGGCAAAAATCAGCTTCTGATCCATCCTAGGTTTTAAGTCAACTACGTCTGAAAGAATTAATATTCAACTGCATTTAAAACTGCACAAAGCTTAGCAAGAATGATTGTTATTTAGTTGCAGCGTTTTTTGATAATTTTCCTTTACTTTTTTTTTTCCTATTGAGAAACTCATTGCTTTCATTAGGTAATTTGACAGCTCTTGGAACTATAATCGAATAAAAATTCAAGTAAAACATAGCAAATCAGTTGCTATAATTTTTAAAATTTGCTCCTCAATTCATTCCCTTCATTAGAAAGTGCCCATCATTTGAATAAAAGCAGGTATAAATTGTAATCTGCCCTGCAAGAAAATTCGGAGTTTGGCACTTATTTCGTTCCTAGAAAAAATAGCTTTTTAACCCTAATGTGAGAAATCCACTTTACAAATGACTTGTGAAATAAAATATACAGAATCCTTAACATGCTCTCTACACTGCATTCTATTCTGCACCTCCCTCTCCTCTCAAATGCAATGATTTCATTTTCTCCAAATTCTAAAAGGATATTTTTAATCTCAAACACCCAAAATAAATTATATAATAGTCTTTAAGCTCTATTATATATTATTAATATAAGTAATTTTGACAAAATGTGTATTTACCTTCTTTTACAGAAGTCATTCTATGGTTTCATTTTAGCATTTGTTGATTTCAATTTCCTTAATGAGTATAAAATTACATTTATATTTACATTAAAATCCCTCTGACCAACTGTAAAAATAATCATTATCGTACTTTAAATTTTTTTAAATCACTTTTAATAGAAAATGCAAAATAGTAAATGTTTCACCACTGTAGAGTTATAGTGTTCCTCCTAAATGTTTAAATTATTTTAACCAGCAAATGTAACCACCTCCATAAAGGAAGTTTTTTTAGAAAAAAAGAAAATCTTCTGCTACTTTAGAGTGGAAATGTTATTAAAATATCCAAGATGTCTCAATATTTTAACTTGAAGCATATGTATTTTTATGTTCCCTAAAATGTTTTAATGTTTTTATATAGTTAAACAGAATAACAACTCTTCTTCGAATCTCAACTAGCACTTCCCTAAAAAAACATGGAAAAAACTAAGTAGAGGAAATCAATACTCAGATGGAGTGCTGCTCACCACCCCAAATTTGGCAAAGCATCATGAATGCCTGCCGTTTAAAAAGCTATGCAGTTATCTTTCTATTCAAACTATATTAAACAAATTCATGCTGTATCGCTCACAAATTCAACTTTTTCAGACCTGCTAGGACCCAATTCATGTGGCAGAATCAGTCAGAGATTTGTCTGTGGATGCCGAAAAGGGAGTCGATAATTTGAATTGTTTTGATTTGTATGGAATTACTCAACAAAAATTCTAATGTTAGCTAGAATTGAAGTGGCTAAGATCTGATTTCTTCTTTAATCTAAAGGTCAAGTAGCGACTTTCTCTCTTAAAAATAAAAATTTTAATTTCGATTCAAAGTTCAAAATTGCAATATATTTGATCTGAGTACAGGATAATCACTAAGAAAAATAGAGACAAACTCTTTCATACGGTAAATAGCAGTGCTTATTATTCTGAATGTATAAAGGGGTATAGTTCCTCTTCCTAACATTCTCGTTTTATAATGTTTGACTTCTATTTTAAAATATAAGTAAATATTTTATGGCAATATTTGCTTACATGTGTTTTCACAAACCTATTTAAGATAAACTACAATAAAACGTAAGCCACCGATATCAGGTACATACAAAAACTTATGCATGCAAATATTAGTTTGGATATTTTACATGCTCTAAAATTTTCTCAAGCAAACACACAAAAAACAGCAAATTTTCAAAATGTATTTTACATTGTTAATTTTACCATTCAGGCTTTGCAATTAAAAAGTGTAATATTTGAATGAGTCATCGTCAACATTCAGACTATATAACTGAAAAGTCAATACATTGTGTACATGATTTTTGAAATAATTTTCCTTCACAAAAATAAAAGAGTAAAAAAATGGGAGGATGGAACTTAGTAAAATCTCCTCTTGATAGGCTATGACATTTTGCTTTGGATCGTTTTCAATATAACAACAACAAAAAAAAGTCTTACATTCTTTCCAAGTTTTTAAATGCTTCATAGTCATCTCTTTACAAAAATAACAAAAGTTTTCAGATTTGAAATAATTTCCTGTTTACTCTTTATGAGTTTTCTCTGAAATTCTATTTTGCATTAAAAAGTTTGATTTATTCAAATACGATTTTTAAATATGTGAGTGTATATGTGTGTGTTTTAGTCCAGAGCAAAAAAAAAAAAAAATCTTGTTTGACTCAATCGGTTAAGTGTGAGCCATTAGGACATTAATTTAAGATATGACTTAGAATCATCTGAAGTGAATGCACTATTGTCTGAGTCTCTTTCTCTTCAAGCCCAGACAGCTTCTAGCTTTGTGGTCAGTAGCCAGAATCCTGTGTGTCCCTCTCTGGATACAGGAAGAAATTGTCCAGGCACAGAGGAAAGAGAGAATGTCACCCTCCTGTGTAAGCAATCTAACTTCCCGACGGAATTATGTGCAACCCATTGAAAGGGAAACTCTCTAAACAATACGCGCCGGCCTTACCAGCCTTTTCTGGAAGCCACAGCTTTGACAAGAGGTATAAGAAAGCATGCCTTTCCCCGTGTGGATGGGGAAGAGCCAGGGTATTCACCTGTGATAATGCACAGAAATGCTTCTTCCCAGCAGTCTTCATTTTCCACCTCCTTCTTCCAGCATCTAAAGGCATCTTTCCCCCCAAAGACAAGGCAAGGTAGGATTTCTCACCTTCAAAGACCTCAAGGGTCCCAGTCCTCTCCATCCTTGCCCTGATTCCCCAGCTGCCTGGGGGGCCCCACGGTCTCCTCAAGCAGCTGCCTGGACCTTCCACTAGTCTGTTGAGAGGTAGATGGGGCCACAGCTGTCACACACAGCCTGCCAGAGCTGGGAGAGCCCATGGCCTTCACCTCACCTAGAGCTGCCATTTGTCAGAGGAGGGGAGAATGAGGTTCAGAAAGGGAAAGCAACCTGGTTGTAGTAATAGTTGTAGAGACCCACAAGAAACATCTATAAATTGCCTAACACAACCTTTACAGCTAAGGGAACTATGTCTCCCTGCATCCCCTAATTAAGGGTTTTGCCCACCTGCCCTTATGCAGTGAGTGGATGTTTCTCATCTTGTGAGGAGTCAGTCCAAGATCCCCCTAAGGAGCTCCCTACAAAGACAGAGGATGCTGTGTAGAGTAAGGACCATATGGGTAAATTGTTAGTCAGACCCAGACTTTGACTTCTTGAAGTAAACAAGATAAGGCACAGGAAATGAAGAAACACTCTGCACATTCTGAAGTGTGAGATGCAAGTTGGCATTGTTAGTAAGGCTCTTACACGGCTGTGCTGACTCACACTTTACACACAGATGCATGCCATCTCTCCTCACTTCTGCTGAACAAGGACAAGGGTAGATGTGGTTGTATGGGACCTGATGCTTTTACAATTTAAGGGGCTCCTCTTGAGAAATAAATACCTATGTATCTTAATTTTGCAATATTTACAAAAATCTGATAAGATGAAAATGTTGTTAGGGCCCTTCCCAGTGCCTGGAAGGGCCCACAAAGGTGAGGTCCTACAGATTCATTAGCTTTGACAAGAACTCACTACTGACAAGAATGCCTCTGGGGCAGATCTAGATGTTGATACTCCCTATCATTACCTAATATTAATAAAACACAAATCAAGTCTGAGTGCCAACTCTGGCAATCCAGTAGGAACCCAAGATCATTTAAATCAAGCTTGTTCAACCGTGGCCCATGGGCCACATGCAAGCCTGGATGCTTTTGAACACAGCCCAAAACAAATTCATGAACTTTCTTAAAACATAAGGGTTTGTTTATTTTTTGTTTGTTTGTTTGTTTGTTCTTGCTTTAGTTCATCAGCTATCGTTAGTGTTAGTGTATTTTATGTGTGACACAAGACAATAATTCTTCTTCCAATGTGGCCCAGGGAACCCAAAAGATTGGACACCCTGATTAAAACAGTCCACGAATACACTGGCAATTTCTGAGTCCCAGATATCGTTGGTGGACTCAATCCTAGATGTTCCACTGGGACCCTTTTTTGGCTCACATGCTCCAAAGTGATTTGTTTCTGAGGATCTCAAGAGTCCCAAGACTGAAAGTCTAGGAGTCTCTGGGGATTTAAGCCTCTGGCCCTCCCTGGCCAGAGGCCTTCCTCACCCCAGCCACAGCTAGTGTATCCATGACAGGCATCCTTTGTGCCCCACTCCTCTGGAGGAGGGGAGTCTCATTTCTTCAGACCTCTGACAACTGTCCAGGAGCCATGAGGGGTGTCAGAGCTCAGCCCAGACCTCTGCTCCTTGGGGAGGGTTGTGAGCTCTAAGGTGAGGTGAGCCCCACAGTTCCTTCCCAGTCTATGGCTCTGGACCAAAGAGACCCTTCCTGTCCTTCTGCTCTTTGCCAGGGAGGCCAAAGGACACAAGCCAAGGCCCTTCACTGGCATGGAGGAAGTGAGGGAAATCCACTTGTGGTGGGAGGGTGCTCTTGGTCCAACCTGGTTCTGCCTCCCCCTAGAGAACTCAATGGGGAATCGTGCCTGAGCAGATCCTGCCCACCAGTAAGGAGCTCCCTCATAGAAGAACTAATCCTGCCCTTTCACAGTGAAGACAGGATCTACTAGGATGTGATTTTAGGAACATCAGGAACCTATCTCCTGCCGCCGCCAAACATGGACACCTGAAATTCTACCTTTAGGGATTCATTCCTCCATGATAAATTGTCACCTCTCAGTGTCCTTTAGAAAAGAGCAAATACTTTCCACTTAACCAGTTAGAGGCTTAACCAGTTGAGTTTCTTTTGGTTTTTTGTGATGGAGTCTGACTCTGTCACCCAGGATGGGGTGCAGTGGCGCGATCTTGGATCTTTGCAAACTCTGCCTCCTAGATTCAAGCAATTCTCCTGCCTCAGCCTCCCAAGTAGCTGGGACTTCAGGCACCTGCCACCACGCCTGGCTAATTTTGTATTTTTAGTAGAGATGGGGTTTCACCATGTTGTCCAGGCTGGTGTTGAACTCCTGACCTCAAGTGATCCGCCCGCCTCAACATCCCAAAGTTCTGGGATTACAGGCATGAGCCACGATGCCCAGCCAGCCAGTTGAGTTTCTATGTGAATGAGGTAGAGCTAGGTGCAAGTGCGTGTGTGTGTGTGTGTGTGTGTGTGGTGTAGTAGTAGTAGTAGAAGGAACATACAAGGCAAATGGCAGGGACGGGGATTCAGAAAAGAAGGAATAGCACTCAAGACTGACTTCTCTATTTTCACCTAAGGTCAGCCCACCAGAACCTTCGTGGAAGGAAAGTGGGGAAAAACATTTTTTCAAAGGGTTTGGGAGAGGAGGGTTAGAAGGCAGGGAAATTTTTAAATATGCCTTTGAAAAGCCTACACTTATTCTGGTAACATCACTTCCTATAAATTGTAGTTTGAGTGGCAGTTCTTTTTATTTTTCCTAAAATTTTTCCATAAGAATTTTCCAAGTACCAGAAATTTCAATGTGAAAGATAGTCATTGTCTTACCTAATGAATTTAATTTGTTTTTCATGTTAAAAAAAATTAGAAAGGATTCATTTCAGGGGAAAAATTGTTAGTTTAAACTAGTAACATTAAATTATAGTAATTCAATAAAATGATGAAAGTTAGCCAACAAAGATTCAAAAAAAACCTGGCTCTCTGTGTCATTTGTATTTTATAATAAAGAAATGGTTGGTCTCCTTATCTGACCAACGTATGCACTGGCACCCCGTTAGAAAAAGAGTCCTAGGCCGGGCATGGTGCTCACACCTGTAATCTCAGCAATTTGGGAGGCCAAAGTAGGTGGATCACCTGAGGTCAGGAGTTCGAGACCAGCCTGGCCAACATGGTGAAGCCTCATCTATACTAAAAATACAAAAATTAGCCAGATGTGGCAGCACGTGCCTGTATTCCCAGTTACATGGGAAGCTGAGGCAGGAGAATTACTTGAACCCAGGAGGCTGAGGTTTCAGTGAGCTGAGATTGTGCTATTGCACTCCAGCCTGGGCAACAAGAGCGAAACTCCACCTCAAAAAAGAAATAGAGTCCTGTGCAAATGGCTTAGTTTCAATTTTTCTAAAAAGGACAGACAATATGAGACAAAGGTGTGCCAGGAAATAAGTGCTTGCTTTGACCTCCACAAGAGCTGTATTTCCCTACTTTTTACTGACAACTCATTGAGCCTCTTGATGACCATCCCACTTATCCATTGGTTTTCTGTTCAGGAATGCCCCAAGAAAAACCAGCTGATATTTTCCATAGGCAAGGAGAAGACCCAGAGAAACAAAGGCCCAAAATGTTTACTGAGAAGCCCAGAAACTGAATCCAAAATACAGCAGGCCTTGAGTTTCCATCCTGGCCTCCTATAGTGGGGACTTGCCCAGTACCCAAGCATTCCTCTTAACTCCTGCAGTCTTAAGCCTAACTCTTTGCAGTTTCTGACATGATGCTAAATCCCCAGTCTCCCATTTGACTTATTCTTTCAGACAAAAATTCAGCAAGTGTTTAGAGCTTGGCAAGGACAGTGACCACAAACAGACACTGGCTTCTAGTAAGAAACTGCAAAAGTTGCTTTTCTGTTGTCCTCTGATAAATGTTGTGCCCCAGATGTGCCCTGTCTGCATAAAATCCAAGTACATCTACCATCTGGGAAGTTTCCACACTGGATCAATTCCCAAATGATATTCTGCTCTGGCATACTGCTAGTTTACTGGGGGCACTGTGAGGAGACCACCACTTATTTCCTCAACTTTACATGGACTTTCAGCCTTCTTTTGAAATGGTCTGAGAGGGTGTTTTAGGTGACCCAGAACTTCCCAAAATGTAACCGACAATTCTAGATCCCATCTACTTGGGAATCACGGAAAGGAAAATTAAAACGTTTCCCCCAGATGAGTTATTGTTACACTTTCTATTTTTAAAAACTTGCAAGTTTATAAATCAGAAGAAAAGGGGTTTCTCTCCCCACAAAACACCTGCTTGCTCACGTTAAGCCTAGAGGTTTGAGTTCCCTGGAAGATGGCTCTGCCTGCCACTTCCCTTCACCTGCATGGATAAAAGCGCTGTGATGATCTGTTGGTAACCTAAAGTTTAAACACTCTGCTGCTATGGGTCTAGAAGCCAATTATTTTATATGGTCTCGATGTTTGTTGAGAACATCACAGCAACATGACAAACGAAGCAATTTCCATATTGATATTAATCCTCCATAGACTTTCCTGCCTGTGTGGAGAGCTGCACACTTTTACAAGTAGTAATTGGATGGCACAAACTATGAGCCTGATTCAACCCAATTTATGCAGAGCAAAGAATTTTTTAAAAGCTGCTTTTGATTTTCCTTAGCTCTTTGTAGACACTCTTAATGCAGACCTGTTCCCATCCCCTAACTGATTCATTTAGATTTCCATAGGCAAGTCAGAGAGAAAGGCAAGAAGGGAATTGAGGGCACCCTGCTAGCCATCTTCCATTTAAGGACAAACAAAAGTTCTGGATTTAAGAAAACGCACCCTCCTGCCTTACTGGCAGACTATGTCCTGTGCATTCTGGTCCTTGCTGCAAGAACAGTCAAGAAAGAAGACGTGGTTTTGATTTTTTGTTATTTAAAAAACAAAAATCAGCCGGGCGTGGTGGCTCAAGCCTGTAATCCCAGCACTTTGGGAGGCTGAGGCGAGTGGATCACGAGGTCAAGAGATCGAGACCATCCTGGTCAACATGGTGAAACCCCGTCTCTACTAAAAAAAAAAAAAAAAAATTAGCTGGGCGTGGTGGCGTGTGCCGGTAATCCCAGCTACTCAGGAGGTTGAGGCAGGAGAATTGCCTGAACCCAGGAGACGGAAGTTGCGGTGAGCCGAGATCACGCCATTGCACTCCAGCCTGGGTAACAAGAGTGAAACTCCGTCACAAAAAAAAAAAAAAAAAAAATCAAGATTTTGATTTCCAGAAATAAATCCTTTGCCCTAACTTGTTCTCCTATTTCTGAAAGGCCCATTGCTAAGAAGAAATGACTTGAAACATTTGCTCTATAATATTCTTTGGCATTCACAGCTCCAGTTTTTTTCTGGAGAGTTTTGAGGGATTGTTTTTCTTATATGCTTGGAACAGAGTCCTTTCTGGCTCATTTCACAGACTGAAACATGTAGCTTAGGTAGGCCAGGTATTCGGCAGGAGCAACAACTGAATTCCGTAGCATCAGATTTAAGGGAAAATAGACTGAAATGATTTGTGGGAGGAAAGGTTTTCAAAAAAAACATAAAAAGTCTTTTGTGCAGAGAAGGACATGGATATATACTCTCTAAAAATTTCAAGTTAAAAATCAGCCATTCCCAAACTCAAGAAACCCCTAGAGCATCCGGCAGCACTTCTAAAAAATAAGAAATACAAGACCACACTTTCTTATTCATAAGTCACTCTCTTACTAGTTCAAACCTAATTTGGTGACCTTGGAGGCAATTTTTCTTTTGTAAGTAAACAAGTAGAATAAGTTGCCTCTAAGTTGTTATAAAACTACGTACAACTTTTCTGGCTTTCAAAGAAAAACAAGAATGCTTAACATAAAGAGACCATTTTTGATGGTGGCAAAATTAAATAAGTAGTAAATGAGGAAAAAGAAGAAATTTTAAAAGGAACCAATAAGTCAAAGAAAAAAGCTTTCCTTGGGTTTCGAGAATGTTCCATTTGAAGAGGCAGTAGAATCTTGGAGGAATGTCCAGAGGGCAGTCATTGTCAGCAGAACAATTCTAAGCAGTAATTTTGAAAACTATGTTCCTTACATATAGTGATAGGAGAAAGCATTTCATTTTTCTCGTGCAAGTGACCAAGGGCAAACACACCCCTGCGCCATCCTTTCTAAGACCTTCTCCACCATTTGTTCTCAATACAGAACCCAAATTCCACCAAAGCTACCAGCATTACAAATGTCATTCCTTTTGTCCTTACCAGGGAGGAATCATTTTCCAAATAAACTCACACATGTGCCAAATGGTGCTGTCAGAATGAAAACAATCTACATGTTGTTAAATAAGTCATCCTTTGCCAATATGATGAAATAATATGCAGCTATACAAATAAGGCCGAGAAAGAACATCAGGCCATTAAGCAGAATAATTCCTGAGATATATCCTAAAGCGGAAAAAATAAAAATAAAGGTGCAGAAATGTTTATACTGTAGGTAAGCTACCATTTCTGCCAAAGGGGGCAGATAGTATCTTTAAAAACAGAGAGAAATGTAATTGCTTGGTTGGCATAGAGTGTCTGGAAAGATAAACGAGATACTGGCCACTAGCAGACAGAAGTGGGAGGAAAACCTGTCACCGTACATCCATTTATATCTTTTGAATCTGGTGTAAAGGGAATGTTTTACCCAGTCAAAATAAATACGATAATTTTTTTAAAATCTGACAAAGTATATATTTCACTCGAGTGTTCAGGTCAACAAGAATGCAATCCTGAGAATAAAGGAACATTTTCCTTTAGAGGCTGAGAGTTGGCCCCCATAATCCAGGAGTATCCTTGCATCTAAAAGTCTTTAGGGGGCCAGGACTGTCCAGAAGGAAGCCCCCATGGCTCGCCAGCGAATTTTTATCAGTTCACTGGGGGCCCGGCTGGCCAAGTAGCTACGGCTGCCTGCTGCGAAGCCTAAGCCGCAGCAGCTGCATAAACTGGCTGTGCCCCAGCCTGACCTATTTTGGAGACAGGTCAGACCAGTGCATGTGGGGATAAGAAAACAACCTTCCTTGCAGCCAGTGGCTGCACTGCCAAGCTGCGCCAAAGGGAGAAACGTAAGAGCAGGAGCTCTCCAGCTCCGAGGAGCCTTATGGCCAGGCTATTTGCTTTTTTACTCTCATGCTGCACCCCAATAACACAGGAGCCCCCAAACTTTTGGGACTGAATGGAGGAAAACAGAACAGAAAGGTCATTGAAATCTATCCTTCAACTTGAAGAATGCTACTTTGGATGGTTTCCTTAAAACTTCTGAGCTCCAGTTTTAAAGGAGACGGAATTAAGAGGAATCATGCACAAAGAAAAAAGAATGCACACAACCTCACGTGCAGAGCTATAAAGACTTTTAAGAACAATGAAGCAGACTGAAGAGGGGATATAATGAGAAACTGTGCAAAAACAATTCCACAAAATTAGAGACTGTAACAGCATTGCAGGAATAAGAATGCATATATGAGACCCACGTTAAAAAAGCAACGTATTTGTCAATCCCCGATCTGCTGAAAAAACTTTGTGCCAAATACAAAGTTTGAGCT
The DNA here is from genome assembly GCF_009761245.1 of Sapajus apella. NCBI lineage: Eukaryota > Metazoa > Chordata > Mammalia > Primates > Cebidae > Sapajus > Sapajus apella. Next base: position 17,360,133 of record NW_022436950.1, on the reverse strand, counting down.
GGAGTTTTAAAAATAGCCAAGTTAATCTACAAGAGAAAAGTAACCTTTTAAACTGGGAAGAAAAGTAATTAAGAAGTATGTTTTGGCATCTCAGCTAATGGTTTTAAAATTTTATTTTTTATACCCATTAAATCAAAGTTTTTACATTAAATATTCGCTCATAAACTCAATTTTTTGACTTGGTGAAAGTGGCCTGAGTGGTGTGGGGGCTGTGTGTGTGTGTGTGTGTGTGTGTGTGTGTGCACACGTTTGGTCTTCATTGTTGCTTCTAAGCCCTGAATTAAGCTTTATCTGCCCTTGGGCAGAGCCCATCTGCTAGTTTGTAGGCTGGTCACTTTCTGCGTGTTCAGAAATTTTCCCCCACCAAGACTTTGAGTTTTGCTATGTTAGGTATAATTTGCACATACTGTGCCTCTTCTCATTTTATTCTCACAGAATCCTGGAAAGCTGGTATGCAGTTCTCCATCTTAGAGATGCCAAAACTGAAGTTCAAGAGGTCACAACTAAAATGTGCTTGGTCTCAATTATATAGCAAAATTGGTGATGCAAGAAGAGACCACTTTTACCTTAGGTACTGTGCTTTTATAAGGCAAGAAAGATGTGAACAGATACTCTGGACTGTGTATAAATCAAACAAGACAAAAAACATTCAGTTGCTTTAGTCAACCTCAATTGGGAAACTGGCCAAGCGAGGATTCATAAAGAAGAAATCTATTGCTTTTCTTATAGTAAAATGAATTGGACCAATTAATTTTCTTTAGTTCAGGTTAAGCTCAACCATGATGATTGAGACACACACATGCACACACGCTTTGGCCAAGATCTTAATCATGATATTACATTGGAATACTGGAAGAATCTTAATATGTGTTTGAAGACAGATTCTATGGCTCTATGATCATTTAAAAATAAAATGCTTTTAAAAAGAAAGAGATGGTATGAAGAAAACTAGGAAGATAGCTCTCAAAGTCAAAGGCCAATGAATGGGTAAGAACCAAGAACCTGTGAACTGGGTAAGTTATGCCTACACTAGAGCTTGCCATGAGAAAAGGGTGGGGAGAGAAGAGGGATATGTTTAAAAGTCACTTTCACTTTATGTGTATATGTACATTTAGCATATCTGTGTGTCTGTAAAAATCACAAAATACAAATGCAGACTTTCTATTAAAAATACAAATGTGTATGTGACCACAGCAGCGTTTACTATGAGAGTGCACAATAATTCCATGTTGCAATACAAATTTCACAGAAATTAACTTTTCTTTCTTAATATTCTACCCTAACTTACTTATTATTTCCATCTAATAACACAACACCAAGTGCATTTAATTCTACAGTCGTTTCCATAAATGCCTACTATTCAATTATAAAAATTTTGAAAACCTACATTTAAGTCTTGATAAAACTATATTATTTGAATTCTCCATATGATCCTATAAATTTTTAAACGCTGAAAATCAGTGATATTTCCTCTCCTTCAATTCTATGTTGGTCAACCAAGAAGTCTCCCATCCCTGTCACAAAGCATTTTGATCAGCTTTTTTTTTTTTTTTTTTTTTTGAAACAAACAAGAGTCTTGCTCTGTCACCCAGGCTGAAGTGTAGTGGCATGATCTCAGCTCACTGCAACCTCCGTCTCCCAGGTTCATGCAGTTCTCCTGCCTCAGCCTCCCAAGTTGCTGGGATTACAGGCATATGCCACCACACCTGGCTGATTTTTGTATTTTTACTAGAGACAGAGTTTCACCATGTTGGCCAGGCTGGTCTCAAACTCCTGACCTCAGGTGATCCACATACCTCAGCCTTCCAAAGTGATGCAATTACAGGCGTGGGCCACTGCGCCCGGCCGCTTGATCAACTATTTTTAAACAGAATACATTGGATTAGGTCTAAGATGAGTGAAGAATTGGCTTCTAGAATTCAGAGTTGATATTCACATACTTTGATACAGTAAATATGACCAAATAAAAGTACATAAGAAAGTGTAGTCAAGGAATTACTGAATGAGTTTAAGGACTCAAACATACAGCTAGTTTAATAGTTGCCTATCTTGAGTTCTAATCTGTTTTGCTAGGGAAAGTCATTTATCAATCATCTCAGTAAGAGGTGGACATAAAAACTTAGACTACTTTGATCAACTTACTTTACCACAAAGTGGAAGTGTTTTGTTTTGTTTTTTGTTTCACTTAAATCCTGTAGCAAAGTATAAAATGCTATGAACTTTGCTGTATGCAAAGTGCAAACCAAAATGCTTTCTTGAGATTTTCCTTTCTCTTAGAAGAAATACGCACCAAATCAAATTCTAAATTTTACACTGTTACCCTTCATTCAATACAATTTCATTTTCAGAGATAAGTGGCCACTTCTACGGCAGAAATTACCTGTTGGTGGTTTTTTAAAAATATATATCAGGGATGAAAGAAGAAAAATAAGAAGGTAAGAATTTTTAACACCTATTATTCCTCAGTTGTCCTCAGTAACTCTATTTCATGATTTTCATATCTCCCTTTGACAATGGTGAACTTTCTAATTCTTCTCTCTTGAATTTATGTTTTATAATGTTAAGTAGGCATTTTGATAACTGTGTATATTCCAACTAACAATTGGAAATATACATATTCTGTTCATTTTGGAGCATAGTCTCAGCTTAGAAAATCTGAAGAAAGCCTTCCTAAAGGAGAGATGTTCTGCTTCCAGCGAAAACTCGCAATGCTATTGGAGCTCAGTATCGTCCCAACACTGTAGGGTAGAGCTAAAAGCTGAGTTGTGTCTTGCTTTACCGAAGAGTGGCTTGAATGGGACAAAAATATCTTTCCCAATGGGGCAGAGGATGGCCATTAGGAGATTAATCTTTTCATTAATCTTTATTAGGAAGGAAAGAAAGAAAATAGATATTGAAGATAAGAATTTATAACACCTATTATTCACATCTTATAGAATTATAATGTCTATTGTTGCTTTCATGTTCATCTTCCAGAAAGATGGTAATATCTGAATTTTCTTCAGAAATATCTGAAATTCCTTTTTACAGTTCCCCAACTAAAGGTAGCTAAAATTCTTGGGGCAGCAATTTTGAGTTGGTACTAAGATCAGGCCCCACTTGGAGCTGGAAGTTGCTGTCCCGGAGGCAATGTGTGAATACAAAGCCTAACACCCAAGGAAGAAAAGTCACTTTAATTCTGCATGTATATGAAATATATATTTGAAATATGTGACAAAGAACTATGTAATGCTGTATCTGGACCCAAGACATGGGAACCATAACAAATCTGAGCTAACTGTAACTTCCAGCTTAATCTATTTCGGGCAGTTTTTCTACACCGCAATGTTTGGTAGTAAATATTTTACATCAGAGAGCATTTGCACACAGATGGATTATTAATTAATAGGAGGATTGTAATAGAAAATATTAGAAAATACCACCAAAATTCTGCTCTGTATGTCAAGATTCATCTTGTTCAAGAGTGAACAAGAGTAAAAAATAAAATACTAAAACCCTATGCACAATTTTTAGTGCTGAAATAAGCACAAAGAAAGAGATTCAAAACCCCCACACACAGGCAGATCCATGATGCACAGGGTATATAACTGTTATATACCCAAAGCCTAAATCTGGCATGAATTTTACAACCTCAGTTAGTGTTATTTGTTGGAATCTGCAAATTAAGCACAGAGATGGTATTTCCAAAAGAGCCCTTTGCAGGATTTTTGCTTTCATAATAAAAGAAAAACCTATGCAAATATATTGAGTTCTTAAACAAACAAACAAAAGTCAAATAGTTCGTCTCACAATCAACAGTTTTAAAAAGTCAGAAAATGATTAAAAGAAATATTTCTCCTGGCAGTCAACAACTGGTAGTCTGTGCTGCTACCTCAATTTCTGATGACTCTAGAAAGCGCAATCCATAGGATAAATATATCTTTATTTTGTGCAACTAAACATAGTTTAGTGCCAACATAATTCTCAGTGTATTAAATAAACTCTAACAATGCACATACCATTTACATAAACACATATCTATTCCTAAACTATAGAGGATTAGAAATATACATGATAATCATCTAGCCATCTATAAACACAAAAATTATGAAAACATCGGTAGAGAGATGTAGTCAATATAACTTTCAGATCCCTGTGTATTTAATTATTCCCCACCTAGTTTTACATAAAAATCTGCCATGTTTTTATTATATAATTCCAACTTGGAAGGCAACTTTAGGGAAACTGTTTTATTTAGAAATCTAGGAAGAAGCAGATAGTAATTGCCATGCTTCCTGCCACCCCCGAAAATGAGAATCCATTTGATGATAAATTCACCATTGTAGCCTCAGTTCTAAAGAAGAAGTCACTACAGGGTAATTAAAAATACCCCATGAGTCTTCTCTACAAACCTACAACATGTAACTGGTTTCGGTTCCTATTTTTTTAAAGAGAATTTGGTCAATTCCTCCTTAGAGATTTCAGAGGAAAAGAAGGATTTTGGAGGACAGATAAATTGAAATGATCCCGCTTTGATCTCTGCGGTTAAGAATCCCTCACAATGGAAGATGACCACTGAGGGGCCGCGCTCCCGGCCTTTTAATGCGTAACAATGGTATCAACAAACAGCTACTTAATCAATATTTGGCCAGAGCTGCTGAAAACTTCCTTTTCAGATTTTAATTCCTAGTTGTAAAACAACCCCAGAGCAGCCAGTGAGATAAGACATTAAACTGACTGCTTAATTGCCTTTTAGTGTCTTGTTAGCTATATACGTACATTCTAAATGGTTCTTTAATCTTTATTTACACTCATAGATAAGTTACCTGTCATACAGAATCCAACCGAACTTAAAACATTTTCTGTTCCAGTACAAGCCAAACTCTATTTCCCACGTTTGTTTGTTGTTACTGTTGCAGATTTTCATTTTCATTGGCCATCTACTTATGTACAACTTAAACATTTAGTCTCATAGTTAGGAAGAATTTTTTTGTTGTTGTTCTCAAAATACATGTATTCATGGATGCTGAAACCATTCGGATTTAGCGGCCACGCTCCTATTCACGTGACAGATTTCTATATATTCCACTCGCCTGAACCGCCGCGCGCTGACTGGTTCCGCCTCACCGCCCGGGTGGGTTTTATTGCTCAGCCCTGGGGACTTTTAAATGACCCTTCAGTAATTATTACGCACTAGAAGCCCCTACGTCCTGGTTCCGGTGCTATCAACGATCAAACCAAACCCCAAAATAAACATACGATTTCAAGCATTAATTAGAAAATCTGCATGTTTTCAATAAGGCTAGAAAGTAAGCACACAGCAGTCAACCAAACCAAACAAGCGAAAAAGAAAAAGCTAGGAGCTGAACTTCGGTGTTTGCTTTCAAATCGTTCCAGCAGGAAAATTGTTCCCGCGACATTAACAACTAGAACAACACGACGTGGTGTTCTAATAAAATGCAAGTTCTGATACTTCCAATACTTTTAAAAATGGGTGATATTTCTTTGTTGAGTTTTTCAAGGACTTCAGAAAATATGAAATTTAAAGAATCGAGACGACGTTGAGGTCAAATTGGTGATTCTAACAAATGCACAGACTGGTCAGTCCACTTGAATAAAGAATCCGATGCCATAAACCTATGATCCTATACCCAATGATTTTAATCTATAGGAAAGTTTGTCCCCCTCCTTCCCCTCCTCCCAACCTTGGTTCAAAACGTCCCTTCCGGCTCACGAACAGGGAAAGAAACGGCCCTTCGTTTTCCTTGATTTCAACAATCCCTTAAGGATAAAAGTGCTCTTTTCATGATTTCACTGGAAATAAAATACTCCAAAGATCTTTAATGCTTTTCTGCGTTTTAAACTGATTTATCTCCCCCTACCCACCCCCAAAAAGCTGAAGTCGTCCTCATTAACTTTACAAAAGCTGACAAATAAAATGGAAACTGGAGCAAAACTTTTGTCACTTTTACTTTCTCCAATTTTTTGTAAAAGACGCTCTTTTTTGTAAACGTCAAATAGGAAGGGGCAGATAGGAAAGGAATATAACCCCCCCAACCGACCTATGCTTGAGATCTCTTAGAGAAACCTTTTAAATTGTTGCAAACCTCCCACGCTCACTTGTGATTTTTAAAAGGGAGGAAAGTCTTATGAGAGTCTATCGCCAGTCCCGAATCAAAACATCAGTTTGGCAATCTGGCCTCTCTCCCCCTGCACTCCGGAGCTGCCACTTCAAAGCCGCTACAACAAGTCAGTAATTGTAACGTTGCATCTAAATATTTAAGCGAGAGTCTTGCAGTCGCGTGTCCATTTACAGTCCTCATCTGTCCTCTAATTCCATTACTGCACAAAGCAAAAATGTTTCCCAAAACTCACAAACAGGAAAAGCGTCACCCTGCTGGAGAAAGGGGAGGAGGGGTGGAGGAGGAGGAGGAGATGATGAAGGGGCAGTTTCTATTGATTAGTCACCGCTTTTGTGTTAAGGGCTTTCTTTAAAATAAGAGGGAAAAAAATGGGGGGAGGTTGCAGAAATTTCACAAATGTGAGCCTCAGGCAAGGGAGGAAAAAAAAAGAGGAGAAGAAGGGGGAGGCGGGCTGTGTCTAGATGAAAGTGAGAAGGACATAAAGGAGGCAATTGAGTCGGCTGCAGCCCGGCGAGCTAAGCTTCGAGCCGGCCAGGGCGTAGGGGAGGGGGCGGCGCGGCGCGGCGCTTTGGCGCAGAGCGCAGGAGTGGGGGCGCAGTCCATTGTGGCGGCGCCCGCGGGCCAGCTCGGCCGAGCCGGGGGAGGAACAGAGGCGCCCATTGAGCGGCCGCAGCGCGGGGCCGTGCCCACAGCCCCGGATACCACGGCCAGGACTTGGCTCCCCGGCTGCCCCTGCTCCACTCTCAGTGCGGGCCAGGGGCTAGGGGGATTGGGGATAGCCGGGCGGGGATAGTGTTCGTCAGCCGCCCAGCGCTCTCCTTGCTTTTGGGCTACGGAGCTAGAAGGCTGGATCCTGCAAGGGTGCGTCAAGCTTAGCGCGTGCCCGCTAGGGAGCGCGGGCCTGAGCGCACCAGCTCTGCCAGCGGCTCAGCTCTTGGATTGAGCGAGGGAAAAGGGAAAGTTGGGAAAGTTAAGGCGACTATCTCGGAGAAAGACACCCTAGAGAGAATGAGGGTGATTCTGACCCCATTCAAGGTGCCTCAATCCTTTTGTTCTAGTGTCTGACAACCAGACCTCAGGCCAAAGTTGTCCTCTGAAAAGCCAGGCTCGGCAGCAGCCACCAGACTCACCAACTGGAAACCGGCAAGAATACACCACACTGGTCAGGGGACCCCAAAGTCCCTCCTCCCTCAGCTTTCTCTTCCCCCTCTGCTAGGGCACTAGGAGTACTTTATCAATGTTCACTCTATTTTACAAGTGGGCAGCCTGGGATTTTTGATGCCCAAACAACAGAAGGGAGTTTTTGAAGTTTCTGCACTTCAAACTGCACCGCACTCTATCCTTTCTCTGGGACCCCCTTGCCCTCCAGGGCTCATCTGAAAAGGAGCTAGAGGTGCTGAAGAGAGTGACACTGCATCTTCCTTGACAACCCCAAATTAAATTAGGCTTCAGCTCCAAGGGGTGTGGGTCTGCGTGTGCGTGTGCGTGTGTGTGTGTGTGTGTGTGTGTGTGTGTGCGTGCGTGTTTCCAACAGCACAGCCCCTACTGGAGAGAATACTCTGATTTTAAAAATGGTAGCAATTGCCCTTGAATGGCAGCCGGCCCAGCTAGACAGCCCAAAAGACTAGAAACATTTTGTAGGTGAAATGGCCACTTTTTCCACGCTGGAGAGTCCATAAAACTTCCTGGCGCAGCAGCTATTGGGGCTCATTGAATAATTCATCCCTCATTGCAAGCCCATAATGTCTATTCTCAGCCTTTTGTGGTGCTGTTTTCTCTTCTTTTCTCCTTGAATTATAAAAAGGTTGCCTTCCTTTGTTCACATCAAGCTGCTCCGAGCTAGAGCTTTGTCTGGGCTGAGCTAAAGTGTGAGTTTCAATGGACTCTCCAGGCTTTGTCTCCCAAGTTCATCTCCAAGTGTAGATTGTGTAGAGAAGGCCTTCTTTGTAAAAGCTGGAAAAGTTGTACAAATGTTTGACCAGCTCATTTGGGACGTTTTGTCTCCTGGGCCTCAGTCGCCTGTACTGCCAGAGAGCAGCCGTTCTGCCGGGCCGGTGCCTTCAGCAACAAGTAGCAAAGCTGTGGGCCCCCAGCCTCTCTGACCGCTCTGGGCTCTTCTCCCTACTGCCCACAGGAGCACATTTGGTTTGGGGTTGTCTGACTCCCTGCCTTCGTCCTTTCTCAGCACCTCTATGCTACAGCTAGGCCTGGGATAAAAGCCAAGGTGTCTTCTCAGAGACCAAGGCAGAAAAATGTACCTCTCCAAAAAGAGGATTTAGGCTGAGTCCATAGGAGGTCCCTGTTGTAAAGCAAAGGAAGCATCTCCCTGCCCAACCTCCTGTGGTTTGCCGTGTCTTTTCTTGATTTCTTGTGTGCACCAGAGTATCTACACTTGTTTTCCCCTCAAATCAGCCATTTGGATCTGTAACTTCCAGATCTAAATATTCCTTCCAGGTTGTGTACAGATTTTGCCTTGGTTTGTAAAGCAGCTGCTCAGGAGAGCCAGTGGCTGCTGGAGTTGGGCAATGAAGATAAAAGAAGTCCCACATGGGTTCCACTCTGGTAAGAGCTTGGACCCAGCTAGTCACAGTCGGGCGAGGGCTCTGAGCCCACCTGGAAAGCTGCCTGTTCCTCTGGCAACTCCAAAACTAACTTTGCCCCATGAAGTCCAAGTCCCAGGTGAGGAAACTTCAGGCACAGTGGGGCTTCTGGCCGCTGTTGACCATTTGTGCATTTGAAAAGTGGCAATGACCTTCAAGACCAAAGCCATTGAGACCCAATCCCCCTGTCTCCCGCTGCTGCAATGATCCCTTCCTGGTTCAACTCTGATGGCGTTTTTCTTTTATTTCCTTCTTTTTGTGTGTGTGCCCTTCAAGTTTGAAGACGACTTGCTGCAGGTGAAGGAGAAGCAAGCTGCACTTCTGTCTCCCATGGGGGAGGCTTTTTCTTAGTGCTGACAGTGCACAGCCGAGAAGGAATGGGGATCGGTACCCCTAGAAGACAGAGGGTGCCAGCACTCTGTCGAAGAACCCAGATCCCTTCCATTTGTAACCCAGAGGTTGAGTTCCTTTCAATTCCCAGATACACATAGGTTAAACTTCATCACATTTGAAAACTAACTTTAAACAAATCAAACCCATCAACATGCACACACATTTATAAAGCAGCCATATGGGGGCAACTTTTGGAGGGTCAGTGCCTCTCTCTCTCTCTCTCTCTCTTTCTCCTTTAATGCGGGGAAACTCTGGAGACCAGGGCCTTTCCTGAGAGCATAAAAGCTACTGCAACTTCTGAAGATTCGAGCACCCTGTATCCCCAGCCCTCCAATTGCTCAGAGATGCCCAGTCTCATACATTTAATGGCAAGAGGGTTAACAGCTTCCCCTGCCCTGCACAATAGAGCACAAGTCACAGTTCTAGAATCCCAGGGACTGAAAGTGGGAAGAAAGAAAGATTTTTAAAAAACAGAAAAACCAAGCAGAATAGAGATGTTTGTTTTAATTCCTCGTGTCTTTCTGGTCTTTCACTCCCATGCCCTTACCCAGGTACAGAGACAGTGAACAAAAAGGAACCTTGATCCGAGCCGGGTTGGCTGCCATCAGGTCCTCAATGCCAGGGCGCCGATGCCTACCAAGGCCCCGAGCGAGCGCGCGGCCCAAGGCGCCACCGCTTACCTCGCTCGCTCAGGATACCGTCGATGCTGTGTTTGGCCTTCTTCTCGCTTTCCTCTGCCTCTTTCCTCTCCAAGTCGGCCTCCTCCTCTTCACCTTTCCCGAATTTACTCCTCAGGATGCGGCTAATGGAACTCACTGGGGGAGGGAGGAGGAAGGAAGCAGGGGAGTGCACGGGGTTGAGACCAGCGGGGCTGTGCGGGAAGGAGCTCCCAACCCCCAGCCAGGGCCCTAGAGCTGCTGCCCTGCACTGTTCGCGAGTCTCCTCCGGCGTCCCTGGGCATCCACATCTTTCTCCAGCCCTCTCATCCCGACGCTCAACCCCCCCACCCTATAATCTGTAAATTGGGACTGAAAGACGGAGCCTGGGAAGTCCGTGCTTCAAGTTGGGGCCGGATGCTGTCTCTGTCCCTCGATTCTGTGCAGGAAGCATTTCCCTTCTTGAATTCCGAAGACCAGGCTCTAGGTCTCCAATCTAAGAGAATTCTTGCACCAGCCCACAGGGTACCTTCCTTCCTCCCCACCTGAATGCAAGGATACTGCGGTTCACCTTAAGGGAGGAAGAGCCAAAGCCGACCTGTCCCCCACTGTAAATCAAGTTTCTTTTTTCCTTTTCTTCTTTCTCTCCTTTTTAAAAAAGCTATAAAGGGTTTAAATTTCAACTGCGGAATCGTTTCCTATTGTAAAAAGAAAAAGAAAATGCACTCTCTCCCATTTATTTTTTCCAGATTCCAGTCTGGTAAACAAATCCATGCTCTGAAATGTATGTTTCTCGCAGAGGGAAAAAGGGAGTTTCCTTTTAATTAAAAACAAACCCTTCTTTGCGCCCTCGCACTGGCTCCAGGCTCGCCCCTCTTCTCCCTCCGCCTCCCCCCCCCCCCCCCCCCCCCCCCCTTCCTCCCCACCCTGCCCCCCCCCCCCCCCCCCGCGCCCCCCCCGCCCCCCCCCGACCCCCCCCCC
>NW_022436950.1:17280095-17349281 GCF_009761245.1 Sapajus apella | reverse complement strand
CCGGACGGTTCCTGAGACTCTCGGGGGAAATCTGGGCCCTTGTCGAAGCCTCCCCGGCTTTGAGCAAACTGCAAAGTCCCTCCTGGCGCGGCCCTATCTCCCTTCGGTTGGGGTTACCACAACATTTGTTTCTCTTTAAAAGGGAACATCAATATTAATAAACGCTCTGCCTCTGCCTCACGTTTCCTGCCCTGCCTCCTCAACAGAAATTTTCTTTGGGGAGTCCTCAGCGGTGGTCTCGCCACCCTCCTCCCCCAGGACAAGCAGCTCACCCCTCCCTACATAAAGTGCCAAGAACGCCTGGTTGGTAAATATTTCAGGGCCTGGGGAGAGGACACCTCCCAATAGCAGAGATCGATAATTGGGGTGATTACGTCTTGGTCGACCTGCCTGGATAACAGCGACTGACGATCGCGCCGCGGGGAGCTGTTAATGGGCCTAGTACCTGAGGGCACCGTGTTTCGATCACAGACCGCGTCCTTGAGTAATTTGTCTCGGATTTCCCAGCTGAACATGCCCGGGTTCTCTCTTTTATATTCTTCAATTTTCTTCTCCACGTCAGGCGTTGTCACCTGCTTTAAGAGAACAGGTGGGCAGGGGTTGGTACCCGGTACCCTGGGTCAGGTGGCGGCGGCCCGCGGCCTCTGGGCCTGTCGGGCTGCTCTTCCCTGAATCCTCTGGGAAGGACCCCCTTTGTTAGCAAAAAGACCCCAACTCTCAGAGGCACTTTAGAAAGGGGCTGACAAGAACACATCCTACCCCTGAGCAGCCTGGGGAGCCTCTACCCGCCCCCCACCAGATAAGCCCCAGACAACCGGGATAAATCCAGAAGAATTATAACATCTTGATGGGGGGGTACTTTCTCATCCCTGGAAATAAGGCAATTGCTTACACAGAACCAACATGAAAACGAAACTAAAAACACAATGTTTGAAAAAGGAGCTGAGAAATCAAGTTAGATCTGTAGCTTGTGCAGCCCGTGCTTTTCCAAAGGGGTAGTTATGCTAAAGTGAAGACTAACATGCAAGGTGAGTATTTCGGTTTTTTAAAATTAGAGTGGATAACAAATATAAATAATTTGAGAGACTGACTCTCTGCTCCATCCCAATATATATTTTAAAGAAGAAGCAGCAGGAGGAGGAGGTTTCAAAGATTCTTAGAAAGGCTGTCAAGGGGTTTGAGTAGGTGGGAAGGAAGAGGAGGGTGTTTGGAGGTCTTCAGTTTACCATAATTCTCCTGATTTTGCCCGGTGGCAACTAGAAGAAAAGACAGACCTTGTGTAATTCCCTCCCACTCAGCCCTAGCTGGTGTGACTCTTTCTTTGCAAAAAGGGAACCAAAATAATTCAAGGATAGCACCAAACTACTTTTTTATTTTTTTAATGGAGGCATTGGCTTATTACAAAGAAAACTAATCACCCTACTTTTTGACTCATTGAAAACAATTTGCACTGGGGGAGATAAAGGGCGGGGTTTGGGAGAGAAACCATTATAAAACCTAAAGAGGTTCCTCACATTCGTTTTGGAAAGGGCAATGCCTTGGGCGAGAACTGGGAAGACACTTGGGGTAGAAATCGGCAACAGGTGAGCACATACAGCTTGCCTGCTTTAGGTGTTTATCCAACAAAATAATCTGATGAGGATTCCAGGATTTAAGGGCTTTAAAAAACAAATGTTATTTTTCCCTCGCAAAAAGGTGAGAGCTTTCCCTAAGTGTTCATCAAGAAGTGTCCAGGGCGCGCGCGTGCTCGCGCGTGCACACACACACACACACCCCTTTACACACCTTCTCAAACTTCAAAAATAACTCGTCGGAGAGCCCCAGGTGTCAGCCTCTGCCCCCTGCCAGCTCTTCTCCAACACAGGGGACCAGTCTGGGAGCCAGGAGGGTAAGGCTCGCCCGCTCACCTTGGGCTTGCTGCCGCCGATGGCACCGGGACGGATGGAGCCGGTCTCCTGGTACCTGCACAGGATCTTGGAGACGCAGCCGTGGGACACGCGCAGCTGGCGCGAGATGACGCAGGGCCGGATACCGTGGTGGGCCATCTCCACGATCTTGTGGCGGATGTGGTTGGGCAGCGGCCTGCCGTTGATAAAAACGCCGCCGAGCTGGTTGACGCGGCCCTGGCCGAGGGGAGTGGACACTGTGGGGACAAGGTGGAAAAGAGAGGCAAGAGGAGAGTCACTGGGGGAGAATAGAAAGCACCGACACTGAAACTGCTCCACATCTGACTCCCAGACCCGGACCTTCTTTCGATCACATTTGTTCAAATTATTCACCCATGTAGGGGCTTGTAATCTTGTGTAAAGACAGCAAGTGGGGCAAAATAATTCTCCCCAAAGAAAGCATCTTCCCCTTCGGGCCCAGGAGGAGTGGCAACTTACAAGGAGACCATGCAGCTGGTAGAGAGTCTAGCTTCCTCTAGAAACAGCCTCCTGGCAAACAGAAGTTCACCCAGGCGCTGGCCTTGATGAACTCCGCTCCCACAGAACCCTGTCCAATTGGGATCGCTCCCTTTCTAAGGGACTTGGGCGACCGGACAGCCCTTGGGGTTTCTAGCTAAAAGTGCAGCAGCCAAAGGTCAAAGAGGGTCCGGAAAGGAGGCCCAAGCAGCAGTGCCTGTGTCACCTGTTACATCTTGGGACAGAGACCACAGCAGCGGCCCCTCTAGCCCCCATTCTTGCTAGAGGGTGTTACCTTCTACTCTGGGCTGTGTGTGAAGGGGTGAAAGGGGAATGAGCCTCTCTGATGGGGCCCCCAAGCCTGGAAAACCATTTGAAAGGAATTAGGCTTGCAAAGCTTCCTGCCTCCCCGCGATTTCCAGAATCTTCAAGTAGACTGAAAGGGGGTTCCCAAGTTTCCAAACAAGTTATAGAAACTTCTAGATGCCATTTGAGATAAATAGAACTCTAATTTATTTATTTATTCTAAAAATTCCAATCACGATGGCGCGGAGTTAGCCACCACAATTTTGCAAGTCAAGAAAATTCTTCCTGAACTAACTTATGTTTCACAAGTGTGGGAGCAGCCGGGATAATTTCAAGTATACACATTGCGGAAAAGTTGCTTCTGGCGCTCAGAAGCCGGTTCACCTCCTTCTCCACCGCGGCATTTCCAAAACAACAGGGGCAAAGTCGCCCCGGCCCGGTGTAGGTCTGGCCGCCCAGCTCCACCAGGATTTACAGAGAGCACCGCGCTCCATTTGCAGAAAGGAAGTCGAGTGGGTCCTCGCCTCCGACTGTTGCTTCTTGTGGGGTGGGGTCCCCGGGGAAATGGGCTTCCTGGAAGCGCCAAAGGAGCCTGTGGAGCCTGGGGATGGGGTGAGGCAGTCCTGGGATCCAGGCGGCGCCCTGAGTCCCTGCCTTACCTTCCAGCGGGAACCCGCTGCGCGGGTAGCTCTGCCCCGGGCCCGGCCGCGTCATCCTGGGCACAGCGCCGGCCAGCGTGGTCATCCTGGGGGCAGCTTCGCTTGGAAATTATATCCAGGTGAAGGCGAAACGGAAAGGCGAGTGCGGCGCGGGTGACCCTCGGGAACTCTCTGAAGCGTGGAGAGCCCCTCCCCAAAACGGCTGAAGAGAGCTGGCGGGACCCGGGGAGGGGGCCTGCCGGTTCCTAGTCCAGAGGCTGGAGCTGGAACCCGGGAAAGGGGCGGGCGGGGAGGCCCCGGAGTCCAGGATCCCGGGCCCAGGGCGGAAAAGTTTGGTGCGAGTCTGGGTAAATGTTCCCGCGGCTGGGAGCGCTGAAAAGAGGGCTCAGAGAGCCACGGCCAGCCGGGGAGCAGAGTGAGGCGGGAGCGCGGCCTGCCTGAGTCTCCTCCTGCCGTGACAACGAGTGCGGGGATCCGGGCTCGGGAGCATTTATTAGTTCTTTTCCCCAAAGCTTGGTCAGGAGCCCTGAGCTGCGATTGGCCGACGAGGAGACCGTCCCGGGTGGCGGAGACACGCGCTGATTGGGCGACAGCGGCCACTTTCTCTTCCCATCTCTGGTGGTGCCGAGGCCTCTGCCGGCCCCGGGCCCCGAGGGGGACCCGCGCTGCACCCCTAGCCCAGGAGAGAAGGGTGGCCCCAGAGGAAACTGAGACAGCCCGAGGGAGGTGGCAGCTGCTGAGGGTGCAGAAGAGTCTCTGTCTCTCAGTCTCTGTCATCTTCTCTGTGTCTCTCTCTCTGGTCTCTCTTTCCTTGACTTTCTATTTCTCTGTTTGTCTCTGTCTCTTTCTGTGTCTCCCTGTGTGTGTCTTGCTCTGCCTCTGCCTCTATTCCTGTTGTGATTTCCTGATTCTCTATGTCTCATTTTTTCTACCTGTGGGTCTCTCTCATTTCTCTTGGCTTGCAACCACTGGAGGGGGCACAATTCCAATAAGAAAGCGTCTGCAGCCCCAGACATATTTAACTTTGCTTCCTGTGGTCAGTGCCCCTTGGCCTAGGCTTGTTAAGGAGTCCTCCCTGTGGGGTTCTTCCTAGGAGGAGCCCAGAGTGTGCTGACGTTCTTTTGTCTTCTCCATCTGCAAGCGGGCCTAGTGTGAAGCACAGACCGCCGTTGCTAGGCCCAAGCAGTCGTTAGTTGAAGGCCGGGAGCATGCAGGGGGAGGGTGCAGAAAAAAACCCGGCTCCTCTTCTAGATTTAAAAACGGCTCTGGCAAGCTGCGGCTCTAAATCTCTACGTATAGATCCCCGATGCGTCGACAGAGATGTGTCTATATGTTAAAGTTTTGCCCGAGTGCTGCGTTTGTTCTCAGGAATTTATTATGGCATTCAGACTAAACCGCTGGAAAAATAAAAGGAACTGAGTCTTGGCTAGGAACTGAAGTGTCCCCAGCAGGATATGACGCCAGGAGTGTTGTAAAGGCTGTCTGTCCTTAGAGAAGGTACCATTGTGCATAGCCTTTTATTTATAACTTGGTAAGTGCCAGCGAACTGGCCTCCTTTACACCCCCGAGTGCCAGCCCCGCGCTCTGCACTGCGCTTTATTCGCTCGAGTCTATTCAGGGACTGTCACTCCGGAGCCGCGAGTTATTCAGGGCCTTAATCAATCAAAAGGATGAGAATCGGGCAGGTTTTTCCCTTTGAAATAAAGGAAACAATGACTTCTGGGCTTCAAGTTCCCCCTCTTCCTTTTACGATTTTTGAATTTTTCCTGCGCCTGGAGTTCCCCACTCCTCTCTCTCTGTCCTCCTCCCCCACCTCCTTTGACAGTTTTGACGTGAACTCGGGCCCCCAACCCTACTTCCCCATTCCCTAATTAAGGCAAACTCAAAAGGCAAGATGCGGGGGTGGGGTATAGCTGCTCAGCAGTCCACAAGTTGGCCCTTTAAAAAGCCACGCACCAGTGGGGAAAACAGACAAGCTTTCAGCCCGCCTGATGCCAAAGGGCTTGGCTGACCCTCAGAGCCACAGAGACAAGTCTCAGGAGACTCCCAAAAATGTCTGGACCCATGAGGAAAGCATGTGCCTTGTTTAACCTGATTTTACATAAAATAATTCAAAATTTTCAAGGGGAAAATTTTCTCTTTTTTTTTTAAGGACTTGGGGCCACCAAAGCCTGTGTCCTTATTTTTTAAGCCACAGTCTCAGGGATAGCATTTTGAGAGCCAGAGTTTTTCCAAGTTTTCTTCCCAAAGGTTGAGCAAAGCCAACAGAGCACTTTCTGGGTTCAGCGGTAATCGTTGCGTGAAGGAGGTACCCGAAGTGTAATTTCAAGAGGGCAAATGTAGGCTCAACTCTCAGCTAAAGGAAACTCTGGGACCCTGTGAGCAGTTAAAGGACGTCTAGCGCTGAGTCTCATTTGTTTTTGAGCCGGAGGCTTGGTCTCCAAGCCCTCCCAGCGTCCACCCGTCGCTCTCCTGCCGGGGTTTTTCTCTCCTGAAAGACGGCAGATGCTGGAGGGAGGCGCTTGCTACAAGCTTCCTTCTCCCGGTCCCGTAGAGTGCAGAGCCCGCGGGACCGCTGAACCGAGGTACTGCCTGCGGAGCTGGGTCTTAAGTGCCCATGGGCGCTGGTCTATAAACTAGCCATCACTTGCTATAAAAATGTATACACGGAGGCCACGAAGACGTGGGGGTACTGGGGTTCTAAAGCTTCAGGATTAGGAGGCGACTCATTTTCTCTCCTTTCCGGCCTCTTTCTCTTCTGCCGAGCGCTCCGAGGTTCACATATACCCAGAGGATCAGCTCGGCCCTTCTCCACCCGGGCAGCGGGCAAAGGTCCCCAGAGACCCGGAGAGGGGTGGAAGCGTGCCCTCAGGCTCTGGACAGCTGAGCCACATTCAAAGACTTATGGAGTCTAAATCTCTTGTGGTCTGTGTCCCCGAAGTCCAACCTGGGATGGCCAGGACAGCAATGTTGGCTGAGGCTGCCCGGCACATCGCGCCCACACGCCGCCAAACCTAATCCTGCTCAGAGCCCGGGACTCCGCAGAAACCGGTGCAACAGGTCGCAGAAGTGCTCCCTATCCGGCGCCGGTGGACCAAGGAGTCCTGGTGCCAAATTTGGCCGTGGTACAGGCGCTAATTGGCAAAAGAATGACCCAGCGGTGGGGCTTGGAAGGCGAGGGCCTGCGCCCTGCATCCTTGAAACCAGGTTTGGGAGGCAGTGGCGTTTCCCCAGGCTAACAAATTACCCAGAAAGCATCCGGGGGACTCTCCACCACCGTGTTGTGAACGAGCGTAGCGTCCACTCGCGCTCTGTGCACTTTCTAAATGAAACTGAAGCCTTGACGATATTTGGAAAATTTGACCAAAAAATAAAAAAAGGTGGGCGGTGTAATAACTTGTGCTGCCTCGCCTGCTCCTCTCCCTCCAGTTTCAGAGACACTGCAGGTGAAATTAACAGCGGGCTGGCTGTCCACACCTGGGTGAAGCATGCCCTTGTTGGCTTGAAGGCTCTCCCTTGCAGCCCGTTTGGATGCGTGGGTCTACGGCCCAGTTGTGCTTGGGTGACTTCGGCCTGGGCTGCGAAACACCCTTCAGCGCGCAGCCTCGGCACTTTGGGGACCCTGGCACAAGGGTTTCATGGCCCATGCATTTCTCCAGGCCTCTGAGGGATGACTTCATATTCAGCCAGACACAGATCTTAAGAGGAAATTATGATCTATGCAAAATAATGCCCCTGACCTAGTAGGGAGCGGGGGTGGCGTCTGCCACCCAGGCCTTTTTTGTCCTGTCTGAGAGGCTGCGCTCTGGCAGGCTGACATGGTCGAGCAGAGAAGCTCCTGGTCACCCGCCCGGCCCCAGGCACGACTCTCAGGATGCAGCAGAAGTTAGGTAAACGCCGAGAAAGCTTCAATCCCATAGAAAGGCTGCCAGGCATTGGGGGGAGGACACCAAAACTCCAGGTTCCTGATCATGAGCTTCCGGTCCGGATGTGATGATTCAGGATTGGTGAAGGCCCTGGTTAAACCCGTGGTCTTTAGCAGCCGCTGCCTCAGTGACCGTCATTAGGCCCCCCGTAGTTATTTGTCAAAAGCATTGGCGCCGCTCTTGTCCCCTTCGAAAAATCAGTCGGGATGAGTTTGGATTAAGGGACTGGATGAGGTTGTGGACATCGCATTGAAACATGGCGTAGGCCAGCCGAAGTGGGTTTGCTCCTGCAGCTGGGGGAGCCCCAGGGAACGTGTGAGCGGGTTTACAATAAAGAACATATGGTTTGTGGGAAGAAAGTAAGGAAGAAGGAAAATAGGAAAGGAAAAAGAAAAGAGGGGAAGAAGAGAGAGGTTTTTTTTTTTTTTTTTTTTTTTGGAAGTCAGTAAGGAAGGAAGAGAATAAATCTCAAAGCAACTGCTTTCCTAGTTCACTTGGATCTGAGGAAATTATTTTTATGCAAACAAGGAAGACAAGATTCCAGAGCCCGATGGGGGGGGGGGGATGAGAAGCAGGGGAAGGTGTCTTGTAAAAAATTAGAATAAGTTCAGTCTAATCTTCCAAAAAATGTTCTGCCCAATTAGGTAAAAGTTCATGGTAGTGTGGGAGTGATGTTTAGAAAAGGAATTCGGTAACTGCTCTTCTGGTGTGTGTATTCGGGGTGTGTGTGTATGTGTGGCGTGTATGTGTGTGGGTGAAAGAACCCGGTGTGTGTGGAAGGGGTAAGGGTTGAAGGGCCTTACTTAGCTGGGGGACCGTCTGGTATTGGGGGCCGGCAGCCTGGGCCTAGGAAAGGCCAGGAAAGTCTGATCTGTGCGGAGACAGCAAGGCTGAGAGTGAGGTGGGGGCGGGCGCAGAATTGGCCGAAGTGAATAAAAGAAAACTTGGGATCCGTTTGGTTTCCTTGACGCCTGGAGCAAAAAAGTAGGTGAGTGACCACTGCAGGAACTCCTTCCTCCGGGCACCTGGACACAAAGAGCCGGGGCTGTGTGTCCTGCTCTAGGAGGAGGGGGGTATTGGGCGGGTGGAACCTCGATCAAGACAGGCCTCCTGCCGACTCTACGCGGCCCCAGAGCCTGAACCAGAGCAGTGAGCCGCAGCCGCCTCAACCTTGCAAAAAATTTCTCCTCGAGATGTATATCAGCGGCAGAGGAGAGGGGCGAGTGACGCGAGGAGCAAGAACAGAGAAACATGGGAGACGAATGTTCACACCGAAGCTTGGACTCACGCCTCAGGGGGGTCACGAGAGCCCAAGGCAACAGTCTGCGAATGAGGCCGGTACCCGAGTTCCTCGGGTTTTAAAAGCACACATGGGGCCAGAGACTGCACAGCCAACTAAACGGAATAAACGCAACAGGTGGAGGAGGCAGAGTTGTTAGGGCCGAAGCCCGGCGCGACCTGGCCAGAGCCTGAGGGAGCGCAGTCCTGGGACTGCAAAGAGACGTTTTGAAGCGTGCTGCGCGCACCTGCATCTCGGAGACATCCGACTCCACCCGAGCATCTCCGGAAAGCGCACAGCCCACAGATGCAGGGAGGGCTGCCCTCCAAGACACGTCCTCTCCCGACCCCTCAATCTTTCAAAATTGCGGAAGAGGCGGAGAAGACGAAAAAGAAGAGAGAAAGAAGGGAAGAAATTTTAAAAAATAATAAAGGGAGGGAAGAATGAAGGGGAGGCGTGGAGGAGGGGGGGAGGAGGGGAGAAACTCTCATCAGCACAACCAAAGCGGGGCGCCTCAGCTTCTTGAATTTCTAGACACGACTTGCATTCAATTCCTTTCTAGACCTTAAACTTTTCCTTCATCTCCCATCACCCTAGAAATCACCCATTTCCTCTTTTAAATAACATTTCCCTTTCTGGAGAGGAACCTTTAAACAAGTCGTAGGTTTGGGGGCGAGGGACTGGAGAATAATTTTGATGCAGAACCTTGGAGATTCAGAGACATGTGGAAAAATTCTAAAAAGATGAAAACTGACCATCTCCAACACAGAAACCCATCGAAAGGAGCCGGCTAGACGTGTTGATTAGCTGGAGGGAACACGCGGCAGAAGTGCGGACCCCTCGCTAACCCGCCGCCCTCCCAGAGCTCTCTTGCAGAAAGCTGGCCGGCTCCCCGCGGTGGCCCTTCGCGCACAACTCGTCGCGGTCTAGTTTCTTCACCCTGGAAAACTCTGTGAGGGGCACCCCAGCCCCAGCTGGGCTAAGAGTTAAGACGAGTAGCCCCAAGAGGAAGGAGCTTCAGAGAGCCTTTCTTCCTGTTCTTCTTCGTCTTCTTTTTTTCTAAACGAAATCTAATACTATCTGGCTGCAAAAATATATTATCACCGGCTCTGAGCCTAAGAGATTAACATTTGGATATGTAGGAAACGTAATCTGCATGGCTAATTGATTCTCAGCGTATCAGTTTAAAGGATAAAGATCGATATCTACATGATGGATATTGTATTAATAGGGGCATAAATAAAGGCCGAAAAGTCGTTACCGAAACCTTTGAAGCCACTTTTCGGCTCTCGGGCCTTCCACGCGGCAACTGGGTCTTTCCCACCTCCCCGCCCCCAGCTCCTGCCGGGTAGGGAGCTCTTGCTTCCCCCTCCAACTGGATACTAGGGTGGAGAAGTCTACGGTTAAAGTGAAAGTGTTTCACTGCGGCAACGCTAGGGAGAGGTGGCTCATTTTTCTTGGGCTGCAGCAGGTGGACAGTAAGGCCAGAGAGAAGGTAGTAGTTTAGCAAAACGCACCACTCTCAGATGTTTAGGAACACAGAAATATGCGACCCACATAAGAACACACACACACACACACACACACACACACACACACACAATCACGCAGGGTGGGGAGGGTTCTCCCTGAACACCCTTTGGCCTTAGAGACAAGGAGTAAATGCTTCTTTCCATCCCTTGGGCCTCCTCCCCCAGGGCAGGGACGGAAGCCCAGGCCCAGCCCCAAGATAGGTGATCTAGGCTCCTGGAGGTGTCCTTCGATGGGGTAAGGACGGGGCAGAATCAGGAGACTCTGCGAGAAGCGTGAGGGGGCTGGGGAGCGGGGGTGCCCGCCAATGTCCACAGAAAGCAAGGAGGCCCACTCGAGGAGGGGTGGATGCAGCAGAGTTGAGTGAGGGCCTGAGCCCCTGGGGCGAGGGGAACAGAATGGGGTACACTTGATCCGGAACAAGAAAGCCTCGGCCGGGCAGTTGCCAATTAGTCCCCGATCCCAGCGGCCGCTTCAGTGCGGAGCCCAAGCCACCCGGGGAATTTTCCAAATGTAAATCAAACACCCTTGGCGCCTCCCTTCTTCATTAATTAAGAGGAACGTTTCGACAAAACCGGCGTAATCTTTATTAATTACGCAGCCCTCCGCGCGCCGTTCGCATCAATCACGCCCAAATCGAAAGTGCAGGGGGCGTCTAATCCCTTCCCAGAGCGTGTTTGGAGAAGGAGCCGCGTGGGCGACGTTTCTACCGTGATTCCCACCTTTCTGGGCTCTCCTTGAGCTGGCTGCTCACCCGGCGCGCAGGGAGGCCTTTCCCTGAAACCCGGCCTCTTTGAGCGCTGGCAGGACCGCTCTAGATTCCCGGACAGGCCGGGAAATGCCCCCCACTCACCACTTGGGCACGGGCTTGTACTCAGAAACTCGTACTGGGACTCCCGAGGACACTGTGTGGCCCATTTCTTCCTTACCCTTCCCCCCAGGCTCAGCAGGGACCGCGCAGTTCTCAGTCCACCTCTTCCCTAGGACGCTCTAAAGAGGAGCCTGGGGCGAGGTGACAAGAATAGGCGAAAAAAAAAAAAAACAGTCCAGTAGGCCCAGGACGCCCCAACACTGTTCTGGGGGATGGGTCAGGAAAGACCTTGGAAGTAGTCTGAGAATACCAATTCCTCTCAGGTGACCGGGTTGCCTTGGACCAGCACAATGTTCAGGAGTGAGTGCTGGGGAGAGAGAGGGGGTCCTTCAGTTATTGGCATAGAGAACCGGGAAAGCTCGCAGCCTTCTGATTGCGAGTGGGAAAGCTGGCTGGAGATTGGGGGTAAAGGGGGGTGTGCAAATTCAAGTTATTTCCCTGCAGCCCCGCTGAAAGCAGGGACCCTGAGCTTTTATGCGAGAACGCTTTGGGGCGGGGTGTCCTGTGCGACCACCTCTCTCAGCAAGGCAGGGTTTGGCCTCTTGGCCTGACCTTGCTCCCTAGTCCCACCCTATACTAATAGGTCCTAACCTTTATGCGCTTTGAGCCTGGACCATTGCCCCTTCAAGAGATTCCGCTGGATAAAGAAAAATTATAAAAGCTGGATCAAGCTTGGCGTCGGACGTCTGGCCCTCAGCCTGTCCCCACCCTAAAGAACTGGTCTGCCCACCCTCGCGTCCTATGGCGCCCTCGCCGGGAAGCAGAAAGTTGCACTGCACACTGAGCATTTCTTCGAGCGCTCTGCCAGGAGCTGCCGAGCCCCGGCACGCAGCCTTGGGCACCTGGTGGCCTGCGAAGAAACCTGCCCCATTGAGCTGCTTGGGCCGCACTAGCGGAGACGAGAGTGCGTGTGGCAGTGGCCCACGAGCACCACGCGCCAGGGTTTAGCAGCGCCTGGGACACTACCCTCTTCCCAGTCGTTTCCTTCGTGCCGGAGCTGGGCACGCTCCGGTGTCCAGCATTCTCACATTCAATCATTCATTCTCCCTCTGAAAGTTCTCATTAAGTTCTCAGGCTCCTTTCCTCATGGGTCATCTCCTGGACCTGAGGCGCCTGTGAACCTTGCGGGTCACCAGATCATTTTATGGTCTCCCTCTTCTCCCACTGAATCATCGGCCGGGCCAGTCTTCTGGCTACGGCCGGAGTCATCGCACTGACACAGGTGGCCTTTGATTTATTCCACATATGCTCATTGAGCTTCTACTACGTGCCGTTCCGAGTGTTGGCGCTACAGCAACGAAGCAGACCAAAGTCCTTGCCCTGGCAGAGCTGATGGTCCAGAAAATAGCAAAAAATAATATATAAATGCACCCTGCCAGGAGATTGGTTTTAAAACTGAGGCTTAGCTCTGGAGAAGCTTGGAGGACCGTGAGTAGGGGGGCCGGAAAGGCTGGGGTGCAGCTGACAT
This sequence comes from Sapajus apella, assembly GCF_009761245.1. Taxonomy (NCBI): domain Eukaryota; kingdom Metazoa; phylum Chordata; class Mammalia; order Primates; family Cebidae; genus Sapajus; species Sapajus apella. Next base: position 17,336,840 of record NW_022436950.1, on the reverse strand, counting down.
TTCAGCAGGAGAGGTCTGGGCCGGCTCTACCGAGCTGTAGCTTCTTCCCTTCCAGTGATTGCGGCTCCCAAATCCAGGATGGACCCAAGCCTCTTCATCTAGCCACCATCTACTGAAAATTTGCATTTTTATTTGATAGAAAATGACAGCTCACCTTCTTGGTGTCCAAATCCCCCACTCTAAGGGACATGTCACTCTCATTTTCCATACAAGAGGAAACTCCCTCCAAGGCAGGGGAGATGTTGGGAAAGCTAGGAGTGCCCTGCTCCAAAAGGTGGGGGCAAGTCTGTGTGTTCCTCCTGGGTGATTTGGAGGAGCTGCTATACCACATTGGCAGTGGGAGGGGAGTGGAAGACCCCTCTTTCTAGAGAATCCAGGGGAGCCCCAAACCCTAAAGAACCAGTCATCATTCCTTGGCTGGTAGTTTTGTGAGATAAATGGAAAATAAACCAGCGAGAGGAATTTGGGAGGAAATATTTTTCACAGGGCTCCATAAGTTATTAGTACAAATTCTTTGAATACATTGTTGAAAGCCTTAGAAGTTTGAAACCAAGGAATGCAACAGATGAAGTGAAGGCAACAGCATGTGGCCCTGCAGTAGAGGCTTGAAAAGAGACCATGGGACTTGACTTTCCTTTCCCTCCCTTCCCCTCCCCTGCCCTCCCCTCCCCTCCCCTCTCCTCCCCTCTCCTCTCTTTCCCCTCCCCTCCCCTTTCTTTCTTTCTCTCTCTCTCTTTCTCTCTCTTTCTTTCTTTCTCCTTCCTTCCTTTTCTTGTTCTTGTTGTTCTTCTACCTCTCTCTCTCTCTCTCTCTCTGTCTCTCTCTCTCTCTGCCTCCCTCCCTCTCTCTTTTTCTTTCTTGAGATGGAGTCTCAAGGTGGTCTTAAACTCTTGGTTTCAAGCCATTCTCCCACCTTGGGCTCCCAAAGCCACTGTGATTATAAGAATGAGCCACTATGCCCACCTGACATTACACTACAGATTTCTCTATAGTGCTTCACAGTCAGAGAGTAGTTCTTACTTATCACAAGAACCACTGATAAAGTAAAACCTACCAATACATAACTTAGAGCTGCTCAGCAGAGAAGTAAACAGAAACCTTCCACTTGGAAGAGGTGAGAAGGCCCACGTTGAAAAGGAATCTTCATGGCATCTCCAAACCTAATCTTCATATCTTCAAAGCAATCCAAAAAGGTTCTCAGAAAGACCAGGTACCTCTGTCATAATGGGGACATGAGAATCATGCCTGTAATAGAAGCGATTATCTCTGGTCTGTCAGTACAAGGTCACATGATGGGGGCTTTGCTTCACTCTTCTGCTTGGTGAAGCAGTTTGACTTTCAGAAGAGCAAACTGTGTGAGTTTCACTGGGGGAGGTTGACTCAGAAGGGCAGGAGCCAGACCAAGGGACATTCAAAAGCAGAGTGGCAGAAAAAAATTAGAAGTTTTCCAAGCTCAAAAAGCAGGAAAGTCCTAGGAATGGATGGTCTTAGAGACAGAAAAAAGGAAAAGTTCCTGGAAAAGAGAGGCTTGCTCCAAACTGAAAAGAACGCTGGAAGAAGAGAGAGAAATAGAGGGAGGCATCAAACATCAGAATATGATTACTAAGGTATTTGTGATAAAATGAACCCTAACTGATGTTCTGCATGCAATCAAGGTGGTATTACACTAGGCAACAATGAATGACCCATTTCCAATTTGAAGGACACATTTGCAGTGGGAGAATTGATCTGCATCCCCAATTCCCTCTTCCCTTATAGGGGAGATTCTTGTATACTTGAGAGCAGCAGAATGTAGGTGGTTGATGTAGGGGAAAAGACATTAGAAAGGACAATGCAATAGTTATGATCCTACCATGAGCTAGACAAATTACATATACCCTTACTTAGTACTGATTTGAGAAAAATCCTATTTGGTTTGCTACCAATATTTTAAAATAAATAGAATTTGGACTTTGCCTGCTCAAATCTTTCAAAAGTGCAGAAAGATAGGGGAAAAGGTGAATGTAAATAAAACAAATACTTGGAATAAACCCTTTTAAAGTAGAAGTCACCCAAGTGTCCGGATGGGGACATCAGGGAAGAGGATGCCACCATGCCCTGCTTAGCATTACAAACTGCTAAGCCATCTCACCTTCCACCTGTCACAGTCTCTGTCCTGGGAATCAGTTGACACTCTCCATGAGATTTCTCAGAGGACATGTTCAGTGTCTTGGCGTGGGCAACATGAGAGCTAGGAGGGCCTGCTGTTTCTTGGTCCTGTTGCATGGGGTCTCCATCCAAATAAGCTGAATAAGCTATCTTAGGAGAGCCAAGGAAATCCACAGGTGGTGAAGTCAGTACTTGATCACCGTGAATCATAATAGTATATGTTAATTGAGTGTTTAATATATAATGGCACTGTTCTCACTATATTACAAAGATTCATCTATTTATTGCTCAAATCAATTAGGTTATATCTAGTCAAAATGAGGAAAAAGAGGTACTGAGAGGTTAATTAACTTGCCCAAGGTCACACAGCTAGGAAGCTGCTGTGTTAGGGTTGAAATCGGGACAAGGTTACATTGCCAGTCCTGGTCCTTTAAAAGTCCCAGTTTTCTGCTACTTTGATCAGCCCCAGAAGGCACGAGGTCTAGAAGCTACCTAAATACTTAATCTTTCATTGTTTGCCTTGTTCTGGCAGTAAGTAAATGTCAACAAAAGTTACCTTTAATGCCTTCAGGAGGCAGCAAACTAACTTATCTCAACTGAAAATAATTTTTACTTCACCTCATTTCCCTTTTAAAATACATCCAATAATCCCACTTTAAAGTGCTTGCTTATTTGGATTGATTGATTGAGACAGGGTCTTGCTCTGTCACCCAGGCTGGAGTGCAGTGGCTGGATAGTAACTCACTGCAGCCTCGAAATCCTAGCTCAAGCCATCTAGGTAGCTGGGACTACAGACGTGTGCCACCATGCCCAGCTAATTTTTGTATTTTTTGTTAGAGGATCACACCGTGTTGCCTAGGCTAGTCTGGAACTCCTGGCCTCAAGCTATCCTCGGGTCTCGGACTCCCAAAGTGTTGGGATTACAGGTGTGAGCCACTGCTCCTTGCCTAAAGTGTGTGTGTGTGTGTGTGTGTGTGTTTTATTTTAAACAGCCTTTTTTCCCCTCCCGGGGAAAATTTATTAGCCAATATTTCCATGCAAAAAGGAACTTGAGACACTTCAGCCTCAACTTTCCGCCTCTAATTCGGTAGGGACAATAGCAGGTGGAAGATGAAGATATGTAGTAAGAATTCCAACCTTCTCACCTTCCCGTTACAGCCGATCCGCTCTGCATTTCGAACGCAACGTCTTTGCGGGCGTTCTAAGTCCTTCGTATTCCGATGCAAGCCCCGCAGCGAACCTCGCCTTCTTCCCGACCGCCACCTCTGATTGTGGAGACTTCATAGAAGGTCTGGGATAAGGACTGTGTCGCTGCAGAGACCGTGTCTTGGGCTCTAGGGCACGCGGATGCAGGCTCCGCCCCTGGGGAGAAATTCACAAACTCACCTCAAGACTCCCAAGGTGTTTCCAAGTTCCCCTCCCACTTTCCTGTCCAGGTCACGCTGCCCCGGCCTCGGACAATGAGAGGGTTTGTCAAGATGCTCTTTGCACCTCTGGAAGTCCCGAGAGAAATGAGGGACTTTCGGCGGGGAACACGTTTTCGGAAGCTGTTAGGGGCTGAGGTTCTCGAAGCCCTGCTGGGCGCCAAAAGCACTGGAGAAAGGCGGGACTAAACGAAGGCGACCCTCCGCAGGGCGCGGGCAGCCTCAGGCACCGTACCCGGCGTCGGCTTCTTTCTTAATTTACTTCTTTGGGCACCTCTGCAATTTTTACGAATAGATGCAAACGCGGAACTTTCGAGCTGGCTCTGGGAGCGGCCCGTGGGCATCTAGGAATATGAAAGACGTCATCCGCTTGTAAATAACCTACCTCCCAGCCCCAGAAATTGGGGACGTCACAGGTGAGGCCGAATACCAGGTTCCGCACAAAGGTCAACCAAACTGAGCCGGGATGGCGAGTGACTGGGTCGACAAGATACCGTGGCCACTGGTTCCCTCCACGCGCGACAAGTGGGCTCGTGACAGCGTCCTTGTGCCTTCGATTTGTCCCGGAGCCCTCCCCTGCCTTTTTGATCTCAAACTCACCCGTAACGGGGCTAGGAATTGGGGCGAAGGGGACAACCTAAAGTGTCGTTGGCCCGGAGGAGAGGGTCTCAGCGCCTGTCACCCCGGGAAGCCTAGGGTCCTTTCCTGCCCGAGAGGCTGCAGGTGGGGGAGGAAAACCCCGCCAGCTCCAGGGTGCGGGATTCTGCTCCTCCCACCTGAGAGCCTCCCCTGGTGTCCCACGTTCCAGTCGCTGTGACTGCCCTGGCCACGGTCGCAGAGTAAGCAGGAACCCAGTCCTTGGCCCGCGTGCCCTCCTCTTCCCTTGAGAGTCCTTGAGCTCAGCAGGAAGCCACCGTCGGCGTGTGCACCCTCAGGTAAAGTCCAGTTTGTATCCCCCCCCCCCCAGAAAAAGGAAATGGAGGTAATCCCATGTCTCCCACCAACTGCAAACCCAAGTATACCTGCACCCAAGAGCGTGGAATTAATTTGCACGCTGAATGGCTGCTGTTTAAAAAAGGGTCTTTTTAGCAGCTCTCCTGGCGAGTATTTTAAAACACGACTCTGCTCCACATCAGCTCTGTCGTCGGCACCTGTCAGCGACCAGCAGACAAGCTGAAATTCCCCTTTCAGCTGTCACTGGCGATGACACCCACATCTATCACTGGCGATGTTTTGTTAATTTAACCTCGAGACTTCCCTGATTATCCGCATAATCCGTCCTCAAATCCCCTCGTTGTCACTGAATTTTGCTGACTCAGGGGACTTGGAAAGCACTCACCTATTTTGTGGGGGATGGGAAAGCCCACAGAAAAGCCTCCTGCAAGGGGAAGGAGCAACAGCCCCCGCTCTCCAACGTGAGAAAAGACCCCAGCAGCCAAAAGCGGATGCAAATATTTACTTAACTTTCCTGGGAGTCCAAAGGTACCCGGAGTGTGTGTGTGTGTGTGTGTGTGTGTGTGTGTGTGTGTGTGTGTGTGTGAGAGAGAGAGAGAGAGAGAGAGAGAGAGAGACAGAAGCAACGATTAAATAACCCTGCTTTGGTGATCCAAGCCCACTTTCAAAATCCAAAATCCTAAGCATTGCTTCAGGATCTCCCAATCGGTTTCTAAGACAGGGCACCTGGTGGCGTTTAGTTCATTAAAGTGAGATTAGGAAGACAGTTGCCTTTCAATAAATACGTTAAATCTAATGGCTCTCAAATCTGGCTGCACAATAGTCTCACTTGGGGTGCCTTTAAAAAAATACCGATGCATCTCCTTCTCCACTGCCCTGATCAATTAAATATATGTCTCTGGGGAGGAAGGGTGCTTCAGTACATTTTTTAAAGCTCTCCAGATAATTCTAATATGTGACTAGGGTTGAGAGCCTCCATAAGGCTCACATCGGTGGATAAATTGCTATGCGTTAATTTAATAGGAAATGAGCTTCTAGGGACAAATTATTTGCCTGGCAGAGCTTGACCCTCTGATTTTTTTCCCAAGCAAATACTTTCTAATTCTCACTTGAAGTTAATTCTTCCCTAAACTTTGCGTCAGATAGAACTTGCTCTCTACCTCTCAAATTCAACTACAAAATATTTTTAAAGCCACACAGTAGTGACACAAATGAGTTATTCACATATGATGGAGAATACTTGTTTATGTGCTATGAGATAGTTGAGTGGACCATATATTACCACAGTTCTTGAAATCATAGCTGTTGAAACAAAAGTGTTCTATTCTTTCAGTGATTAAACATGCTCTCTTCTGCTTATTTTGTGGTATGTTTTGTAAGATTAGAGGCTAAAAGAACTTTTTGCATATTTTCTCCATTCTCTTCCCACTTCAATATCCCCCACTCAACCCCATGGAGATGTGGTATTTCTAAACCAAAGATAATCCAATTTTACATGCACAGAACTTTTTTTAAAAAGAAAAAAAAGGAAGTGTGCACATTCTTCCTCAGCTCCTAGGAATATTCTTGGAAATGAAACATTGAACATTCTTACTTCTCCAAGTGTATTTTATAATCAGAAGTTGTGAATTTATCACAGAAACAAATTTGCTTTTCTTTGGCATATTTTAGTCTGCATAAGAGTACAGAAGGCTTAGAATCAAACCTGATTGAAGGAAAACAATGCTGATATATATTACAAAGCTTATCTTATATGGAAAATCAAAAGAGATATCTAGCAGAGGATAAATGCAATCTCTTACACTTTCTTCATTTACATAACTTCAAACTAAGATCTGGCTGCAGTCATTTCTAACACTCATTTCAGAAATAGTTACTACGGTAAATATTAGCTACTCCTCAAACTCACGCTATAACAAATACAATTTTAAAAAACATGATTTGAAAACAAGAAGTGTAATGCATATTTAGCAAGCATGCAGTTCATTGTCCCTAATGTGAATTTCATTATCTTTGTATAATAGCAGAAATGTGAAATACAAATATCACCTAACAGAAATTCAATGATTAAAGAGGGTGCGAGTTGAATCACAGAATAACTGGAGGGTTGCTCAGTTATCAAGATTTTAAAATTATCAATTCTATGAAGAATGATTTATTAAAATGGCAAAGATTGAATACTTAATAAAACAGAGAGTAACAAATAGTAAGAAATTTAATAGATCTTGTTCTCATGTTGGAAATTCCACTGCAATGTGCTTTAGTCCCAGTTACACAGGTGCTGCTAGCCTTGGAGGCGACAATGTAGACACGTTCACAAAGATACCTTAAAATGTCACACAGTGCAGAAATGATTAAAAATGGAGGCCAAATATCCTTTAGTCTCTTTAGTGGTTCCTGTCACTGAATATAAAACAGTGAGAGTTCCACTGTTATAGTGCTAATTTTTCTCAAAACTCAAGGTGCTTTCCATAATATTTTTTCACCTTTCAAAAATTCTTATGAAGTAAAGGAAACTGTTTACCTCAGCTTCCCAGGTTAGTGTGAGTCTGGGAAGCCAAGTCACCTAACATTCATTCCAGAGTGTCCTTTCAGCAGACTCAACAGAACTTTTAGCAGTCACTCACTATGTGACCAGAACTGGTTAAGGCTTTGTGGATCAAATGGATGACCAGATAGACAAAGTTCCTGTTCATGTCTTTACATTCTGGTTGCAGGGATTGCTGAAAAATGCAACTGATAAGTAAGACTACTGCAAACAGCATAACACTTATTAAATAAAGTAAAGCTTATTGAGAGAGTAAAGCTGGGATAGATATCCCCTGAGATTAGAGTGGTCAGGGCAGACCTCTCTGGGGAGGTAATATTAGACCCTTGGAGACCTAAACGAAAGAAAGGTCCATATAGGGCTTTAGTTTGCAAAGAGTTTTCATGAATTTATCCTCTTATGTGTACAAATCTTCACATCAATTCCATGAGGTAGGTGGGGATGATACTCTCCACCCCTAATTTTATAGATGTTGAGCCTGAGACTCAAAAGAGGTTAAATGAGTTTTCATGGCCTTTCTGACTAAAGAGAGAACGAGTATTCAGTCTTATACCTCCTGGTTGCAGATACTGACCCCAAACCCAATATGCTGTCTAGATGTGCATGTTCTTCACTAAATCCTATTGTATTCAGAGGCTGAATGTTTAGTTCATCATCTGCATCATAAGTTTCTTTCACCGATAACTCTAACCTGTAGTCCCAGAACCTTGGCAGAACACTGCACATGGGGACCAGGAGTTTCCGACCAGGTACGAAGACCAGGCCAGGCTGGGTTTTTTGTAGTGACTCTACTTGGTAGTTCTCACTCATAAGGTGAAGAGGTGTCCAGGATTGAATCAAGCTTTTCCAAGATGATGAAAGTAACCATGGGAAGGGAGAAAAACACTTCATTTTCACCAGGAGTCCTCTAGACAACTCACTTGTTATTTGAACAATTACTTCTTAAACTCCTGCTTTGTCTAAGGTACTGGTGTGCAGGTCCTTCCAAGTGAATAGAAATGATTAAATCAAATCTGCTGAATGAAGAGAGGTGAGAGAGACACCTGAATACCAGATAACCATGAGAAACCAGACAGATATTTCCCATGATCACATCCTGTCACTCAATTCCTGGTAACAAAATCAGAAATTAGCAATCAAGCATGGTAAGCCACAGAGAATATCTCACCGTGTTTAGATACTGAGCCACTAAGTGTGTCTCTTTGATTTAAAAGTATTCTGACTCAAATTTTAATTAGATGAAATTTACACATGCAATCCATAAGAGAAGCAAAATGTGGCTGTTGTTGTCACTGAGGTGATTCAAGAATGTATTTCCCAGTTATGAGGAATCTTTTAGGTTACATTATTGGTGTATTTTTCTGGAACACAAATTAAAAAGAAAGCTGGTGCCCAAAGTAACTTTAAACAGACTTCCAGGTTGCCAGTTTAACACACATAAAAAACTCATGTGTGTGTACACATGTGCAAATCGTTACATCCACAAAGCCAAGTTGTTGCTAGTATGCATATATTTTATACGTGATACATCTTTATACATATACTTAATACGCACATATATACATGTGTAGCTATACTTCTGCAACTTAACAGTTTTTAGTGGAAACAGAATTTCAGCAATGAAGGTAAACAAAGAATGAATAAAAGGTAAAAATGGATATAGAAGTAAAACTATAGAGACATGGGGGTATAAATAAATTAAAACTAATCTCTGAAAAGCGATTTTTAGCAATAGAAACCTAAAAACATTTCCTAGAAAGCAGAACAAAATCTAACAACAGAGTTCAATTTTAGTAGATGTTGTGGTAGTAATATGTAAGTTACTTCTCTCTTTGGAATACAACAGATCTCACTGGGCTCCTATTAACTCCTAGAAATAATCCCACGAAACACTCATTTTAGCAATGTGCATTTCCATGTGTGAGTTATTTCTCGCTCAGCCCCATTTAAAAATGTGAAATTTGGATTTAGATGGGGACATATTTAAAAAAGAAAAGTGCCATACAAGTAATGGAGCACTTTTACCATGAAATTAATGTCATAAAATAGATTTTTCTATAAATACCTCTTTTTTATTATTAAGACAATGCAGACATAAAACACTTCATACTGTAGTTTCTACATTGCAGCCAACCCACTTATCAACGGCCAATAAATTACTTCACCCCTATGATAGATAAAAATGCTCAATTCAAGTTCAATTAATAGAATAGTGTCAGGATATCATGCAGACAGCTTGCATAAATACTCGAGGAATAACAGCATACCTTCAGTAGCTTCTGCGATTTTTAAGCATGAAAACTTTTTCTTATTCCAAATTTCAAAAGATGGAATAAAGAATGTTTTCATATAAAATACATTTGGAACACTTTTCCTTCTTTAAAAAAGGCATCTAACCCACTTGCAACATACACTGGTAATTCATCTTTGTAATTACAAAATGAGATAGATATGTATTCTTTTTCAACTCATGTGACTGTATGTGAACATTTCAGTAATTCCCACAATATCAAACAGCTAAATTCAAAATCATATTATACTTTCTAATATGTGTATATGATATATATGTTTGTAATCAAAGGCAGAAAGACCTTCAGTTAGTTGATTTCATCTTTGGGCACTATTTTATATTTTATCAGACAATTAAGAGTCATTAGTTATTTCACAGTATAAAATATTGAATCAATTACCAACAGGCCTTTATTTTCTGCTCCTAATTTCGAAATGTATTTGGACACGAGGTATGGAACTAATGTCACTGCTTATCAAACAACTTTTCTGGAAATCTTAATGCACAAAAATTTCCAGATTTATATATTGAAAAATAAATTATATCTTAAATGAAATTGAGAAAAAATGGCGAGGGAAAGGAGAAAATCTAGTTCATATTCGGCGTGAATATCTTTCAGTATCTTCCAGGTGGGGGCAACAGTAAGTCACTTTTGAGAGAAGGGAGAACAGGCTCTTAAGCTCCCTGAGTCCAGTTAACAGAAGATGAAATGACTTCCTGGCAGTAACACCGTGAATAAAACAACCACAAGCTTCCAGGAGATGAGACTTCTGGGCTCTGCTCCAGACAACACCCGGTCGTGGGTAAGTAGGGCTCACCGCCCTGGGCGCGCCACCACCTCTGCTGCGCGGAGTCCGCCCCGAGCGCGCACGCGCGCCGTGCACCTGCCCCAACGAGCCCAGCTGCGGCCCGCTGGTTCTTCCGTCAGCTCCGGCTACGCCCGCGCTGTGCCTGCAGGGAGTGTCCGTCACTCTCAGCTCTCAGGGTGTCTCCCTTTCCAGGACCGCTAGGAAGTAGGGTACCCTTTACCTCTCATGTTTACATCCCTTTCATTCTTCCTCCGGGCAATTCAAATCCATTCACAGCCGCCACAGATCCACTTGCGCGCGCGCAGCTGCACCTTTAAAGAAACTCTCAAGTCCTGGCAGCCAGAACACCCGCTTTCGGGCGGGGCGGCGGGGCTCCCCCTCCCCTTGCCTCCTCTCTGCAGATCTTTATGCTCTGGGGAGGGATGGCCGCACACTCTGGCGAGGACGAAGGTGATGCATAACGCAGAGGTCAGTTTTGCACAGTTCGAGCAAAAGGGACCCCCCACCAGCATCCCCACCTGGTCAGTTTCCCTCTCTGGTACCCCTCGAAGGACGAGGAGTAACAGAAGCCCGAGGGACAGAAAACTGAGGCCCCGCGGTGGCGGAGTTGGAAGGGGATGTGAGTCCGGGAGAGTCCGGGGGCCGCAGGGAGAGGGCGCAGAAGCTCGAGCGCACCGAGCCAGAGGCCCCCTCTTCCGTCGCGCGGGGCTGGAGGTGCAGGCGCCAGGTCCGCGGCGCGGCCCGGCTACGTGTCGCTCCTCCGCGCGCCGCCCGCTGCCGCCCGTACCCGCGGGCCGCCGCCGCCGCCGCCGCTGCCCCCCGCCGAGTCCGCGGCCGCACCCTCGGGCCGATACTTGAGCCAGCAGATGACCCAGGTGACAACGACCGAGAAGAGCGCCAGGATGCTGGCCACCGACAGGCAGATGGGCCCCACGGGCGAGGGCGAGGGCGACCCGGTGGCCGGTGCTTCGCCAGGGGGCGCCCCGCCTCCGGGGGGTCCCCCGCCGCCGTAGTGGTTGACGAAGATGAGGCCGGTGAAGAGCAGCACCACCATGGAGAGGAAGGAGAAGACCACGCACACGCAGCCAGCGGTGAGCGCCGCGCGCTTGCAGTTCTGGCAGCTGTCGTAGGCGCCCGGGGCGCGTAGGCCGGGGCGGGCGCGAGACCCGGGGGCCTCGTCCTCGGCGTGCGGCGGCGGCTGCGGAGCGGCAGGAGAGGGCGGCGGTGGCGGGGCCGGGGTGGGCGGCGGGGTGGCTGCGGGCGCGGGCAGGCGCGCGGGCAGCGGCGGGAGGCGGTCCTGAGGCAGCGGGTCGTGCGCGGCGCGCAGAGCCAACGGGAAGGCCTCGGCGAGCTTGGTGTTGTTGGGCAGGCCGTGCACGCGGCTGTCGGGCAGCGGCGTGCGGTGGCGGCACACAGGGCATGCGATGGCGCCGGGCGGGCCAAGCCAGGGCGGCGGGCGCGGCGGGCGCTCAGGCGCGGCAGTGGCGGCAGCGGCGGCGGCGGCGGCGCGGAGCTGCAGCTGGCTCAGGCACTCCTGGCAGAAGGTGTGCAGGCACGCCAGCAGCTTGGGCGCACGCCGGTCCGCGTCGAAGTAGTTGTAGCAGATTTTGCACTCGTAGTCCTCGAGCTGAGGGAGGCCAGGGACCGTCTCCGCGGCGTCCCGGGCTGCTGCGTCCCCGCAGTCCGGGGATCCCTCCACGGCGACCCCAGTTCCCTCCCGGCTCCTGGAGCTGCCGCTCGGGCTCTGCTGGCTGCCGCCGCTGTCGCTCGCCAGCGCTGCCATGGCATGATCCGCCCCTCATCGGGGGCTAGGTGAGGTGCCTTACTCCCCCTGCGCCGCCGCCGGGGCTGCGGGCGGGGAGGAGGCGCTTCTGCCTCCCCCACTCTGACTGCTGTCGCCTGGCGGGGGAGGCACCACTGGCTGGGCCAGGCGGGGGCGCAGCGGCGACCGCCTCCCCCTCCCGCCTCCCCGCCCCCAGCCCCCGGCGCGTGCACCGCGGTCCTTCCCCGTCCCTGGGCGCCTCAGCAGTCCCCTTCGGCACCCTCAACGCAGCCTTCCCGGCAGCTTTGGATATAGGCTTTAGTTGGACTTGGAATTGGGAGTTGAGTGCGGCCCGGTGGCGCGCGGTAAGGAGATTTGGGGTGCGGCTGCTTTATAAAGATGTTGCTTTTCACCCCAGCAACTCCCCGCCCCCCACGCAGGTTCGTGGCAGGAAACCGGGTCCTGAGTTTTCCTTCTTTCTCTTCCTCGGCACCACCTCCCCACCGGTGTGGTTCTGTTTATCCTCCCCGGTCTGGGGCTGGGTCTTTGGCGAAGCCTCCTTGTCACCCATCCACCCCCAAGCCAGAGCTCACCAATGATGTAATGTGGGACCCGTGCAGGGAGGGGAAGTGGCAGCCTCAGCGGCCTGGCAGCGGCGGTTCCTTCTCTTCTTGAAAATTGTGATCTCATCTCTCCATCCGAGGGAGACAAAACAGCCATCACCAAGCCGTTCACGCTTTGTGCTTTTGTTAGCGGAGCCCCGGAACCCCTGCAGCGCGCATCTCAGGGTGCAAACCGAGCCCCAGCCTTTTCCTTGTATATCATTTGGAGCAAATTTTTGAACTGAACAGTATTTCTCTCTCTCTCTCTCTCTCTCTCTCTCTCTCTCTCTCAGAAATATTGCCGAAATTTAAAGAAGGACGAAGACACAAACTCATAGGTGAGTCTTGCTGTTTTCCTGCCGCTGACCACAGCAAATCGAGGTAGCTATTTCGTTGGTGCACAGGAGTTCACAGAGGCAGACGGGGGCGGGGCGGGGAAGTTGTCAAACAGATTAACAGACTTTCAAAGTGCGGCTCAAACCGAGTTCCTGGGCTCCCTCACTCGCTTGGTCCACTTAAACTTTTAACATACACATGCAGGGAGCTGAAACTCCAGGGGCAACGTGGGACAGGTCTTCTTGATTTAATCAAAACAAATAGATCAGCTGGACCGGGTAGCAAGAAACAGCTTGCTTAAGGAGCACTGAATAGGTGACAGGAGTGGGGGGGGGGGCTTGAGGGCGGACCATCTGAGGGGTGTTCAGATATTCCTAACCAGAAAGTCTGCGCCCGGATTTCTCAGGTTGGGCCTCACCCTACGAGCAGGGAACCTACCTTCCTCCTCAACACAAGAAAAGATGGCTGTGGAATGTTCTGGATTCCCACAAGTTGGGAATGTTCCTACTTTTTCTTCAGATTCTCTGCAGACGACAGCAAGATGCCCCCAGGGAATGTTTGCGAAAAGGATGAATGGATTGAAGCAAGCTGAAGAAAAAGAAGGAAGGAAAGAGAGACACCAGTAAATCACCAATGTAAAGAAAAGAGGTGGAGAAGAGGACTTACACATATTGTTTCTATGACATTTGAAAATAATTTTTTTACTCTATACTAATGGTGAATGTAATGTCTTCAGTTTAAGGGGCTTTAAGTGAAGTTCATTAAAACCCACTACTTTCCATTTTCTAGTTTTAAATTTTGCAATTATTACTTGGGGTGATGATATTATTCTTTCAATTTTTTTAAGCATTTCACTTTGTGATGGGGTGGTGATCAGAGAGGGTGGGTTCAGGGGACATCAGGAGAAGGCCTTAGTCTGGTCTTGGAACATTGCAGAGTGTCACAAACCTGACTGTGTAGGAAGTGGCTTTCTGTCCTCTCTCCCTCAGTTAGTTGTATGACTGTGAAAAGCCTGAAAATGTGCGTTTATGCACAGTGTTAAACTGGGCTCTTGTGCTTTAAGCTCTGAGTAGCTGTGGGCTGAGAAGAGACCTAATGCTGATGTAGGACATATTGAAAACAGAATATCCGGGAGAAGAGAAGCACAGGAACAGGAGGGCTAGTGTGACCTCCACACCAAGTGACCAAAAAAAGTTCTGAAGGCCTATATGTTTGCATATAGTGTGCATATGGGCAAAACATTTAAGATTTTGAAGTTTCACTTTATTATGCATCCTCACTATTCAATGACAGATTTGAGGAACAGAGTGTAGGATTACACTGGGGTTTCTCTAGCTCAGCAAAATTGACATTTGGAGCTGGCAGTCTTTGATGCCAGGCTGTTCTGGGCATTGTTTACTGTTTAGCAGCATCTCTGGCCTCTACCTACTTGATGTCAGTAACATCCGTCCCCATTGTGACAACCAGAAATGTCCCCAGTTGAGGTACATGGAGCTACAACAAAGCCACGGATTTGGTTAAAGTGAAACTGAAACCCGTAATCTCTTACAGCTCCTGACTAGTGTAAGATAGCATTCTCAAAGAATTTAGCGGCTACAGGCATTTCTTCTATAGCTCACCGTCATTTAGATGCCACTGAACTCTCTTTGAGAGATCCAGTACAGTTTTTGTCAATAACACATCCTGCTGTTGGAGTCATAAACAATTGTCAGAATTTGGTTAACAATGCTAAAATTTACACTGTGTTTGGATAGGTTTTTCAGAGGAACCTGAATCTTCAATTATTTTATAACCTGGGGCCAATCATTCATTTTTAGGACTCGTAAAAATGTCATGTGGGGCTTCTGTAGGTACAGGGCATGACATAGCTAAAGAGTGTGAGTTTGTGTGATGCAGGCCATAGGCATCCTCCTTACTAGACTGTAAGGCCAGTGCTAGTGTTACCTGCAGGTTTAAGTAGTAAAGCTTGGAAATTCATGTAGAAATTAGAGTTCCACTTTGGAGAAAGATGTGTTGAAAGAGGTAAGAGACAAAGAACTCAGTATAGGTTGGGCGTCCGTAATCTGAAAATCTAAAATCCCAAACTTTCTGAGCACCAACATGATGCCACAAGTGAAAAATTCCACACCTGACCTCATGAGATGAATACATAAATTAATATTTTATAATATTAAAAATATTATATAGGCTGGGCATGGTGGCACACGTCCATAATCCCAGCACTTTGGGAGGCTGAGGCCAGTGGATCACTTGAGGTCAGGAGTTCGAGACCAGCCTGGCCAACGTGGTGAAGCCCTGTCTCTACAAAAAAATACAAAAATTAGCCAGTTGTGGTGATGGGCACCCATAATCCCAGCGACTTGGGAGGCTGAGTCAGGAGAATCACTTGAACCTGGGAGGCAGAAGTTGCAGTGAGCCAACATTGCACCATTGCACTCCAGCCTGGACGACAGAGACATTCCGTCTCTCTCTCTCTCTTTCTCTCCCTCTCCCCCCATATATATATATTATATATTTATACATATAATATATGCATGTTATATATAATATATATACACAAAGCGAGACTGTATTATATGTATAATATATACATATATATAATATACATAGAGTGAGACTGTCTCAAAAATATATATACATATTATATATATATATGTATTATAAAATTACCTTGTTATATATGTAAGGTGTATATGAAACATAATGAATTTAATGTTTAGGGTCCCATCCCTCAAATGTCTCATTATGTATGTGCAAATATTCCAAAATCTGACTATCTGAAACACTTTTGCTCCCAAGCATTTCAGATAAGGGATACTCATCCTGTATTCATGTCAATATTTGAACTGACTGTGCAAGAATCTTGTTCATCCTTGAACATGTTAGACATCCACTGTTTGGTGAATTGTTTTATTTTTGAAGATTTGCATATAAATGGGAGACAGCTATGCTGTCAGGCAATCTCTTACGTAGATTCCCTCTACTGACCACCTAAAGTGAGAGAATGCGTTAGTTTTGGAGTTACTGTCTCACAAAGGACTTAGTGGTGAAAAAGCATTCACACAGAGTGTGAGTTGACAGTCCTAAGTCCAAATCCTAGTTCTGCTGCTCATCCTTTGTGTAGTATTAGATGTGCGACTTAGCTTTTCTGTGCCTCGGTTTCCCAAAGTGTAAAATGAGGATAAGGGTGGTTACTGTACAAGCCCATTGTGAAGATTGAATATGCTGTACACATAACATACAAAGACTCCTAGGCTGTTGCTAACATTCAATATTATCTATGACAGGGATTCCTATACCTGATCTCAGTAATTCTTACGAAACCCTGTGAGAGAGGCTTAGAAAACTTATGTAATCAGGCCAAGGTGACACAGACAATAGGAGCAAAGTAGTTTTCATGCAACTCTTCTGCTATTTCAGAGCTAGAGATACAGGTAGTATCTCAGTCAAGAAGACCAAGCAGAGGCCTGACCTATGAATTTAATCGCACATTATTGATCTGCTAGTTGCAATTAAAAAGCCCTGCATAAAACATCAGGACAAAGTGAAATCTCACTGGAGGCATTGGAGGAATATATATATATAGGCAGCTCGTGCCACTCAGAAGCAGGTAGTAGATGACTCAATCAAAGCCTTGGCATTTTAAAATAGAAACTGGGTCAATTCAGTCAACATTTATTGAGGTCCTATTCCAGAAGCCATTGGTGCTGGTGATAATATACCTGGCCTCCTGGACTCAATAATTTAAAAAATGAGCCAAGAGGAGCCTGAGGAGGCAGGCTGATTTTATGTGATGTAGTAATATCCTGGAGGGAATCCTAGAACAGAAAAAGTAAGAGCGTTAGGGAAAAGCTAAGGCAATCTGACTAAAGCATGGACTTCAGTAAATAGTAGTGAATCAACAATCAGATTGTCATAATGTATGAAAATGGGTAAAACTAGATGATGGGGATACAGATGCTCATTATACTACTCTCTTCCATGATACTTAAAAATGTTCATGACAGTCATCAATCTTAGAGACACACTCAAAATTGGCATCATTTGTATAAATATAGCACAAATAATGCTTATATTTTTGAAGACCTCACTAAGCACATTGGTTTTGAGGGATTGGAGAAAATGATCTGGAATCTAGCTCTTTTGTTCATTTTTTTTTCCCCTTCAGTCTTTTTTTGTTCTCTGCCTTCTTTAAGAAATCTACAGCGGGGTGCAGTGTCTCATACCTGTAATCCCAGCACTTTGGGAGGTAGAGGTGGGAGGATCACTTGAGGACAGAAGTTCAAGGCTAGCCTGGGCAACATAGGGAGATTGTCTCTACAAAAAACTAAAATATTAGCCAGGTGTGATGTTGCATGCCTGTAGTCCTAGCTACTCAGGAGGCTGAGGCACGAGGATTCTTTGAGCCCTAGAGTTCGAGGCTGCAGTGAGCTATGATCACACCACTGCACTCTAGCTTGGACAGCCGAGCAAAACACTGTCTAAAAATAAAAAAGAAAAGAAAAGAAAAAAGAAATTAAGGAAGGCCAAGGGTGGTGGTTCACCTTTAATTGCAGCACTTTGGGAGGCAGAAGGGGGAGAATCACTTGAGGCCAGGAGTTCAAGACCAGCCTGGGAAATACAGCCAGCCCCTATCTCTACAGAATATAAAAATAGGCAAAAATTAGCCAAGCGTAGTGGTGTGCACATCTGGTCCCAGCTATGAAGAGAGGCTGGGGTGGGAGGATTCCTTGAACACAGGAGTTCAATGCTACAGTGAGCCACAATTGCACCATTGCATCTAGCCTGGGTGACAAAGCAAGATTTCATCTCAAAACAAAAACAAAACAAAAAGAAATCAAGGAAGCACTGAAGACGACGGGGACCCCAGGTGTCACCTTTTTGAAACAGGAAGGAAAATCAAGGCTGAGCTCACTGCCCAGCACAAGTCCAAGGAGCCCTTCTCTTCCTCTCTCCATTCTCTGCAGGCACTGCTCAGGCCTCAGAGCACTGCCCTTATCACTCCAGACATTAGTGATATCCTTGCTCCAAAACCCAGACTGCATGGACCACAGCAGATAAACAAGAAATATGGGAGCTTATCAATGCTATATAATAAATAGAATAATGAGAAAATGGCAGAATGGAAAATAGGAGCTCTTCCATAGTGGATTTTGTAAGAATTACTAAATCCACTGTAGAAGAAATACCTGTTTAAATGCCTGTTTCTAATCTATACATGGTCTTTGAAGCTTTTTGCTTTTCAGAGTTTTAAACTATGCAGGTGTGGAAGGCTGGACCCTCTCCTCATCTGGGAAAATGATTGCCCCACTTTAATCTCTGGAAGCCATTCATGAGCTTATGCCTTCTATGCCAACCAGATACAGGCTCAATTCTAAAATAGCTTTTTCCTCCTAACATTTGCTACACTTTGTATGGCAGAGGCAAGATCAAATGGAAATGCATGCAATGTACTTTGCTTCTGAAAGATCATTCTGCAGCCTGTGACTCCTTTTTTTTATTTTTTGAGATGGAGTCTTGGAGTCTTGGTCTGTTGCCCAGGCTGGAGTGCAATGGCATGATCTCAGCTCAGTGTAACCTCTGCCTCCCAGGTTCAAGCAATTTTCCTGCCTCAGCCTCCCAAGTAGCTGGGACTACAGGTGCCCACCACCACACCTGGCTAATTTTTGTATTTTTAATAGAGACGGGGTTTCACCATATTGGCCAGGCTGGTCTGGAACTCCTGACCTTATGATATGCCCACCTTAGCCTCCCAAAGTGCTGGGATTATAGGCATGAGCCACCACGTCTGGCCACCTGTGACTCTTTCAATCAAGCCTGCATTGTTGTCAGAAAATTTTTTCCCTCTTATAATTCTACCCTTTTATCTGATGCTATTAATATAAAAACACTTATGTCAAAAATGTGAGTTGAAATTGAAAAAGCTCTTTCTCTTTGAGCAATGAATATTCTCTCTGAGAAATAAAAGTAAAATACAGCACTTTTAATATTAAGAAATATACCTTCTTGGATGCCACAAATAGGAGTAAACGAAGCTGCCATTGTATTGCATTTCTTACCTTTATTTGTCCTGGCAGTTCTATCAAAGCAATGAATCTCAAAACCCAAAACGTTGCCCTAGTGCTGGGAAATATTAAAGGCACTCAAGTTCCCAACCTGACACCAGGAAACATCTTGACCTTGAGGGAGAATAAAAGCCAAAGATGGTGTTAAGACTAATCAAGTCTTTGACTGAAAGAAGAGGTACTGTAAGTTCCCATGGACTGGAGGAGGTGAGGAGATGGCCCAGCTTCTGAGACTCTAGTCTCTTTGATACTTCGCAGAGATCTAAGTAGTAAAAGACATCACAGACTGTATGGCCAAGCAGTTCTTGATGTGTTCGATCACCAGTTGCAATATTTGAAAGGAAAGGAAACATCAAATGAAAACATTTGAGACCTGGTGTCAATTTCTCACTCTTTAATGCCCTTTATACACATATGAAGTCTATTTATAATCTCTTGAGCATCCTGGCTCCAAGGGGAATTTATTAAAAGAATTACATTTGATTAGAACAAAAGTGAACAAAGGTCCACAGAAAGAGAAGGGCAGTCAAACAACATGGGTTTGAACTGGGTGGGTCCATTTATACATGGATTTTCTTCTTCCATTGTCATCCCTGAGACAGCAAGACCAATCCGTCTCCATCCTCCTTCTCAGCCTACTCAACATGACAAAGACAAGGATGAAAACCTTTATGGTGATTTAATTCTACTTATGAATAGTAAATATATTTTCTCTTCCATATGATTTTCTTAATATTCTTTTCTCTAGCTTGCTTTATTGTAAGAATACAGTATATAAAACATATACAAAGTATGTTTGAATCAAGTAATTTGTATTAACTATAAGGCTGCTAGTCAACGGTAGGCTATTAGTAGTTAAGTTTTTAGGAAGTCAAGAGTTATATGCAGATTTTTGACTGAACAAGGGCTGGTTCCCCTAACCTCCTAATTGTTCAAGAGTTAACTGTAGCCGGGTGCAGTGGCTCACGCCAGTAATCCCAGCACTTTGGGAGGCCAAGGTGGGTGGATCACTTGAGGTCAGGAGTTTGATATCAGCCTGGCCAACACGACAAAACCCCATCTCTACTAAAAATACAAAACTTAGCCGGGCATGGTGGTGGGCACCTACAATTCCAGCTATTTGGAAGGCTGAGGGAGGAGAATTGCTTGAACCTGGGAGGCGGAGGTTGCCGTGAGCCAATATTGTGCCACTGCACTCCAGCCTGGGTGATGAAGTGAGGCTCTCTCTAAAAAAAAAAAAAAAAAAAAAAAAAAGTCAACTTTTCTAGAAAGTCTAGTTGTAAATGGCCTTCATTCATGTTTGAGTAGCTCCCAGTCACTGTTTTATGGTTGCTTTTGTGTGTGTGTATGTGTGTGTGTAAAACCCATAACACAAAATTGACCATCAAAACCACTTTTAAGTGTACAGTCCAATAGTGCAAAGTATATTCACATTACTATGAAACAGCCATCCATAACTTTTTATCTTGCAAATCAGAAACTCTATACCCACTAAAGAACAAATTCCTTTTCCCTACTCCCCCCAGTCCCTGGTAACCACCATTTTACTTTCTGTTTCTATTAGATTGGTGCAAAAGTAATTGCGGTTCTTGCTATTAAAAGTAAACTTCACCATTTAGGTACCTCATATAAGTGGAACCATACGCTTTTTGTCTTCTTGTTACTGGCTTATTTTACTTAGCATGATGTCCTCAAGGCTTATTCGTGTTGTAGCGTGTATTAGAATTTCCTCTTCTTTTATGGCAGCATCATATTCCATTGTATGTGTATATCACATTTTATTTATCCATTCAACCATCAATGTACACTTTGAGTTGCTTCCACCTCTTGGCTACCGTGAATAAGGCCGCTCTGAACGTGGGAATGCTGATATCTCTTTGACATACTAATTTCGGTTCCTTTGGACATAGACGCAGGAGTGAGATTGCTGGATTCATAGGGCAATTCTATTTTTAATTTTTTTAGAAACGTTCATACTGTTTTCCATGGTCGTTGCATCATTTTACAATTCCACCAACACTATGTAAGTATTCCAATTTCTCCACATCCTTGCCAACACTTATTATTATTATTATTTGTTGTTGTTTTTGATAGTAACCATCCTAATGAGTCTGAGGTGAAATCTCATTGTGGTTTTGATTTGCATTTCTCTGATGATTAGTGATATTGAGCATCTTTTCGTATGCCTCTTAGACATTTGTATACGATATTTGGAGAAATGTCTATTCAATGCCTTGTCCCATTTTCTGATTAGGTTAATTTTTTTGTTGTTGTTGAGTCATTGTAGAAATTCCTGACATATTCTGGATATTGACCCTCTATCAAAATATATGATTTGCAAATATTTTCTCCCATCCCATAGGTTGCCTTTTCATTATGTTGATGGTGTCCTTCGATGTGGAGAAGTTTTCAGGTTTGATGCAGTCCCATTTATCTATTTTGCTTTAGTTGCCAGTGCTTTTGGTATTGTATCCAAGAAATCATTGTCAAGTCTGATGTCATCAAGCTTCACCTCTATATTTTCTTCTACAAGTTTTATAATTTTAGGTCTTTAATTCATTTCGATTTAATTTTTGTACGTGGTTTAAAATAAAAGTCAACGTCATCCTTTTGCACATGGATATCCAGTTTTCTCAGTACTATTTCTCCATTTCTCTATCCTTTCCCACTTGAGTGATCTTGGTATCCCTGTCAGAGATCATTCGATTATACACATGGGTTTATTTCTGGGCTCTCTATTTTTTAACTTAATTAATTATATTATACTTTAAGTTCTGGGATACATGTGAGGAACGTGCAGGTTTGTTACATAAGTATACACATGCCATGGTGGTTTGCTGCACACATAAACCCCTCATCTGCATTAGATATTTCTCCTAATGTTATCCCTCCCCTAGCCCCCCAAACCCTGACGGGCCCTGGTGTGTGATGTTCCCCTCCCTGTGTCCATGTGTTTTTGTTCTCATTGTTCAATTCCCACTTAAAAGTGAGAACATGCAGTGTTTGGTTTTCTGTTCTTGTGTTAGTTTGCTGAGAATGATGGTTTCCAGCTTCCCCTGCAAACGACATGAACTCATCCTTTTTTTACGGCTGCATAGTAATTCCATGGTGTATATGTGCCACATTTTCTTTATCCAGTCTATCACTGATGGGCATTTAAGTTGGTTCGAAGTCTTTGCTATTGTGAACAGTGTTGTTGTAATAAACATACATGTGCATGTGTCTTTATAGTAGAATGATTTGTGTATATATGCAGTATAGTAGAAAGATTTGGGTATATACCCAGTAATGGGATTGCTGTGTGAAATGATATTTCTGTTTCTAGATCCTTGAGGAATCACCACACTGTCTTCCACCATGGTTGAACTAATTTACACTCCCACCAAAAGTGTAAAAGTATTCCTGTTTCTCCACATCCTCTCCAGCATCTGTTGTTTCCTGACTTTTTAAGGATCGCCATTCTAACTGGCGTGAGAGGATATCTCATTGTGGTTTTGATTTGCATTTCTCTAATGACCAGTGATGAGCTTTTTTTCATACGTTTCTTGGCCACATACATTTCTTCTTTTGAGTGTTTGTTCATATCCTGTGCTCACTTTTTGATGGGGTTGTCTTTTTCCTGTAAATTTGTTTAAGTTCTTTGTAGATTCTGGATATTGGCTCTTTGTCAGATGGATAGATTACAAAAGTTGTCTCCCATTCTGTAGGTTGCCTCTTCACTCTGATGATAGTTTCTTTCACTGTGCAGAAGCTCTTTAGTTTAATTAGATCCCATTTGTCAGTTTTCACTTTTGTTGCCACTGCTTTTGGTGTTTTAGTCATGAAGTCTTTGTCCATGCCTATGTCCTGAATGGTATTGCCTAGGTTTTCTTCCCTAATTTTTATGGTTTTAGGTCTTACATTTAAGTCTTTAATCCATCTTGAGTTATTTTTTTGTATAAGGTGTAAGGAAAGGGTCCAACTTCAGTTTTATACTGGCTAGCCAGTTTTCCTAACAGCATTTATTAAATTGCTTGTTTTTGTCAGGCTTGTCAGAGATCAGTTGGTTGTACATGTGTGGCATTATTTCCGAGGCCTCTGTTCTGTTCCATTGGTCTACATGTCTGTTTACTGTAGCCTTGTAGTATAGTTTGAAGTCAGGTAGTGTGATGCCTCCAGCTTTGTTCTTTTTGCTCAGGAGTGTCTTGGCTATATGGGCTCTTTTTTCATTCCATATGACATTTAAGTAGTTTTTTCTAATTCTTTGAAGAATGTCAATGGTAGCTTGATAGGGATAGCATTGAATCTATAAATTACTTTGGGCAGTATGGTCATTTTCAATATTGATTCTTCCTATCCATGAGCATAGACTGTTTTTCCATTTGTTTGTGTCCTCTCTTATTTCCTTGAGCAGTGGTTTGTAGTTCTTGAAGAGGTCCTTCGTATCCCTTGTAAGTTGTATTCCTGGGTATTTTATTCTCTTTGTAGCAATTGTCAATGGGCGTTCACTCATAATTTGGCTCTCTATTATTGGTGTATAGGAATGCTTGTGATTTTTGCACATTGATTTTGTATCCTGAGACTTTGCTGAAGTTGCTTATCAGCTTAAGTAGATTTGGGGCTGAGATGATGGGGTTTTCTAAATATACAATCAAGTCATCTGCAAACAGAGACAATTTGACTTCCTCACTTCCTATTTGAATACCCTCTATTTCTTTCTCCTGTCTGATTGCTCTGGTCAGAACTTCCAATACTATGTTGGAGAAGAGGCATTCTGGTTTTTGGAATCTTCAGCCTTTTTACACTGATTTTTTCCTTATCTTCATTGATTTATCTACGTTTAATCTAATGGTGACCTTCAGATAGGGTTTCTGTGCAGACATCCTTTTTGTTGATGTTGGTGCTATTCCTTTTTGTTTGTTAGTTTCTCTTCTAACAGGCCTCTCTGCTGCAGGTCTGCTGGGGTTTGCTGGAGGTCCACTCCTGAACCTGTTTGCCTGGCTATCACCAGTGGAGGCTGCAGAACAGCAAAGATTACTGCCTATTCTTTCCTCTGGAACCTTCATCCCAGAGAGGCATCTGCCAGGTGCCAACTGTGAGCTCTCCTATATGAGGTTCATCTCATTGGGACTGATTAGATAGTGAGTGTAGCCTATGGAGGGTGTCAACCCCTGCTAACTAGGATTACAGGCATGTGCCACCGCAGCCAGCTGGTTTTTGTCTTTTTTTTTTTTTTTTTTTTTTTTGTAGAGATGAGGTTTCACTATGTTGGCCAGGCTGCTCTGGAACTCCTGACCTCAGGTGACCTGCCCTCCTTGGCCTCCCAAAGTGCTGGGATTACAGGCATGAGCCACCACACCCAGCTGGGACTCTATTTTATTTCATTGGTCTATTTGTCTGTGTTTGTGGCCGTGCCATACTGTTCTGATTTCTGTAGCTCTGTAGAATGTTTTGAAATCAGGAAGTGTGAGTCCTCCAACTTTGTTCTTCTTTTCCAAAATTGTTTTGGCTATTCAGGGCTCCTTGAGATTCCACATGAATCTTAGAATAAATTTTTCTACATTTTCAAAAAAAAATGTATTGAAATTCTGATAGGGATTGCATTGATAGTCACTGTTCTTTAATACATGCAGTGAAGAATCTTAAAAACATAGTGAAAACTGCTGAGGCCACAGGCAAAATCTTGATAGCTAGAAGGTTTTATAATTTTTCTCAATTTCTTTGTAAAATAAAACTATTACAGCAGAAACTTATGAAGTGAATATGTTTGCCTCAGAGTATCTTCTTTTCAGATCTATACAGATAGTTTAAATGACCCCTATTAGAAAAGAATGAGAGAACCAATTGATTCCTTTGAACATGGTAGTCTTAATAATAATAATAATAGTTGTTATCATAGTACCATATAATTTGTTTGGTTTTATGTTAATTAAAGCATTTAAATTATATTGTCTCATTTCATTATAGTCTGAAGCAGAATTTCCTAGTTATGGTCTCTAAAATAATAGTTCCTCAAAAAAAGTGTTTTGTCATTGAATAATTTGGAAAGCATTCCAAACCACATTCTACATTTTCTACTCAGAGATTGAATATTAAAGGCTCTGAGAAGTACTGTTACAAAGATGTAAAGAAATCAGTTTGATGTGGTATAAACAAGTGTTTATCAAACTTTTACAGCCTCGAAAAATTTTTTTTAGTAAACCTATTAATGTATCTTATGTATGACTAAAAGCGTTAAGAGAAGAGAATTTTGAAGAAACAGATTCAGATGCTGCATCATAAATATTGAAATGTTTCAAAGTAGTGCAGGAGAGAAAGTGCATAAGACAAAGGAGCACATCTACCAACATAGGAATTGGCTTCTCCCATTATACCTAGAAAGGGCTAAGGCTGGAAGTGAGACTCGATATGCATGGAGAACCAGATGTATTAACAATAAAGAAACAGGGTAATTTTTTCCATATGCCATTTGCATCATCTACATGAAGCCATGTACTTACGTGCAGCAGCACCCTTGCTGAAAAGAAACAGAGTCTAAGCGCACATTGAGCCAAGATAGACTGCCTCTGTTAGATGGTATCTGCTTAATTGACTCTTCACATGATGATGATTTTGTAAAATTTCCCATAGATGGAAATAAAAGACAAATCACCTTTCATCTAGCACGGTTAATCATAATTGGTTGTTTATGTATTTTTCTCCCTGACCATGATATATCCTCCCTCCTAATTTATTTTGTATTTTAAAGAATGCCTTCTTCCGAAACATTGGAAGAGTTCAAAAACCTTTCAACAATATATTATTTATCTTTCTGGCCACACAGATTCCTTCAGAGTCATTACAATCCATCAACTATGCATTTTCTGAGTTAATAATAAACAGATTTGGTTTTCAGGAGACTGAGGCCGTTGTAAAGGGCACATCCATTAGGTTTTTCCCATCCACTATCAAAGTATGTGGGTGAGGTACTCACTTCAACCAGGTGCAAGCCTGTGGGCCTGAAGTTTATATTGTTTGGAGGACCTTTTTAAGAAAAATAATTCAAACTACTTGGAAAGAAGTCAAATATTCATTTAGGATTATAAAATAACCACTGCCACAACAAAACATTTAAAGTTGACAAATTCAGGAAGATATCAAAATCCAGAAAAAAAAATTTTTTTAATTAAAAATTTTTAAATACCCCTCAATAAAATTATTTGTCTGCATACCATTTGATTTTCTATTCATACAACAAGAATTTTGTCATACTTTCTACAGAGAGACTAGAAGAAGAAATCAGTCTTTCTTCCAGCATGGCAGATCAAACAATGTATTGTTTTAAAAAAGTTAATAGTATGGAAAGGTTTCCTTTTGGTTTCCCAACTTGTTGGTATTGGTGTGTACATTTTTGGGATTATTATTAATTTTAGAAACCCTTCTTTAGTGAATTTCATATATGAGCTGTAAAATTGCAAGGCATTTTAGGGATTTGTTTGTTGCAGGGACTAATTTTAAGTACTCTGAATTGACAACACTCACTGACCAGCTTGTCTTTGGTGTCCCTAATACTGTGGCATATTACTAGGGTTATATGAGAACCTGCACCTTCCTTTACAAAGTTACATGCACAGGTATATGGGGTGGTAAGATTAGGACCGAAAATTGTTTTTTGCACTGGTACAGCTAACTTCTACAATGAAGAATCTGTGAACTATGTAAATATTTCACTAAACCAAAACTAAAGATCCACTTCCTTAGTCACGGTCCAAAAATGCCCATGGCTACTTTGATGCCACCTAACAAGGGGAAGTTGAAGTGGAAAGAAACAATGGTCTCAAGCATTTGCAGTTAAAATTTATTCCTGTGAATTTTGTGAGAATATATGGACATGGGAATACTTTAAGTTCAAATGAAGGGCCTTGAAACACACGCTTCATTACTTTCCTGGTAAATCCACTTCTGGTTTAAACTCAAATTTTCTTCCCCAGAGTTGCTGTCGTTTCTTTTGAAAGAATGCACATTTGCATATTGAACTAAAGGGACAGAGTGTGTAGAAATGAAGCAAATACATGAAAGACAGATAGATATATGACTGTAACCCAGCTGGCCAGATTATTAATCTAATAAATCAAAGAGGGGCTTCAGGATGGCTGACGAAAGACATGTGGAGCTACCTTCTCCACAAAGAAGAACCAAAATACTGACTAGACAATCACACTTCAAACAGGTAACCTAAAGAGAGAGAGAGAGAGACAGAGACAGAAAGAGACTGCTGGAATTCAACAGAGAAGTGACAGGAAACACATAAGACAAGGAAGGAGTGGGGAGCAAGGCAGCCTGCTCAACAGGGATCTGCTGGGAGCCTGGAGAAGCTCTCCAATGTGGAGAAAGGGTGAATGAGAAACCCTCAGCAGGTTCACCTTCTTACCATGGACTCCTGAAATCCTAGCCTGGACCCTTAGCCATTCAGCTCAAGCAGGCCCTGAGACTAACATAAGGAGCTGCTTGGAGACTACACCCCAGTATTCCTTCTGAGAGGAAGCTCTTGCAGGGTCCTTACAGAGCTCCTAAAACCTAAGCAGTTACAGGAAGGAGCCATTTTGAGAACACAGCCCCTATCATACTGTATTCTGCTGAAGGGCCCAATTGCCCCTGAATCTTCACATCCCTGGAGCCCCATTGACATTCTCCACCTACATTCACCACCATGGCTGGCTCTGCTGGTAAGGCCAAAACACAAGCCATTGGCAGTAACCCAGCTACCTCCAGTATCAGGGCCACTGTGCATTTAAAATCACCCCAAAAAAAGGCTACCTCACTTATAGCAGCTACCTGAGGCCAAAATGTGTGCTCCCCAGCCACCTTTTTATGACTGTTGCCACTGAAAGCAACCCTTCCCTCCCTAGCAGCAAGGTCATGGCACAGCTGCTGCTGCTCCCACCCAGGCATTCTGCCAGTGGCCTGGGGATTACTCCATTCCTGCTTATCACAGCCAGCACCCATATGTACCACCAAGGGGATCTGAAGATAGGCCCACCTGACCCGGCTCCATCCCCCTTCCCCTAGTGTCTAAGCATAATGTCTGGGTGCTTTGGGATTGCCCAACTTTATCTACCACTATTGGCATCTAAGCACTCCTTCCAGGGGCCCGAGGACAAGCCCACTAATCTGCCACTACCACCACAGCTGCCACCCACTTGTAAGCCCCACCTGCAGGCCTAGGGTCTAGCCCACCCTGCTCAACACAGTCAGCACTGACACCAGAACAGCCAGAGATTGCCCTGTCACTGCTACTGCCATCACCCATGCCACACTTGCTGCCCAGGGGCCCAAGGACCCTCCCACCCACATGGCCCACTTCTGTGACTGCCAGCACCCAAGGAAGCCTCCTGGTGGCCCAATAATCAGCTCACCTAAACCCACTAACACAAGTGCCAGTGTATACTACTCTGGGGCCCAAGCACAGGGATGCTTGGACTGCTGGTGGCACCACTGGAAACTGAGGACTGGCTC
Organism: Sapajus apella; assembly: GCF_009761245.1. Classification (NCBI taxonomy): domain Eukaryota; kingdom Metazoa; phylum Chordata; class Mammalia; order Primates; family Cebidae; genus Sapajus; species Sapajus apella. Next base: position 17,308,428 of record NW_022436950.1, on the reverse strand, counting down.
ACTTGGCATGTCTGTTCACAGCAAAACTTTACCACAGCCCCCACTAATAACAGCACCGTCAGCCATTGAGGAAATCATAGACACTACTGACATTGTTTATAGCAAAAGAAATCATATGGAGACTGCACTACTGCACACACCTAAATCAAAGCCAAAGTGTCCTAACCAGCCAATATCCTCCCCTATGAAAGCAAATTTAAAGAACTGGAAGAGGTGGCTATTATGCCAGCTGCACAGAAGCAAAAAAACAAGGAAATATGAGACCTCCAAAGGAACAAATTAACTTTACAGCAACAGATTCCAATGAAAAAGAAATTTACAAAATTCTGGAAAAAGAATTCAAAACAATGATAGTATGTTATTAAAAAAGCTCAGTAAAATTCAAGAGAAGTCAGAAAAACAATACAAAGAAATCAGAAAAACAATTTAGGTTATGAATGAGATATTTACCAAAAGAACAGATATCATAAGAAAGAACCAAACAGAAATTCTGGAACTGAAGAATTCATTAAGTGAAACACGAAATACATTCAAATGTTTCAACAATATACTAGATCAAAAAGAAGAACAAATTTCAGAACTTGAAGATTGGTCTTTTGAAATAACTCAGTTGGACAAAAACAAAGAAAAAAATAATAAAAACAAATGAACAAAGCCAACATGACATATGAGACAACATAAATCAACCATATAGTTGTATTTTCAGTGTCTCAGAAGGCAAAGAGAAATAAAGAAATATAAAACCTATTTAATGAAATAACAGCTGAAAATTTTTTAGTCTAGCAAGAGGTTTAGACATCCAGATTCAGGAAGCTCAGAGATCCCCAAATAGATACAATTCAAAAAGGTCTTCTTCATGGCACATTATAGTCAAACTGCCAAAAGACAAAGAGATAATTCTAAAAATGGCAAGAGAAAGGTGTCTACTCACTTATAAGGGAACCCCCATCAAGCTAACAGCAGATTTCTCAGCAAAAATCTTAAGACCTAGAGAGAATGAAATGATATATTCAAAGTGCTGAAAGAAAAATAAAATGCCAGCCAAGGGTACTATATCTAGTAAAGTTATCCTTCATAAATGAAGGACATTTAAAGTCTTTCCCAGAAGAGCAAAAACTGAAGGAATTTATCACTGCTAGACTGGCCTTATAAGAAATGCTTAAGGGAATCCTACAAACAAATAGAAAGACATCCTATGTTCATGGATTGGAAGAATTAACATCATTAAAATTACCATATTACCCAAAGCAATCTACAGATTCAATGCAATCCATATCAAAGTACCAATATCATTTTTCAAAGAATTAGAAAAAAAATCCTAAAATTTGTTTTAAAAAAAAAGCCCAAATAGCCAAAGCAATTTTGACAAAAAAGAACAAAGCTAGAGTTATCATACTACTTAACTTCAAAATATATTACAAAGCTATAGTAACTAAGACTGCATAGTAGTTGTTTAAAAACAGACACATAAACTAATGGAACAGAATAGAGAACCCAGAAATAAATTCACATATTTACAGCCAACTGATTTTTGACAAAGGTCCCAAGAACATACCTTGGGGAAAATAATATCCTTTCAATAAATGGTGCTGAGAAAATTGGATATCCATATGCAAAAGAATGAAACTGTACCCCTCTCTCTAATCACATATAAAAATCAACTTAAGATGGATTAAATACTTGAATGTAAGACCTGACACTATAAAACTATTGGAAGAAAACATAAAGAAAACTCTTCTGGACATTGGTCTAGGCAAATATTTTATGACTAAGACCTGAAAAGTAGAGGCAACAAAAACAAAAACAGAAAAATGGGATTACATTAAACTAAAAAGCTTCTGTACAGCAAAGGAAACAATCAACAGAGTGAAGAGACAAGCTGTTGAATGGGAGAAATATTTACAAACTATTCATCTGACAAGTAACTAATAACAAGAATATACAAGAAACTGACATCAATAGTAAAACAACTACAAATAATTAAAAAGTGGCCAAAGAACATGAATAGACATTTCTCAAAAGAAGACATACAAATGGCCGGCAAATATATGAAAAAAAAATTCAGCATCACTAATCATCAGGGAAATTCAAATTAAAACCAAAATGAGATATCATTTTATCACAGAATAACTATTCCCAAAAAGACCAAAAATAACAGACGCTGGTGAGGATGTGGAGAAAAGAGAACTCTTATACACTGCTGGTGAGAACGTAAATTAGTATAGCCACTATGGAACAGTATGGAGAGTTCTCAAAAAGCTAAAAATAGACCATACGATCAAGCAATTGCACTACTGGTTATTTATTCAAAGGAAAAGAAGTCAGTATATCAAAAAGATACCTGTACTTACAATGATATGGGTACAGGTTCTTTCCCATTATAAGTTTTTGGAACTATATGAATTTTTAAACTGTGTGCTTTATTACTTGAATTTAAAAAGTGTTAAAATTTAAAAGTCTAATTTATGGCATTTCACCCCATTTACAGAAAATACATTAATAAGGATTCCAAAAATCTCTTGGCAACTACAGATTGGCAACTCTACACAGCTGTAATAAAATAAAACTAAAGCTCAAAATGATCATTCAGATGTATTTTGAGATACCAATGTGCATTTATTAATGAAATATAATACCGTGCTTTTAAAAGTTTGTGTTGATAGGCTGGACATGGTGACTCACTATCCCTAATCCCAGCACTTTGAGAGACTGTGATGGCTGGATCACCTGAGGTCAGCAGTTTGAGACCAGCCTGGCCAGCATGGTGAAACCCATCTCTACTAAAAACACAAAAATTAGCCAGGTGTGGTGGCGCATGCCTGTAATCACAGCTACTTGGGAGGCTAAAGCAGGAGAATTGCTTGAACCCAGGAGGTGGAGGTTGCAGTGAGCTGAGATTGTGCCACTGTATTCTAGCCTGGGCGACAGAGGGAGACAAGACTCTTGTCTCACAGAAAAAAAAAAAAAAAAGTTTGTGTTGTATTTAATTCTATGTTAACTTATAAAATTTTTATTTAAAACATGGTGAAGACAATGACTCCTTACTACCCAAATATTTTATTAAGCTAGACCTTTTTTTTTCTCTGCACAACTTCTTGTGAATTTACACGGCTCTCAAAATTTAGCAAAATCAAAGAAAATTTCCAACTTTGATTCTTAAGAGAAACTATTAAAAAGAAATGCGGAAAAAATCTTCACTTAAAAGAATTATGTATAAGAATTGTATCAACCTAGAATCAATCTCTGTATGTTACACAAGGAGTTTTAAAAAGTTCATGGGACTGCTTAAAAGATAATGAGTTATCTCAATTGGTTGTTCAGTCAGTTACAGATCAAATTCGTTGTTCTACTCTTCCCTTCTCACTACTGCACTTGAATAGTCTTCAGAACAACAACAACAAAACCCCTCCAAAAGCTCATGGAAAATAGAACTTTTTCACCATATGTGAAAATTTTGTGAAAAATTATGCATGGATTTCAAATTCTTTTGTGTCAAAAATAAACTCATTGTTAATAAATATTAACTTGTTGTAACATGTCTGAACAAGATCTAGTTTGAAGCCCTGAGAAGGATAAGACAACAGTTTGAGGAGTGCCCCTCTCTGAGCAACATGAATTCTTCTAAAATTGAAGCAAGAGCAAACATCAAATTTATGGTAAACTTGAGTGGAAGAATGATAAAATCATTGATGCTTTACAAAAAAATCTACGGGGACGACAATGCTTACAAAGAAATCAGCAGTTTACAAATAGATAACTAATTTTAAGAAGGGATGAGGCCAGGCGCGGTGGCTCACGCCTGTAATCTCAGCACTTTGGGAGGCCGAGGCGGGTGGATCACAAGGTCAAGAGATCGAGACCATCCTGGTCAACGCGGTAAAACCCCGTCTCTACTAAAACTACAAAAAATTAGCTGGGCATGGTGGCGCGTGCCTGTAATCCCAGCTACGCAGGAGGCTGAGGCAGGAGAATTGCCTGAACCCAGGAGGCGGAGGTTGCGGTGAGCCGAGATCGCGCCATTGCACTCCAGCCTGGGTAACAAGAGCAAAACTCCGTCTCAAAAAAAAAAAAAAAAAAAGAAGGGATGAGATCATGTTGAAGATGAAGCCACAGTGGCAAACCATCCACAATATTCTACGGTAAGGAAAAAAATTATCTTGTTTGTGCCCTAAATGAAGAGGACCAACAAATAACAGCAGAAGCAATAGCCAACACCATAGTCATCTTAATTGGTTTAGTTTACACAATTCTTACTGAAAAATCAAAGTTGAGCAAACTTTCCACTTGATGGATGACAAAACCATTGCGTTCAGATCAGTTGCACACAAGAGTAGAGCTTCTAATGGAAATTTTAAACAAGTGGGATGAAGACACTGATGCATTTCTTTGAAGAATTTTAACAACTGACTTCATCTTCCAACTGTTCTATTAATTTTTGAATTTTTATATCAAATACAGTCATCTCTCAGTATCAGGAAAGTATTGGTTCCAGCCTGTGTCTTCAGAGGCAGGCATTTGCCCAGGCATTTATATGTTAAGTTGTATTGCAGAATTGATGTAACTAAGGATACAAAAATTTGAGGATACTCAAGTTCCCTATGAATGAAGGAGTAGCTGCATATAACTTACATACATCTTGTATACTTTTTCTCTTTTTTAGAGAGAAGGTCTCACTATTTTGCCCAGATGTGCAACTTATGCTTTAAACCTTATCTCTAGATCACTTATAATACCTAATACAAATGATTTACATTGGTAAGTGCTATGTAAATAGTTGTTATACTGTGTTGTCTTTTGCTTGTATTGTTTTCTTTTCTTTAATTTGAATACTTTTAATCTACAGCTGGTTGAATCCAAGGATGCAGAACCCATGATTATAGATAGCTCACTTTAATATTTCCAAGAGCTGCTTCTTGTATTTTGAGGACCCCTTTATGTAAGTACTTTTTATGAGTACTATGTCTTATAGAATATCTCTGAAGATACTAAAGGAGATTTTTGACAGATCTCTGATACCACCTGAATTATTTCTGTTTTCTCCAAGATCAACTCTCTCATCTATAGAAATATAGATGAGAATAGAAGATCTGATTATGTATGTGGAGCTTGTTGACTGGTAGGTGGTGGTCTGGGAGACGGCATTTTCCCTAAGTACCCACCAAATGACAAAATGTGGAACAGCTCTGCTTGTGGTTCAGCTGAAAATGCATTCCATTTCTTTAGAGGCAAAACATCCTGATTTCCCTCTCTGGGAATAAGTGTTCCATATTCTGTATGTGGTTCTGTGTGTGAGAATGGGAGAGGTATGTGTTATAAACTCTCAAGAGGAGTTAACAGCTTCCTATTCAGCTATCAGTTAATCCCTGTATTTTCAGCTTCTTCCTGCCTCTATTAAACCTGTCTATCACACCTGAATCCAGAACCATGCTTGGGTCTTGCTGAACAGATTGGTTCCCTTCTCCATTGCAGCTACCTCCTACAGTACTCCAGGCTGCAGTTTCCCCAGCTATATTTTAAAAAACCTATTATCTTCTATATACTATTGTCTGACAAAAATTTATTGAACTCTCTCACCTGTGCAGGTCCTCCTCTGAATAGCTTAGCTTTCATTCCCTTTTTATTCCTGTACTATAATTTTAATGGGATTTCTGAAGGGAAGGGAGTGAAAAATGTATGCTCTATATGTGAATACCATATAGAATTTTTTAAAAGTAAGGGTTTTCTACCCTGCCCTTCATTTGAAAACTTACAGAGACTTATTATAAAAAAAATCTGGAAAGTATATGACATGCTTTTCCCAAAGGACCATACAAGAATAAACTTTCTTCTCCTTTAATTATAACATAATCCAGTTGGATGCAGTGGTTTGTGCCTGTAATCCCAGCTACTTAAGAGGCTGAGGCAAGAGGATCACTTGAGCCCAGGAGTCTGAGTGAGCGATGATCATACTGCAGCAGTCCAGCCTGGGCAACAGAGTGAGGCCCTTCTCTTTAAAAATAAATAAATAGATAAATAAAACATAATCCAGATATTGAACCAAATTGGACATAGATATGCAAAGAGAAAATAATATTTCTCATTTGTTGAATACCATTTTGTGCATGATAGTTTAAGATATTGCCTCATTAAATACCTATTTTATAGATGGAGAAACTGAGGCTCAATTAAGCAATTTACACAAGGTCACATATCTGGTATAATAAAGGGTAATTCAGTATCAAACATAGTACCATCTGATCTAACCATGCATGTTGCCTACTGGTGCAAAGCTGCTACAAATTATAAGTGACGCCCACAGAGGCAAGTTCTGAGCATAAAATAAAGACCTAAGTATCTATTAAATGGATTACAGCAATAGTCAACGTGTACAACACAAAGTGATCAGGAACTTATTTGTGAGTGTATGGGGCTCTTGACAGTTCTTTCTCCCCAAGATTGAACACTTGAGGGAGCTGGTTTAATTGGCCCACAGTCTCATGTGACAAGCAGGTTGTTACCTTCCATTTTAGCTCTGTTATTAAGAGGCTGTGCTGAACTCTGTCTTCAGCATACACGCTTATAATCATATTGACATTTCAGTTTCAGAGAAAAGATATCGTTAATTAAAATATACATTATTGAACAGTCACAGTACATGTTGGATTCTACTATGGGGATGGCAGTAAATGGGCAATTTATTAATCAATTATTGCTACAATTTCAAATCATACTGACAAATAATATTAGTTACGTGGCTTTAAAAAAGTAGAACTGCTGGCCAGGTGTGATGGCTTACACCTGTAATCTCAGCACTTTGGGAGGCCTAGGCAGGTGGATTACGAGGTCAAGAGATCAAGACCATCTTGGTCAATATGGTGAAACCCCGTCTCTACTAAAAACACACAAAAAATAGCTGGGTGTGGTGGTGCATGCCTGTATTCCCAGCTACTCAGGAGGCTGAGGCAGGAACCAAGGAGGTGGAAGTTACAGCGAGCTGAGGCTGAGATTGCAACACTGCTCCAGCCTGGTGACAGAGTGAGACTCCATCTCAAAAAAAAAAAAAAAAAAAAAGGAAAAGAAAAGAGGAGAACTGCTTTACTTACACCAATGTCATGTTTTCTTTCCTCAGTTTGAAATTTTAAAAGACTAAAATTTTCGGTGGCATAATTAAGTCAAGTATTTATTACTACTTTTATTTTTTTATGTCATCTTTATTATGTCTTTTTTTATTGCATTTTAGGTTTTGGGGTACATGTGAAGAACATGCAAGATTGTTGCATAGGTACACGCAAGGCAGTGTGATTTGCTGCCTTCCTCCCCTTCACCTATATCTGGCATTTCTCCCCATGCTATCTCTCCCCACCTCCCCACCCCCCCATCCCTCCCCCATTTCCCCCCAACAGACCCCAGTGTGTAGTGCTCCCCTCCCTGTGTCCATGTGTTCTCATTTTTCAACACCCGCCTATGAGTGAGAACATGCGGTGTTTAATTTTCTGCTCTTGGGTCAGTTTGCTCAGAATGATGGTTTCCAGGTTCATCCATGTCCGTACAAAGGACATGAACTCATCATTTTTGATGGCTGCATAATATTCCATGGTGTATATGTACCACATTTTCCCTGTCCAGTCTATCATTGATGGGCATTCGGGTTGGTTCCAGGTCTTTGCTATTGTAAACAGTGCTGCAATGAACATTCGTGTGCATGTGTCCTTATAGTAGAACGATTTGTAATCCTTTGGGTATATACCCAGTAATGGGATTGCTGGGTCAAATAGAATTTCTATTTCTAGATCCTTAAGGAATCACCACACTGTCTTCCACAATGGTTGAACTAATTTACACTCCCACCAACAGTGTGAAAGTGTTCCTATTTCTCCACATCCTCTCCAGCATCTGTTGTTTTCAGATTTTTTAATGATCGCCATTCTAACTGGCGTGAGATGGTATCTCAATGCGGTTTTGATTTGCATTTCTCTAATGACCAGTGATGATGAGCATTTTTTCATATGTTTGTTGGCCTCATGTATGTCTTCTTTTGTAAAGTGTCTGTTCATATCCTTCACCCAATTTTGAATGAGCTTGTTTGTTTTTTTCTTGTAAATCTGTTTTAGTTCTTTGTAAATTCTGGATATCAGCCCTTTGTCAGATGGGTAGACTGCAAAAATTTTTCTCATTCTGTTGGTTGCTGATTCATTCTAATGACAGTTTCTTTTGCCGTCCAGAAGCTGTGGAGTTTGATTAGGTCCCATTTGTCTCTTTTGGCTTTTGTTGCCAATGCTTTTGGTGTTTTGGTCACAAAGTCCTGGCCTACGCCTATGTCCTGAATGGTATTGCCTAGATTTTCTTCTACGGTTTTTATGGTGTTAGGTCTTATGGTTTAAGTGTTTAATCCATCTGGAGTTAATTTTAGTGTAAGGCATCAGGAAGGGGTCCAGTTTCTGCTTTCTGCACGTGGCTAGCCAGTTTTCCCAACACCATTTATTAAACAGGGAATCCTTTCCCCATTTCTTGTTTTTGTCTGGTTTGTCAAAGATTGGATGGTTGTAGATATGTTGTGTTGCCTCCGAGGCCTCTGTTCTGTTCCATTGGTCTATATCTCTGTTTTGGTACCAGTACCATGCTGTTTTGATTACTGTAGCCTTGTAGTATAGTTTGAAGTCCGGTAGTGTGATGCCTCCTGCTTTGTTCTTTTTGCTTAGAATTGACTTGGCTATTCGGGCTCTCTTTTGGTTCCATATAACGTTTAAGGTGGTTTTTTCCAGTTCTGTGAAGAAGGTCATTGGTAGCTTGATGGGGATAGTGTGAATCTGTAAATTATTTTGGGCAGTATGGCCATTTTCACAATATTGATTCTTCCTAACCATGAACATGCAATGTTTCTCCATCTGTTTGTGTCCTCTCTTATTTTGTTGAGCAGTGGCTTGTAGTTCTCCTTGAAGAGGTCCTTTACGTTCCTTGTTAGTCGTATTCCTTGGTATTTTGTTCTCTTTGTGGCAATTGTGAATGGCAGTTTGCCCTTGATTTTGCTCTCTTTAAGTCTGTTATTGGTGTATAGGAATGCTTGTGATTTTTGCACATTGATTTTGTATCCTGAGGCTTTGCTGAAGTTGCTTATCAGTTTCAGGAGATTTTGCGCTCTGACGATGGGGTCTTCTAGATATACAATCATGTTGTCTGCAAATAGAGACAATTTGACTTCCTCCTTTCCTATTTGAATGCCCTTTATTTCTTTTTCTTGCCTGATTGCTCTGGCTAGAACTTCCAGTACTATATTGAATAGGAGTGGTGAGAGAGGGCATCCTTGTCTAGTGCCAGATTTCAAAGGGAATGCTTCCAGTTTTTGTCCATTCAGTATGATATTGGCTGTTGGTTTGTTGTAAATAGCTTTTATTATTTTGAGATACGTTCTGTCAATACCTAGTTTACTGAGGGTTTTTAGCATAAAGGGCTGTTGAATTTTGTCAAAGGCCTTCTCTGCCTCAATTGAGATAATCATGTGGTTTTTGTCTTTGGTTCTGTTTATGTGGTGAATTACGTTTATAGACTTGCGTATGTTGAACCAGCCTTGCATCCCTGGGATGACACCTACTTGATCGTGGTGGATAAACTTTTTGATGTGCTGTTGCAATCGGCTTGCCAGTATTTTATTGAAGATTTTTGCATCTATGTTCATCATGGATATTGGCCTGAAGTTTTCTTTTCTTGTTGAGTCTCTGCTGGGTTTTGGAATCAGGATGATGTTTGTCTCATAAAATGATTTGGGAAGGATTCCCTCTTTTTGGCTTATTTGGAATAGTTTCAGAAGCAATGGTACCAGCTCCTCTTTGTATATCTGGTAGAATTCGGCTGTGAACCCATCTGGACCTAGGCTTTTTTTGGGTGGTAGGCTCTTAATAGCTGCCTCAACTTCAGACCTTGTTATTGGTCTATTCGGGGTTTCAACTTCTTCCTGGTTTAGGCTTGGGAGGAGGCAAGTGTCCAGGAATTTAACCATTTCTTCCAGGTTTACTAGTTTATGTGCATAGAGTTGTTTGTAATAATCTCTGATGATGGTTTGAATTTCTGTGGAATCTGTGGTGATATCCCCTTTATCATTTTTTATTGCATCAATTTGGTTATTCTCTCTTTTCTTTTTTATTAATCTAGCTAGTGGTCTGTCTATTTTGTTGATCTTTTCAAAAAACCAGCTCCTGGATTTATTAGTTTTTTGAAGGGTTTTTTTGTGTCTCTATCTCCTTCAGTTCTGCTCTGATCTTAGTTATTTCTTGTCTTCTGCTAGGTTTTGAGTTTTTTTGATCTTGCTCCTCTAGCTCTTTCAATTTTGATGCTAGGGTTTCAATTTTAGATCTCTCCTTGCTTCTCATGTGGGCACTTATTGCTATATATTTTCCTCTAGAGACTGCTTTAAATGTGTCCCAGAGATTCTGGTATGTTGTGTCTTCACTCTCATTGGTTTTGAAGAACATCTTTATTTCTCCCTTCATTTCATTGTTTATCCAGTCAACATTCAAGAGCCAGTTGTTCAGTTTCCATGAAGCTATGCAGTTCTGAGTTAGTTTCTGCATTCTGAGTTCTAACTTGATTGCACTGTGGTCTGAGAGACTGTTTGTTATGATTTCCACTCTTTTGCATTTGCTGAGGAGTGATTTATTTCCAATTATGTGATCAATTTTAGAGTAGGTGTGATGTGGTGCTGAGAAGCATGTATATTCTGTGGATTTGGGGTGGAGAGTTCTGTAAATGTCTATTAGGTTTGCTTGGTCCAGGTCTGAGTTCAAGTCCTGGATATCCTTGTTAATTTTCTGTCTGGTTGATTTGTCTAATATTGACAATGGGGTGTTAAAGTCTCCCACTATTATTGTGTGGGAGTCTAAATCTCTTTGTAAGTCATTAAGAACTTGCCTTATGTATCTGGGTGCTCCTGTATTGGGTGCGTATATATTTAGGATCGTTACCTCTTCTTGTTGCATTGATCCTTTTATCATTATGTAATGTCCTTCTTTGTCTCTTTTGATCTTTGTTGCTTTAAAGTCTATTTTATCAGAGATGAGAATTGCAACTCCTGCTTTTTTTTTGCTCTCCATTTCCTTGGTAAATCTTCCTCCATCCCTTTATTTTGAGCCTTTGTGTATCCTTGCATGTGAGATGGGTTTCCTGGATACAGCACACTGATGGGTTTTGGCTTTTTATCCAATTTGCTAGTCTGTGTCTTTTGATTGGGGCATTTAGTCCATTTACATTTAGGGTTAATATTGTTATGTGTGAATTTGATCCTGCCATTTTGATGCTAGCTGGCTGTTTTGTTCATTAGTTGATGGAGATTCTTGATTGTGTTGATGCTCTTTACCATTTGGTATGTTTTTGGAGTGGCTGGTACTGGTTGTTCCTTCATATGTGTAGATCCTCTTTCAGGAGCTCTTGTAAAGCAGGTCTGGTGGTGATGAAATCTCTGAGTACTTGCTTGTTCACAAAGGATTTTATTTTTCCTTCACTTATGAAGCTTAGTTTGGCTGGATAGGAGATTCTGGGTTGAAAGTTCTTTTCTTTAAGGATGTTGAATATTGGCCCCCAATCTCTTCGGGCTTGTAGGGTTTCTGCTGAGAGATCTGCTGTGAGTCTGATGGGCTTCCCTTTGTGGGTAACCCAACCTTTTTCTCTGGCTGCCCTTAGTATTTTCTCCTTCATTTCAACCCTGGTGAATCTGACGATTATGTACGTTGGGGTTGCTCTTTGTCAGGAATATCTTTGTGGTGTTCTCTGTATTTCCTGGACTTGAATATTGGCCTGCCTTGCTACGTTGGGGAAGTTTTCCTGGATGATGTCCTGAAGAGTATTTTCCAGCTTGGATTCATTCTCTTCGTCACATTCAGGTACACCTATCAGATGTAGATTAGGTCTTTTCACATAGTCCCACATTTCTTGGAGACTTTGTTCATTCCTTTTTACCGTTTTTTCTCTATTCTTGCCTTCTTGTTTTATTTCATTGAGTTGATCTTCGACCTCTGATATTCTTTCTTCTGCTTGGTCAATTCGGCTGTTGAAACTTGTGCATGCTTCGCAAAGTTCTCGTGTTGTGTTTTTCAGCTCCGTCAATTCACTTATATTCCTCTGTATGTTGTCCATTCTCGTTAGCATTTCGTCAAATTTTTTTTCAAGGTTCTTAGTTTCTTTGCAATGGGTTAGAACATGTTCTTTTAGATCACTGTAGTTTCTTATTACCCACCTTCTGAAGTCTGATTCTGTCATTTCATCATACTCCTTCTCCATCCAGCCTTGTTCCCTTGCTGGTGAGGAGTTGTGATCCCTTTTAGGAGGAGAGGTGTTCTGGTTTTGGGTGTTTTTATCTTTTTGCGCTGGTTTCTTCCCATCTCTGTGGGTTTATCCACCTGTTGTCTTTGTAGTTACTGACTTTCAGATTGGGTCGCTGAGTGAACTTCCAGTTTGTGGATGCTGAAGTTACTTCTTTTTCTTAGCTTTCCTTCTAACAGTCTGGCCCTTCTGCTGTAGGACTGCTGAGGTCCACTCCAGGCCCTGCTTGCCGGGGGTTCACCTGCAGCAGCTGCAGAACAGTAAGTGTTGCTACCAGTTTCCTCTTCTGCTATCTTTGTCCCAGTAGGATGCCCGCCAAATGTCAGTCTGTTGTCTCCTTTATGAGGTGACTCTTTGGATATACAGGGGTCAGGGAGCTGCCTGAGGAGACAGTCTGTCCTTTATTGGAGCTCAAGTCCTGAGCTGTGAGCTCCGTTGTTCATTCAGAGTTGCTGGGCAGGTACGTTTAGGTCTGCTGCAGCAGAACTCATAAGCTCCCTTTTGTTTTTTTCCCCCCCAGGTGCTCTGTCCCAGGGAGTTAGGGCTTTATTTATGAGTTTCTGTTATGCTGCTGCCTTTTTTTTCTTTCAGGGCTGCCCTGCCCAGTGAGGAGGCCGCCTAGTCACTGTCTGCCTGCAGAGGCTTTGCTGAGCTGCTGTGGGCTCCGCCCAGCTGCCATGTAATCTTCCCTGCAGTCCTGTTTATATGGGTGTAGTTAGAACTGCCTTGGCAATGGTGGCCCACCTCTGTTATGGCAGACTCTCTCTGTAGTGGCAGGTTGCCTCGGCAATGGCGGGCTGCCTCAGTGATGGTCCGTAGTGGTGGAGTGTCTCAGTAATGGCGGACGCCTCTCCCCCACAGAGCTGGACCGTCCTGGGTTCAGCTGTGCTTGCTGTGACACTCTCAACCCAGAGCGTTTTCGATTACTAGTTTTTTCTTTGTTGGCAGGGTCGGGGTGGGACCAGCCGAGCCTGACCAGCTGGCTCCCTGACTCAGAGTCTTTTTTTGTTGTTGTTGAACAGTCCACTGTCTCCCAGTGTTCCAGTCGCCTGTTGAAAAGGCGCTGGGATCTCCCGAGCAGCGACTCAGTGGCGCTGAGATTCCTGGTGGTTTTTTTGGCCTAGGAATCTCCTGGCCTGCCTTACTATTTCAGATGAATGGACGACTCTGCCATCTTAGGGCTCCAATTGCCAGCTAAGAGGACACCCGGACCAGTGTCTTTTGTACGGAGAACCACCATGCCAGGGCACGGGCAAAGCAGCCGCGTGGGCTGAAACAGCCGTGCCAGCGGAAACAGCTGTGCCGGCGGGAACAGCCGCACTGGTGACCTGTGGGGCTCCTCCGCCTGGGAATCTCCTGGTCTGTGGGCAATAAAAATCTGTCTGGAAATGCGGCGTCCACTCACCCTCTGCACTTTCACTGGGAGCTGCAATCCTAAGCTGTTCCTAGTCGGCCATCTTCCCCCGATTCTCTATTACTACTTTTAAAACTACTTCATGATAATGAATCTTACATATGTAAATGGAAAAATTAGAACTGTAGCTCTCCAGATGGAAGCTATTCAGAACAGATGCCATCATCTAGATATATACCCTGGGGGAAGAGATATTAATCAAAATAAGGGATAATAATGTAGCTCCTAACTGGCTATAGCTGGTTTCTAACTTACAAGATAACTGACAAATATGGGGGAGTCAAAGCACATTTGGGAAGAAGCAAAGAGCTCCTGCTTCCAATAGTACAATTTTCAGGGGAGTGAGGAACATAGATACACCTTGTTTTATTTTAATTATTGAGTCAACTTATTTCTGGAAGTGAAATTGCTATCTCTAGAAACCTTGATATAGGCATAGCAATAAGGAAACACAGAGACCTTACAAAGAGCTCAGAGCACTAGTCTGATAGTTTTATAGGTTGATAAAACACCTAACCTAGGGAATATTTTTGAGCTAATATTATTTTCCTCAATGAATCTTTTTCCATTAAGTCTTTAGGGAGCTCTCACTTTTTGTACTTCATAGATTGAGAATTGCTATTTTGCTTGAACAGTCTTGGCAAACATATATATATATATATATATATATATATATATGTATGTATGTTGCAGTTAGCTGGGAAGGAAAAACTTGAATGAGAAGTTCAGATAAATTCTAGCAAAGTTCAACCTAATTTAAAAAATAAAATAAAAGCCAGGTATAAATTTTGCAAAATTTCTGCCAAATACTCAAATATTAAAATCACATTTAACTTTGACTTTTCTCTGAATATCTCTACAAATTCAAGGTACACTTGAAATTTAAGCAAGGTCAGTAAAAGAAACTGTAGTCCCAAGGAAGGCATTTGAGTTAGATTTATGTCAGATGATATTGGCCAAAGAAATTGTTTTTATGAAAGAGAAAACCTCAGTGATGTAAGATACTATCTTGTCATAAAATTCTATACCTGAACTCTGCCTCTTAGAGTTAAGATCCTTGCAGAACAGAAGAAAAAGAAGTAAAAAACAAAAACAAAAACAAAAACAAACTGTGATTTAGTAGAAACTGCAAATTGCCTGTGTTGAAGTTAGAGGTTAGCTCGCTTAAGAGATGCAGCATGAAATTATAAATGATGTAATGTGGTTTCAGACTCACGTTCATATCCAAAGGGAAATGAAGACATGAGCCCATTATGTTGATAATGAAGACATATCTTTCTTTACTGCAGATTTAGACTATGAAGATAATCTTTAGACTGAGATGGATAAAGGCACTATGTGAAGACAAGAGGATGCCCCAAAGAATAACTACTGTGATTCACATCATAAGGCCAAGACACATTTTATAGTAAAATATAAATGAACATTCAATGATACAGTATGTTATTTGTGATAATTAACAAGTATTATGCTCAAGAGCATCAAAACAAAAATAATCACAAATAGTCCAAAGGAAAGTACACATTAAAATGATAAATTGGATTTTGGTTTGAATTTATATATATTTTAAGTAAGTGGCTAAATTTTTTAAATGATGTGGCAATTCAGAATTGCCATATTTGGAAATGCCATATTTAAGATTTGCAAGCTGGAACAATTCCATAGGTTGATTTCATTCTGAGAAGGAAGATTATAACTTAAACTCTGCGCTGCTAACACTATAATTACTGTTGGCAGTGGACTGATATGGACACTTCCTTGCAAAATGCAGAGTTCTCAATCAATTTCAAGTGTTAAAAATCTGAAGCGCTTAAAAGGAACTTTAAAGACGACAAATATTATTTATTCCTTTTGCCAACTCTATAAACTGTTGACCAGTCACAATGTTAACTGGTTGCTAACACTTCAGCAAAATGTAGTATAAACTAGAACTATATGTCACAGGGCTTAAATGTCTTATTTCACTGAGGAGTATGAAGTAGGCTACATACTTAAGCGTATATGCTTTACTTATACTTACATACTTACAGATGTAAGTATATATACTTATATACTTTAATATTTTATATACTTATATATAACTTAGTTATATACTTAAGTATGTAAGTATATATACCTAAGTATATATACCTTATATAGCTAAGCTTATAAACTATGAAAACAGAGAAACCTGTAAGAGTCCTCCCTTCACAGTGACACTGTGAAAATTATTTCTAAACACTCTGAGCCTAGATTCCTTCATTTATAGTCTAATACATGTATCTACTCTGTAGATATTAAAAAGATTAAATAACAGAGTACATAACAAGTGTCTAACCCATAAGATGTTAAGTTTTGTTTTGTTTTGACAACCTACATAACAGAGAGAGAGAGACTCTCTAAAAGAAAATGATGTTTATTCAAGAATAAACATTGCAATGGGAATAAGCATGACATAGTAAACCAAGCACATATTCCCATTGATGCTAATCTTGAATAAATATCATTATATTTTAGAGAGTTCTGTCTGTTATTTAGATTGACAGTATTATTACATTTTGATGAGTAGATGGAAGTAGAGGACGTTATGTTAAATGAAATAAGCCAGGCACAGAAAGACAAATTTCTCTTGTGTTCATTCATTTGTGGAAGCTAAAAAGTAAAACAATTGAACTCATGGAGATAGAGGATAGAATGATGGTTTCCAGAGGCTGGGAAGGGTAGTGGTTAGGGGAGAGGGGAAGTAGGAATGGTTAGAGGGTACAAAAATATAGTTAGATAGAAAGGTAAGATTTTAGTATTTGGTAACACAACAGTGTGACTACAGTAAACACTTTATTGTATATTTAAAAATGACTAGTGGAATTGGAATGTTTGTAACACAAAGAAATGATAAACGCTTGAGGTGAGATGCCCTATTTGCTCTGATGTGATTTTTATACACTTTATGCCTATATCAAAATATTTCATGTACCCCCAAAGATATGTATGTGTATATATATATATAAAATATACTCATAAAAATTAAAAATGAATAATATTCTGTACAAAGTTATTTCAATATGACACAAGTTTAGTAGATATAGTTTGGGAGCATAAATAGAACCTTTAAAATATTACATAGAAAATTTCTTCTTTTGAGGAAATAGATGGCCCAGTATGCTTATCCAAAGTAATCTTTGGAAATTTCTACTTATGAACATTGTTTGGCAAATAGAATTCAATGGATTATTTATTTTTTTATTTTTATTTTTATTTTTATTTTTAAAAGACCAGGGGAAAGTGCGAACGCACTTTCCACAAATTACGCAGTCGAGTTTCCCACATTTGGGGAAATCGCAGGGGTCAGCACATCTGGAGTGCGATGGATAAGCCTCGCCTTGGGAAAACCACCTTCGTGATCATGGCATCTCCCCTGCCAGGTAAGTATGGATTATTTATTTTCAATAAAAGTTATTACTCAAAGGAGAATAATACTGAATTCACTTATTTATTGGTTGACTTATTCATGCATATATTCACTCATGTATTCAACAATCGCATTCCCTCTATCTGGAATCTGAACCAAGAAGCCCAGAGGGAAATTCTAGCCTGTGGGAGGCACTTGAGCTGGAAGGTCATTTAGATCAAGGCTAAGATGGCTAAATTGGGCCCAGTAGGAGATGAAAAAGCAGAGGATGCTTGAGAGGAGAGGGCAAAAGTGAGAATAAAGTGAATGAAAGCAAGAAATAGAATCACATGGAGATGAGGTTAGCAAGGCCCTGAGGAGATGGGAATAAGGCCTTGGCTTAGAAATGTTTCTGTTCCTACACCCATGCACTGTGATGCCCTAAGTTTCTGGGAAGTTTATCAATGGATTATTTATTTTAAATAAAAGTTCTTACTCAAAGGAGAATAATAGTGAATTCATTTATTTGTTGGTTGACTTATTCATACATATATGCTCTAAATTTTTGCCACATCCCTCCCCATTTTACCTACTTTAGTTTGTGAGGGGGTTTCTGTGCCTTATGACTGAAAGAACCTGGTACATAGTAGACACTATAAAATGTGTCCTTTGGACCTAATAACTTTCTTGGGTTTTCTTTTGACTCAAGGTGAAATCCCTCTCTTGGAGATATCCTAGTAATACAAAGATTTCTTATTCTAGTGAGTTAGAAGGATCAGAAAAAAAAAAAAAAAGAGTGGGAGAGGTACTGGTAAGGAACTTGATTTTTGGTATCACGAGTTCACCTGTCTCCTTGTTGAGTTTTCTGGTTGGCAAATGGACATGATGAAGATGGTACCAACATTCAATTAGATACCTTACTAGCATGTCATTATGTATCTAAATAACAAGATCATTTAGAGACATGCTATCTGCTTACATTTTGGAGGATGAAGAGATGCCTAGTGATGGCTCAGCAAGATGGCATAAGACAATATTCATTGTTTCCACTCTGACTTTGTATGGTTCATCAGTTATATGGTAGTTTTTTAACCTTTCTACTGTGATATATCATGGATATATCATATGCTATGCTGGATTGACGTAATCATACTTTTTGACTATTAATATGACTTTTTTGTTAACTTTTAAGTTCAGGGGTACATGTGCAGGCTTGTTAATAGGTAAACTCGTGTCATGGGGGTTTGTCCAGGTACTAAGCCTATTACCCATTAGTTATTTTTCCTGATCCTCTTCCTCCTCCCACCCTCCACCTTCTGATAGGCCCAATGGGGGTTGTTCCCCTCTATGTGTCCATGTGTTCTCATCACTTAGCTCCTAGTTATTAGTGAGAACATGCAGCGGTATTTGGTCTTCTGTTTCTACATTATTTTGCTAAGGATAATGGCCTCCAGCTCCATTCATGTTATTCATATGACTCTTTAAAAAATCCTAGACTCTGTAAAAGACACTATTTTAGGCTAATGCACAGGAATGTCAGCACAGAACTGCAGAGGTTAGTTAGTTAATGGAGGCTGAAACTCCACACTGCTCATGAAGCATGATATCTAAGAGTTGCAGCAAATTATCGATGAAGTTTCAACATTGAGCTATAGAAGATAAATATTTTATGCAATTGCAAGGTAAGATTAACTCTGCAGATATTATTTATTACCTTAAAATATTTGATGCTTTATTTATTCCTCAATAGTTATTATTGTTTACTAAATATTACTATTATTAAGGGATAAAGTATTATATGTAATAACTATTAAAGGTCATTATGCATGTTATAGATATAAAGTACTATATATAACAATTAAAATATTTATTATCCATATAGTCAAATAAAGTTCTACTCCATTTATAATATATAGTGCTATGTAATAATAACAATTATTTCAAAATATTTGGAAAGTATAGGAAGTGAAAAAAAAGACAAAAATCCCTTTATTCCACTTCTTTTGTTGATATTTTCGTCTATTTCCTTTTGGTCTTTTTTTTATACAGAAGTTATGCTATTGTTGTCATTTTCTTTGGTTATTATCAAAAGCATCTAGAGTTTTGCATCCTGCTTTTTAAAGATAATGTTATAGCCATAGTGTTTTCCAAGTTTTTTAAATAAAATGTTCATAATTTTTATCATGGTACAATACAGCTGACCCTTGGACAACATGGATTGGAACTGTGCAGGTCTACTAACTAATACACAGATTTTCTTACACCTATGCCACCCTTAAGCCAGCAAGACCAACCCCTCCTCTTCCTCCTCCTCCTCAGCCCACTCAATGTGAAGACAATGAGAATATAGAATTTTTTGATGATCCATGTATTATTCTATTCTCATGCTGCTGATAAAGACATACCCAAGACGGGGGAATCTATAAAGGAAAGAGGTTTTGTGGACTCACAGTTCCACATGGCTGGGGAGTCCTCACAATCATGGCAGAAGACAAAGGAGTAGCAAAGTCATGTCTTACATGGCAGCAGGCAAGAGAGTATGTGCAGGGGAGCTTCCCTTTGTAAAACCATCAGATCTCATGAGACACTGTAACAAGAACAGCATGGGAAAAGAAACACCCTAGTGATTCAATTACCTTCTACTGGTTTCTTCCCACCACGTGTGGCAATTATTACAATTCAAGGTGAGATTTGGATGGGGACACACAGCCAAACCATGTCAATCCATTTCCACTTAATGAAGAGTAAATATATTTTCTCTTCATTGTGGTTTTCTTAATAACATTTTCTTTTCTATAGCTTACTTTGTTATAGAAGTATAGTATATAATATATGTAACATACAAAATATATGTGAATCAACTGTTTATGTTATTGGTAAGGCTTCTGGTCAACAGCAGGCTATCAATGGTTAAGTTCCAGGGGAGTCAAAAGTAATATGCATTTTCAGTTGTGCCAGGGGTGGGCATCTCTAACTCTTGTGTTGTTCAAAGGTCAACTGAATTTCATTGTATGATTGCAGCACATTTCATCTATCATTTCTAACTGCACATTTTTCTTTCTAAATAATTTTTATGCTTTTTCTTGGAGTATTTTTAGTGAGTCATCATTAGAATGTAGGAGTATCTTCCTTTATCTATATTTTACTCCTTTAAGTCTGCTTAGTTATTTTAAATAGTCATTTGCTATAAATCTTTTAAATTCATATGAGATTTAAATATTTCCACTTCCGATGCAATGGAACTTACTAAAGAATGCAAAACAGTAACTATACTGAGGCTGTGATCACTCTTGGAGACCCAGTCACTATTGCTAACAGTATTTTTGTTTTTGGAAGCTGTCCTCCTGGAACTGGGAAAAGGAATCTAGTACCAACATTTGAAATATTTTCCCTGTTGGTGCTTTGCTTAAACTTTGTCAGAGTTTTTAATAACAAAAGTGACAAGTCAAACAATATTGAAACACTTAAGAAAATCTAATAATCTGCCCTCTACTTCTGTTGAATCCCTCTTGCACTCCCCAGGATAACTGATGTTAACATTTTGCTGCACAAGTTTCTTTCTCAATGCTCATGTTCATATATATCATAAATATATGTATGTATATACACAGAGTTCATTTTTGAAAATGAAATTACATCACATCCCTGTTCTACAATGTCTTTTTCACATAGTAATATATCATGGGCATCTCCATAGTCAAAATGTACACCTAACATCTTTTTTTTTTTTTTTTTTGAGACGGAGTTTCACTCTTGTTACCCAGGCTGGAGTGCAATGGCGCGATCTCGGCTCACCGCAACCTCCGCCTCCTGGGTTCAGGCAATTCTCCTGCCTCAGCCTCCTGAGTAGCTGGGATTACAGGCACGCACCACCATGCCCAGCTAATTTTTTTTGTATTTTTAGTAGAGACGGGGTTTCACCATGTTGACCAGGATGGTCTCGATCTCTTGACCTTGTGATCCACCCGCCTCAGCCTCCCAAAGTGCTGGGATTACAGGCTTGAGCCACCGCGCCCGGCCCACATCATTTTTAATAGCTGCATTAGGCCAGGTGCAGTGGCTCATGCCTGTAATCCCAGCACTTTGGGAGGCTGAGACTGGCAGATCACCTGAGGTCAGGAGTTTGAGACCAGCCCGGCCAACATGGTGAAAGCCTATTTCTACTAAAAATACAAAAATTAGCTGGGCATGGTGGTGCATACCTGTAATCCCAGCTACTTGGGAGGCTGAGGCTGAGGCAAGAGAATTGCTTCATCTCAGGAGGTGGAAGTTGCAGTGAGCCAAAATTGCGCCATTGCACTCCAACCTGGACAACAAGAGAGACTTTATCTCAAAATAAAATAAAACAAAACAAACAAACAAAAAAATAGCTGCATTATAGTACATGTTATTGATGTGGCATAATTTATTCAGCCATTTCTTCACATGGACGTCGGGTTGTTTAGATGTGGATTTTTTTTGTCCTTGTAAATAATGTCATAATAAACATTCTTAAACACTTATTATTATATATTGGTTTTTATTTCTATAGGATACATAATTCCAAGTGGAATCCTTAAAGCATATGAGGATTCTAATTTTTAGTAGATATTTTCAGATTAGTTTCACAAAAGACTTCAGCAATTGACATTAGATTGCTAGTTTCGGCCCCACCCTCAACATTAGATCCTGTTGCTCTTAATAGACAATCTGAAGTTAAAAAATTATCTTGCTTAACTTGCATTTCCATGCTACAAATGGAGCTATTTATGTTTTCAAGAGTTTCTTGATAATCTGAATTTTTTCTTCTATAAATTGCCCATACTTTCATTCTCTTTTTTGTCTTTTTCTTAAGATTTAGCAGGAGGACTTTGTAGTAGGAGGAAATGACACTTGGTCTGTCACATAAAATGCAATTATTTTGCTCCAATCCACCATTTGCTCTTCAATTTTATACATGACATCTTTACCCATATAATTAAAAAAAAATGAGTATGGATTTTATTGTATGGGGGTGCATTTTAGACAGAAAGTAAATTATGCCATTATCATGTATTCAGTTATTTATTTATTTATTTTTTCCCATTTATTTTATTGCATTTTAGGTTTTGGGGTACATGTGAAGAACGTGCAAAATTGTTGCATAGGTACACACGTGGCAGTGTGATTTGCTGCCTTCCTCCCCATCACCTACATCTGGCATTTCTCCCCTTGCTATCTCTCCCAAGCTCCCCACCCCTCACCGTCCCTCCCCTATTTCCCCCCAACTGACCCCAGTGTGTAGTGCTCCCCTCCCTGTGTCCATGTGTTCTCATTGTTCAACACCCACCTATGAGTGAGAACATGTGGTGTTTGATCTTCTGCTCTTCTGTCAGTTTGCTGAGAATGATGGTTTCCAGGTTCATCCACGTCCCTACAAAGGACCCAAACTCATCGTTTTTGATGGCTGCATAATATTCCATGGTGTATATGTGCCACATTTTCCCTATCCAGTCTATCGTCGATGGGCATTTGGGTTGGTTCCAGGTCTTTGCTATTGTAAACAGTGCTGCAATGAACATTCGTGTACACGTGTCCTTATAGTAGAACGATTTGTAATCCTTTGGATGTATACCCAGTAATGGGATTGCTGGGTCAAATGGAATTTCTATTTCTAGGTCCTTGAGGAATCGCCACGCTGTCTTCCACAATGGTTGAACTAATTTACACTCCCACCAACAGTGTAAAAGTGTTCCTATTTCTCCACATCCTCTCCAGCATCTGTTGTCTCCAGATTTTTTAATGATCGCCATTCCAACTGGCGTGAGATGGTATCTCAATGTTGTTTTGTTTTGCATTTCTCTGATGACCAGTGATGATGAGCATTTTTTCATATGTTTGTTGGCCTCATGTATATCTTCTTTTGTAAAGTGTCTGTTCATATCCTTTGCCCACTTTTGAATGGGCTTGTTATTTTTTTTCTTGAAAATCTGTTTTAGTTCTTTGTAAATTCTGGATATCAGCCCTTTGTCAGATGGGTAAACTGCAAAATTTTTTTCCCATTCTGTTGGTTGCCGATTCACTCTAATGATTGTTTCTTTTGCTGTGCAGAAGCTGTGGAGTTTGATTAGGTCCCATTTGTCTATTTTGGCTTTTGTTGTCAATGCTTTTGGTGTTTTGGTCATGAAGTCCTTGCCTAACCCTATGTCCTGAATGGTTTTGCCTAGATTTTCTTCTAGGGTTTTTATGGTGTTAGGTATTATGTTTAAGTCTTTAATCCATCTGGTGTTAATTTTAGTGTAAGGTGTCAGGAAGGGATCCAGTTTCTGCTTTCTGCACATGGCTAGCCAGCTTTCACAACACCATTTCTTGAACAGGGAATCCTTTCCCCATTTCTTGTTTTTGTCTGGTTTGCCAAAGATCAGATGGTTGTAGATATGTTGTGTTGCCTCCGAGGCCTCTGTTCTGTTCCATTGGTCTATATCTCTGTTTTGGTACCAGTACCATGCTGTTTTGATTACTGTAGCCTTGTAGTATAGTTTGAAGTCCGATAGTGTGATGCCCCCTGCTTTGTTCTTTTTGCTTAGAATTGACTTGGCTATGCGGGCTCTCTTTTGGTTCCATATGAAGTTTAAGGTGGTTTTTTCCAGTTCTGCGAAGAAGGTCATTGGTAGCTTGATGGGGATAGCGTTGAATCTGTAAATTACTTTGGGCAGTATGGCCATTTTCACAATATTGATTCTTCCCAACCATGAACATGTAATGTTTCTCCATCTGTTTGTGTCCTCTCTTATTTCGTTGAGCAGTGACTTGTAGTTCTCCTTGAAGAGGTCCTTTACGTTCCTTGTTAGTTGTATTCCTAGGTATTTTATTCTCTTTGTGGCCATTGTGCATGGAAGTTTGTTCTTGATTTGGCTCTCTTTAAGTCTGTTATTGGTGTATAGGAATGCATGTGATTTTTGCACATTGATTTTGTATCCTGAGACTTAGCTGAACTTGCTTATCAGTTTCAGGAGGTTTGGGGCTGAAACGATGGGGTCTTCTAGATATACAATCATGTCGTCTGCAAATAGAGACAATTTGACTTCCTCCTTTCCTATTTGAATGCCCTTTATTTCTTTTTCTTGCCTGACTGCTCTGGCTAGAACTTCTAATACTATATTGAATAGCAGTGGTGAGAGAGGGCATCCTTGTCTGGTGCCACATTTCAAGGGGAATGCTTCCAGTTTTTGCCCATTCAGTATGATATTGGCTGTTGGTTTGTCATAAATAGCTTTTATTATTTTGAGATACGTTCCATCGATACCTAGCTTATTGAGGGTTTTTAGCATAAAGGTCTGTTGAATTTTGTCAAAGGCCTTCTCTGCATCAATTGAGATAATCATGTGGTTTTGTCTTTGGTTCTGTTTATGTGGTGAATTACGTTTATAGACTTGCATATGTTGAACCAGCCTTGCATCCCCGGGGTGAAGCCTACTTGATCATAGTGGATAAGCTTTTTGATGTACTGTTGCAATCGGCTTGTCAGTATTTTATTGAAGATTTTTGCATCTATGTTCATCATGGATATTGGCCTGAAGTTTTCTTTTCTTGTTGAGTCTCTGCCGGGTTTTGGAATCAGGATGATGTTGGTCTCATAAAATGATTTGGGAAGAATTCCCTCTTTTTGTATTGTTTGGAATAGTTTCAGAAGGAATGGTACCAGCTCCTCTTTGTATGTCTGGTAGAATTCAGCTGTGAACCCATCTGGACCTGGGCTTTTTTTGGGTGGTAAGCTCTTAATTGCTGCCTCAACTTCAGACCTTGTTATGGGTCTGTTCAGGGTTTTGGCTTCTTCCTGGTTTGGGCTTGGCAGGAGGCAAGTGTCCAGGAATTTATCCATTTCTTCCAGGTTTATTAGTTTGTGTGCATAGAGTTGTTTGTAATAATCTCTGATGCTGGTTTGAATTTCTGTGGAATCTGTGGTGATATCCCCTTTATCATTTTTTATTGCATCAATTTGATTATTCTCTCTTTTTTATTAATCTGGCTAGTGGTCTATTTTGTTGATCTTTTCAAAAAAGCAGCTCCTGGATTTATTGATTTTTTGAAGGGTTTTTTGTGTCTCTATCTCCTTCAGTTCTGCTCTGATCTTAGCTATTTCTTGTCTTCTGCTAGACTTTGAGTTTTTTTGATCTTGCTCCTCTAGCTCTTTCAGTTTTGACAATAGGGTGTCAATTTTTGATCTCTCCTTGCTTCTCATGTGGGCACTTATTGCTATATATTTTCCTCTAGAGACTGCTTTAAATGTGTTCCAGAGATTCTGGTATGTTGTCTCTTCATTCGCGTTGGTTTCAAAGAACATCTTTATTTCTGTCTTCATTTCATTGTTTATCCAGTCAACATTCAAGAGCAAGTTGTTCAGTTTCCATGAAGCTGTGCGGTTCTGGGTTAGTTTTTGAATTCTGAGTTCTAACTTGATTGCACTGTGGTCTGAGAGACTGTTTGTTACGATTTCCGTTCTTTTGCATTTGCTGAGGAGTGATTTATTTCCAATTATGTGGTCAATTTTAGAGTAGGTGTGATGTGGTGCTGAGAAGAATGTATATTCTGTGGATTTGGGGTGGAGAGTTCTGTAAATGTCTATTAGGTTTGCTTGGTCCAGGTCTGAGTTCAAGTCCTGGATATCCTTGTTAATTTTCTGTCTGGTTGATCTGTCTAATGTTGACAGTGGGGTGTTAAAGTCTTCCACTATTATTGTGTGGGAGTCTAAGTCTCTTTGTAAGTCATTAAGAACTTGCATTATGTATCTGGGTGCTCCTGTATTGGGTGCATATATATTTAGGATCGTTAGCTCTTCTTGTTGCATTGATCCTTTTATCATTATGTAATGTCCCTCTTTTTCTCTTATGATCTTTGTTGCTTTAAAGTCTAATTTATCAGAGATGAGAATTGCAACTCCTACTTTTTTTTGCTCTCCATTTCCTTGATAAATCTTCCTCCTTCCCTTTATTTTGAGCCTTTGTGTATCCTTGCATGTGAGATGGATTTCCTGGATACAGCACACTGATGGGTTTTGTCTTTTTATCCAATTTGCCAGTCTGTGTCTTTTGATTGGGGCATTTAGTCCATTTACATTTAGGGTAAAAATTGTTATGTGTGA
This sequence comes from Sapajus apella, assembly GCF_009761245.1. NCBI lineage: Eukaryota > Metazoa > Chordata > Mammalia > Primates > Cebidae > Sapajus > Sapajus apella. The sequence continues at coordinate 17,282,259 of NW_022436950.1, read as the reverse complement.
ATTTGATACTGCCATTTTGGTGCTAGCTGGGTGTTTTGCCCTTTAGTTGAGCTGGTACTTGTTGTTCCTTTATATGTGTAGAGCCTCTTTCAGGAGCTCTTGTAGAGCTGGCCTGGTGGTGACGAAATCTCTGAGTACTTGCATGTTCCCAAAGGATTTTATTTTTCCTTCACTTATGAAGCTTAGTTTGGCTGGATAGGAGATTCTGGGTTGAAAGATCTTTTCTTTAAGGATGTTGAATATTGGCCCCCATTCTCTTCTGGCTTGTAGGGTTTCTGCTGAGAGATCTGCTGTGAGTCTGATGGGCTTCCCTTTATGGGTAACCCGACCTTTCTCTCAGGCTGCCCTTAGTATTTTCTCCTTCATTTCGACCCTGGTGAATCTGACGATTATGTGCCTTGGGGTTGCTCTTCTTGACGAATATCTTTGTGGTGTTCTCTGTATTTCCTGGACTTGAATGTTTGCCTGCCTTGCTAGGTTTGGGAAGTTTTCATGGATAATATCCTGAAGAGTATTTTCCAGCTTGGATTCATTCTATTCATCGCATTCAGGTACACCTATCAAACGTAGATTAGGTCTTTTCACATAGTCCCACATTTCTTGGAGACTTTGTTCATTCCTTTTTACCCTTTTTTCTCCAGTCTTGCCTTCCTGTTTTATTTCATTGAGTTGATCTTCGACCTCTGATATCCTTTCTTCTGCTTGGTCAATTCCGCTGTTGATACTTGTGCATGCTTCACGAAGTTCTCGTGTTGCGTTTTTCAGCTCTATCAATTCACTTATATTCCTTTCTATTTTGTCCATTCTCATTAGCATTTCGTCAAATCTTTTTTCAAGGTTCTTAGTTTCTTTGCATTTGGCTAGAACATGTTCTTTAAGTTCACAGAAGTTTCTTACTACCCACCTTCTGAAGTCTGATTCTGTCATTTCATCACACTCGTTCTCCCTCCAACCTTGTTCCCTTGCTGTTGAAGAGTTGTGATCCCTTGTAGGAGGAGAGGTGTTCTGGTTTCGGGTGTTTTCATCCTTTTTGCACTGGTTTCTTCCCATCTTTAAGGATTTATCCACCTGTCGACTTTGTAGTTGCTGGCTTTCAGATTGGGTCTCAAATCTTTCAGATTGACCTTCTGTTTGTTGATGATGAGGTTATTTCTGTTTCTTGGTTTTCCTTCTGACAGTCTGGCCCCTCTGCTGTAGGTCTGCTGAGGTTCACTCCAGGCCCTGCTTGCCTGGGGTTCACCTGCAGCAGCTGCAGAACAGTAAGGGTTGTTACCAGTTTTCTTCTTCTGCTATCTTTGTCCCAGAAGGATACCCGCCTAGTGTCAATCTGATCTCTCCTTTATGAGGTGTCTCTTTGGATATATAGGGGTCAGGGAGCTGCTTGAGGAGACGGTCTCTTCTTTATAGGAGCACAAATGGTGAGCTGTGAGCTCGGTTGTTCATTCAGAGCTGCTGGGCAGGTACGTTTAGGTCTGCTGCAGCAGAACTCATAAACTGCTTTTTGTTCCCAGGTGCTCTGTCCCAGGGATTTAGGGCTTTATTTATGAGTTTCCGTTATGCTGCTGCCTTCTTTTTTTTTTTTTCCTTCAGACCTGCCCAGCCCAGCAAGGAGGCAGCCTAGTCACTGTCGGCCTATAGAGGCTTTGCTGAGCTGCTGTGGGCTCCACCCCGCTGCCGAGTGAACTTCCCTGCAGTCCTGTTTATATGGGTGTAGTTAGAACTGCTTTGGCGATGGTGGCCCGCCTCTGTTAAGGCGGAGTCTCTCTGCTGTGGCGGGTTGCCTTGGCAACGGCGGGCTGCCTGGGTAATGGCGGGTTGCCTTGGCAACGGCGGGCTGCCTCAGCAATGGCGGGTTGCCTTGGCAACGGCGGGCTGCCTCGGTAATGGCGGACGCCCCTCCCCCACAGAGCTGGACTGTCCCGGGTTCAGCTGCGCTTGCTGTGAAAGTCTCAATCCAGAGTTTCTGGTTGCTGTTCTTTTGTGGGGGTGGGACCAGCCGAGCCTGATCGCCTGGCTCCCTGCCTCAGCTCCTTTTTTAAGTTGGTGTTCCAGTCGCCTGTTGAAGAGGCTCCGGGGTCTGTTTGTTTTCCCCTGCGGCCACTCACTGCGCTGGCTTAAACAGAGGCACTGAGGTTTGTGGAGCTTTTTTTTTTTTTTTTTTTTT
>NW_022436950.1:17246535-17279995 GCF_009761245.1 Sapajus apella | reverse complement strand
TTTTTTTTTTTTTTTTTTTTGTCCTGGAATCTACTGTCCTGGTTCTCTGCTCAGTCCCCTTTTTGAACCGGCGAATGGGCGACTTCCCGTGGCTCCAATCGCCAGCCAAAAGGGCCCCCGGACCGGTGTCTTTTGTACGGAGAACCGCGGCTCCGGGGCGCCGACAAAGCAGCCGCGCGGGGCAAAGCAGCGGCGCTGGCCGCGCTGGCCGGCTCAGCCGCGCTGGCCAAAACAGCCGCGCTGGTGACCGTGGAGCTCCTCTGCCTGGGAATTTCCTAGTCTGTGGGCAATAAAAACGCAGCGTCCACTCACCCTCTGCGCTTTCACTGGGAGCTGCAATCCTGAGCTGTTCCTAAACGGCCGTCTTGCCTCAGTTATTTATTACCCTGAATTGAAATGTCAGCTTGATTATATATCAAGCTACCATATATCCTTAGATTTTTTCCTGTTCTATTTTACTGCATTGTTCTATTAACATCTCCGCTATGATATATCATGGTAGACTGTTCTATATTGGAGTAAATAAACAATTGATTAAAATTATTATGAGCCACACACAGTAGCTTACACCTGTAATCCCAGCACATTGAGAGGCCGAGGCCGGCAAATACTTGAACTCAGGAGTTCAAGACCTGCCTGGGTAACATAGCAAAACCTCATCTCTACTAAAAATACTAAAATTAGCCAGGCATGGTGGCATACCTCTAGTTCCAGCTACTTGGGTGACTGAGATGAGAGGATCACTTGAGCCCAGGAAGTGAAGGCTGCAGTGAGCTATGATTATACTATTGCACTCCAACCTGGGCAACAGGGCCAGACCCTGTCTCAAAAATAAAATAAAATAAAATAATTATGTTACCTTGTTGACTATAAACATACTGTTCTTAAGTTCTCTCAGTATTACATCATTGACACTAAAATATAAAATGTTTTAGGCCAATGTACAGGAATACTATCTTATCATAGTAGCTTTGTAATGAATTTTAATAGTTGGGAAAGTAAGATGGTATCTATTCCCTGCACTTGTGTTTATGTTCACATGCATATATACACATCTTCTTAAAAAAATTACTAGCTTTTCTCGGATATTAATCCCTCCACATAAAGTTTATATTAATTTTGTCTACTTTAAAACATTGATATTGTAACTGAGATTGCGTTAAATTGTTGCATCCATTTAGAAATCATTGGCATTTTTAATCTTAAGACTTTCCACATAGGAGAAAATGTTTCGGTTTTAGCTCAATTTCATTTTATATCCCTTAATTAAAATTATAGTTATCTAAATAAAGGGCCTTTGCCCATCTTGGGTTGTGGGTTTTTTTGTTTGTGTGTTTGCTTTTGGTTTGGCTAATATGAATGGAATTATTTTTTTCCATTTCTACTTCTAACATATTATTGCTGTTATAAAATAAGATTATTACATTTTTTTCGTATATATATATATATATATATAGTGCCTAAATACATTACCAATTTCTTTTATTATTTTTTAAAAAGTTTATTAGCTTCCTAGTTTTTCTGAATAGACAATAATGTTAAAAAGAAAACATAGTCATTTTTGTCTTTGCTTTTTCAATATATGTAATGATTATTTCCTTCTCTCATTGTTTCAGTTAAAACTGGATATTATAATTGTGGGCATACTTTTTTTTGTGTGTGTGATGGAGTCTCACTCTGTCACCCAGGCTGGAGTACAGTGGTGCAATTCGGCTCACTGCAACCTCCAACTCCTGGGTTCAAGTGATTCTCCTGCCTCAGCCTCCCCAGTATTACAGGATTACAGGTGTGCACAACCACACCCAGCTAAGTTTTATATTTTTAGTAAAGCTGGAGTTTCCTCATGTTGGCCAGACTGACCTCGAGCTCCTGCCCTCAGGTGATGTGCCCAGCTTGGCTTTCCAAATTGCTGGAATTACAGGCATGAGCCATTGTCCCTGGCTGTGGGCATACTTCTTGATTCTAATTTTAATGGAAATAACTTCAAGGTGTTATTTCTTAGTAACATCTTGACTATTGATTGTTACAATTGTCACAGGATTTTTGTGAGTGGTCTTTAACATATTAAAATATTTCTTTTTATCCTATGCTACTAGGAGTTTTTGTTGAAAAAATCTGAATATTGATATAATAATTTGATCTTTTCTCTTTTAGTGTGTTGTTTAATGAACTAATTTGATAGATATCTTAAAGTTGAATGACATTTATCAATAAGAAACTTTAAACTTTTAGAAATCATAATTTAATTTCAATAAACATCTAACTATAGCTTTTAAAATATTTAGGATTATTTGTTTTGTATTTAGATCCAGATGTCAATAAGTCAATAGAATACATTTGTGAGGGACTTCGTGACATTTTAGAAATCTTACTTAGTTTCTAAAATCTTATTTCGTAGAAGGTCAAATACAGGCGAGACCTTAAAGAGTAGCATTTTTATATAATAAATTTTGTGGACAGATTTTGGTTCTCCTATTTGTGTTCTATATCTAATAGAGAAAAAGATTGCATTACACTTTCTACTTGAGAAATGCTTGAATTGTACTTAGGCTAATGCCATAAAGATTATTAATTTGTTTCAAAACCTACATTGAAACTTGCAGATTCAGAGATAAAGTATATTCTGAAAGGGAAATACCCTCTCTACCCTCATTTTTTTTTTTTTAATCAGAGACAGGGTCTCACTTTGTTGTCCAGGCTGGATTACAGTAGTTATTCACAGATGTCATTGATCACAGAGTACGGCAGCCTCAAACTTTCAAGCTCAAGTGATCCTCCTGCCTCAGCCTCCTGTGGAGCTGGGATTATAGGCAGAAGCCACTGAGCCTGGCTGAAATTTTCCATTTTAATGAAATATATAGTAAAGAGGAATAGATTGTAGTTACCATAATATTATGATGTCTGCAAATGAGCTTGAGTGAATTAAGGCGTCTATTTGAAAATGAGACAAAACAGAATTACATTTGATGATAGTTTTGAATTTTTACAGTTCATTATAGCTTTCAAGCTACTTTGTTAATTAACAGGTATTTCATACACTTCAATAAATTTGTACCTTTATATCACATTAATCTCCACTTATATATTACAGATCAAATATCAAAGGAAAACAGATGCAACATTGTATGCAATAATACAGTACCAATGATATAAATAATGGTCCCACCTTCTCTGTGTACTTTACTGTTTCTGTTTCTAGTCATGAGTCAACCCTGTCATGATTGAAATATATTCAGTAGCAGACTTTTTTTTTTTTTTTTTGAGATGGAGTTTCGCTCTTGTTACCCAGGCTGGAGTGCAATGGCGCGATCTCGGCTCACCGCAACCTCGCCTCCTGGGTTCAGGCAATTCTCCTGCCTCAGCCTCCTGAGTAGCTGGGATTACAGGCACGCGCCACCATGCCCAGCTAATTTTTTGTAGTTTTAGTAGAGACGGGGTTTCACCATGTTGACCAGGATGGTCTCGATTTCTTGACCTCGTGATCCACCCGCCTCGGCCTCCCAAGCAGACTTATTTTTCAATGCTAACAGGAAAATCAAGTCTAGGAAATTATGTTCAAACTACAACACACAGTCTAAGAGATTATTAGCCTCAAATATCAAAATGTGATGATGTCCCTTGGCTTCTCTCCTACAGTTTCTTGTACATGGGGTCAGATTCAAAGCTGCTGTATTAAGTAAACTCAGAGAAGCATGACAGTTGAGTATGGCCAGGGAACATAAAAAAGTGATAAAACTATTGATTTAAAAAGATACATTTGTAAAAATTGGAAAATATCTGATTTTTTTTAACCTCTCAAGCTAGACACTGCAAGAATGAGCTTAAGCAGAGATAATGGAAGAGACTGCCTCATTGGTGAGGTGTTAGGGCACTATAAAGAGCTGGGTGTTTTATAAATCCTGCTCCAGCTACTGATGGATGCTTGAAATTCTACTGTTTGAGTTCCTTTTTTCTTTCTTCCTTCCTTCCTTCCTCCTTCCTTTCTTTTTCTCTCTTTCTTTCTTTTCTTTCTTCTTTCCTTCTTTCTTTCCTTTTTTTTTTTTTGCAGTTTCTTACATTTTTAGGATATATTACCACTTTGAGAGGCCAAGGGAAGTAATGGTGGGCATCCCAGAAAAACACACACAGACATTGACTCAGAATGCTTTATACCATTTGGAATAAAGAAAACACATTTTTCCACTTGTACAGAATATTAAAAAAAATCTTTTATGTTTATGCTTCACTCCATTTTTTTTTTCAGGCAGAAATTCATGCTCATTCTTGGAAAACACACAAAATTGTTGCAAGGATATGGAAAAACATACAAAATTTTCCATACGAACAAGCAACACAAAAGGTATGTTTTAATCTGCTCCAAAGTTAATCTAACAGCAAAAGTGCTGTTTAGCTTGAATGAGCGGATGAAATTGTAGCATGCTATCTGATGAAATGCCAATGTTATCTTTGACAGTCAGTGGAATTCATCTCGTTTCGACTGTTAAGTAATGAAAAACTATTTTTCACATAGTTCATAAAGGTAATAATGGAATCGCTCCCATAGAACACCTTTTGAGACAACAGAAAGCCTGAGTCAAGGAACATCAGATTTCTTCAAGGCTCTCTTCGCTTAAACCATGTAGCATCAATTCTTTTGTGAGGTCATTGTTGGCGGAATTTGCATGTTTGATGTCAGCAAGTTAAGGATTATAAATACACATTTAATTTCAAGATCACTGGAGCGGAAATAACCATCAAAAGAATTCTGCAAGGTTCCAGGTGCCCACAGATTTTTGCCTGCAGAAAATTGGGAAAAAAAAATATTACTCTCTACTTCAGCCTATAGAAACATTGTTTTTCTATTATTGAAAATAACAGGAGTGCCTGCTCCCATCTCCTTTTCCAGAGCAGCAATTTGGACAGAAGAGCTCATAGTGGCTCTGCAGCCTTCCTAACAGCATGTAAAACTTTGAATGGAAAAGATCACCTCACTAATTTCATCAAAAGTATCCACCAAATAAGTCAAGCCATGAATAAACTCATCCATGTCCAATTGTCCTAAGTAAAATGTTCCTTCATTCTCAACATTTCCTTCCCCTTTCCCCACTTTTTCTTTTTTGCCTGAAGGTCATTCAAATGCTTAAGACTTGTCTTGCAGAAAGCCAGCAAATTTCTGTCTATAGAAAACATACTTTAGGCTGGGCAGAATGGTTCACGCCTGTAATCCCAGCACTTTGGGAGGCCAAGGTGGGTGGAACATTTGAGGTCAGGAGTTCGAGACCAGCTTGGCCAACATGGTGAAATCCTGTCTTTACTAAAAATACAAAAATTAGCTGGGTGTGGTAGTGAGCATCTGTAGTCCCAGCTATTTGGGTGGCTAAGGCAGGAGAATCACTTGAACCCTGGGAGGTAGAGGTAGTAGTGAGCTGAGATCACACCACTGCACTCCAGCCTGGGTGACAGAGAGAGAGAGAGAGACACCACTGCACTCCAGCTTGGGTGACAGAGAGAGAGAGAGAGAGAGAGACGGGAGAGAGAGAGAGGAAGGAAGGAAGGAAGGAAGGAAGGAAGGAAGGAAGGAAGGAAGGAAGGAAGGAAGGAAGGAAAGAAGGAAGGAAGGAAGGAAGGAAGGAAGGAAGGAAGGAAGGAAGGAAGGAAGGAAGGAAAGAAGGAAGGAAGGGAAGGAACTTTATTTTCTACTGCATTTCTTTTAAAAAACATCTTGAAAAAGGTGAGGATTTGAGGTCCTGAGTGTGATGAAGTTTCTTTCTTTCATGGAAATGAACCAGATTTATTGCAGAAAGTTTGGCAGGATTTTTGTTGTTGTTGTTGTTGTTGTTGTTTTGTTTCTTTGCCATCAATATTTGCTTACATAAAAAGCCACAAAAACACGCGTCTTTTCCAAAGCTGCAAGTATTGATGTGCTATCACGCATAACAGGGCCCCATCTCTACAGCAAGTATTAAGATTGTTCTTTTAGTGGAAGTCTTACTTTGCAAATTCCATTCTAATGTTGTCGACATTCTTTGTACGTCCAAAAGAAGATAACAGGGATTCTTTGATGGTATTAGGGCAGCATAAGGAAGGAAAACCAAGATATGATTCCTTTGGTGGACCATACTATGGGCAGAACTGACAATCCCTCTGTAATCTTTTTCAAAATATTCTGGAGTTGGCAGCAATCTTTCATTAAGAAACCACTTCAGTTTTCTTCCTCTGCTTCCAGCCACAAGCCAGCTTGACTATTTCCAGGGTATACAGCTTCAGAAGATCTCTGCAATTGTATGCAGGCATTTTTTTTTTTTCCATTCAAGTATGTTGTAAACAAACTTGAAGAGAGGAGATTTTGTGCAGGAGCAAATACCAATTTGGATAGAGTTTTGGCCTCTATTTAATTATCATCAATTTTCTTCAAAATGCTATTGTTTTGTTTTTAAAGTAAAATCCAGTAACGTTTTACACATGGCATTTGTGATCCCTAATCAATTCCCCATCCCCATCCCCAGCCATGCATTGACTTCTTGAAAAGACTAAGCAAATTGTCTTTTAGGACATTCCACATTCTGGATTTGTGTAGTTGTTTCAGTTGGGTCTTGTTTAAATTCTCCTATCCTTGGTATTTTCTATGAATTTGAACTTAGGTGTTAAGATTTCAAGAGGCATTTAGTGTCAGTTGGTCCCACTATTAGTGATATTTAATTTGATCAGCTGGTTACCATGATGACAGCCAGATTTCTCTTTAGTAAAGATTCATTTTTTTCTCTTTTAGATTAACAATGAATCTGGGGGGATACTTTAATCAATCTGTTGGGTAGAATAATACTTTGGTAGCATGGAAATATCCCGTTAGCTTTTCTTAAATAACTTTAATCATATATAATTGCCATATAGTAAACTGTACATGTTTAAAGTGTACAATTTAGTAAGTTTTGAAATATAGATATACCTGTAAAATCACTAATACAATAAAGATAATGATAAAGATAATCCTCCTAAAATATTTCCTCTTGCCCTTTCCTCCCCTTCCCATCCCAAACCATACATCTGTTTTTTGCCACTATAAATTAGTTTGCATTTTCTATAATTTTATACCAATGGAATCCCACAGTATGTATTATTTTTTTGGTCTGGCTTCTTTCACTCAGTATAAATACTCTGAGATACATTAGTATTGCTGTGTATATCAATAGTTTGTTGTTTTTTTATTGCTGAATAATTTCCATTTAAAAATATACCATTTCTGCATCCATTCACATGTTGAAAGATTATTCTTTCTCAACTGAACTACTTTTGAATCTATGTTGAAAATTAATTGACCTTTTCTGTGTGGGTCTATTTCTGGATTCTCATTCTGTTGTATTGATCTATTTGTCTATCTCATAGCAATATCATAGCCTTGATTACTGTAGCCTTATAAAAAGTGCTGACGTTACTGTAAGTCTTCTAACTTTTTTGTTTTTCAAAGTTGTTCTTGCTATTCTAGGTCATTTGCTTTTTAATGCAAATTTTGGAATCAACTTTTGCTTTAATAATAAAACCTGCTGGGATTTAAATTGAGATAACGCTAAATTTTTACGTCAATTTGAGAGAACTGACATTTTAACAATATTGTGTCTCCTAATTTGTGAACACAATAGAGGAACTTTAGGTCTTTTTACATTCCCCTCAGCATTATTAGTTTTCAGTATACAAGTCTTGCACATTTTGGTCATATGCATCCCTAACATCAACATTTTTGATGTTATTGTAAACGGCATTGCTTTAAGTTTATTGTTTCCAGTATATAAGAAAGTCAGCTGACTTCTTTATAGTTAACTGTCATCTGACCACCTTGCTTAACTCACTTATTAGTTCTCATTTCTTTTCTGTAGCTTCTTTAGATTCTCTATGCAAATGATCATACTATCTGAGAATAATGACAGTTTTATGCCTTTCTTTCTAATCTGAATACCTTTTATGTCTCTTTCTTGCCTTATTGCACTGGCTACAAGTTCCAGTGCAATATTGAATAGAAGCAATAAGAGCTTATTCCTGGGTGGAGGAGGCATTCAGTCTTTTACCACCAAATATAATGCCAACTACAGGTTCAGAGCTGCCCTTTATCAAGTTAAGAAGTTTCTCCTAGTTTTCTGTTTTTTTCTCTTAGAAATACTGACTGAATTTTTTCTTTTTTTTTTTTTTTTTTTTTGAGAGGGAGTTTCACTCTTGTTACCCAGGCTGGAGTGCAATGGTGCGATCTCGGCTCACCGCAACCTCCGCCTCCTGGGTTCAGGCAATTCTCCTGCCTCAGCCTCCTCAGTAGCTGGGATTACAGGCACCATGCCCAGCTAATGTTTTGTATTTTTAGTAGAGACGGGGTTTCACCATGTTGACCAGGATGGTCTCGATTTCTTGACCTCGTGATCCACCCACCTCGGCCTCCCAAAGTGCTGGGATTACAGGCTTGAGCCACCGCGCCCGGCCTGACTGAATTTTAAATGCCAAACCAACTTTGCATTCCTGGGATAAACTCCACTTGGCTATGATTTTTATATACTGCTCTGTTCAATTTGCTAAACTTGTGTTTAGAAGTTTTGGCATATATGCTTATAAAGGATATTGGTCCATAATTTTCTTTTTTTTAATAAAAGCTTTATCTGGTTCTGTTATCAGAGTAATACTGGCTTCATAAAATGTGATAGAAAGAATTCCCTTCTACAATTTTGTGGAAGACTGTTTAAAATGTGTGATGTTTCACCAATGAAGATATCTGGGGCCAGAATTTTCTTCATTGGAAGTTTTTTTTGGAATTTTTTTAACTGCAAATTAAATTTCTTCTAATATTTTCAGGTGGTTCTTTTCCCAATCTCAGGCAGTTTCTTCACATGCATGTGCTTATCAGTACTGAGTTGAATATTTGAGGGAGATTTCCTTTATATTTCCAGATTTTTTAAAAATGCAGCTCACTTTCTTTCTGCCCTGTGAACTCTGGGCATCTTGGCTTCCCTGGATTGCCAGCTCAATACTGTCAACCCAGGGATACCACTGAACTCTGCCTTCCCTGTATGGCAGCCTGGAAACTAACTCAAAGCAATAAACTCATACATTCAGAGGGTTACCTCATTTGTTTTCTACCTTTCAAGGATTACTCTCTTTTGTTGTCTCATGTCCAGTGCTGAATGTCATCATTATATATTTTATCTAGTGTTTTGCTTGTGTCAGGTAGAAGGGTATATCTTATCCCTGTTACTTTACCTTTAACAAAAACAGAAGTCCCATTAGCTTTTTACCTAATGTTGCTAATCTTCATTAATGATTGCTGCTCTGATCAATTATGTCACTGAGGTTTGGGGATTTAAAAAAATATCTACCTTTTAAAAAATTAGGTAGCGGCCGGGCGCGGTGGCTCAAGCCTGTAATCCCAGCACTTTGGGAGGCTGAGGCGGGTGGATCACGAGGTCAAGAGATCGAGACCATCCTGGTCAACATGGTGAAACCCCGCCTCTACTAAAACTACAAAAAATTAGCTGGGCATGGTGGTGCGTGCCTGTAATCCCAGCTACTCAGGAGGCTGAGGCAGGAGAATTGCCTGAACCCAGGAGGCGGAAGTTGCGGTGAGCCGAGATCGCACCATTGCACTCCAGCCTGGGTAACAAGAGCGAAACTCCGTCTCAAAAAAAAAAAAAAAAAAAAAAAAATTAGGTAGCATCTATCTGTAAAGAGGAGATTTTCTCCATCAACTGGAGACGAGTTTTCATTCCTTCTACCCCAAATTAATGTCTAACTCTTTTTCTCTTTTCAGAATAAGGAGTTGTAATAGTTGCCTCCAGTGGTGGTAAATGAGTTTCTTTTTTTCTGTTCTGTTCTTTTAGTTTTGAATGTCAGTATGAACCAGGGTTTTTATTTTTTTGTATTACAATCACTTTATAGTCATTATTCCTTCTGATGTTGAAATTGTAGCCAATGGGAGTGTCTTCATTCTGGCTTTTGAGTCATTTTGAAACATCCCTTTAGACTTTGAGCACCCTTGCTTTAGGGCAAGCAGCTCTCTTAGGTTCATCATGTACTTTTTATGATCCAGGCCTAAAACTGTTCATTCTTCAAGAAGCCCTAGTTCCTGTTAATAAAAAATTGTATTTATAAATCAAAGTCTTGGAAAAAAATCAAAGTCTTGGGACTACTGGAGTCCTTATGGCATTTTCAACAGGGAAAATTATTTTAGATGTCACAGCCTGGCAACTACAATAATTATACTTTATCCTGTTATGCACGATAGCATATCTGATGCCAGATAACATTTTTCAAAAAATTTGAAGTGTAATGATACTTTAATAGCATTATTAGACTTTTTTCACAATAAATTTTAAAATGTGTAAAAAAAAGGAGAGGGGGTTTGGAGATAATTTAAAGAGCCCTTTACAGGCTCTCCATTGGCCACCAAGAAGTGTATGGACTTAGGGCAGTTGTTCTCACCTAGCTTCACACTCTTACCAGGGAAACTTAAAAAATACTGATACCAAAGTCCTACTTCAGAATAAATTAAATCATACTTTTTTTTTTTTTTTTTTGAGATGGAGTTTTGCTCTGTTGCCCAGGCTGGAGTGCAGTGGCTCGATCTTGGCTCACTGCCACCTCTGCCTCCCAAGTTCAAGAAATTCTCCTGTCTCAACCTCTGAGTAGCCAGGACTATAGGTGTCTGCTGCCACACCTGACTACCTTTTGCATTTTTGGTAGAGACAGGGTTTCACCATATTGGTCAGGCTGGTCTTGCACTCCTGACCTCAGGTGATCCACCCTCCTCAGCCTCCCAAAGTGCTGGGATTACAGGCATGAGCCACCACACCGGGCCCAGAATTTTTAAAAATATATTCCAGAATTATTGTTTTTGGTTTTTATTTTGTTTTGCTCACATCTTCCCAGTTGATTCTAACATGTTGCTAGTGTTGAAAACCACTCTCTTAGAGTCTTGATAGCATTAAAAAATGCAAGCACCATTGTAAATAGTAATACTTGGATACGTGATCATTTCTTTTTATACCTCATTGATGCTCAGGAGAAGAGAAATAGCCAGGCCACTTGGATGTGTAGATAGTTGCTGAGAAGAGCAGAAGAAAAGAAAAAAGTCAACATACAAAATGAACTGCTTTTTTGCTTGAATCAAATCCTATGGTTAACGTCTTTAAATTGTTTACTAAAAATGCAATAAAACTTTGTCAGGAAATATTTGAGTTGTTGGCAGACTGACAGAATTAATGCACTGTTTGGATAATTCCAGTATTGATGTCCCTTATTCATGTCACTGTATTCCAAAGTTGGCCAGCTGCCACTGCTGCTGTTTTCAAATAACTTACAGCAGCAGTGGTAAGAATGAGTGAGTAAAAAACTCACGTCAGTAGCCACACTGTCCTTTTATTCTGTTGCACAAAATATTTTCCAAATTAATCATGTCACTAAGTCTCTCTCTAGATCTAATGGCCTATAATTTGGAACAAGGGAACTGCTGATGTGGTGAGAAATGGTTTTCTCATTTAATTTGTCAAGATTTCAGCTACTCATTTATTCTCTAAGCAAGGTTGCAGCCAAATCTATATTTCAAAATTCAATTATAATTGATTGAAAATATTGTTTCTTCAGAGCTTGTTTCTGAAGAAGGTGTCCTAGAATGCCTTGTCCTCTGTCTCATCTGTTCAGGCTGCTATAACAAAATACTATAGACTGGTCGTTTATAAGCAACAGAAATCTCTTTCTCACAGCACTAGAGGCTGGAAGTCTGAGATCAAGGCGCTGGCTGATTCACTGTTTAGTAAGGGTCCACTTCCTAGTTCATAGTCAGTGCCTTCTCACTGTATCCTTACCAGGTGGAAGAATAAAACTCTGATCTCTTCAGGTTCATCGAAGGGCATGAGTCCCATTTGTGAAGGTTCCACCCTCATGACCTATTCACCTCCTGAAAACTCCATCCCCTAAGACCACCACACTGATAATTAAATTTTAGCATATGAATTTTGTAGGACACCACATTTAGTCCATAGCATCCTCCCATTTTTTAATATGTAACATTTCAAACATACACAAAAGTTGAAACAAAATAACACAGTGAATGCCTGCACAGTCTCACCTAGGCTTAACAATGAACAGCATTTTGACATGTGTATTAGTCAGCTTGAGCTGCTAGGACGAAGTACCAGAAATGTGGTGGCTTATCCAACAGAAATTTACTTTCTGACACGTCTGGAGGCTGGGAGTCTGAGATCAAGGTGTCAGCAGGGTTAGTTCTGAAGCTTCTCTCCTTGGCTTGTAGCTGGCTGGCCTCTCTCTCTGTCTTCACCGTGCCCTCCCTCTGTGTGTCTGTCTGTGTTTTCTCTTCTCTTCTTATAAGACATCAGTCATATTGGATTAGGGCCCACCCTAACCACCTCATTTAATTTAATCACCTCTTTAAAGACCCACTGCAACTATAGTCACATTCTGAGGTACTGGGGGTTAGTATTTTAACATACAAATTTACAGGCTGGGCGCAATTCAACCCATACCATTATGTTTGCTTTATCTCTTTCTTTAATATACAGGCATATTGATTTGATAATCCATTAGAAGGTATATTACAGGCATTATGACATCTCACTCCTAAACATATCACCTTGCATCATTTAAGAATAAGGATGATCTCCTGTATAACTTTCATGCCATTATCACATCTAAGAAAATTTAAATATGTATCAATCCATATTCAATTTTCTACAGTTGTCCAAATAATATTTTATGGCTGTTTTTATTTTCCTGAATAATGACCCAATAAAGTTCATACGTTGGTTTTGGGTATTATGTCTTTTTAGTTATTTTAACTCTACAAGAGTCTCCCCTATCCCTATATCTCATCTTTTTTTTTCTATAACATTGACTTTTTGAAAACCCTAGATGGATTATCTATAGAATGTTGCACATTTTGGATTTGCCTAATTATTTCTTTATGATATCATTTAACGTTTTCCTCTGCATACTGTGTTTATATAAAGCAGAAGTTAGATGTGGTTAGACTGAAAAACTGACAATATTTTTCCTATCAAGTGGTGCAGCCTGTTTCTCCTCCCCGAGACTCTGGGCCTGGCCATATGGCTTGCTTTGACCAATGAGACAGTAGCAAATGTGGTACAGCAGAGGCTTGCTATGTGCTCGTGTGCTAGGTTAGCTCATCTTTGAATTCATCACAGGGCTTCAGCAGCTGTCACCAATTTGCCACACTAATGTCCCCTATGCTTCTCTCTCTTTCTCTTTAAAAGCTAAAAGCTTTTAAAGCAAACTCCAGACATCACATTATTTTAGCCCTAAATATACTACAGCATGAATTTTGTTACGGCTCGAATGTTTTGACAACTTAATTCCCAACAAAGCAGTGTTGGGAGGTGGGGCCTAATAAGAGGTGTAATCACCTAATGGTCATGAGGGATTCGGGCCATTATTGGAAAAGTAGGTTCCTTATAAAAGGATGAGTGCAGCCCCCTTTTGCCTTTCTCTCTCGCCTTCTCTTTACCCTTGTGCCACGGAATGATGAAGAAAGAAGGCCCTTGCCAGATGTTGCCCCCTCAATCTTGGACTTTCTAGCCTCTGGAACTACAAATCAATAAATTCATGTATATTATAAATTACACAGTCCATGGTATTCTTTTATAGCAGCACAAAACAGAATAAGACAAATCTCAAAAGAAGGATGATTTTCTTAAACAATTATAATGCATTACCACACACAATAAAACTAACAAAAATTCCTAATTCCACCTAATAGTCAGGCCATATTCCTATTTCCCCTCTATGCTAAATTTTTTTAATTGGCTTGTACATATCAAGATCCAGACTTGGATTGTGCAAAATCCAGATATGGCTTGTACATATCAACGTTCAGGGCCACTCATTGAATTCAGCTGCTAATAATCTTATCTCTGCCTTAACCCTCAACTTGGAACATTCTCTCCTCATTTCTGTTTATTTCTGAGCCACTGATTTCTTGAAGAAACCTAGTCAAATGTCCTGTAGAATGGCGCACATGGTGGATTTGGCTGAATACATATTTTTAAAAAGAGAAAAAGGGGGGGGGTTTCACTGTGATTCCATAATATTGGCCTGTCTAAAAGTCTCCAAAATATGAAACCCCTAACAATGATAACTATGAGCAAAAGACCAAAATAGGATTATTTTAAAAGACATTGGTTTAATGAGCAGCAAACTAGATATAACACATTTTATTCCCTTTTCTGAATAAGTGTTATTTGGAATGAAAAAGAGTTTATGGAGTATTTGGCTTTTTGAAAAATATTTGAAACAGTGCTCTTAAGGAATATAATTAATGTAAGAATACTCTCAATTATGTGCCTTGTAAGAAAACACGATGGTGTTTCCTTACAAAAATAATAGGAAAGTCAGCAAAGAATAAAAGCAGTATTTCAAATAAAATTTGAAATTTGAGAATTTGGATATTTTGACTCTATTCCCATTTACTTAATAGGGTTGGATGGGCAGAAAAAAAATATAGGACACCCAGATAAATTTAAACTTCAGATAAGCAACAAATCAGTGTTCTTAGCACAAATGTATCTCATGCAATATTTGGGATATACTAAAAACTATTCATTATTTCTCGAAATGCAAACTTAACTTAGTATCTTGTGTCTTAATTTGCTAAATCTGGCAACCCATGGACAAAGTCTTTACTAGAGTAAGGTGCAGGCAATCTGAGGTGGAAAGACGGTGCTGGGGAAAGTGATCCATGAGGACACTGTCAACCTCCTGACCCTACTTGGGCAATGTGGAAACACCCGCCCATCTGTGGTGTTCTCTCGCTGATTGCTTAGGAAGTCTGGTTTCCTATTTCTACACATCAACTCCCCCAAGCTGAGATTCTGTGGGGACCCTGCCAAACCTGAGTGGAATATGAGAATATGCCTGCTCTGCCCTTTCTCTTTGCAAAATAGGAGTCACAGAGGCCAGAATCCCAAGAGATTCTAGAAAGAAAATGAGAAAATTGCCATTGGAATTTCCTCAAAGCCCTCTCTGTAAATACCAGGGTATCCTAAGACTGAACAAAACACAAAGGGAAGACAAAGACAAAGGAGAAAATAAAAGACAGATAGGAAAATTATGTCCAAAGATTTTGCCTACAAAGTCTTCTCAGTGGTCTGTGAAACTTAACTCTGACCTTCCTAGCAACCAAGGCAAAGAAAAAAATCCAATGGGTTACAGAGATTCTGTGTGTAGGCTAGCAAAAGAAGGTCTCTTCCTTCACACAGGAGCAAATGGTTTTTGCCGACCCTTAGTTCTGAAGGGCATTTTTACTGAGGCTCATACATATTAAAGATGTACAAGAATGGTTTAGCAGCAACTGTTTCTTCTAAGCAAAACCCAAACTTTCTTGTGTAGAAATTTCAAAACTTCCACTGCCTGTAGGCATTCAAATCTTTTAATGACTGATATACTTTATATCCTGTATGTTCTTAAATGTTGCATCCAGATTTTTTCAAACCTGGGCCAAAAGCCAGGGTAAAATGACTTCATGGCCATCTACATTTCATGCCCCGACTCTAGGCTTTTCTGTTTCTTTGACATCCCCCTCCCCCTTTATAAAGGCATATCCTGGTTTTGCCCTTGGTTTCTTGTTTGACAACATGATTTGGAGGTAGACGTCCACATTTTTAATTTGGCAACCTTAGACTTTACTTCCACTGCCCATCTTCCCCATGTATGCTCTTCCCCCCTTACTGAAAAGTGTTATTTCCACTTGTGCCCTTGTGCCACGGGATGATGAAGAAAGAAGGTCCTTGCTGAATGTTGCCCCCTCAATCTTGGACTTTGTAGCCTCTGGAATGATGAATCAATAAATTTATATATATTATAAATTATACAGTCCATGGTGTTCTTTTACAGCAGTACAAAACAGGATAAGATGAATCTCAAAAGAAGGATGACCTGCTTTCCGAATAACAGCACACATCAGTATCATAAGAAAGCAGCCCTTTTCTCCAGCTTGCCTGCTGCCATACCCTAGTTGTACCTGAGAGTAAGGGTGACAGGTTGCTGGCATTAAAAGCCCAAACTTTTCATACTTCCCTGTATCTATACTCTTTGGCAGTGCTCTCACACACTGGCCCTGGGCTTAGCCATGGTCTTGCTTTGGCCAGTGAGAAAAAAGCAAGTTCAACAAATCAAACTTGAAAAATGTGTGCATATTTCCGTTTGCTCTCTTGAACAGCTGGGTCCCCTTTCTTGGACTTGTGCCATCGTCTTGAGGACAGGCCTGAGCTAGCCCACTGGAGGGATATGCATGACCCATGCAGACAGACTGAGTCATGAGCTAATGCCACCCTAGATCAGCCGGCTCCCTGGCCAGCAAGCCAGCTGACCACAGACACACAAGCAAACCCAACCCGGATCAGTAGAACAATTAAACCGACTCATAGCCTCAGGAGAAGTAATAAATGGCTGTTGCCTTAAAACATTCTGTTTTGGGAGAGTTTATTACACAAGCCATAGTTGATTATACAGTGGGAAAGATGAATTTTGTATTTAAATTAATAGCCATTGTATTTCTGCAAAAAAGGGAGCTCCATGAACTCTTATAAGTTGCATAAAGGCATTTTGTTTTCCCAGAAAATATATTTCTGAATCTTCTGACATTCAAATGAGTACACTCTTCAATCTTCCAATTCCTGCTTCTTTAAGAATAGAAGTCAGTGGTGACAGTCACCGGCCTGGAAAACTCTAAGCAAAACCTTAACATGGCTCCTCAGTCATCAGATATGGGTCAAATTATTTCAAGGCCAATGGGGTTTGCATTTGGGTCAGAAGATTCTGGTATCTCTTAAAGAGTCCATATTGATACCATTATTTTGTGAACCATGAAATTGGTAGCTTTTCTGATATTTTTGATCTAGCATTAAAAGCTGACTTCACCATTTCAATTCAAGCGTGAATACTTCAATGATTACAAGAAGAGAAAGACTCTAGAGGGAAAAACCACAGAAGAATAAATGCTGTTTGGAACAGAAGATTAAGCTGGTAAAAACTGTGGAAATGAGAGCAAAGGGTGAGCCTCTGGGTCCCTTGGAAACCACACCTGGTAGTGAGGAGAGAGGGACCATTAGGGCCAAGATCAGAGAACTGCCCCAGTAAACATATGGCAGTGAATTAAATTATCTTTCAAATGAAAAAATAAAATGTTCCTGGAGTCAATTAGAGCTGGACCAAATCCTGACTCTTGTAATTGAATATGGGAAATGATTTGGGGCTGCATTTTATGTTGCTGAAGAGACAGAATGTGATGCAGATTCTTTTCTTTAAAATATATATATTTTTTGCATTTAATTCAAGTACATACAAAATTTTTCAGCCTGGATATAGCAGGTCCTCCTAAGGCCAGGAAATGATAAAAAATGATCTTTTTATAGTATTCTTTTTCAGCAAAAGCTTATGGGAATACCCTTTTTACTATTAACTGTCTAAAAGATCGTATCCTATGCATTGCTAGTTTAGAGCTCAGAAGTCAATTAATTTTTAAACTACTCAAAGCAAGTTTGGAAATTCTGTCAGATCACCTGAATATTCCCATAAAGACACCTGTCTAGCAATCAGATTATATCAGACAAATCATTGATGTTGAAAAGACTTTGACTTAACTGTGGCAAGTATTCCTGCAAAGGTTCAGAGGGGGTTAGGCACAGTCATAATCTTCACACTATAGAAGCACCATTTCTTATTTTTCTTTAGACAGGTCTTATGCCCGAGCTAGGTCTCTAAAATAAATAGAAACATCCAGTAGAAGCGTTTATAAATCATCTCAGTTCTTCCCCAAAGACATAGCTGTCACCAAGGTCACAGCCTGTCAGAGCTATGGACTCCATTCCTAGAAGTTGCTTTTGATTTTGTGGTGTTATTTTGTCAAAGTTTGTTGTACCTGAACATAGCACTGTGGAGCCAGAAGGCACCACGTGACTCTCATTGACTTGGCATGTTCCTAAGCAGAGGCATGTTATACACAAACACAAACCGGAAATCCTTTGTTGAAAATGACCTTCGGTTAAAGCCAGAACTGTGTCAGCTGTAACCTTGGCAGCAGAAACTTTACAGTAGAAATCATTGTGGGGGCTGGGAAAGAGAGAGAGACAGAGAGAATCCCAACCAAATACAGGATGGGCACAGAATGTCTGGACAATTTATAAAGAAACAAAATTTAAAAAGTAATTGAAAATGAGGCATTTACCAACAAGAAATAACCCAAGTAAAATACCAACCATAGAAGCATCCTGGAATTCATGCTTTCCAAAATCAGAAATCTGTCTTCTAACTCTAATGAGCCAATGCTTTTTGGATCCTGTAGTAACTTGTTTCCTATACTGTTGTGCATTTTTACTGATTTTATTATCATTGGCTCGACTTTATAGACAAAAGGGGGAATAAAAGAAAAGCAAATTACTGAAGTGAACTTGGAAATGCATATAGTCATATCAAGATGACATTTGAAATACTGGTCCAAGTTTCCCTTTGAATTGCACAGTTAAGATCACAGAACAATATGGGAAATGAGCCAGATTACACGGTACATTAAAGTAAACTAGAGTTCTTTCCTCAACCCCATAAAGTAGCCAATGCCACGGACCGCTGCCTTTCCATGAGATAGGAAAATACTTTCCATCTTTTGCAGAGGTACTATTTTAGTCTTTGGAAAGAATATTTGGATTTCTTTATTTTATTTTTATTATGCTTCATGTAGTATAAGGCCTCAGCCTTATACTACATGTATATTCTCTGTGGCTGGTAATACTGTGGGTTGGAATAATACATTGTTTCAGGTTTTTCAACGTTTATCAATGATCAAGATAATTCCCTTTATAGAAGAGTCAAGGTGCATATTCTGAAAGTTTCTTTGGGAGTGATATGGTTTGGCTGTGTCCCCACCCAAATCTCATCTTGAATCAGAGTCCCCATTATCCCCATGTGTTGTGGGAGGAGCCTGGTGGGAGGTAATTGAATCAAAGGAATGGTTATTACCTCTATGCTGTTTTTGTAATATTGAGTTCTCACAAGATCTGATGGTTTTATAAGGGGCTTTTCCACCTTTGTTCAGCACTTCTCCTTGCTGTGGCCATGTGAAGAAGGACATGTTTGCTTCCTGTTCCACCGTGATTATAAATTTCCTGAGGCCTCCCCAACCCTACGCAACTGTGAGTCAATTAAACCTCTTTCCTTATTACATTATCCAGTCTTGGGTATTTCTTCTTAGCAGCGTGAGAACAGACTAACACAGGGAGAATGTTGGTTTTATTTTCCTATGATGAGAAACAGCCTGGTTGTTATCAGTATTAGAAAATTAGGTTTATTTCTGTCCATCTGTATTATAAACACGAATTAGTTTAAATTAATTTAGTATCTTTTTTTAGGTTGGCTTATTAGGTCCATAATAATAACTAAAAGAGAGCCAATTGATTTAAGACCCAGCTGCCAAAAATTATATTAAAAATTAGAGTTTTCTTGCTTGTCTCTCTGTGAGAAACCCTGAATGTGTCTCTTTCTCTAGCATACTTTTTAGGAATCAGTTTAAAGCTACTTTAAAATCATTCAGCCTAAGGTAATAATTGACAGTGGATCTTGTCAGTTTGCTGAGTCCTGGAGTCAATTTCATAGACTTTAGGAAGTATTAATTCCTACAAGCAAGGCTCATACTCTGCCCAGTTAAACTAAAGATGGCAGAAAAACAAGGTTCCATTGAAACCTGAAAATTATGAGTCCTTTTAATAAAATAAAAAATAAATACTTTGCTTATTAAATAAAAATAGGCTGGGCACAGTGGCTCACGCCTATAATCTCAGCACTTTGGGAGGTTGAGGCAGGTGGATCAATTGAGGTCAGGAGTTCGAGACCAGCCTGACCAACATGGTGAAACTCTTGTCTCTACTAAAAATACAAAAATTGTCCAGGAGTATTGGTGGGCACCTACAATCCCAGCTACTTGGGAAGCTAAGGCAGGAGAATCGCTTGAACCAGGAGGCAGAGGTAACAGTGAGCTGAGATTGCGCCATTGCACTCTAGCCTGGGCAACAAGAGAGAAACTCCATCAAAAATAAAAAAAAAGACTATAGACATCTTATTATACTTTGCCAAATATATATCACATAGCATACTATGAAAAAGAAATAAATGGTTTTTTATAAAGCAGAATGTATTTTATTACAATATTACGGATATTGAGATCTTTAGTTTTAAGACTTTGCAATATAGAATGTAATTTATTTAATTAATGTTGAAAGTTTTTCCCTGTCTTCAAAGCTGTAGTTAAGTCTTGTTTTACTTTTTAGCATATTTCCCTGGTGTTCTAAGAACTGACTCCACCATCTGGGCTTACTGTTCTGTGCTGAGTCATTCTTCCTTTTTCATGAAGGCTAACACATGTTTGTAACTTAGTAGTTTTATCAGCCAGTTTGTCAGTCTTAGTAGTTTACCAATTTAGTAGTTTATCGGCCTGTAAAATGTGAGGAGTCTAACGGCCTTCTTTCATTCTGTCCCCTTGCTGTCCCTTTCAGACCCACCTTGCAGTGTTTCTTATGGCATAACATTCTTAAGAACATCATGGGTCTTTTATATATGTCACAAGAGATTCATTTCATTATACAAGAGTTTCCTCCACAGTTCTTTCCTGGGAAATCCTATCTTTATTCCTGGCTTTGCTGAGATGGCCAAAGGGATCCTTGAGACATATGCTTACTCTTCAGAATCCTTTGTGTAATTAAATACACTGTCTTTTTAATCTTTCCCAGATACTAGCAAAAGATTTTCTGTTTTTTTCCCCGAAAATTATTAATGAATAAACAGAAACTTGGAGATGTTATTAACCTGCCTAAATCTCTCTCTATTCATGATAGCCACACTGTGGTCCTTCTATTCCCCTATTAACAGGGCCTTACTCACCTCAAGTTCATTGCTATTTCCTTTGACTGGAATACTCTTCTTCAAAACTTCTATTGAACTTAAGGGTTTCACAGGATGCAAGCCTTTTAGTGCTAAAACTGGAAATGTCCCCGACAAACCAGGATAAATTGGTTGCTTGGTTAGAATGCATACTCTACAAAGGCAGAACCCTTTGTTATTTAGTCATGTTTCCACAGTCCCTAGAAGAGAGCTTGCATCTGGTAGACAATCAGTAAATATTTATTGCATGAATACATGAATACCATGCAGACTCAGTTGTGGCAATAGGAGGCAGGAGGGCAGCCATAGTGAGTTTGCAGTGGCAACATTCAGTATCAGAATTGATACTGAAGGCCCAAGACGTACTGCCCAGAGTCTAGTGGTGGCAACCATGGTATTTCCACCAGATCATTACGGTGGGATTTGGGGCATTTTCTTGGCTATGTAACCTCAACCTGATCCTTACTCCTTCCTACATATATATGAAACATTCAATATCACTGGAATAAAATTAGGATATTTTTTTTAAAAAGATGATATAGAAGAAGTGGGGTTAACCTATAGACAAGCGCATTTAGATGTAATGCAGTGGAAGAACCCAATGCACGGAGGGACTAGATTAAAGTGATAACATGATAGAGGGATTGAAGGAGGGAGAGGCTGACTAGAGAAAGGCCACCGGTAAGGCCAGTTAATATTCTAATCCTTATTCTGATATAAACAGGACTCATTTCAAAAGTCATCAGACTCAAGTTCAAGAGAAAAATTGTGAGACTATTGAGTGCCAGAAATGAAGAGAAAGGAGCCTCAAACATAATTCCAATGCAATATCCGCTCCTATTAGGGCATACAAAGCCACAGTAAACCATCATTTTCATCCTAATAAGCAAATCAAGCTAGAAAAGGTACAAAATCATATTTTTAAAAACTTAAGAGAGTGTGGAGGATGCAAAGAACTTAAAAGAACCAAATGTTAGAAAGAGACATTTGGAGAGAAGAGATCCACAGTTGCTCTTATTCTTAACACCAGGTCAAGAGGCGGGTGGATCACGAGGTCAAGAGATTGAGACCATCCTGGTCAACATGGTGAAACCCCATCTCTACTAAAAATACAAAAATTCAGCTGGGCGTGGTGGCGTGTGCCTGTAATCCCAGCTACTCAGGAGGCTGAGGCAGGAGAATTGCCTGAACCCAGGAGGCGGAGGTTGCGGTGAGCCGAGATCGCGCTATTGCACTCCAGCCTGGGTAACAAGAGCGAAACTCCGTCTCAAGAAAAAAAAAAAAAAAAAAGAATTCAGCTGAATTTTCAACAGACGTAATGGCATGTGTTAGCAGATATGACAAATGAAAATTCGAAGGAAATGCATCCACAGAGTGAGTCTACAACCTACACCCACCTACCAACACTTTCCCACTTCATTAATGCACCAGTGGAATTTCTTGAATGCTTGAGGCAAGGTGGAAGAATTAAGAGAAATCTTTACTGAGACACATGGAGTCTCTCCCATGTTCAAGGCAATTGCTCTCTAAAGATGGGGGCAAAGCAAGAGAACTGAGAGAACTCCATCTAAGGCTCTATAGGCTTCTAGCAGTATATGAGGCAGGAAAGCTGAAAGAAAGCACTTGAGGCATTCTGAGCTTTCAGCAACTGATGACAAGGTGAAACAGAAAAGCTGGGAGAAATAAAGAAACCACATGGAGGCTATATCAGTTCATTCTCATGCTGCTATAAAGAAACACCCGAGACTGGGTAATTTATAAAGGGGATTGATTGGCTCACAGTTTCATAGGCTGTACAGGAAGCATGATGCTGGCATCCACTGAGCTTCTGGGAAGACTTCAGGAAACTTTCAATCATGGCAGAAGGCAAAGAGGAAGCAGACATGTCTTACATGGCTAGAAAAGGAGGAAGAGAGAGTGAAGGGGGAGGTGCTACACACCTAAATGACCAGATCTCATGAGAATTTATTCACTAACATGAGGACAGTACCAAGGGAGGATGGTGCTAAACCATTCATGAGAAATCTGCCCCCATTATCCTATCACCTCCCACCAGGCCCCACCTCCAACATTGGGGATTACAATTTGACATGAGATTTGGTAGGGGCACAGCTCCAAACCATGTCAGAGGAATTTCTCTGAAGTATTTTTTGGGACTTTACAGAGTTTAAGGTAGCAACCCTCTAAAGGCTGGAAAAAGAGAGATCACTCAAAGGCCCCAAATACTGAGAATGGGACTGAAGAGGCATAAATAAATAAAAATGTAAATCAATCTCCACTTAACAAAAAACTTGGCAGCGAAACTACAAAGCTGAGAGAAGTCACCACTTGAAAGCTGATGACTCAGATGTAAAGAGATGTCTGACATCTCTCTAGCACTCAAATCACAAGGTCTGCTGAAGAGGAAAAAATCCTGATACCATTTTTAAAATATTTGATGCTAGTGGTGAAATTAATTAAGCTAAAGCTGCAACAAAGCCCCGATCCAGTTCAACCACAGATCAGAATGACTCAGACATCATTCTAAAGCCAACAGAAGAGGAGCATGCCCTTTTCTCAAGGTAAATATTGCTTACTTTAGTCCCTAATATATAAAAAATATAGCACAGAGTGGAAGTTATTATGTCACCTGAAAGTGCAAGAAATGTGACCCATGGTCAAGACAGGAAGTAATCAATAGGAGCAGATGTAGAGATGGCTCAGTTGTTAGAATTGTCAGACAAACTTTGTGATAAAAATGCTGATGTATATATTGGCAAAGATAAAAAATATATACGAAGAAATGGGGAGTTTCAGCGAGTAGCAGAGAGATGGAAGGTCTACAAAAGAACCATAAAGAAAAGCTAAAAATAAAAAATGTGATACCAGAAATAAAAAATTCAGTAGATGAGACTAATGGCAGGCTGGACCTATGAGAGGAAAATATTAATGAACCTAAATACAGGTCAATTGGATACACCCAAACTGAAACATAAAGAGCGAGGGAGAAGAAAAAGCCATAACAGAGCATCTGACAATACCATTCAGTCTAATACGTATGAAATTTGATTCCCAGAAAAAGAAGAGAGAGAGAATGGGGGCAAAAAATAGTATAAAGAGATCATATCAAGAACATTTCAAAACTGCTAAGTAATATCAACTCAAAGATCCTAGAAACTCAACTAATCCAAAGCAGGCTAAATGCAAAGAAAACCACTCCTCAGCATATCATAATTAAACTGCTGCAAATTAAAGAAGGCAGCAAATCTTAAAGGCAGCCAGAGAAAAAGACACATTGTATATAGGGACACAATACATATAATGGATGAAATCACCAGACAAAATGGAGGCCAGAGGACAATAAAATAATGTCTGCAAAATGCTGAAGGATAACTCCAAAGTTGAATGTTGACTGCCAAAATAGTGTTGTCATTCATAGACACTCAGTCTCACTATTTTCATCAGTAGGTGTTTAGAACTAGAGTAAATCAAGAGATAGAATGAGCTCTCAGAAGTCGAGAGGAAAACTAAGTGGCTGAATAACACTCACAGTAATTGAGTAAGAGGGAGAAACAGACAAAGGAAACGTAGAAATGCAGTGTTTCCAAACAAAGGTGCCATTGGCATTTGGGGCTGGGCAGTTCTTCATTGCATGAGACTATAAATGCTCAAAAATATTTTGAATCCTTAGCTTCCACTATAAACGCCAATGGCACTTCCCAGTCTTTCAGTCCTGAAATCATCAAAATAATTGCCATTGCTACTCACATTTCCAAATGCTCCTGAAGAAACTATACCACTGTGTATTAAATGTTTTTCCGGCCTTGGCAATATTGATATTTGGGGCCATATGATCCTTTGTTGTAGGTGGCTGTCTTGTTCATTGTAAGATTTTTAGCAGCATTCCTGGCCTCTAATCAGTCAATGTCAGGAACACCACTCTCCCAGTTGTGATAACCAAAAATATGTCCAGATATTGCCAAATATCCACTGGGGATAAAATCCCGTCTCCCCTCCTCTCCATTAAAGTCACTTGTGGAGAGGGGAGAAGCAACATGGCTTAATAAAGCCTTCACCAATCATCACCCATGACAGGGACACCAATTTAACAATGATCAACACTAAAAAAACACAAAACAAAACAAAACAAAACAAACACCTTCATAAGAATTAAAAATCAGGTGAGCACTCACAGCACCTGGTTTTAACATAACACTGAAAGAGGCACTGGAAGAGGATACAGAAGACAGTTTTTTTTTTTTTTTTTTTTTTTTTTTGAGACGGAGTTTCGCTCTTGTTGCCCAGGCTGGAGTGCAATGGCGCGATCTTGGCTCACCGCAACCTCCGCCTCCTGGGTTCAGGCAATTCTCCTGCCTCAGCCTCCTGAGTAGCTGGGACTACAGACACGCGCCACCATGCCCAGCTAATTTTTTGTAGTTTTAGTAGAGACGGGGTTTCACCGTGTTGACCAGGTTGGACTCGATTTCTTGACCTTGTGATCCACCCGCCTCGGCCTCCCAAAGTGCTGGGATTACAGGCTTGAGCCACCGCACCCGGCCCAGAAGACAGTTTTGAATTGTTGACACCATCCTCTCCCATCTTGTAATGGTGGCTGCATGCCATAGAGAGAGAGAGGACAGCAATTGTGAAACATTTTATTGAACTCAGTGCTGCACTGTCACAAAGGAAAGCAAAACCAGCCTGAACTTAGCTAACATCTGCTCATGGATGAAGCATTTTAACCGACCCTAGCTAGAGGAGATTGTGCATCTGAGTGGTTAGAACTTGAGTTCCAGCAATGCTTGTCACCACAGGCCAAAGGGGTCTGGGGCAAACAGGCATATGACAAGGTGCTCCATATTACTGATCATCAGAGGAATGCAAATCAAAACTACAATAAGATATCTTCTCACCCCCGTTAAAATGACTTTTATCCGAAAAGCAGGCAATGACAAATGCCGGCAAGGATATGGAGAAAAGGGACCCCTCAGACACTGTTGATGGGAATGTAAATTAGTACCACTGTGGAGAACAGTTTGGAGGTTCCTTGAAAAACTAGAGCTACCATATGATTCAGCAATCGCAGTCCTCGGTATATACCCAAAAGAAAGGAAGTCAGTATATCAAAGAGATATCTGCACTCCCACGTTTATTGCAGCACTGTTCATGAGGCAAGATTTGGAAGCAACCTAACTGTCCATCAATAGATTAATGGATAAAGAATAAATACACAATGGAGTACTATTCAACTATAAAAAAGAATAAGATCCTGTCATTTGCCATAGCTTGGTTGGAACTGGAGGTCATTAGGTTAAGTGAAATGAACCAGGCACCAAAAGACAAATTTTACATATTCTTATTTATATTCTTACGTATTTGTGAAAGCTAAAAGTTAAAATAATTGAATTCATGGAGGTAGAGAATAGAAGGATAATTGCTAGATACTAAAAGGGGAGTGTGGGGCTCAGGAGAAGTGGAACTAGTAATGGGTACAAAGAAAAATAGAATGAATAAGGTCTAGTATTTGCTAGCATAACAGGGTGACTATAGTCAATAATAATTGAATTGTGCATTTTTGAGTAACCCAAAGAGTATAATTGTATTGTTTGTAACACAAAGGATAAATGCTTGAGGTGATGGATACCCCATTTACCCTGATGTGATTATCATGCATAGCATACTTGTATCAAATATCTCATGTAACCCATAAATATGTATACCTATTATGTACTCATACAAATTAAAAATTTTTTAAAAGAACCCCTTGGGAATGAGAAAGCAAAATAAAATTGTGAATCTTTAAAAAGAGATAATGAAGTACAATATCAGAAACAAGAAAGAGGTAAAGGAGAATGCTTACAGAAAAGAAGAAAACACATCAATATAGCAGTGTACACTGAAGTCAGATTACAGGGTGTTAAGAAGAGAATTGGTTGAGTCAAAATAGCAGCAATCAAGGTGAACATTGATTTAAAAAATTAGGTAGACAGTGGGAGAAACTGGGAAGATATCCAGAGAGGAAACAGGGTTAGAAAAAAGTCTTCATTTTGGTTTGTCTTATTTCCCCAAGAGAATGAAGAATTTTGAAACCTTAAAGGCAGAAATACAAAACCTGGTAGAAAAATGGAGACTAGGGATATTGCAGAAATGGAAAAGAATATAAAATCTAGCACTTCTCTGAAACCATGTGTGTGAAGCTGACACTTGATTAAGCTAGTAGGTAGACGTTGTGATGTAGGAATTATTTAAAGCAGTGTTTCTGTATCTTCTGAAATTTATCTGCTCTTTTATATGCACAAAGTCCTTATCCCATCTTTGTTTATGACGAGACAAATTAAATCAAGTGGTCACAGCTTTACTTCATTTTTAATCTACATATAATCCTCCCTCTCCCAGATCTCACAGTCTCTCAAAGGTGAAGTGTTTCCTTCAATCTCTCTCCAGTTAGAGAATCATTAATTAGAAGCATAAAAGCAAGATCAGGTCTCACCTACAGACAGTGACTGATGAGATGAGGAAGGTGTGCGGGGGAGGACTGGAAGGGAGAGTGGGCCAGAACAGATGAGGGTTAGAGAGAGAAAGGGAGAAGGAAAGGAAGGAATAGGAGAAGGGGATGAAGAAGAGATAAAGGAGGGTAAGAAGGAAAAGGAAATGGCTAAGGTAGAGATAGTTAACACATTTAATTGAATTATAATAATCCTAGTTTCTGCCCTCAGTAGTTAATGTATAGGAAGCATCCCACTCTTGACAGATGATAAGAAATAGAAAAAGATGGTAAATGAGTACAAATTGGATAGAAGGAGCTAAATTCCTACCTCATTCCCTACACCAAAACAAATTTCAGATCAACGTTAGACTTAAAAATCGAAATTATAAAAGTGTTGGAAGAAAGTGTGAGTGGATTTTTAAAAATAATATGGGCATATAAAAGACTTTAAAGGCATATTACAAAATCTAAATTCTATGAAGGAAAAAAGTGCTAAAAATGATTGACTATAAAATTTTAAAATTCTGCCTGGCAAAAACAACATCATCAAATCAAAATATAGAAGGAATCTGGAAAACACTGTCACACATACTATGGACAAAAAATTTTGTCTCTTTGTGATGATACAAAGAACCCATAAACAAACATTTTTAGTAGGGGGAAGAAAAACAGGAAAATGAGCAAATAATTAGGGAGTTCATAGCAAAAGTGATACAAAAAAAAGCAATAAACCTTTATAATGATAAAAATGCAAATTAAGATGAGAGATGCCTTTTTCACATACTAGATAGGAAAATATTTACAACATTGATAATATTTAATATCATTGAGCATGTAGTAAATTAATTTCATATCTTCTTAGAGGGCCTTTAAATTGGTGACATTTCTCTGCAAGATAATTTTGAAATATCTTTCAAGATTAAAAATGTACAACCTTTTGGCCCAGCAAGGTTCTTCCAGGAGCTTATCCGAGACATTAACAGAAGGCTGCACCAAGATGAACACAGCTGAATGCTCACTGAAGCCTTGTTTCTGAGAGCAAATGCAGGGAACAACCTTAAGTGTTGGCAGTAAAACTGAGTCAATACTGACGCTGATCCGTCTCTTGGGGGTCAGGATTTTTCCTAGAGAGTGAAGGAGGGCTTAACATAGTGGAGAAAAGGCAAATAGCTAGCTCAGGTGGAAAATCACTAAGGCCTACACAGCGCTACCGAATACTTACGCTCAGCTATTTTAATAAAGAGTCCTAATTAAAAAAAAAAAATTCTTTAAAAAGCACTGAGTAGAAAAGCATTCTTATCACACCACATAGTTAGTAACCATAGGGGCTTGAAAGCCACAACAAAATTTATCTGGGGTCCTACTCTAAGCCATGTATCCTAGTTAGGAACATGGCTGGTGTCAGAGTCCACATAACTCATCACCCAATTCAGTACCTTTTCACTAGAGAAGATATGGTCATCTTGATTATCGTCTATGTTGAAACACTCATATATTTGAACAGGACCTCAACAAAAGTCTTTTGCATTTCCTAAGCTTCACACCTTAAAATAAACATGGTAAACCTCTTTATGTTCCCAGTCACGAGCTGTTCCTGTTTGCATCTATTTGGCATGGTAGCAAACTTCCGGCTAATTATGCTAGTGTGAAACTGGCTGTCATGCTTAAAGGCAAGTTTACATCAGAAAAATTAACTACTGAATTAATTTCTCTAGTATGAATAAGCTCAAATATCATATTTTCCATATCATCAAATTAGAATTTGGAAAAAATAATTGTTTTCAATGGACATTTTATAAGGATGAAGTTGGTGAACCAAAGGCTAAGTATATATTTCAAAATATGTATGCATCCAAAGTACCTAACTGCAGATTAAAATGGGTGGAGCACCTCAGAATCTTGTATAAAGTATACCGAACCATTCCCAGTGTTGCCATTCCCATAAAGTAGAGACAGATTGCATCACTTCATTTGGAGAGTGTCACATCTATATTTGCATCGCTTTTGCATTTTAAATGATAACTGTGTCTCTTGCCCAGATTTAGTTAGATATGGATCAATACTTAATTCAATACTTCTTAGACATTTACTCCAAATATAATCCTTAGCAGTTAAAACATGTTCTCTCTTTCAAAAGCACAAATCAATATATACTTTCTCAGGGCAAGTTATCGCTGTTTTGTGATTCACCTAATGTATCTATGGTAGGGACTATATTATGGTCTATATAAAAGTGGAATTTTTTCCTTTTGCAGTTAAAGCCATAGTTGTTCATAATTATTATTTTCATACCCATGTCCCCTTCTCACTTTCCAACACACACACATACACACACACACACACACACACATACACACCCCTTTGTATACCTTGAGCCATGCCCTAATACAATGTGCTCAACAAATATTTGTTGGATTGATGATGAAATGCCCTTTTCAACCACGGGAGAGACACTATCTGCCATCTAGCCAATATCCATTCTTGCCTCTACCACTCCTGTGAAGAAGACCTTGATTTGTTCAATTGGTGACTAGGATCTTAACCCCAACCTGAGGTGATGTATTGTGATTGGTCTAAACCAGTCATAGCAATATCATTCTACTTGGTCAATATTGACCCAAGAGTGGCCCCTTCTCCTCTCTTAGCCCGAAAAAAATCACTGATTTGCTCTCTACCACTATAGATTTGTGTATTCTGGACACTTCATATAAATGAAATCGTATAATATGTGGGGTTTATTGTCTGGCTTCTTTCATTTAGCATAATGTTTTCTACGTTCACCTATGTTGTACATGAATCATTTTTGTTTCATCTTTTAATTGTGGAATAATATTCAATTATAT
The DNA here is from genome assembly GCF_009761245.1 of Sapajus apella. Taxonomy (NCBI): domain Eukaryota; kingdom Metazoa; phylum Chordata; class Mammalia; order Primates; family Cebidae; genus Sapajus; species Sapajus apella. Next base: position 17,249,779 of record NW_022436950.1, on the reverse strand, counting down.
GGATATACTACATTTTGTGTATCTGTTCTCTGTGATTGTCTTGATCATGCCTTTACAGTAGCATTCTCTTAAACTGCATTCAAGGCAGCAAAGGAGAAGCAGGCCTCTCACCATCTCTCCTTTTATAAGGAAGCAAAATCTTTTTCAGGAACCCGGGCAAGCTTCCTCTTACAACTCATTGGTCAGGATTGGGACACGTGACCACCTGGGCTTCATGCGAAGCTGGGAAAGTAAGCATCTTTGGCAGAAGGCAGGCAAGGATTGAGGAGACTGGAAGTGTCTCTTGGGTTTCTCCTACTATGGGATTTATAATTTTTTTTCGTTGTAAATGAATGCTTAGCTATTCTTTCTTTATAGACATTGGCATTTTGTTATACATTAGGGATAGTTCTAGTTGAATATAATGTCTCTTCACTAAGAGAGTGAACTTTGACTCTTAGCAATGGAGGGTATGCTAATAGATTATGTTTTCTCAGAACTTTATTTTTGAGGCACTTTCTCTCTCTTGCCCAGGGTGGAGTGTAGTGTTGAGTTCATAGCTCACTGCAGCCCCAGCCTCCCAGGCTCAAAGGATCCTCTCACCTCAGCCTCCAGAGTAGCTAAGACTATAGGTATGTGCCACCATGCCCGGCTACATTTTTTATTATTTGTAGAGACAGAGTCTCACTATGTTGCCCCGGCTTGTCTTGAACTCCTGGGCTTAAGCAATCCTCCCTCCCAAAGTGCTGGGATTACAGGTGTAAGCCACCATGACCAGCCTGAACTTATCTTTCAAAGTTGCATTCTGAAATATTTACAGGTAAAATTTATGATGTCCGGGATGTGTTTCAAAATAATCTGGGATGGAGGGAAACAGATAGGGGTGTGATGAGGCACTGTTAGCTATGGGGAGATTATTGTTGGGGTGGGATGAGTGGTACTTAGGAGATTCATTACACTAGGATGTCTGCTTTTGCATGTGGTCTAAATTCTCAAAAAATTTACAAAAGATCAGCCTAAAGTCAGTAACATTAGTAGCAGGTCTGACTAGAACCTTAGTGATGGTGATGACCCATCTAAATACCGTAAATTCAGAGCAGGGAATACATGTTGGTGGTTGGAGAAGCAAGGTTGAACCATGTTCACCCACTGTTGTCTGAAGGAAAATCCTCTGATCATAGAGCAAGAGATGGAGCCCCTGGTGCCCATCTATCTCCACGTGGATTGTGAGTCCTCAAGGTCTCTGACTTGATGAAACTGGCCCTATAAGCTGATCAGCTAGATCCCTTGCCTTCCTTTCTCTGCTTCCTAAACAGATTTCTAGAGGAGAGAATATACTCAGAATTCAATCGTCTGGCTCCATGGGATGTATGATTATCTTTTTTCTGTAAATGAATAATTTGTGATTCTTTTTTATATACTTGGGATTTATAATTATGTTTTCACTGTAAATGAATAATTTTCTATTCCTGTTCATATACATTAGTATTTTAGTCTAAAAGATAAGGATATGTTTAGTTGTATGTAAAAAGAATCCAGAATAAGAGTGGCTTACATGCATGGAGTTTATGCTTACCTGCAAAAGAAAACCATGAGTTTTCAGGATTGGTGTGGGTTCACAAAGTCAGTGGAGACCTACGTTATTTCCATCTGTGTCACGGTATTAGTCTGTTTCAGCTGATATAAAAATAATATATATTAGATAGTATTTCCATCTGTACCATGGTATTGGTCTGTTTCAGCTCATATAATAAAAAATAATATGTATTAGGTGGCACATTTATTTCTCATGGTTCTGGAGACTGGGGTGTCCAAGATCTAGACACCAGCAGATTTAGTGTCTGGTGAGGACCTGCTTTCTGTATGTGGCTGTCTTCTAGCTGTGTCTTCATATGACAGGAAAGGGCAACAGAGCTCTCTAGGGTCTCTTTTATAAAAGCACTAATCCCACTCACGAAACGTCCATCCTTATGACCTCATTACCTTCCAAAAGTCCCACCTCCAAATATCATCACAATGAGAATTAGGATTTCAACACATGAATTTGTGGGAGGGAGACAGACACAAACATTCAGTCTATAGCACCCACCACTCTAGTAACTGATTTCTGTCTTCATAGTTACTCTTGATTCAAGAGTTGAGTGCTGGAGCTGTTGAAGCTTCAATAGCTCCAGCATTCAACTCTGTATTCCAGGAAGCAGGAAGAAGAATAATGTAATACTCCTCATTGGCCAGAACTTTGAAAAATGGCCACATATATCTGAAAGAAAGACCAAAAAATACAATCAGCTGAGCACATTCTGACCCTGAATCAAACAGACTCTAATTACTAAGGGAGTAATTAGAGAGAAGAGATGTTATATAGGCAACTAGCAGTCCAGTTACTGGTTACTATGAATCAGTCCCCAAAGCCTAATCAACCATGGAGTTGCCTAACGCAAGTTGCTGCACTTGGGTTAAAAGTAAGTTCAAGTTGGTGAACTTACTTTAATCTTAAGTAGGTTCACCAAGGCCATATCTCTACCACGAAATTGAAAGCTTGTTGGGTAAAGTGGTGGTAAATTTGATAAAAGAAATGCAACTAAAAGGAAATACAGTTTATCCTTGAACCACATGAGTTTGAACTGCATACGTCCATTTATACATGGATTCTCTTCTGCCTCTGCCATTCTGAGACAGCAAGACCAACCCTTCTTCCTCCTCCTCAGCTTACTCAGTGTGAGGACAATGAGGATGAAGAACTTTATAATGATTCACTTCCACTTAATGAAGAGTACATATATTTTCTCTTATGATTTTTAAATAACATTTTTCCTCTAGTTTACTCTATTGTATGGGTACCGTATATAATACATGTAGTATGCAAAATATGCATTAGTTAACAGTTCATGTTATTGGTAAGGATACAGGCAACATAGGCTATTAGTAAAGTTTGGGGGGAGTCAAAAATTATACAGGAATTTTTGACTGTGCAGGGGGTCAGCACCTCTAACTCCTGGTCTGTTCTGTATAAGTCCAGAGATAGCCAAGTTTTAGATTTACTTTGACTCAGAAATTCATGTGGATACAATGTCTTCAGCCCCATTTATTTTTGATTCTTAAAGCTGTGTCCTCCTCTAGCTTCACTCTCCAGGATGCCTTTGGCTATGGAAGTTAAGCTTTTGTTAGTAGTCGCTAAGTCGTCTGTCTGCCCTTCCTTCCTTCCTTCCTTCCTTCCTTCCTTCCTTCCTTCCTTCCTTCCTTCCTTCCTTTCCTCCCTCCCTCC
>NW_022436950.1:17241673-17246435 GCF_009761245.1 Sapajus apella | reverse complement strand
CCTTCCTTCCTTCCTTCCTTCCCTCCTTCCTTCCTTCTTTCCTAAGTGCTCTCATGGCTCTAGCTAATCACCAGCATATGGTATTTTCATACTTCTTAATTTTTGCCATCTTATCGGCATAAAATAATGTCTTACTACAGTCTTACCTGTGCATTTCTCTGATTACTAATAGTGTTTAGCATCTTTCCACCATTAAAGTTGCTCTAATTATGTGGTTCATGTCTTTTATCCATTTTCTACTGGATGGTTTGTCTTTTTCTTACTGACTTGCAAATAATATGTTATTAGTTACACGAGCTTGTAAATATCTTCTCCTTGTTTTGGGCTTCTCTTTTCATTTTCTTATGATGTCTTCCGCAGTGCATAAGTTCTTAATTTTAATAAACTCAAATGTATCAATATTTCCTTTCATGATTACTAGTTTTGTCTTCTTTTAAAAAATCCTATTCTGAAAATATATTTTCTTACACTAGCACAAAATTAACCAACCCTAAATGTTAGCATAGCTTCATCAAACTTTCGTTTAGTACTAAAGAGTTATCACTGCTGTTACCTATGGGGGTGTGGTTGAGCAAAGTGTTTTGAGCTGCTTTCGTGCATGGTTGATACCTGCTCCTTTTGATCCAGGTGATCTAGAGGGCATTTTCACTGGGGCAGGGATGCTTGCATGTGTACTCTTACTAAGAGCTAATAAAAAGGCCAGGACCAAACCTATCTGTTTCTATGGAGTGGCGTGGACCCATCTAGACATTTTCAGTAGCTTGCTTTGAATAATTAAGCTACATTAACTACATAAATACTTAGTGAAAAAATTAAAATATGAGAAAGAGAAAAATAGGTATAAATAGTTGTTTACAGTTCTGCAAACTCAGGGTCTTTAAAGTTGAATTGGCAGAGGTTTGGCTGAGAGGATCACTCAAATGAGAGTATGATTAATTTAGGGTATGGTATAATGGGGCAGGATATAATGTGAGGTATGAGTTCAGATTTATCTTCTTCTATATGGATAATTAAAGACCAGCACCCATGTTGACTCTTCCATGCTTTTCCCAACAATCTGCAATGCCATCTTTAAAGTTTGCCTATGCATGTGTATCTGTTTCTGGGCTCTATGTTCAGTTTCATTGGTCAATTTTTCTCTCCCTGAGCCAAAACTAACAGATTTAATGATTCTGGCTCTGAAATAAGTTTTGACTTCTAATACTCTGAACATCTATAAAACAGGACAAAGACATGAGACAACAGCACAGGGCTGTGTGTCTTAAGAGTAAGACACAGAAGGAGAGCTCCACATACAGCTCTGTTCCTGCCTGCAGGCATTTTCTAAGCCAAGGCATTGAGAAATGGAGCTTCAACAAAAGCTGTGCTCTTGCTGGATGGAGAAACAAAGGTCAGATGTGGGGGCTGCTGAGGCAACTGGAAGTTGTGATGTAGGTGTTGGAAAGAAGGGAGATAATAGAGAAAGTTTTCAGAAATCTATTTGGTTGAACATTAGGCTCAATCTCTGAAGGTTTCACAGAGCTGAAATCATTAAAATTCTAGCCAGTAAGTGGAGAGAGACCTATCCAAACACCATGGCAATGAGTTGAGATTCTAGAGAGACTATTCTTATGAGTAAGGCTACTGTAGCCTTAAAGTGAAGGCTTATGAAGCTGATCTTACAGCAAATTAACCAAATTAACTCCCTATAAGAACAAGACTCAACATTCTTTAGGGGAGACAACAAAATTCAAAGTCCTAACAACTTAATCCAGGTTGAGCCTGGATTAATCCCAAACCTGAAACTCTAAAAAAATCAAAATGCCCCCAAATTTGAAAGTTTTTGAGCACCAGCATGACACTACAGTGGAAAATTACACAACTGACATCATGTGATGGATCACACTTAAATGAAGGCACACAACACAGTTTATTCAGCATCTCCAAAGGAAAACGACCCTCCCAGCTCCCTTCAGCTCGTAATATATTTTTTTCACAAACACCCAGATTCCCTTTGCAAGCATGCCCACAATGGGTTATGAAATGACACATGTACAGGCTGGGTCATGTACAGGAGGCCCCACATGGGGCCAAGACCTACATGCATTACTCACTATGTTTTTTGGTTTTGGGGATTCTTTTTTTTTTCGCTTGTTCTCCACACTGTGGAGATATGGTTGCCAATGTCAAAAAGTCCTACAGATATCCTTACAAGTAAAAGTAATAAGAAAAAGAGGAATAATTTATGCTTATCCAAAGCACAGAAAGCCCAGCTGTTGGAGAAACCAGCCAGTGGTGTAAGTGCAAAACATCTTACAGAAGAACATGATATTAGAACTATCAGCATACATGACCTGAAGAAACAGAAGGATAAGCTGTAGAAGTTCTATGCTGAAAGTGATGAGCAGATATTAATGAAAGTGAAAAATAGGAAAATGCTGCATGAAGCTAAAAATGAAGATCTTGATCATGTATTGAAAAGGTAGGTCTGTCTGTGTCACAATGAACACATGCTACTTCATGGTATGCTAACCGCAAAACCAGTAAAGAACTATCACGATGAACTGCAAATTGAAAGGAACTGTGAATGTTCAACAGACTGATTGCAGAAATGTGAGAAAAGACACATTAATTTTTCTTAGCGCGTCTTATTGTTGGCATTTCATTAATGAAGTTTCTAAAAGCAATGTCTTATTACAATTATTATACATACAGACAGTGTATCAAACATACGTATGCATTTTTTTATTCTATTTTAATTTGTTCATTATTTTATTTTATTTTGAGGCAGATCTGGGTCTATTGCCAAGGCTGGAGTGCAGTGGTATGATCTGGGCTCAATGCAAACTCTACCTCCCAGGCTCAAGCAATCCTCCCACTTCAGCCTCCTGAGTAGCTGGGCTACAGGCATGTACTACCACACCTGGCTAATTTTTATATCTTTTGTAGGGATGGGGTTTTGTCATGTTGCCCAGGCTGGTCTAGAACTCCTGGACTCAAGTGATCCGCCCACCTCAGCCTCCCAAAGTGGTGGGATTACTGACGTTAGCCACCGAACCTGGCCCTATGTGTATTTTAAGGAGTAATATCAAAGCAAACACCCATGTGAAAACCACCCAGTTTGGGAATTGTACTGGCAGTACCTGAGAAGCTCTCTCTATGACCTTTTAAGGCAGGAAAATAGAGTCTGGAGTCAGGAAGGCCAATTCATACTTCAGCTATACAGGAAATATTCTCTCCATGGGGCATACATCAAGTAAATGATTTTGCAATTTTACTTCATCCTCTTCAATTATATAGGGTGTACCTCAAGTAGAGGGCATTTAAACTCACAAAAACTCTGTAACAGGGCCTTTGAGCCCGTATGCTCAGGCCTACTCCCATACCGTGGAGTGTACCTTCATTTTCAATAAAACCCTTCATTCCTTCCTTGCCTTCTTTGTGCATTTTGTCTGCTTCTTTGTTCAAGATGCCAAGAACCTAGATACCCCCCACCATTAATATGTCACTGATCTGCAACTATTACCCCAGTTTTGTGACAAACTTTTCTATGTATTTCTTTATAGTTTCTTTTATTGGAATGCCTTTTTGTGTATTATTGTTGGAAAATCTTAATATAATCACTTGATCTCATTGTGTAACTTCTGATGATTTCTATTGGACAAAATGACTGGACATAACGTGATAGTAAATGGAAGAAGGAGTACATTTTCACCCCTAGGTGTACTGTGGCCTTGACATGAATTTCATGAATGTTTTCTTTGGACTACTTCAGAGCCTCTGGGGTCAAAACCTACATTGCTTTCTGGGTTCCAGAATGATACCCAAAGGAGAGGTGGACATAACCTTTGGGGCTAACAATGAACAGAACCTATAAAAATTTGAACCACGAATTTAAATTTTTTTTTACGAAAAATTTAAATTTGTAAAGACTGCTGGTGATTAAGCATCTGCTGATCACAAAGCAGCAGAGAAATTCACTGATAAGTTAATCAAGGTCATCACTGATGAAAATCTGATGCCAGAACAAGTCTATAATACTGATGAATCATCACTGTTTTGGCCTTATTACTCCAGAAAGTCACTGACTACAGCTGATGAGAAAGCCTCTACAGGAATTAAGGGTTCAAAGACAGAATAACTGTGCTGGGATGTGGTAACACAGCAGGTATGCATGAGCCTAAACTTGCTGTGATAGGCTGAAACTTTGCTGTTCTCAAGGAGTGAATTTCTTAGCAGTCCTTTGTTATGCTAATAAAAAGCATGGATCGCCAGGGACATCTGACCTTCTTACCCATGCAAGAAATATATCCTTAAAATCCATCAATAAGCTGGAAGAAGGTGATATTGAAAAATTTTCTAATATTGATAACAAGGGTCCAGTTTATTCAATGACCATGGTGAAATAAGCCAAAATGGTTCTGAATCAAGATGATCATGATAATAGTGATGATGAAGATGATGCTAACACTGCAGAAAAAGTGTCTATTGACAACATGGTGAAAATGCATGATGGGCTTTTTGAAGGGCTATAGCAGTGTATATTTATAACAAGGCAAGAAACCATGTCAGTTTATAAAATCAAAAAAAAAAAAAGACATCTAAGAAAAAAACCCATTGTTAATGAAGCAGATGACTCTGGAGAAAATATTTTTAAAAGCTATCTTGCAAAATGCCTCCTCATTCCTAGAGGACCTAATTTCTGGTTCCTCAATTACTTTTGATGTTTCTTCTTACCAAACAAAAAGAGGAAGGACAAGGAGGAGGAAGAGGAGGAGGAGGA
>NW_022436950.1:17208778-17236673 GCF_009761245.1 Sapajus apella | reverse complement strand
TTAACCTTTTAGTCAAAGAAAAGCATCGTAGGTGGAGGCTGAACCCATCACTGTTGTTGCAGTTGTCTAACAGCTGAGACAGGTGTTCTGGTGATGGTACTGTGCTGCTTAGTTACTCTGTTCACATTATTTCTTCATTGTATTCATGCCATGCCATATTTTTTACTGTTAAGTATATATGTGTGAACAAGCTTAAGAAAATGATTGCTTATTAGTAGCATATCAATTCAGAGCCAAGGATGATCGTGATGCCAAACAACCAGATTGTTCACTGGGTGGCTAAGATAGTAACAGTTTTGCTTTCTGATGGCTCAATGTACACAAACTTTGTTTCATGCACAAAATTATTTAAAATATTGTGAAATTGCCTTCAGTCCACATGTATAAGGAGTATAGGAAACATAAATAAATTGTTTACACTTGGGTCCCATCCCCAAGATATCGCATTATATATATGCAAATATTTCAAAATTCATAAAAACAAAATCCCAAATCCAAAATACTTCTGGTCCTAAGCATTTTGGATAAGGGATATTCAGTGTGTATTAACAACGACCAGCATACAAGCTAGACATGGTGGCTTACACTTAGTCCCAGCTACTCAGGAGCCTGAGGTGGGAGGATCACTTGAGTCTGAAAGTTCAAGGCTGTAGTGAGCTATGATTGTGCCACTGCACTCCAGCCTGGGTAACAGAGTGAGACTTCATCTCTAAAGAAAAAGATGGCCAGAATACAATTTTTTTAAATGCTAGATATGCAAAGAGGCAGGAAAATGTGCCATAACCAGGATAGAAAGAGTTAGCAAAGTTCTTCTGTCTTCACATCCTCAATGGCAATGACCAGATGTAGAATTTAACAGACAAGGATGTAAAAATAGCCACTATAAATATACCTTGGATGTAAAAGACACATATAACAAGAAATCAAAATGGGGAATATTAATGTAGTAATGGGAATTCTAAAAATTAATATCAAATTTGAAATGAAAAAGTTATATTTTCAGGAAATAGTAGATGGAATTAACAGTAGATTGAAAATTGCAGAGGAAAAGATCAATGCACTTGAATAGAAAACAATAAAACCTATCTGTATTAGTCTGCTAGTAATACATAGCAAAATACCACAGACTTGGTGGCTTAAACAAGACAAATTTATTTTGACAGTTCTGGAGCTGGAAGTCCAAGATCAAGGTGTCAGCAGGGTTAGTTTCCTCTGAGACCTCTAATTCCAGATGATCACCCTCTTCCAACTCTTCATGTGGGTGTCCCCTGTGTGTATACCCTTGGTATCCTTTCTCTTCTCATAGAGATATCAGGCAGAATGGATAACTCTGATATTCTTACTTTATTTTATTTTAATCATAGGCTGTTCAACTGTCATGATATTCTCATTTTAACTCAGTCACCTCTTTAAGATCTTATTTCAAAACGTGATTACACACTGAGGTACTAAGGGCTGTGAATTCAAAATATGAATTTAGGGTAGGGGCACAATTTAGCCCATAACACTACCTAAGCTGAAGAAAAAAGGGGAAAAAAGCTGGAAAAAAAAAAGGAAAAGAAAAGCATCTTAGTGACTTGTGGCAAATATTAAGCATTCTAATATACATGGAAAGTCCCAGAGTGAGAGGATTCAAATTTTGGGACAGAAAATATTTGGAGAATAAATGACTAGAACTTTTGCCAATTTGATGAAAGCTCAGAAAACCCAAGCAGGGAAAGTCCAAAGAAAACCACACCTAGATACATGTTAGCCAAATTACTGAGTCTTAAAAGCAGCCAAAGCAAAAAGGTTTTACAACCAGGGAAATAAACGTAAGAATAACCACAGGCTTCTTAGCAGAAAAAAAATGGAGGCCTAAACATAAGAAGATGACATCTTAAAAAATATTAAAAGGAAAAATCTCTGTCAACTCAAAATTTTATATCCATCTAAAATACATTGTAAAATGAAAGGAAAATAAAGGCCTTTTCAGGTAAATGAAAGCTGAGACAATTTATCTCAATAGGCCTACATTGTAAGTTTTTCAGGCTTAAGGGAAATTCTACAAGGAGGAAAGTTGAATCTTCACAAAGGAATGAAAAACACAGATGATGACATATATGTAGGTAAATTAAAATAAGCTTTAATTCTGGTAGAACAAATCCCTTTATTCCTTCCCCTCCCCATCATTCCTCCTCTCTTCTTCCTTCTGGCTTTTTTCCCACCAGTTTTAGGATCAGCTTATGTGATAGACACAGATTTGCCTTGCATAGACCTCCTTCAAGGAAGAATTTGCTGGCAGCCTGAAAGGGGTGCAGTCAGAGACAGCCCCCAAATGTCACTTTCTTTAAGATCAGCCTCAGCTTCAGAGAACCACCTCCACTGAGACTCAGCCTTTCCAGGGGCAGTCTGTGTCTGGTGGTTCAGTGGGGTATGGGACATTTTGGCCTGAAGTAGAATGCTCTAAAGGGCAGTACTTGTCTCAGAGCTCCCCACAGAGTCGGTTGAAACTTGTCCAGGCTGCATCATAGTTTAACATCTTCCTCTGTCCAATTCTGCTTCCACCCTGTTCCTTTCACACCTTCCTAGTTGATATGGTTTGGATCTGTGTCCCCACTCAAATCTCATGTCAAATTGTAATCCCCAGTGTTGTAGGTGGGGCCTGGTGAGAGGAGATTGGATCATGGGGGTGGATTTTCCCCTTAGTACTGTGTCATGATAGTGAGTGAGTTCTCTTGAGATCTGGTTAAAAGTGTGTGGCACCTCCTCCTGCACTCTCTCTTGCTCCTACTCCTGCCATGTAAGACGTGCCTGCCCCCATTTCTGCCATGATTGTGTTAAGTTTTCTGACACCTCCTCAGAAGCCAAGCAGATGCCAGCATCAGGCTTCCTGTACAACCTGCAGAACCATGAGCCAGTTAAATCTCTTTTCTTTATAAATTACCCAGTCTCGGGTATTTCTTTATAGCAATGTGAAAACTGACTACTAGTAAACATCGAGCACCTCAAACTCCATCTCAATGTCTACTTTTGGAGTATACAACCTATCAAGTCCCTTAAAAAAACTTATTAGAATTTTCATAGCAAATGAATTGATAGTATAGAACAAGTTAAAAGTGACATGTTTTAACACCAAGTTTTCATATTTATCCATATGACATAATTCTTCATTTACATCTTCTTTAATATCTTACAATTAAGTTTTCCCATTTCTCATTAAAGGTCTTGCACACATTTTGTTAGATTTTTTTCTTCTAGGTAGCTAGGAGAAAATATTTTTGACTGCATTTGCATATGCACACACATATGTATGTTTAAAATAAGTTTTCTATATGTTGTAAGTTTGTGAAACTGGCTTTTCTGTATTGATGATATGTACTTTCTTATTCATACACAGGACAGAAAGCTATTTTCATACCCTGACCGCCAAACAGAAGGATTAAGCTTCACTCTGATTGGACCAACTGGGATCACATACCCATTCCAAAATGAATGACTGAAGTTGGGAAAATGCCTCATGTTGATTGGTTGGACCAGGGTTATATAGTGCACTGATCTCCGTAGCAACAGACATAGAATTATGCAGCTATTGGAGGCCAGTCAAGAGCCACCAGTATCACATGGCTAAGAAACTAAGGTTTGATTAGGAAACACGAGTGGAGGATTTTTTGCTCAGGAGGGGCCCCATCATGTCCTCTACCCTCAAAAACACTTCTGTTGCTGTAGGATCCTGTATACCCCAGCTTCACCGAAACACTTGATGATTCAGTAGAGCAGCAGCAGCGGCAATCTCAACAGCACTTTAGAATATCACCAAGGTTACAAAGTCCAAGGCATCTGATTGGTTATAAAAAGATTTCTCTTATCCCTCAATAATTAACCATTTCATTTAGGAATAAAGAAAATAGAATGCTTTTATCATTCAGCAAATTTTTGGATGAATTCTTTATGTTTAACTCAATTTACATTCGAGAGAAAAAAGACAAGCTTTGTTTCTGCCAGACATTCTGTTTTGTTATATTATTCTATTTCCACAGTATTCAGTGGTTTTATTAACCCCATTTTGTAGATGAGACAGCTAAGTCTCAGAATAATGATGTGGATTCTTGCCCCAGGTAATACGGCTCCTAACATATTGTGCTTCAAAATCGAGTATCTAGTGATCCTAAGTCACATAACACAGTCAGGTGAATTGGATCTTACTGTCTTAAAACAAATAGTCCCTGTTACAGTGAGCTATTCTGAGGATAGACATGGTTGCTATGTATACAGTATCATTTGCATTATCTGATTATCAGGTCTTACATTTCCATGAGCGTTTTCTTTCACTGCCACATTGACAATGTTGTGTTCTTTTTTTACGATGTTCCCAGTAAGTAGAAAAGTAGTACAAGATATTTTAATTTTGTCAAATAGGGGTCTGACAGCCAATATACAGTCGTTTATTATTACAACTGTGTCTCAAGACACCTCATTGCAGTTATTTTGCAATGTATTTTTAGCTTCATACATACGGTCCTGTGTCAGCCCATTTGTTACCTTAAGAGCCAAACACTCATGTGTATTTTTGGCAACATGATTACGCTGCTTCCTTTATCTGCAGAAGCCCATCTCTTTGCCAATTACAGGATCCATTAGTTGACCAGCTGCCATGTGAGCTCTGCTCCTGACATTAGATGTGTTTTTCTCCTTATGATAGTTTTTAGAGGAGGAGCTAGCCTTTCTGGAGCAACACAAGTTTTGCCAAACAATATACCTGAGGTAAATGATTTTGCTTGTATAATCTTTATTATCTAATTAAAGTTGGCACGATAAAGCTTTTTAAAAAAATCTTGGGATTAACATATTCAGACCTGAATTGTTTGAGGAAAAAAAAAAAGATCAGAATCTGTTTTAATGGGAAGTGTTATATAAGCCAAGCACATAATTATTTTGTTACAAAATATTCCACTTAAGCCAGGTAGATGGTGCACTCCTATAGTTCCAGCTAATCGAGAAGCTAAGGCAGTAGGATTGCTGGAGTCCAGAAGCTTGAGTCCAACCTGAGCAAGGTAGACAGACTCATTTCTAAAAAAAATTTCTTTAAAATATTTAATTAGTACATAAAAACCTACTCTAGTTCTTAAGATCATAACTGATTTTATCTTCCTTTTAAAAAAGCCAATATATGTAATTTAGTGATTATGCTAGTGTTGAATAACAATATTTTCTGTAAATTAATACTTAGAAAAGTGTTATTGGAGCCATATTTCATAACTCAGCTTACTAATTAGAAGAATGTTAGAACTATTGGCTGGAACAAAATGTGTTGATATTTTAATCTCATCCTCATACAGCCTGTCAATGGCCACTGTTTACTAAGTGCCTACTGTGACCCAGGTACTAGTCTATGCTGGCATTTTATAAATATTATCTCTAATAATCACAGCAACTAAAAAGTTAAGAAAAGTTACTATTAGACTATTTGACAGATGAGAAAACTGAGATTTGAAAAGGCTAAGTTACTTGCTATAACATATAACTTTAATCCATTATTAACTACTATCAACTCATAAGTAGCCTAAATGTTTTTAAAAATATCATGTACCTTAGGACAAAAAGAACAACTTTTCTTCTTTAAGCAGCTATTGGTGAAAAGTCCCATTTAACTCCCTTATCTAATAATCATCTGTAAAATTATTGGGAAGGCCAACATTATGGGCCGGACTGGTGAGTAACTTTTTGCATGAAGTGAGGAAGGCAGGATCAAAGGGGTCTGTTTTGAAGGGATGTCTAGTTGGATGGTCTGGTCTATTCTCCTCCCCAGTTGGTTTCCAACATCCTTCAGGATGTGAGGCTGTCTCTGCACATTTAACAAACCTGCTCTGGTCTGTTAAGACATTCTCATAGTCTTGTTTAAAGGCCATTTTAATCCCAGGATCTACGAAAACCATGCCATGGAATCCTGAATCCCTCTTAGAGAAGATAAAGGGGGGAAAAAAGGAAAACAGGATTCAATTCAATGCTGAATTGTTCAGCACCAGCTAAATAAAAAGCACTGCTTTAAGGGTAGAAAGTTGAAAAGAGAAATCAACATAGATCCTGTCATCCATGAATAATCTGTGGGAGTATATGGGTAGATATGGTAACGACTATAACAGCCAAACTGATCTAAGATGGTGTGATGTGGGAGATAAAGGAGGTAGACATTAATTATAAGTGGGAGACCAAATAAACTGTAATTGAGGAAGTAGGATCTGAAGACCCATTGGCGGCTGGCAAAGCCCTGACCAGTGAGCTCAGGGAAGGATACGACAGACAGAAGACAAAATGCATTGCACAGAGAAAAACAGAAACAGAAAATGGTGTGAGTCAAAGTCAGGGAGTGATGTAAAGGGAAGAAGCTATCCCAGAGATTAGGGGAAGGCACAATAACAAGATGACTCCATCAGGGTCTGACAACAAGACTCTAGGGCAGAACAAATTAGTTTTTTGACCAAGGCATGTTCACTGGTTGATGCTAGGGATTCAGTAGTCCAAATAACTTCCAACTTTAATATAGTAAAGTCAGGCATTAATTAAAGCTTGAGGAAACCCTAGAGATCATCTTGTCTAACCCTTCCCTATCCGTGTGTGTGTGTGTGTGTGTGTGTGTGTGTTTCTGAGTGTGTGTATAATTGATCCTTGAACAAACAGGTTTGAACTGAATGGATCCACTTGTATGTGGATTTTCTTCTGCCTCTGCCCCTTCAAGACAGCAACACCTACTGCTTTTCTTTTTCTTTCTCCTTAGCCTACTCAATGTGAAGACAACAAGGATGGAGACCTTTATAATGAACCACTTTCACTTAATGACTAATCAATGTATTTTCTCTTTCTTATCATTATCTTCATAGTTTCTTTTCTCTAGCTTACATTATTATAAGAATACTGTATATAATACATGTAACATAAAAAATAGGTGTGAAGCATCTCTTATGTTATTTAGAAGGCTTCCAGTCAACAGTAGGCTGTTAGTAGTTAAGTTTAATGCAGTTAAATGTTATATGTGGATTTTTTTCCTATGTGGGTGTCATTATCCCTTACCCCTGTGTTGTTGGAGTGTTACCTACATACATAATATGCAACCACTGTAATTTTAAGAAGTTAATGTGACAATGACTACACTGGAATGGGACCAGCATTCATGCCTCCTCGAATTCTTAGGAATAAATTTATACAGTACGGTAGACTACAATAATTCCCTAGAAGACTGTGTCTGATGTATGATAGGCAAAGTCTTGTCTGAAATTCAGACACTTCCTTCTGTGTGAGAATTATCCCCCATTCTGGGGTTAGGAATTCAGTGGCAGACTCCTTGATTCTAGAGACCATCAAAAGATTGACCAGGGGGCTCTGGCCACTGGAGCTCTTTGGAAATGTCCTGGGATATATGGTGGCAATTACTATTTTCAAGACATATTTTAAGATTTAAAAAAGTGTAAAAGAATGTGCCCCTAAGTGTGTCACTTTGTGATTGATATACAGGGAATATATATGCTTTACCTTTGACTTCTCCAAAATAGATGATCCTGAAAAAGCGAATAAAAGAGGAAATATGTATTAGTCTATTCTCACGCTGCTAATAAAGACATACCCGAGTGCTGAGTACCAGCTCAGCCAGGATACCCCCACCCAGGGAGTGCTGAAAGAAATGAGAGGCAAACACCCAGATAAAACAGCACAGTGAGTCTATCTGGGGGGCTAGCAGCCTGTCAAGCTAAGAGTCTCAGGGCTGACAGCTTTCCAGGCTGAAGGCCCCTAGCAGACTCTGATCCATGTATTTTTTTTTCTCTGAACAGGTGACTGTTATTAACAAACAGGTGTTCTGTTCTTTCCCATAACTCAAAAATATACCAAGTAGGCAGCTGTTACCTGCTCACCACTGATTACTGACAAACTAAAATGTATTTTCCATGAGGGAGCCATAGGGGCAGGGTAAACTTAATATTTCTCAACACCCAAGACTAGGTAATTTATAAAGATAAAGAGGTTTAATGGACTCACATGGCAGGGAGATCTCACAGTCATGGCAGAAGGTAAAGGCACATCTTACATGGCAGACAAGAAAGAATAAGATTCAAGCAAAAGGGGTTTTCCCTTATAAAACCATAAGATCTTATGAGACTTACTCACTATCATGAGAACAGTATGGGGGAAACCACCCATGATTCAATTATCTCCCACCAGGTCCCTCCCAAAACTCATGGGAATTATGGGAGCTGCAATTCAAGATGAGATTTGGGTGGGGACACAGTCAAACCTTAACAAAAAGGGTGCTTAAAACATGCCTCTACAACCCCATAGACCCAGCCTTTAGCTGACCACTGGTATGGCAGCTGTTTCCTTGGGTTGTAAGGTCTGTCATGTGTATCACTGCACAGATACTCACCTCTTACTGAGTTAAAAACAACAGTGAAGAAAAGGAGAGAGAAGTATGAATAATGGTTTTTAATGAGTTGTATGGTCCTTTAGAAAGACAAGGTGCACTTTTCACTACTGCTTACTATTTCCTGCCCACTTGCACTTCCTTACATAAGGCCAATTGTAAAAATTTCTCAGGAATAAAATTTGATTACCCTGGGGTAAAGAGGGAAAAAAATGATTCTAGGTAAGATAAACATTTATGTGTATGACACATGAGGGATGTAACAAACATGGGTGGCCCAAAACAGAAGCTACTTGTATTGGTTAATTTTATATGTCAACTTGACTAGGCCACCAGGTGCTCAAATATTCCATCAAACATTATTCTGGGGCAGGTGCAGTGGCATACAAAAGCAGTCCCAGCTACCTGGGAAGCCGAGGCAGGAGAATCACTTAAGCCCAGGAGTTTGAGGCTGTAGTGCGCTATGATGTGCAATGGTAGTGCCTGTGAATGGCCTCTCTACTCCACCCTGAGCAACATAGTGAGACTGTACCTCTAAAATTAATTAAAATTGTAAAAAAAAAAAAATCCACATTATTCTAGGTGTTTCTCTGTGGGTGTTTTTTTGGATGAGACTAACATTTAAATTGGTAGATTGAATAAAGTGATTACCCTCCCTAAGATGAGTAGACCTCATCAAATCAGTTGAAGGCCTGAGTAGAACAAAAGGGCTGACTCTTCCCCAAGTAAGAGAATTTTTTTCTGCCTTGAAACTGGAACATCAGCTTTTTCCTGTCTTTGGACTCAAGCTGAAACATCACCTCTTCCTGGGCCTCAAGCACACTGGCCTTCAGACTGGAACTGCATCATTGGCTCTCCTGATCCTTGGGCCCTTGGACTTGTACTGGTGCCACACCATTGGCTCTCCTGGTCTCTGGTTTACCAATGCACCCTGCAGAGCTTGGGACTAACCAGCCTCCACGATTGCATGAACCAATTAATCTTCACAATCTATTGCTTCTGTTTCTCTGAAGAACCTTGACCAATACCCTACTCTAGGTATTTGAAGTAGCAAGAGGGTTAGTACAGGGATTAGAAGCTCATTACCCATTGGAAAGACTGGGAGGAATGTAAACTACGGAATCAGCTGACATTTAGGTAATCAGAAAATAAAGGAATCACAGGATCCTGTGGTAATTCACAGAAAGTGGGTGCTCCACAGGAAGTGGGTGCTCCACAGCTGCTGGCTAGAAGCTGCTGGCCAAGCCCCATGTCTGTCATATGCTGAGGTTCCCATGCAAGGCTGTCCATGCTGCCAGAGCAAAACAGCTTCTGGTTTTTCTCTTACCTTCAAGTATCACCCAGCATCTCCCAGGGAGGAATCTAGGCTGGAACTCTGCCAATAAGAGTGAGTTTGAGAAATGCAGTTTTTAGGCCTTCACCGCCTGTAATAATTGGAAGAGCTTGGAAGAGTCACAAATAAAACATCAGTGATTAAAAATGTTTTATTCTACTCTTTCCCCTCTTCTTGCTATTGCTCTTGACTAGTCTTAGAAAAAAAAAAAAAAAAGGCTGGGGTCCAAAGTAGTGAGTTAAGGCAATTGATTGTTCATAGTCAGTTGCAGATTTAACTCCTTGTTCTATTCTTTCCCTTCTTCTCACCACTACACTTGACTAGTCTTAAAAAACATATAAAGTAAATAAAGTAAAATAAAAACCAATTGATAGGATGAAATCTCATTGACCTGAACAACAACAACAAGATTTATTCCTTTGTAAGGCACAGCAAGGGCACACCATTTAACTGTGATGGCAGCAGCAGGTGGTGTGGGGACTCCTGCCTGTTGACTGTGTGAGGTGATGCCTGGAACCCAGCACTGTAATTCAGTAGCAAACCCAAGTTCTCCTAGAGTCCATAAGGCATCATCAGGCTTCCTGGTTCTCAGGCCTTTGGACTGGGAGATGTTCACTGTCTCTATGTATGTCAGTGACATTTGAACAGATTCAGCGATACTTTTCCCTGACACAAAATGAAGTGTAACCAAGTATAAAAAAGGAAATGGAAAATTGAAGCCAGACAAGGGAGAAGATTTTGCATTCACTAAAAAGTGGGACAAGCTCCTGGTTCTTAGGAAATTAATAGCTTACTTCTGTCAAAGCAGTCAGTAAACCAACTAAAAGAACTCTCCAACATGGAGAGGATATGGTCAACAAATCCATATACCAATTAATACACGTAGACAAACAGTGTTTATCACGATTAACAAATTCAGTTCATGATGAGGCTGTGGATTTATAAACTCCATAAGTGTTTATTAACCAGGCAATACACTGGTATTTTAATATGGCATCATTCAACAATAAAACACAGTGTAAAAGCTCTAAATATTCAGGCCTCTAGAACGTGTAGGTAACAAATGGAAATTAGAAATCAGAGTGTGTCTGATATTCCTGTTGGTCTCCTGCTACAACTTCGCTGTTCATCATGAAGGCTCTCCTTCATTGCGTGCTGACCACAGAAGTTAGCGATAAGGAAGGCTTTATGGCACACAAACACAGCAGTTAATTTCACCTAACAGAGTGGCTCCAACTATGAATTAGCCTAATGATGCAGGGGAAACCATCTCCACAATGGTGCAGATAGGAAAAATTTGGAGATCTGGAGAAATTCCTATTACAGTTAAAGTAAGGAAGAAAGAAGTATCCCATTAACTTCCTAAAATGACCCTACAAGAAAAGTATCTTAATTGTACAGATAGTTAAACTGGGGCACCGAGATGGAAAGAGAAATGTCCAAGGACAAGGAGACCTGGATTTGAATCCTGAGTGTGCCTAAACTCAAACCCATTCCACCAGCTGATTTTGCCTCTCAACATTATTAGTAATACAAAGGGCATTATTAGCAATAAAAAGAAGACTGTTATTAGCAATGAGAAGGGACCATGCACAAAATCATAAACTAGTATTCTGTTAATTATTCTTCTGAGTAAATAAGTATTTGTTATTATTGCAAGACAACATACCTTATTAAAATTTCCAGTAAACTTACTGACTCCCCTTGAGAGAAACTGCTGCAAATGTCAAGATGGGTAAAATTTAAACACACAGAAGGAAATTCAGTTACAGGATTGTTTGCTAAAAAACACTAATTATACTAAGAAAGGCAAGAAGATTTGGAGACCAGACATGTGACTAAATTAGATGATACAGTTGCCTCTGCAATCTCTTCCACTGCATTCTAGATTCTAGGGGAAGGACTGCTGATTTCTTTTTGGATTGAATGTTGAGACTCTTCTGATATGGTTTGGCTGTGTACCCACCCAAATTTTGAATTGTAATTCCCATAATCCCCACATGTTGTGAGAGAGGGAAACGGTGGGAGATAATTGAGTCATGGGGGTGGTTTCCTCCATACTGTTCTCATGGTAGTGAATAAGTCTCACAAGATCTGATGGTTTTATAAGTGGAAACTCCTTTCACTTGGTTCTCATTCTCTCTTGTCTGCTGCCATATAAGATGTGCCTTTCACCTTCCACCGTGATTATGAAGGCTGCCCAGCCATGTGGAACTATGAGTCCATTAAACCTCTTTTTCTTTACAAATTACCCATGATGTTCCATAGATCTCTTGACCATATTCCTTCTGTCTAGCTGAAATTTTGTATCTTTTTACCAACACCTCTCCCAACACCCTAAGGCCCTAGTAACCACCATTTTACTCTCTGCCTCCATGAGTTCAACTTTTTCAGGTTCCACGTATAAATGAGATCATACAGTATTTGTCTTTCTGTGTCTGGCTTATTTCACTTAATGTCCAGATTCACTTATGCTGTCACAAATTACAGGATTTTCTTCTTAAGGCTGATATACCTCATTGTGTGTTGCATACCACATTTTTTTACCCGTTCATACACAATAAAGACTTGGGTTGATTCCATATCTTGGCTGTTGTTAATAATGCTGTAATAAACATGGAAGTGCAGATATCTCCTTGATACATCATTGTAATTTCCTTTGGATACATTGGTATATACCCATTTTTTGGATTTCTGGATCATATGGTTGTTCTAGTTTAATTTTTTTGAGGAACGTCCATACTATTTTCCATAATGGCTATGCTAATTTACCTTCCCACCTAGGAAGTCACCTGATTTTTAAAGGCTGGTAATTAATTGTATTTTTTAAGATGATGATGTGGGCCAGCCTCTTCTTTAGATGCTGGTTCCTGTGTATTGATAGTATTCACATTTGTTTGCAGACTCTGCTAAATTAATGCTGATGTCTCAACCAAAGCCATGGTGTAGTCTGCAGGTCATTCTGGTTCTGAGAGTCTATATTGGCAGGCATGATGGTCGGGGCCTTTGTACAGAGTAGGCGTTGCAGGCCTATGTGCACAGGCCACTTACAAGATTGATCATCTGCCCACTGCAGACAGACGTTTTAGTTGGATGGACCTTGCTTAATCTGCCTCCGGATGTTAGAGAGCCTTGAGACCCAGGGGGGTTATAGCATGTTCCCAGCACCTCACACTGCTCCCCTCCCTACCCAGGGACCTTCTTACCACCATAAAATGACTTAGTAGATAATTTGGTTGGAAACAAAACCAAAAAAAAAAAAAAATTCTGTTGTTTATCAGGCGAGCTTAGCAGAGATATTGTTAACTTTGTAAGAAAGATATTCTTGGGATACCTGCTGGCTCACAGCCACCTTTAAATGATTGTGATCTCTCAGCATAATTACAATCTCTTTTGTGTAAGCATTTGAGAAACCTGCTTCTCTCACTAACCAAGCCTGACCAGTTAGGACAGTTTTAAAAGAAAAACAAATCTTTTAAATCACTAAAGCGATACGTGTCTGTGAAAATTCAAACAAATGCCACGTCAAAAATTAGAGTCAAAAGTTAGAAGTCTCCGTTGGCTCCTGTTCCATACCTCTTCCTACAGGTAGCTGGTGTTAGCCAGTGACTGTTTTTCCCCTAGATCTTTTGCTATTCTTTTGCATGTGCATGCACACACACACACACAGACACACACATACAGACACACATACACACGCACAAATGTGTATTTTAAATATTTTAGACATAAATAGCAACAAAGCTATATATGTGCTGCATTATTCTGGGACTTACTTTGTTTATTAGACAATGTATTTTGGGGGTGACTATCTGTGAAGTTTTCCAATCAACTTTTAGGTTTTAGGTTATTCATGAAGTTGAATATATGTATAAAGTACAACCAAAAGGGCTTCACTTAGATTTGGAAGCTTATCCAGAGCTACATGAGGCTTTAAAATTTTTGGATAACTAAGTGCTACAGCTGTATCCAGATCTATATAATAAACATGGTCTTGGAAAGTACTGTTAACTGAATTGTAAACTGAATGATGTTATAAAAAATGTCCAGGAAGCTGACTATTGGGAAGGATCCTACAGTGATATCTTTAAAAAAAAAAAAAAAAAAAAAAAAAAACTTTTATGTATTTACTTTGAGATTTAAAAACAGAAAGTAGAGTTGTCTTGAATATCTTTTTATGACCCATTCATTAAATCTTTAGTATGAATAAAGAATCTGATATACATGTGGCACATATATACCATGAAATACTATGCAGCCATAAAAAAGGATGAGTTCATGTCCTCTGCAGGGACATGGATGAAGCTGGAAACCATCATTCTCAGTAAACTAACACAGGAACAAAAAACCAAACACCACATGTTCTCACTCATAAGTGGTTGTTGAACAATGAGAACACATGGACACAGGGAGGGGAACATCACACACCGGGGGCCTGTTGGGGAGTGGAAGAGCTAGGGGAGGGAGAACAGGGGGGTGGAGGGATTGGGGAGGAATAACATTAGGAGAAATACCTAATGTAGGTAACGGGTGGATGGATGCAGTAAACCACCATGGCATGTATATACCTATGTAACACTCCTACATGATCTGCACATGTACCCCAGAACTTAAAATGTAATTAAAGTATAATTTAAAAAAGAAAGATATATATTTTTCATTAAAGAGAAGAAAGGGATTCACCCTTAACAACAGAAGATGAATGCCATGCTTTATATTTCAAAATTCCAGTGACCCAGATAGTTCATGGAGCTGAGGCTATGACCAATTCATTATCAAATGTGTGCCTCTAATCTGATAAAGCTACTAATCTTCAAGTATTTATGTAACACAGATGCAAAGATATGATTTCGTGTTTTTTTTTTTAAAAATTGTCAGTTACCAAATTCATATACAGGAGTTTGCAAATTTTGAAAAGGCTGTGTATCAAAAGTTTGCTTGGCTTTCAAAATGCATTGCCCAAATAAAGTGGCTAGATTTCCAGCAAAGTACAGGAAGCATTCCGATGTATACACGAGGTGAAACAGCATCAGTAGATCACTGAGTTCCAGAATCTCTTAGGAACCCCAGATCCTGCAGTCCTCTGCAACATTCCCAGGCCCTGACACAGGTAGGAATTGGTAGTTTCCATGGCAGCAGCAAGCAAACTCAGCAGAGAGGTGGGTGGGGCTTTGGTGATCTAGTGACTGTGAAGCAAAGGTAGGAAGCAGCTCGGGTTTCAGTCCTAGAACCTCTCTTTCCATTTCTACCAATTTCTGGCTGTCTGAGTTCACCCTCTCCTAGCAACAAATAACAGAAATAAGGGATTTGTTAACAAGTGAGTTGTCTGGAGGGCTACTGCTGGCTGTGGAGTGTTTTTCTCTTTTTCCATGGCAACTCTCATCGTCTTGGAAAAGCTTGATTCAATCCTGGACACCTCTTCAGCTCATGAGAGAGAACTATCAGTAGAGTTACTGCAAAAGTCAGACCTGGTCCTGTCTGCATACCTGCTTAAAAACTCCCGGTCCTCGTGGACTGGATTCTGCTTAGGTTCTGGGGCTTCAGGTTAGAGTTATCATCATGCTTTCACAGCATCTACATTTCAGGTAAAAGAAACTCATGATTCAGATGACGAATTAAACATTCAGCCTCTGAATACAATATGATTTAGTGAACAACATGTGCATCTAGAAAGCACATTGGGTTTGGGGTCTAAAGATCAGTATCTGCAGCCAGAAAGTGTGAGCATGAATGCTGGTTCTCCCCTTAGTTGGAAATGCCTTTAGAATTCATTTAGCTTCTTTGAGTCTCAGGCTCCTTATCTATAAAATTGAGGGTGGGTAGGGCCAGGCGCGGTGGCTCACGCCTGTAATTCTAGCACTTTGGGAGGCCGAGGCGGGTGGATCACAAGGTCAAGAGATCGAGACCATCCTGGTCAACATGGTGAAACCCCGTCTCTACTAAAAATACAAAAAAAAATTAGCTGGGCATGGTGGTGCGTGCCTGTAATCCCAGCTACTCAGGAGGCTGAGGCAGGAGAATTGCCTGAACCCAGGAGGCGGAGGTTGCGGTGAGCCGAGATCGCGCCATTGCACTCCAGCCTGGGTAACAAGAGTGAAACTCCGTCTCAAAAAAAAAAAAAAAAAATTGACGGTGGGGAGTATCAGTCCCAACTACCTCAAGGGGTTAGTGTGAAGATTTGTACACATAAGAGGGTAAATGTGTGAAAATGCTTTGGAAACTAAAGCTCTATGTGAACCTTGCTCTCATTCAGGTCTCCAAGGGTCTAAGATTACCTCCCCAGACAGGTCTAATAGGTGAGTTTTGGGTTCCCTGAGCTACCCCAAAGCAGGAAAAACCTTTCAGTGGCTGGGACCAGGGAACAGAGAGCTGTCTTTCAGGGGCTGTTTGCTCACCTTTGACTTCTCTTTATGGCTGCTTTAATTTTCTCTCATTAGCACATCACAGAGTTATCTGCCTTACAGTGTGTTCTCCAGGTTTCAAATTTTCTTCTCTTTAGTTCAGCAGATACTGATTGGGATCTCTGAATCCAAATTCCCAAAGAGAGATCATGTGATTAGCCCAAATTTGATCAGGTGTCCAGCCTAACGCCAATTAGCTCTGGGTCATCTGGCTCAAACGTGGTGGTCAATCTCCTCTCCCATTCCCTACTCCTCCAACAGATAGACAAGGGTGGAAGAGGAAGGAACTTCTCTCATGAAGTATTGTGAGATGGTAGATGGTGGGCCCCACAAAACGTACCTAATACATTTTGTAGCTTGAGGAGAAATCACCCCACGTCTCCAAGCCTCGGTTTTCTCCTCCATAAAATGGGGATTAAAACCACTTGCCTACCAGGGCTGTTGTAGAATTTAAATGTAATAATTTGAAAATAAGTCATAAAGTCCAAAAGTTCCAAAAAATGTGAGGCCTTACTCTCAGCTAGAGCAACATTCACTAAGTATTTATTTGGCACTTACTATGCATGAAGAATACTTTTTAATACAAAAATGAAAAGTAAAGATAAAACCCAGGAATAGTGTGTAGTTTAGTAATAAAGATTACTGGTTTTGGAGTCACACAGATTTGGGTTCAATTGTTGCAACCACTTATCAGTTGTGTGGCTTTGGCCAAGATTTCTATCTCTGAGCTTCAGTTTCCTCACCTGTAAAGTGAAAGCATGACTCTTTTTGAGACGGAGTCTTGCTCTGTCACCAGGCTGGAGTGCAGTGGTGCAATCTCTGCTAACTGCAATCTCCACCTCCTGGGTTCAAGAGATTCCCCTCCCTGCCTCAGCCTCCCAAGTAGCTTGGACTACAGGTGTGCACCACCTTGTCAGGATAATTTTTTGTAATTTAGTAGAGACGGGGTTTCACCATGTTGGCCAGGATGGTCTGGATCTCCTAACCTCATGATCCACCTGCTCGGCCTTCTAAAGTGCTGGGATTACAGGCGTGAGCCACTTCACCTGGCTGAGAGTTTTACCCTTAATTACAGCCTCTGTAGCCCTACTTGGTCGTATACTCTGTACACGTTTTCCAGGGTCAACCCTGGCACTCAACCCTCTCCAGCCAGGCTTCCCAGTGGTTGCTTCAGTCTGCGGAGCTTGTGCTTGCCTCAAGTTCTGAACAATGGTGGTTCCCTCTGTCTGGAATGCTCTTTCTCCTGGTCTTGACAGGGTGGGCTCCTTCATTTATTTTTCAGGACTCTGCATAAATATCTCCTCCTCTGAGGTAACCATCTTACCTACAAATATGTTCCCTCCACCCCACCCACCTGTGATGCTATTTTCTGATATCAAGTGTTTTAAACCTTTGATATTTGACAAACTTTCCAAATCAAATTATAAATTATGTCTTTTTCTTATCTAATTTTTCTTGGCTACAAGTCTTCAAAACAATGTTTTTAATTTTTTTTCCTCTTTTTCTTTTTCCTGTTTTTCCTAATTTGGAGTCACTGAAAACTAAGCTGTGCTTTCATAAAGCCCTGTAATCCAAGGCTAGGCAACTTCAACCTCAGAAGAAAGTAACAGCCTATTTACATACATAAGCCACTTTCACACCTGCCTACTGATGTATGGGCTTCAGAGTAATGTGGCTTATATCGATTTTCCAGGATTGTCCTTTTGTTTATTGTTGCTTTTCTCCCTTTCTTCCCCTATTTCTCTTCGTAGGACATAAGACTTCACAACCTTCTGAAAATGAGCTTTCCTAATAGCTTGGGACTTACCCCTCTAGAAAGAAACCATCCTAGCCATGAGACATCAGACAAAACGTGAGACCAGAGATTCATTTTCTTCTAAAATGCTTTCTCTAAAAGATTTTTAAAAAGAAAATCAGGGAAATGTGAAAGGAAAATATCTTGGAGCTCCAAAATCACTAAGCTAAAGAGAGGAGTCAAGCTGGAATCTGCTTAGGGCAAGCCTGCTTCCCATCCTATTCAAAGTCATCACTGAGATAAATGCATATCTGATTGCCCCCTTTGAAGAGGCTAAGCAGAAACTCAAAATAATGCAAGCATTTGTCTCTTATCTACCTATGTCCTGGAAGCACCCTCCCCACCTTAAGTTGCTTCACCTTTCCAAACCAAACCAGTGTTCATCTTATATTTATTGTTTGATGTCTCATGTCTCCCTAAAATGTATAAAACCAAACTGTGCTCTGACCACCTTGGGCACATGCTGTCAGAACCACATGTCCTCAACCTCAGCAAAATAAACTTTTTAAACTGATACCTGTCTCTGATTTGGGGGGTTCACAAGATCATTTGAATCCTAATCCAATGACTAGCACCTTTGGAAGAAGAAGGAAAGTTAGACACGAAGTGCCATACAGGGAGAACGCCATGTGATAACAGAGGAAGATACTGGAGTGGTACTGCCACAGGCCACAGAATGCCAAGGCTTGCTGGCAGCCACCAGAAGCTGGGAGAGAGGTGTGCAGTGACTCTGCCAACACCTTGATTTTGGACTTCCGACCTCCAGAACTTTGAGGGTTCTGTTAACACATTTCTGTTGTTTTAAGCCACTCAGTATATGATCATTTGTAACTATAATCCAAGAAAATGATAAAACTTAGTCAATGCAAATTAACATAATCTGTATTAATAATTAAGCTCTTGCTGCAATAACCTAACTTCCAGTGGTGAATGAGGCAAGAAGTCACCCCATAACTACTTTTCCTGCAGGGAGCTTCTCTATAGCCTTGCCACAGAACCATCCACTCAGTCCTGGGTTGGAGCAGGTTTTACGGACCAGTTTGGTCTCTCTCTCTCTCTGTAGCTCCCAAAGATACTCCAGGATGAGCACCAACTCTGGCACCTTGGTAAACACTGAGCTGGGGCTTCTTGACTTTAATAGGGTGAACATGATATTCAAGCTGGGAGATTAGGGAGCTAATATTTTCCCTGCAACTGACTGGGATAAGTCAGTGTTCTTACCCAGAATAGACCCGGACAGTTCTCTCCAACTCTGTGAAAAGAGATGGCCAGCCTCATTGGTAATAAGAGACGTGCAAAGTAAAACTACCATGAGATACGATATGTAGCCTAACAGATTGACAAAGATTAAAAAATTTGGTTATACTTTGTAGCCAACGATGTAGAGAAATAGACAATTTTATTGACTGAAAAGGAAGTGGGTACATCACTCTCTAGAGGTCCATTAAGCCGTATCTAACAATTACAAATGCACAGGCCTTTTGATCCAACAATTCCATCACTAGGAGTCTATGGTATGGAAGTGCAGGTGGGAACAATGGTTATTTATTGCAGCACCATCTATAGTATCATTGTTTGAAAACAACCTAAAGTATTCATTACTAGAGGACTGGTAAAATAAATTACAACACATAGAATGTTCTGCAGTTAAAAAAAAAAAGAATGAATGAGGTCTTTTTTATACTGATGTGGAATAATCTCTAAGTATATCATAATGGACAAAGCAAGACAGAGAACAGCATGTAACATTGGCTACCATTTGTATGAAAAAGAAAAAGAATGGAAAAGTCAGTAGATTCATACTTGCTTCAGTATGCAATTCAGTGAAATTTCTTCCACCTGAAAAAGTCCTATGAAATCTAAATTATGGGGGCCTATAACGAATATCCACATCTCCAGCATTTCCCGGCTTCCAGACACCATTCATCCAATAGCAAACTTCCCAACTAATTTTCTGGAAACCCTGCTTTTCTCATGTCTTTTATTTGCTTACCAAAGTTTTTTGGTTTTTGTTTGTGTTTTTGTTTTCTGAGACAGAGTCTTGCTCTGTTGCCCAGGCTGGAGTACAGTGATGTGATCTCCGCTCACTGCAACCCCCACCTCCCGGGTTCAAGCGATTCTCCTGCCTCAGCGTTCCGAGTAGCTGGGATTACAGGCACCCACCAACATGCTCGGCTAATTTTTATATTTTTAGTAGAAACGGGGTTTCATCCTGTTGGCCAGGCTAGTCCTGAACTCCTGACCTCAAGTGATCCACGCGCCTCAGCCTCCCAAAGTGCTGGTATTACAGATATGAGCCACTGCCTGTCAAAGATTTCTCATTGCCTCATACTATAAATCCCATAACCTGACATTCAGGACTTACTGCTGGGAAGACGCAATTTATCTTTCCCACATTATATTCCATTACTCAAACACAGAAACTCTCTATCCAACCAAAATCATTTGCTCACTGATCCCAGACACTAAACACTTTTATTTTATTGAGGAGCTTTGACAAGAGTGAGCATAAAATACTGTCAAATGGCTTTTCTACATCTATCAAAAAGATGATGTAAGGCTGCTGTGACACAGTGACACAAACTGGGTAGTTAAAAACAATTGAAATGTATTGTTTCACAGTTTTGGAGGCCAGATATCAAGAGCCATGCTCCCTCTGAAACCTGTAGGGATATCTTTCCTAGCCTCTTCTGGCTTCTGGTGATTTGCTGGCAATCCCTGACATTCCTTGGTTTTCAGCTGTATAACTCCAGTCTCCACCTTAATCGTCACGTGGTGGTCTCCCTGTGTGTCTCTGACCTCACTTGGTCATCTAAGCGAGAAAGTGCCTGAGTCATAATAGATCAGGGGTCCACTCTGTTATATGTTGAGTGTCCCTTATCCAAAATGCTGGGGGCTACAAATGTTTCAGACTTCATATTTTTTCAGATTTTGAAATATTTGTATTTGATTGACCAGTACAGGATCTCTAATCTGAAAGTCCAAAATCTGAAATGCTCCAATGAGTATTTTCTTTGAGTGTCATGTCAGTGTTCAAACAGTATTAATTTTGGATCATGTTTGAATTTTGGATTTTCAGATTTATGATATTCAACCCGTACATTATGACCTGTTCTTGACTAATTATATTTGTGGTGACCCTCTCTCAAAATAAGATTACATCCTGAGATATTAGGAATTAGGATTTCAACATATATTTTTTAGGACAGGGAACACAACTCAGTCAATAACAGATTATATGATTTTTCTCTTTAGCTCCCCGAATAGGATAGATAATATGAATGGATTTCTAATAACCTATTTGCATTACTAGAATAAATCTCACTTTTTTATTAAAAAGTATTGTTTTTTAAATGAGCTGCTGGAGTCTGACTGTTGATATTTTAAGATATCTGAATGATTTTCACAAGTGAGAGTATTCTATTTTCTTTTGATACTATTTCAGGTTTCAAGATAAATATAATTGCTTCATAAAAGAAATTTTGAAAAATGTCTTTATCTATGATCTGGAATAGGTTAATTAGCATTGTGATTAACCGTTTTTCAAATGATGGATAGAATGTTTTTGTGAAGCCAGCTAGGCCTGGTGCTTTCCATAGAGGAGTCTTTTAACCCCTTTCTCTACCTGTTTTATGATAATTAGTCTGGTTAGATTTTATTTTCTAGGATTAATTTTAGTAAGTTGTGTTTTCTTTAAAAAAATCTATTTCTTCTATTTTTTAAACTTATTTTCATAGTGGTGTACGAAATTAGAATTTTTCCTCTGCTTTTAATGGTTATTTTTCCTTCAACATTTTGTGCTTTTGTTTTTCCTCTTTTTCTTTCTTTATTAGATTAGCTAATGGCTTGTCATTTTGTTGCATTTTTTCCAAGAACTCTATTTTGCATTTAGTAGTTTCATTGTTTTATTCTTTCCTAATTTAAGAATTTATACTTTCTTTAAAAATATCTGGAATTTTGTCAATTTTTGAGGTAAATCTGATTCTGGATTTGGGAATTACAGCTTTGATACATGTAGTTTTTTACTAGAAATTAGTCATCTGGTGCCCCATTTTTTTCCTTTTAGTATTGTTTTCATATTATTGCACGTGTTTTCTCTGTGTATGCACCTCAGATGGAAGTTCTTTGAGGCTAAGACTATGCATTGTATTTTTTAGGAACAGTAAGTATTGATATTATGGCTAGGAAGAACTTGTGGCATGCAGCTTCTGAAAGGGATCCCAACAATCCCTACCTCTTAGTACTCATATTCTTGTCTCACTCCCGTCCTTTAGTGTGGGCTAGATCTAGGGACTTGCTTCTGTGAAGTAGAATAAGACAAAAATATTGGAATGTTACCTCCAAGATTGGGCTATAAATGGCATCTACTTTGTCCGATTCAGACTCTCTCTGTATGTCTTGATTTTCTCATTTGCTTGTTTTGATGAAGTAAAGGGCTATATGATGAGCTATTCTATGAAGTGGCTGTATGATGAGCTATTCTATGAAATGGCCCATGCATTGAGGAAAAGGGAGTGGCCTCTGGCCTATAGTCTACAGCGAATTTAAGTCTACCAACCACCATCTGAGTGATTCTGGAAGCAAATCTGCCTCCAGTTGAGCCTTGAGATGATGTAGCTTAAACCAGCATCTTGACTGTGACCTTGAGAGAAACCTAGAGCCAGGGGACCCAACTGAAATACACCTAGATTCTTGCTCTGCAAAAACTTTGAGATAATAAATATTGTTGTTTTAAGCTACTACTTTTGTGTGATAATTTGTTATGCAGCAATAGACAATCAACACAGAAACCAAATTCTGTATACTTGTCTTGATCCAGGAAACATTGCCCAGTTGAAAACTGAACACTCTAGTTGTAATTGAAAGTAACCTGCTGTACAGAGAAATAACTAAATCAGAATTTAAAATACAATAATGCAATTTAAACCAAAATTTTCCATTTAAAATGAAAGGTATTTTAACACTTATAAAAACACTTTAATTTATTAAAGGTTACCAGTTGTCCCTGCCCTCATTTTTCTTTTTTCTTTTCTTTTTTTTTTTTTTTTTTTTGAGATAAGATTTCGCTCTGTTACCCAGGCTGAAGTGCAGTGGTGTGGTCATGGCTCACTACAGCCTCAACCTCTTGGCCTCAAGCAATCCTTCTGCCTCAGCCTCCTCAGTAGCTAGGGCTACAGGTTCATGCTACCATGCTTGGCTAACTTTTTTAAATTGTTTGTCGTGATGAAGTCTCCCTGTGATGCCCAGGCTGGTCTTGAACTCCTGGCCTCAAGGGATCCTTCCACTTCAGCCTCCCAACATGCTGGGATTACAAGCATGAGCTACCATGCCTGGCCAATTGCCTTTTGGAATAACTTGTTTTTAGTGTGGCTTCTTTTAAAAACTTGTATCTGCACATGACTATTTATAACATGCCAAGTGAATGACAGGCTGCCTAGATAAAATGTGTAGATTATGGTTGAATTATAACATGTATTTTTTACTGTATAGTATTTTAACCAACATTAGTTTCCTAACACTGGTGGAGACTGCTTGTTGTCTGCAAAAATTTCTGTCCTCCACTTCTTCCACGGTAATATAGTTTAAGCCGGACATAAGGTTACCCTGCTAGAGATAACATTTCCAAGTCTTTCTCACTGATGGAATGTCAATGGAAGTGATGTGTGAACTTCTGCCTCACTTGCTTAATAAGACATTGCTGCTCAGGACACTCTCTCTCTCTCTTCGCCCTTTCAGGAACTGAACCTCAGATGTGCCCTAACCCAGATTCAACCATGCAAATGAGGACAATGACCTAAGGCTCAGTTTCAGGGTATGGTGGAGCAATCAGATGAAAAGAACCTGAGTCACGGAGTAGGGCCAAGGAGCAGAGCTTCCTACCAACTTCAACTGCTTGCCTTAGAACCATCCTATGAAAGAGAAATACATGTCTGTATTTCTTAAGCCACTGTATTTTGGGGTCTCTTTGTGACCGTAGCTTAATCTTTATCTAAACTAATATTAATAATCCATCATCAATTCCTTTTAAATATGTCATTTTGTAATACACACACACACACACACACACACACACACACACACAATTGAGCAAAGTACAAATAACTGGATTTCTGCCCTGGAAAAAAAAAGTGGAGCGAAGGTGAAATGTGTTTCCCACAGGTATGACTAGTGTTCAATGATCAAAGAACTACAAGTTGTTTTTCTGGCATCAAAAAAAATTTTTTTTTTGCTTGACTTCAAGCTACCATTTAATATCGCTGCACCATTACAGCAGTCTTTCAGCTCTACCACTTCTCAAAGATGTTGGTTTTTGTTAGGTTGGTTGGGAAATTCATGTTCAGAATATAAGACTGGGCCTTAGAAAAAAAGGCTCTAGGGAAATGTACTTACTACTGCCCAGAAGTCTCCTTAGTCTTACTTGAGATGTTCAGAGCCAAATTCTCCTGAGGATTCCTTCCTAGATTGAATGGCTGCAGCACAATACACCTTGTTATCATGATCTCACTAGGCCTTATAGAGCTTATCTCAAGATTATTTTTACAAGAGCCTTACAAGAAAGACAAGAAGTGAGGATTATCGTTTCATTACAGAGATAAACCCACACATGCAGTAACTTACATCAGGTGGCATGGTGAGCCACTGAAAGCTGGAATCAGTAACTGATCCTCCATGGAGATAAAATGCTGTGTCTGCAAATACAATTCTTCAGCAATTATCTTAATGCTGGGTGTGCCATATTTTGCTTTTCCTTTTTCCTAATTGGGAGAAAGAAAAATTGAAGCACTAAATTTGGGAGACACGTGATGAAAGTGCCATTACAGGAAAACATATTTCTTTAACACATAAGCAGAATGGGTTCCCAACGATTGCAGCTCCATCTTCTAAAACCAAACCTGTAAATGAGCCAGCAGCATTGTGGAGAGAGGCTTCTAACTCCTGGGCTGGACATTTCTGAGTGTGATCCCGCCAGGCAAGACAGTAACACTGTGTGTCTTCTGTAAGTGGAGAATGGTGTTCCTGAAGAGCTACAGCACTCTCTCAGTCCCCTTTGACTTTGTTCTCCAGACAGGATTGAGAAGCAAGAAAAGTAGAAACTAGGGCATGAAGGGGGACCACATCATCCTGGAAAGTCACATCCCAAGGACATTCAGTCCTAAAAGGACAACTGAATAAATAAGGCAATAACAGATGTTCATTGATCATCATTTGTGCAACCAAATTCTTAGTAGGCTTTGCATGGACAATCAGTAAACATGCAGGCTTCTGTGGCAAACGGAAGACAGGGTTAAATTGCACTTTTGTTGCAGACTGATCACCTGGGCCTAATTTGGCTGCTGGCTCCTACGGGATCTCTGAGCCTAGGAGGGAAATTTAGGTGGGGGGAGGGAAAACCAAGGCCGGCCTGCAGGATGTTTCCTTTGTTGTCTTAGGCTGAGTGCTCTAAAGCAGGTGCAGGTGCAGTGAGATACCTAATCCTGTCCCCACTCCTCCAGCACTTCATTAGCTTCTTGTTTAAAGTCCCCCCAGATGGTCTGATGCGGTCTTCCTAGTGCCATTGCTTAAAAGAGAGGCAGAGCAAAAAGAAGTAGGAGAGAGTGGTAAGTATCTTTTTTCTCAACGCGGAAAACCCAGAAGGGAGTTTCCTCCCCGCCCACCTGAAAGTGTTCCCCAGTTGCCAAATCAAGGGCGGGGACAGCGACGCGGAGGATGTTGACTCAGGGCCCACTTTGAACCTCCTGGGTACTTGAGCAAAGTCGAGGGTGTTTGGACCTCTGGGGAGACGTTGCATCACGCAGTTTGGAAAGAACTTGGGAATTTTCCTTAGGGGGCTCGCTGTACTTACTGGGAACTAGTCTTGCAGGGACGTGGGAGTACGTGGGTGGCTGTGGGGAGCTGGCGTGTGAGGAAATCTGGCTTCA
The DNA here is from genome assembly GCF_009761245.1 of Sapajus apella. Lineage (NCBI taxonomy): Eukaryota > Metazoa > Chordata > Mammalia > Primates > Cebidae > Sapajus > Sapajus apella. Next base: position 17,210,836 of record NW_022436950.1, on the reverse strand, counting down.
CCTTGGGCTCAGAGTTGCAAGGAAAGTCACTATGGGATCAGCCTGCGCCGGAAAGGATGGACTCGCGCAGGTGCACGCGCGCTCGGCCGCTCCATTAGTGTCACAGGAGGAAGTGGGATGTTTGGGGGCGCCGCGAGAAGAGAGGCGCAGCTGGGACACCTGCAGTCCTCTGCCCGGTTACTGCCTGTCCTGGCCCCAGGGCCGCCCAGGTTCCCAACAGGGTTCCCTTGCCCGCCGGGATGGAGAGAAAGGGGACGCGCCTGGTGCAAGGTGGAGGCGGACACCTGGGCGGGCGCTAGGACCCGGGCGGCGCACCTGTTGGCTGGGACCCGGGGCCCCGCCTGCCGGGCCTCCGCCCCGGGTGCGGGACCGGCGGGGGCTAGGCGGGAGTGGCGGTGCCAGCGGAGGGCACCGGCCCGGCGTGGGGGCGGCGGCAGAGCGTGGCCCCGGGCTCACCATGGCCGAGCTGCTGCGGAGCCTGCAGGATTCCGAGCTCGTCGCCCGTTTCCAGCGCCGCTGCGGGCTCTTCCCCGCGCCGGATGAAGGCCCCCGGGAGAATGGCGCGGACCCCGCCGAACGCGCGGCGCGGGTCCCCGGGGTCGAGCATTTCCCCGCGGCCAACGGTGGCGGGGCCCCGGCCAAAGGGCTGCGCAGAGCCGCAGCGCCGCAGGTAACCGCGGGCAGGTGTTCGCCGGGGACGGGGAGGGGGCGGCTCGGCGACTCCGCCACGCGGGGCTGGCCGGGTGGAGAGGGCGCTGTCCCCGGCAGCGACCCGGCTCCCGGCCCTGCGAGCGGACTGGGAGGCCTGGGCTTCCAGTAAGCAGGATACAACCCCTGAACGCTGCCAGGGCCAACCCGGTCCACTGAGGTATCCGCAGACCCTGTCAATGCCGTGCATTTAGAGACTTCCCACTTTAAAAAGTAGTTAAATTCAGGTAGATGCCAGCAGATATGTAAGAGTTACGTAATGGAACAGAGGAGCGGGGATGTCCTTGGCACTTCCCCGGGGAGACGTTCTTAGACTACCCCCCTCCGTATTTTTGCATTTCCGCCCATCCTCCTTCCCGGATCCGCAGGAATGCGGGTGCTGCTGGGCTTGCCGCGCTCCTCACCAGCTCTGGGGACAGAACTTCGGGCTCAAACGGCTCCCAGAGAGATTTACAACCCTCTGGACTAGCCCCAGCGATGGTGTCCTAACAGCACCTCCCGCTCGCCCTCCCCCAGAGTCTGCCGGGGGTGGGGGGCGGTCCCTCCTGCCAGGTGGGTCTTCTATGGACTGACACCAGTGACTTCTAACAGATGCTTCTGGGAGGGAAGCCCGCCGCGCTCCCAACTAGGCGTTCAGAGCGTGGTTATACAACCCGCTGCGGCTTGGCAGGGACCAGCGTGTGTTGTCGTCGTCGCAGTGCACAGGGACTCCAGGCAAGAGGGAGCAGAGGGGCTGCACTTGGCTTCTGGGGATGCCTGTCTACAGGGGCACCGGCAGCGGCTGCCCCTTCCCTCGGCAAAGTCAAAAGTGTGGCACAGGAGAACAGAAGGAAGCAACCTATTAACAATTCCAACTCCTTGTACAAAAGCCACGTTTTGTTCTTCCTAGGAGGTTTCGGTGACAGAAAAGGGGCCTTTATTTATGTGTAAATTTCTAGATGTAACTGAGGAATTAAGAAGAACCTGGCTTCTGCGTGGAATGGATTATTCTAGGCATTGGATTCTAGAATGAGTTTGGGAGGATGAAGGTGGATGTGTGTTCCACTCCAGAGAAATCCCCCTCTGCGTTTTTTCTCCTTATTGTTCCCTTTATCCCATGTGACTTTCTAGTAACTTATTGATGAGTATGAGAACCCCCTCTTTTCTCTTGCCTTGTCTTAAAAAGAGGGCAGAGTAGGAGGGATAAGAAATTAGCCGGGTGTGGTGGCGCACACCTGTAGTCCCAGTTAGTCGGAAGGCTGAGGGAGGAGAATAGCTTGAACCGGGAGACAGAGGTTGCAGTGAGCTGAGATCGCACCGACAGAACCAGACTGTCTCAAAAAAAAAAAAAAAAAAAAAAAAAAAAAAAAA